>NC_089646.1:52352881-52973745 GCF_037042795.1 Molothrus aeneus | reverse complement strand
GGCTGTGTAAGAGGCTGTAGATAAGACTGCCCCAAGCATTTCTTCTTTTTCAAGCTTTTCCGCTCCACGCTGCTTGACCAGGGGCTGTGCAAATGAGGAGATGGGCTATTTCCAGCAGACAGCCACTCCAGTTGGAACCTCCAGATGATAGCATGCCTTTTAAGAATAATAATAGCTGCCAGCCATTGAGGGCCCCAAGAGATGGGATCTTGACATGCTGCATGACATTCAAGAAGCTTGCCTGATGTTCTGTGTCAAGCTGAGTGCCCAGGCTTGAAGTGCAGTGCTGGAGGCAGTAGGGGCAAAAAACTTGTCTCTTGATTTAAATTGGATATTGCATCATTCTCATACTTAGCATCTTCTGCAGCTGGGCACCCCAGACTGTCTGGTGGACAAGGGGTTAGACAGGTTTTCATCTGCTGCCCTGTCCCTCCCTCTACACTCCCTCTCTACACAGTGACTGCTACAGAACTAGGCTCCTGAAAGAGCCCAGCATAGTGCTGTCTGCCATCCCCTGTTCCCACTAGTTACCCATCCCTTAACAGAGCCACACTGATCTTAAAGGATCATCTACTGTGTTCTCCTAAGTGGTGAGAACAGACTGAGACTGGTACACACCAAGTGTGGTCTCCTGTCACAGGCCACAGGAAGAACCAGCAGAACCCTCTGTCTGCCCCCACTGTTTGTGGTCAGACAGTGATGTGGTCTCTAGAGAGGTTTAGTCTTAGTTTTAACAAACCTGGTGATTAGGCTCAGACTAGCCTAAACAAGACAGTGATGTAATTTCATTTTCTATTACCAGAAAACAGTTCCAACATGTACATTTTCAGAGGTTTTAATGTCAGAAGTGGAACAAGCACACTTACTGTGCCATATCATCTTATTTAGGACAGCTAAGGACTACCAAAAGAATAGAAGAATAAACCATAACAAGGCAATGATTGTACATAATAAGTGTTATTAAGAAAGAGGGAGTTAACTTGTTGTTTTGAATCAAGGGAATGAGAATTGTTACTCTGATTTTATTTTTTTTAATTGATTCTTACATTTTTAATGTTCTTTAGGGTCAGATGACTCTCTGGTGTGAAATCTTGGCATCAAGTGGAATACTGATACTTTCATCTTAGCTGCAAACCTAATAGAAAAATTAGTGTACTGGAGGGTTTTAAAATGAGGTTGTTTAAGTAAGATGTTCATACATTGCCTTTAATTATGAATAAGCCAAACATAAAGTTTTGTATGCCTATGGCATCCAATAAAGATATCTTAATAGTAGTATGTTGTTTAAACTGTAGACACAGTCAAATCTGTGTGATGAGATAAATACCAGATGATGACTTGTTTACTGCCTATCTTTGATTATTTCATTGATTTTTTTCTTTCCAATGTCATGGAGGAATCTCATTTTTAATGTAATAGAACAATACTATAAATAAGTAGGATGTCTAAAAGGGCCTATAAACCTGTATTTTTGAGATCATGTCCATGCAACTGAGGTAGAATGATTTGAGGCATAGCCTGAGGCAAGCAGAGAGAAGGTACTGCACAGGAAAACGAGTCCTTTAAGTCTCTCAAGCATCAACTGTAGATAACAAGGACATGAGCAGGCAGAGGTTGTGCATGTGAGTGCACATTGCCAATTAGGAAAAAAATACACAGAGAACTAATGGCAGGAAACACTAATTTAATGATACATGGGAGATTCTTTAGTACAGTGATCTCTGGACTCTGAAAACATGTGCACAAAGTGATGTTCAAATTCAAAACTTAGCCTTCCATTATTCTTAAGGGGAGCTTTTTCACTTGGAGTGTTAGTTTCACCTGACAATGTTCTTACTTAGGAGCTGGTAAGAATTCCTCTCTCTCTTATTGGTTAAAAATTCTCCTGTCTGAAAAGATGCTTCCCCCCACTTTGCACAAGGTTATTTAGATTGTTCTAAAACTGAAATGTATAGTCCTGAAATCTGCAGCTCAGCTGCCGTCAATTCAGGGACCCTGGTGAGCTCTTAGAGAACCCTTAGAGAATCCACAAGGATCATATGAACAAGAAGTTTATAAGAAAATCTTACTGACTTCTTCATGGCACTTCAGGTTTTTTATATAGAGAAGTGATCTTGCACAGAAGAGGAAATAAATCAGTTTCTCAGGGGGGAAAAAAGTGTATTTGCTAAACTTTTTAGGTGAGAATGTCCTTTAAATTCTCAGGGCTACAGAAATTATGAAATGTAGCCGTCAAATAAATAACTGTTGTTGTGGAAGAGATTATACTCAGAAGTTATTTTGACTTCGTCCCTTATGGGAAATAACAGTCATGAAGGCAGAGATAGAAACATTCTTTTACTCTTACCTTTGATACCTACATTTCTGAGAAAATTTTAGTCACTTAATTTCAATTCTTAAAAGAAAAAAATTAACTGCTGTCATACTTATACAAATAAGACCTTGCTTTGATTTATTTTTGTTATAATTTAATCTATTGCCCCCTTTTATAGGGTAAAATTAATAGGGAAGCAAGGTATTATTAATGGGGCTAATATTTCACCATCTAGAACTTAAATAGCAAATTATAATCCTCCTCAGCAGTACAGGAATTTTACCCTATTATTTCCTAGGTCTTACTAAAAGTAGAAGAACATAATCAACTACAAGTAACTTTCATCCAGGTCATCTATTAAAGACTCTGAGATACTCGAAGAGAAGATGGAACATTACTGGTCTGACCCTACTGGGATGGGAATTATTTAGATGGCCCATATTTAAAAATCTGTCTCATCTTGCTCTTTCAATTTAGAATATGGTGCATAGCAAGTAGTGGGAAGTTGGTGGTCTAGGTAGGACTCGCTGGGCTGTTGTATCTGTGGGCAGATTTCTGTGAAGGTGATGTGACATGTCCTTGAGTCAGTCTTTTTGAGATATAGCTCTTGGCTTCTTCAGTGGCCTTTTATAAAGCCTAGTATCATCTCTTATCTTCCTGATTCATTATCCTGTTTGTCACTTTTACCGAGTATAAAGACATACTCCTTATAGCCAGCTTGAAATACTGTGAAAATGGACTGCTGGATAATCAGTGATTAGTAGTATCCAGTAATTATCATGGCTTTGCATTTCATCTGTGTAGAAAATTTCAGCTTGTCTAGATACTTAGCTTGCTTGTAACTTCAGATATGGCACTTGTTATCTACTTTTAGGGTTTCCAGGAATAAGCCTGTTGAGACTTGCTGCTGGTGTACTCCAAGAGGTTTCATTCCAAGTGAGCTGGAGCTATCAAACTGGCAGAAGTAATGCTTCTGATTTGGTATTGTTTTTTTCAAGGAGAAAAAAAAATCTCTTCCCTTTTTTAATCTTCCATTAATAACTTGATCTTTCAATAATGCTTTGAAAAAAGTGAATGGTGCAATCCTAAATATGACTACTAGATCCTATTATGTTAACCTTTGCCTGGGTGTTTATGGGAAAGCAAATAAAAGTCTAGTGCATCACAGCCTGGCACAGAGATGCAAAACCCATTTATATAGTAGACCCACCTCTCAAACATCCCTTGCCCATAACTTTAATATTTATTTAAACTATTGAAATCCAGCATTTTATAAGATGGAATATGCATGACGGTGGCATAGATAGTGCCAGTTCATTGTTTTATAGTATGTGTCGAAAAAAGAGGATGAAAATGGAGTGCAAGATAATTTCATCAAAATAATAAGGATGCCTAATTTTGTCTGCTGCCTGAACAGGTGTTAGGAGGGCTAGTGTTGTGGCAGTGTAGCCCTGAGATTTTTGGTGGTGCTTTAGAAACAGGAGTGAAAGGGTCTGGTATTTATCATTTACAATAGAAACTTGTTAATGCTGGGTGTGCTGCTTGTTTCTCCTCCACCCTCCCTATTTTTGTGCCAATTACATGTAAACTGTGGTTTGTAGATACTGATCACTGCACTGAGCAATTGGGGGAAGGTCTTGCTCGTGTTGCTAATAGATAGTCGGATGTCTCTGTGTCACAATTCATCAGATAAGTTGAGGAGGTTGCCAGCTCAGTAGCAATTTGTTATACTTAAAGCATGCTGCTTTGCAGACAATGGCTTCAGTGGTTTGTTGCAGTCAGAGGGGAGTAATGGCATTTAGGCAGTGCTGAACAAAGTTTTCTGTCTTGTACCTTTTCCCCCATAGGTCTAATAACACGGATACAATATGCCATAATAGTGCTGTTTGTTCAAGTCATCTCTATTCCATCTTTTTCTGCCCTTGCCAAATGATGATTCTAAATAGACCCTGAAAATGCATGTGCAACTACAGAGTTATAGAAACAGGATAAGGGATACATATGCTGACTATTCACTCATGCCTGTTTCTTTAGATGTTCTGGTTTCCTTGTGCTTGACATTTACAGCCCATTCAGTAGTAAGCTTCATTTGGTAAGCATTAATTCATTTGCAGATGTTAGTTTTCCACTCATATTCTAGGATTGCAGTTCAGATCCAAGTTCATTTCATAAATGGCTGATGGACTGTGTTAAACTGTTTTTTCTACTTAAGCCAATGTACTGCCAAGTATCCACATCACTAGGAACATCACGTTTGTCAGGGAGAAACTGAGGATTTGAAGCCAGTCCCTTCAGCCAGTTGTTGATTATAGTATATTGGAGTCAGTGGAGCGATGAGAAATTACTCCATCTGAAGATGTGGTGGTACACACAGTTCCACCTCATCAAAAAGCAAAATGTTTTCTACTCAGGCCGGTGCTGAGTCCCAGTGGCACGACTCTAGAAGGAGTTTGGCAGCTGCTGTTCCTGCAGCTGTCCCAGAACTTGCAGAAGTCTTGAGCCCAGTGGTTGAGCTGCTGATGCCTGTGCTGATGCATGAAATTTATCAATAAGGAAAAAATGTGAAACAAATAATCAAAAAATATCTAAGGAGCAGTTCTCCTGGAATGTGTCATTGCTAACCAAACTATTAGGTAAAAATGGTCATGCACATCATTTCCCCACGTATAAAAAGTGGATAACTATTGTTGGTGATACAAAAATATGAACCCTGCGACCTTTCCTATTATTATTGGTGCAGTAATAGCAATTTGCTTTCGCTTTCACTGTGTGCTGTAGTGGCTGTAGTGTTATGTAAACAGCCAAGGATGATGGTGAGTAGCCTGACAAAATCCAGAGGTGAAAGAAGAGGTTGTAGAAAAGCCTAATTTCCAAGAGGCTTGCCAAAGCAAGAAGACATTTGACTCTTTCAGAACTTGATCCCTCCATTGAGGGCAGGAACTGATACTGGAGATAGTTGAGTGGGCTCTGGAGGAGAAGCTTTTGGGAGCTGTCCAGCCTGTCATTGTCCAGTGTTTCTTTCCCCAGGGCTTCAGTTATTGTAATATCCTGTGTAGGAATGGACCAGTCTCCCTTCCTTTCTAACTATGGTACTGCTGGAAGCATCCTCTGCTCACAGAGAATGTTCTTCCAACTGTATTTTTCTCTCTCTACACTCCTTTTTTGCTTTGTTGGCTTCTGCTTCTGCACAGTATATCAAACAGCTGCTCATCTTCAGAGGAATTCATGACCTGTGGATACCCTTCCTACCATCTTTCCTTCCAGACCAAGAATTCAGCACTGCTGTTGGCAATCCTCATTGCCAACATTCCTGGAACATTTGTCCCCCTTTTCAGTTAATCTTTACAGGCTCTTTCTTTCCATCCTTCCTGCTTATTAGGCAAAGAAAATACCCAGACATCTTGATCCCTCTTTAAACTCCTACTTTCTGTACTGAAGGAAATTTGATAAACAGTAAAACTCTGTCCTGAGACCACAACTTACTATAGTAGTGAATATTGGCTCATTTTCTCTTCAGTTTCTCGAGGTCTTAGGGAGCTTGTGTGAGATGTCACCTTGTTAGGGGCAGAAATAATGGAATTTGCTCTATGCTCATGTCTCCTTGCTTCAAGAAGGATGTTGGTTCAGAACCTATGTTCTGAACTTCATCTTAATGTGTCAGCATTTATTCACAAAATTGCTTGGGTTGGAAGGGATGTTTAAAGATCATCTGGTCCAACTCCCAAATAATGCTCATAATATAGCATTTATAATAATTTCAGCTATTTGTTTTTAATATTACTTGGCTGAACAAGGAACTCAGCTTGGACGTCAAGAGGAAAAATAAATCATATGTTCTCTGGAAATGAGGTCAGGTTTTGCAGGAAGATACAGGTGGTCGATGCTTCCAGCCTGTGACTGTTTTTGATGCTTTGGGATAATGCCTTTAATACAACGCTTAAATTTTTGATGATACCTAAAGTAGTCAGACAGTTCAATTATATGACTATTGTAGATCCCTTCCAGATAAACTATTCCTTCCCTTCTTCTGTGCTTCTTCCTATTGCTTACTTTCCCTGCCAGTACATCTGAGGTAGCCCCTAATGGCATTTCTTCCTAGCCCTGCACTAGCAAAAGGGATTGAATATCTATAGCAGTGCCCCAGCCTAGCCATTGGCTCTATCACCCTGTAGGTCATCTCAAGATAATGGGACAAATTGCACAAATGTACAAAAAGTACCTGTGATGTGTGGTTTTTGAAAGTCTTTTCATCCAGCTGAGATGGGTTTTCACAGGATGGCACAATCTCTGACCTAGTGAGGCCCGGAGATCAAGCCCTCAGTCTGTTGCAGGATGTGCTTCTCATCTAAATGGTTTCAAATATTTTGAAGGCGTCAATTTTTCTGTAGTTTTTATTTTTACTTCTTGTACTCCTTTTCAGAAATGCCTCAACCTGTCTTTCTTTGAAAAACATAGTAAAACACTTGTGTTTTACTGTTCCTTGTGTGAACAGCAGCACTCCCTCAGAGAGAAGGTCCATCTAGTCCAATACTCTGTCTCCAAAGTGTCCCACCACCAGTGTCTGAAGAAGAGCACAGGAGCACTGAAGTTTAGTCCTGACAGGGTCCTGATGGTGCTCACGGGCCTCAGTGGCTGGGACTGGCCTGTCCTGGGACCCCCAGCCCCACCACCTCCTGCCAAGGGCCCAGGGACGTGTCCCAGCTCTGCCTGGGACCCTCACTCCCCCCCCAAGCCCTGCTGTGTGTGTGCCCATCTCTGCCCCTGTCTCCTGGCTGGGCCTGGGACCTGCACTGCAGAGCTGCTCTCGGGGGTGGAGCCCTCAGACCTGGGTTGGGCCTTGTCATGCAGAGCTCTGGGTTTAACAAGGCACAACTGCTCTGTCCTATTTGCTCTGCTCACCATAAATTAACACAGAGGCTGTTATTTGCCTGCCACGACAGGGACTTCTCAGCTCTAAAAACCGAAGAGGACACATAGCACAAAGTTTATAACTGAAAACAGAATTTTCTTGTTGTTATTCTGAATCTGTTTCAGAGCCAATGCTCACAACCATTACCACAATGAGCATGTGTAGCCAGGAGCAGGCTGATGTGTTCTTCAGTTTAGCTTGAAAATACATCCTTTGCAGTCTGGCAAAGGCAAGTGACAGAGCTACAGAAAATAGCAGCAGGAATGCGTGCCAAGCAGCTCCTGTTTCCTGAAGAGAATGTGAAGAACGATCAGGACCAACCACACACAAAAGAAAAAGAAGAGGAGGTGTGTCAAACTGTAGTGAATTTCAGAAATATGACACATATTGATGCCAAGATGCTTTTTGCCTTCCAAAGCTCACTCTGTTCCTGTGCTTCTTATCCTCACCAGTGGTCAGGCTCAGTGCTGCAGGGCAAGGCAAACACCCCCAGGGCCCATGCCAATCTACCCCAGGGGAAAATTCCTTTCTGACCTGAGTGGGGGCCATCAACTATTCCCTGAACACTTGAGCAAGACATGGCTCCTCCTCTCGAAGGCTGATCCGACCTCCCAGGAGATGCCCAAGCCTTAATCTGCCCTACCTAGAGCCATTTCAGGAGCTTCTGAGACTATCACATGCGCCTGGGCTGATCTTCCTCGAAGGCAAGAATCCTGCACCAGTGGGTGATTCAAAGTCCTGGGAGCCCTGGAAACATCTCTGCACTTCTTTTCTTATGGCTGCTGCCCCTGGCTCCACTGGGAATGCAGACAGGGAGCTCTGTGGTGCTTCTCAAGAAGGTGTTTACTTGGTCTGGTCACAGCTATGTAGCTGAAAGAGATTTTCATCCTTCCAATGAATTCTGAGGGTGGCCTTGCACCAGAGAGCTTCCACCAACCTTGTCCATCACCTGGTCTCCTTTTGTCAACTCCCTCCAAGTAATCTCAACAGCTTCTCAGGGATTTCCTCCTGGATGTCTCTGGGCTGGCCCTGGGCCAGTTCTGGCAGCAGGACACAGGAGGATGCTCTCCTTTATCCTGCCCCTGGGCACTGTGAGTGCTGCATTGCTGGGTGGTGGCACTCTGAAATGGGGGTGATGGGACCCTCCATGTGCAGCATCATCCTCCACCCAGCATCCTTCATAGGAAGGCTTTTGGGTGCTGGCCCCAAGGTACTCCCTGTGCCCCAGAGCCCGGGGTGCTGTCCTTGCCCTTGGTGACCATGCACTGCGCACAGCTGCTGGGCATTCCCCACACATCCTCTGTGTCTTGGCTGCCAAGGACCAACTTTGTGCTGTTACTCCTCTCTCAGGCTGCGGCACAAACCGACCCTGCAGCTCAAAGACCACCCCTGTCAGCTATCCCCTTCTGTGCCAGACCTAATGTCTATGAGGTCCTGCAGGGAGCAGGACCAGGGACTTGATCTGTCAGCAGACTCTTTTCCTGGGGCATAAGGGGGCTGATTTTAGCAACTGCAGCTTGGAGGAAAGCCAAAGTGAAACCAGAGCCATAGGCTGAGATGGACAGAGCCAGCAAATCACCATGGAAATAGTACAGATTTTGAGAAACCAGTAAGTGGAGGTGACATTGGTGGTGTGGTAAGGTTGGTCATTTTTGGACATAGAGCATTTGGATCTGAGCCCAAAGCACAGTCAGGCAAATAAGAACTCTTCCAAACCAGGAAAATAGCTCATTGCTGCTTTTACTGTCATATCCCCTTTTTCCGCTGAAACCATGCTGCCCAAATCCTCTATTAAATACACTCACTAGCTGTGTTTATATGGAATGCAAAACACACTTTAGCCAGGCGTAAAATTTTCATAGCTTGTTTATCACTTTATCCTTTCTGAAAGTTATTTATGAGAGAAGAGCTTGGTGGTTCTTGAAATTTACTACCAGCTAGTTTTCAAGAATAATGCAAACCTAAAATTTTAGCTCATAAAATTCCATGTTATATAGGATGTACAGATTTCTTTTTTTAAAGTCCTCAGGACAGGAGCAGTGATAGCAGATTTGTCTCTAACCTTGCTCTGCCTGCTGATCTCTCCAGTCACATTCAGACACATGCAAGGGCCTGTCTTGTCACACTGAGCTTCCATCAAAATGCTGAGATTCTGTAAGTGAGTGGATATAGCCTGGCATTATAAACTCATTGCACCAGTTTCGCAAACTGTCTACTAACTGTATGCTAGGAGGTTGTTTTACACAGTTTCTTTTATTAATTAAAATGACATTCTTTTGTATTTGAATGATGTCATGAGTTACACTGGCAGTCTCAGATGGTTCCAGGTGGGCAATAAGAGGGAAACTCTTCAGTCCTTCCTGGCATCTCTCCTCCAGGCATGTAGGCCCTAAAGACTGGCAGTTCCCTTTCGGTGTCCGAAGCCATCATTATCCATGTCAGCATTACCAGTAACAACCTTCCTCTTCACTACATGGCTGCAGAGACAATTTAAAAGTTCATCAGCCAGCTTTATTCACACTCCTGGAGAGTAAAGTGTATCCCCACAGTCAGCAGGGAGAAGAACTGTATCACACTGACCCACCAAGATTTGGTCTCTTGTAGCTTCCTCAGTGCCTGGACTGGTTGGGCACTTTCTCCCATGAAACCTCCCAATGGAAACTCAGTTAATGCCAGCCATGAATATTTCCTCTTTTAAGAGGCAGACACCAGTTCTGAAAGGAGCTGGACTGATACCACCAGCCTTGTGTTCAGAGCCCACACACACACCTTGTCCATGGCTCAGCTGGCCGGCGGAGGCTGGATCTGGTTGTGACTGTGTGGAGCTGGACTCCAGCAGGTTACTCATGGGTGGAGCCCCCGTGACACATCTCTCAGATTCCACCCTTCATGCTTTGCTGTCATCAAGTGTAGGAAACAGGGAAGTTCATGGTCAGGTCTTTTGAATTTAGATTGCAAAAACACTATTGTTCAAGAATTTAGGCTTCCTTGTCCACCTCAGATTCTGTATTTCATGGCACCCATGAGGCAGAAGAGTCTATCACATGGTATATAATTCTACAGCCCTCACCCTCCCCCCCAGCTGAGGACTGGAGAGAAGACCATTGCTATCTGATAACTTCCCAAGCTGGGCTGCAAACTGAGATCAATGTGGTAGATTGGCAAATTAGCAAATGGAAGATCTCACCTGAAAATGGCATGAAGGTGTTGCTATCTTTTTGATTTGCCTTTGCTGCAAAATAATCAGAGTTTCCATTTTATGTTAATATGTACAAGATTTTGTGTCTTTACTTGAAAAAACTGGAGTGCTTTCCACAACAGATGTAACTCTGATTTTGAGCCAGATTTCAATGCAACTGAGGTTTGTCTCTGGGCAATTAAAATCCTCAATTAACATATTAATTATTTTTCTAATGATATTGTGTTCTTTTTGTCTTCTGAAGGGAAAAGAAAATGTTTAATTTGTATACTGGTTTGTGAGTTATTTAGCTAATTTACACATGAGAATTTGCTAGTATTTATCTTACAGTCATAAAACCATGGATTTATTTTAAGGGTTTTATATATTTCCTGCTCTAGTAGCTTCAGCTGGCAGGTGTAATTACCAAACCTTAAAAATACTGAGATTGTCTTACGTGTTTGTACTTGTTGAGACAGAAGGAACAAACACTTCTGACATAAATAACTGGCACTACCTATCTTTCTCTGATCTCTATAAAAACTGAAAAACCTTTCAAATATCGATCTGTGGAAGTTTAAGAAAAACAGTGATTTTGATGTCTTCAATGGTGTTCCAACCACTTCAATACAAAGACAGTGCTTAAGCTGTGCAGCAGGTAGCTCTTAATTGATGCTCATGGTGTTGGTGCAAACAAAGAAAGAAGGGAAGCAACAAAGCGACAGAAAAGCATATCTGCTGTACAAACATACCTACTGTTCTGTCATTGTTAACAGGATTGCCTATTGACAGAAAAGCATGTTCTTTGTTCTGTTAGCATGACTGTGTGTGGAGCTCCATCTTGTCCAAAGTGGCTCAGAAGTTTGGGCAGATGTCTGTTCTCAGATGCAAGATGAGCCCCTGTTGCAAGTGGTGTCATATGATGAGCGCAAGTATTTGCTGTCCCTGAAAACAAACTGTTGAGCACTGAATGAAATAATTTTTCAAGCTTGAATAGATTTTCTTGCTTTTACTAGCCTGTACTGCACATCCTGGCTGGAGACCTGTTGGGCTAATTGCTATACAAACTATCCCATGTGTTAAGAGGAAGCATGGGCTGCAGCCAGAGGCCAGGACACACTAGAAATGTAGACATGTACAAGCAGATGTGTGCATAAGTATCTAGAGATTGAAAAGAGATACTGATTTTAGTTGTTTGCATTCCACCTTTATTATGATCAGGGTTTTCTTTGCAAAAAGTACTTTTGAGAAAGGGATTTGAAACAAGATGGCAGCTATCAGCAGGATATGAGTCCTAAGATTGCTTCAGGCAGGACATGGCATGCATAAAGATTATATTAATATACTTGTGTGATAAACAGAAAAAAAACAAGGGTACACAGAGACTACTTAAAAGGCAGGATAGGAGGATCAAGCAACAGCTGCAGAGATCAGCAGTGGCTTCTGTAGGGAGGGGGACAAACCTGAAGGAAATGAAAAGTGGAGGGGGAGAAGGAAAAGATGGAATAATAACAGAAGCTAAGGAGATGGACAAGAAAACTGAAGGGAAGGGGACTGAGGCATAGCTGGGCTTATCAGGGCTGAATAGCAAGCAAGAAACCTTAATGTTAAATGACAAATGAGGAAAGAGAAGGTATTAGGTAAGGTGAGAGAGATAAAAACAGAAATCAGGGAGGTAGTAAACATCAGTTGAATCAACTTCAGTTCGCTTTGTTTCTAGAAGAAGAAATAGCTTAAGAAGACTTCACTGCTGAGTGGACTGCTCTCCCTACTTTTCTTCTGGATCATGATAATCTCATATGGAGATCTAAGAGGAAACTACTCATCCTCTGAGCTGGGGCTGATATTGTTGACAAACTCTTGTTCCCAGACAGAAAATGAATGTGTACACAGGTTGTAGTAGTCTCAAAACAAGCAGCACAACTCCTGTATTCTCCTGTATTCCTTAGTCTGTTTCTCTCACCTCTTTATCACACAGGTTCTAAACATAATATTTCAGGTTTTTCCTGGCCCTTGAGATTATATGTTTGCATGTGCATTTAATGAAATAAATGCTGTTTAGACTTGCATTGCAATAGCAACTGGCAGACCCAGTCATGGACTGAGATGTACAAATGCTGTACGAGAGCCATGTGAAACCCAAACTAAAGTGCCAGGAAATGTGCAATCTGAATGTAGAGACAGGAGTTCATAGGTGACCAGAGACAGCAACAAACAAATCCAGAAAACTGTGTTCATCTGAGCAATGACAGTCGTTATGATCATAGGCTCTCCAATTTACCTGAAGCGCACTTCAATTATAATTACGATTCTGAAGCACGTCATTTAATATAAATGTACCCCTGAGTAAATCTATCCATATGTAAGATAGCACTTCTCCCATCTGCTGCTCTTAAAGTCTGAATGCATACAGGCACACCTGCCACTTGTCCTGGAGCTGGGGATGAATACAGCACAGGAGCAGAGCCCTGACCACAGCGTGGCACTGGAGCTCCCCTGCCCATGGGATGTGCCTGGATGGCTGGGGTGCTGGCAGCAGGGCTTTCTGTCAGGTTTGCCATAAAACCTGAGCAATGTCATTCTTTCTGGATTAAATGTGTGAAGGGATCACAACACATTCTGCCTCTGTGCAAAAAATGCTTTCTGTGACTCAGTATAGGTTTTGCATGATATGTGAGCCAGGCAGTTTAGGTAGATATGCACACTGGTTTATTTTTGCTTGCCATTCACAAACTGAGTGACTTCAACTGAGGTTTGTCATGCTGAGATGCTTTGAGGATGAAGAAGTGAGAAAATGTATTGCAATACCTTGGAGTTGTGTTGTCTGGCACAGTAGGAGGCAGATGGGGTGCAAGTCTGGAAGCTCTTCCTCCTTCCAGAGTGGTCTTGCAGCATCCCTGCTCTGCATAAGCTGCTGGTGTATTGTGGTTGGCTCTAGAGGCAAGAGTGAAGCTGTGGGGTTTTCACATTGCCTTTGAGAATGAAACTTTCTATGAAAGCTGCATTAGAACTGGCTTAGGAAGAGACCTGTGCCTGTACTTTTATCCCAAATCACAGAAAGTAGAGAATGGAATGTCTCCACTGTATGTGGCATAATGTAGTTTATTACTTTTTGTTATTTGCAAAGCTACTAAGTCTGAAACCAGCTTCTGTGGGGCTGTAGAAAATTCATGAGAAGAGGATTTACAGTTCAGCTATTTGGAAGAGTTTTGCTGTGTGTGCTTTTAACAGACAGCTGAAAAAAGTGTGGATTAACTTCTCTGAGATTGCCTTTAAAGATGATGTGGCTCCTTGCCCAACTTTGGGATCACCCTGCTTTATTTCCAGTGTAAATACGCTTCTTTAATAAAAGCAAAGGGCCACCAGACCATAGGCAGTTGGTAAATTTGGGACTAAAATGGACTATGTCCATGAGATTTAGTGGCTTATGCAAGACAGAGGGAGATGACAAAGCAATGTGTACTTTTATTTTGTCTAATTTCATGGCTATTACATGTTTTGAAAGTCTTTTAATAACAGGGGAGTATAATCAAATGGCACTGTTTTGTTTTGTTGTTTTTTTTTTTTTTGGTTTTTTAATCAGTTGAACATTTCTGAACAGTTGAGAATCTTCCTAAATCCAAAGCTTTTGTTTCTCTTCTTCATTTTTGTGCTCTTGATGAATTGACAATTTTAGCAGTGGTGTCGATCATGTTTTAAGATTTCTCAGCTGTTGATGAGTGCACAGCAGAAACTGATGGTGGGGATGAATAGGAGGGTGGGCCAACAGTCTCCAGAGGTGTCTGATGTGAGGAGATGGGGATATCAAACTCTGGTTGCTGAGGGGTTTTCCCTGCTAGTGCTGTAGGGAAGCTATAAAGTGTCAGCATGCCCAAAAGAGAAGGAAGGAGAATGAGCTGAGGTATAGGCATTGTAAATATTGCTGATGTGGCTGAGTTGTGAATGTTTTTCAGTTTTTTAATTGTATTTTAAAGTTTTATTACTTCATGTTTGAAGAGCCTTCTGTCCTTGCTGATTGGCTCTTCCTGATTCAGGCTTAAGTTTCTCTCTTTGTTTCCTTGTTTCTCTCTGCGTAGTTAACATGTGGATGTTTCAAAACTGTTTGAGGCCTGAATGACGAAGGAGGAGAATCTTGTTCACAGTATTTTGCAGTCTAATCGTGGACTATTCAAACTATATATTGGACTACTCAGACTGGATATCTGGTTAGGTCCAGTATGGTACACTGATATTTATTTCCTTTGTGGCTGGTCCCTGAAATATCCATGTTTGTCAATAAATTAATGGGAAGAGGAAATACTGGTCAGCTGGTGCCCATCTAAGCTCATTCAGTGTGAGGATTTTGCAATGAAACTCCACTGTAGAAGTCTTTTGTTTTCTTTCAGTTTCTTCCTAAGCTAAATGGATATTATGGTTAATCTTACACAGTTGGAAAAGTTTATTGTACCTAACATTGTTCTTAGTTTCTAAAACACGTGTATTTCAGCATTGAAGTGCATGACAACATCCAGCTCTACTGGAACGTAACGTAGTATGCTGTCAACATGGGTAAGGTACACTCGATACTGAACAGTGGAACGAATCAATTAATAAAATGTTGTCAAAGGCTTTGGTGGAAAAAACAATATTTTTAAATGTCGCTTATGTTGGTTATGGGATATATGCTGAGTTAACCTCATTGAATTTTCCCCAGGAATTGATGCGCTTACAATTGGCGGGTCATTATGCTGCTCCACCTGTGTAGTGTTAAGGTCAGTGTGTTTTTCTGATTATAAAAACCATCCATACCATTCCATTATAAATTCACTACCATTCATATAATGGAATGTGCCAAAGCTCGGAGCTCGTTGCAGCTGCCCCCGGTCCATGTTTAAGATCAAACAAAGTGGTTCAGGTAATTTGAGCACCTTTTCAAGAATACGCCCAATCAAGCTTCATTTGAAGTGATCTTTCATTGTTTAAGGTTTTCTTTTCTTTTTTTTTGTAACCTGCTAAGCATCCATCTGATGTGAGTGTGGGGGTTTTTTTTTTGTGTGGCCAGCCCAAGAATTCTTATGGAATGAAGATGTGGTGATTATACAATCCTAGAAAGGAGGTCCTGGGAGCAGCAGGCAACTGTAACACTGCAGTTGCACGTATCCATGCCTAGGCAAAGCACAGAATGCATCAACCACTCACCTTCACAAGGCATTTTCTGAAACCTGCAGCTTCTAACTGTGAATTAATTCTGAGTCATCACGACACACAAATCAGCCATCACGGTAGACACTAATGTGTGAGATGCAGGGATGTATGACTATGGCACTAATCACTGACTAGAGGAACCTGTGAGATGATGTGCATGCGTAACACACTGCTGCTGAATGCATCCTCCTGCACAGCTTAGTCTCCTCAATTGTTGTGCGTTATCTAAGACAGCCAGAATGTGCATTGAAGTTTATCTAGTGTTATTTCTGTCACTGAAATGTTGATATGGTTGGGGCTTTTGTTTGAGTGTTTGCTTCTATATTTTCCTCTCTTATTAATCATCCAAATGACTTGAATTCTGTGAAGAGGAAGAGTTCAGTGAGCAGCCATGTATGTCATAGGGCATTATGTTCTTCCAGTTTCATGAGGATGTATCCTTTCTGATAAAAGTTCTGCACTTCACAGTAGCCAGTGAGAGCCTCAGGCGCGAGCAGTTCTGCTGGGGAGGCATTTGAGCCTCTGTGCAAATTAAGCAGTGCTGTAATTGCTGAGGAAATACATGAAGTCTCTTGATGATGACAGCTGAGAATCTTTGTGGATGTGTCCAACAGCACTTCTTTCACCTCTGTCAAGCTGCAAGCTTGGTGGTATTCTACATGCATATCGATTCACAAAATGTGATGAATCACAGGAAGACTCTTTGGTGAAGAGTAATCCTTGAATGTCCTAGTTTATGAAAACTGTTCACAAGCTGACATTTCATATGACAATCATTTGAATTTTGCAGCTATTGCATCAGGTAAGTACATCATCAGAAGTATTTGGCAGTGTCTTTTATTACTCTGAAAAAAAAAAGAAAACCAAAAAACTAAATGAAATTAAATATTCCCCCACCCCGCCAAAGCTGATGCAGGTTATGGTAGGAATGCATATTTTGCTCAAGTGAAAAGGCTTAAGAGGAAGGGCATGTTTAATAGCCAAAGGGGCATGAAAAAGATTGAGAATAGGGTTTGTTTTAGTAAAGCACAGTGCATAACACCTGTTTTAACTTAGGAGCAAAACTGTATTTTACTTGGGCATCAGATGGAATGTATTTGCAGAATTTCAAAATTCATCTGTGGTGATGATTTTCCTAAGTTTTAAATGAATGGATCTCTCACTGCTAGCTAAGACACTGCTAGTGTCTTTAACAAATCTGGACCCTTACACACATTACCACAGGAGATCCTGGAGGTTGTGTTAAGTACATTCCTGCCTCCAAGAATCCTGCAATGAATAGGTAGCTGATGTAGCAGCAGGAAGAAAAAAAATTACTTGCTTCAGCATATTCAACTGACTGTGATGCTTTGTTTCCTCAGGGTGGTCTTGTGGTTAAGGTAAGGGAGTCTTGGTCCTCAGTTTGTGTGGACAGCTGTATTCAGGTGTACCAAAGTTATGTCAAACACCTGTCACAAAGCACTCTCTATTAGATACATCATCTATCTTTAATTGACAAAATTCCTTAACTGCAGTTTTGGTTCAGTTTCTACCACTCTCCTATATGTATGGAGGGAAAAAAGCATTTTCTAAATTGGAAAAAGTCTTTCCTCAATTCCTTGCCCCACCTCCCCTCTCCTCATCCTGTATGGAAAGCATGTTGAACTAAGTTTATAACAAAATTTCTAGCTGGACACTTCTTTCTCCTTTATTGCCATTATTAGAAAAAAATTAGTTTCTGTTTTAATCTAGCATGGATTACTTCAGGGAAATCAAGCCAGATGCACAATTTAGTGTATGGCAATCAGCAGTAGGTACCTGTAAGGGCATTTACTTGTCCTTCCAGATAAGGCTGTTGAGTTGCAATGTAGGCATTGGAGATAAGTGACAGTATTTCTAAGCAGTTTGAAGACTTCATGGGTACAAGGAGTGTAGGACCCTGCCAAATCCTTGGGGAGGTGTAAGCACTATTTAGAAGTGTTTAAGTATCTAATTTCTTCAAATATTTTCCCTATATATGCTCTATATAGTAAACAGAGTGAAGTCATGCTCCTGTTGGTATTTCAGAGCACCGTTTTCTCTCCCTTAACTGTACAACCAATATAGAAAAGTGCTCAAATCTCAATGCAGGCTATAAAAACTTGAAGGAAAATATAGAAACACAGCAAAAAAAAAAGTTATAACACAATCAAAATAAGGTCCCAGTTACAAAATATCTTAGTGATCTAGTACGTGGTAGCTCCTCTTCAAGTAATTTCTGACTTTGAAAAAGTCTTCTCTAGATGAGACACAGAACAGCATGCAAAAAAACCTTTTGCTTTGGATTTAGTCCTTCATTAGGGAAGAGGGCTGTTATCAATCCACCACTTAAAAGAATCATCTCCGGTGTGAGTTTTACATTATGTTTAGTCTATCAGGGACCAGTATAACACATGTGCTTTTTGTAGTATGCTGTGTATTTACATTAAGACACACAGCAATATTTTATTCTTTAATTAGAGTTTATCACATACTTTCAATAAAAAGAGTTATTTATGGGAAAAAGATCCATTGATTTTTCTACACCGAACGTTATTACTGTACAGTTGTTACCTGGGGTTTATTTAGTACTCAACAGACAAAAACTTTTCAGATATCCTTTTGTAGTGTAATTCTGGAGCAAAAATAAACAACAACAACAAATAAGCTATAGGAATTACTTTTTATAAGGCAGCACATATTGGCAGAACCTACACTGACAGCTATTTCCCAGACAAAGGCATTTCCCCATATCCAAAATAAAGCATTTTGCAATCCCTTTTCTTTAATCTGTGCCTTATATATTTGCACTGCCTTTAATGCTAGTGATAACCAAAGTATGTAAAGAATGTGCTTTGAACTATGCAGTTTTTCTTACATATTTGTCTGGTAGGCAGAAGAGCCAACAGATCCACCAAAATCAATGGGTGGAAAAGGGATGGTGATTATCCAGCCTGCCAGCAGGAAGGAAACCCTGGCTCTTCCTGAAGACTCTCAAATGTGTGCTGGTGGTCCCAGCAATGGCTGCAAGATATGGGAGAGTGATTGGAGGAGAGGTGGAGCTGTGAACCAGAGCCCTGGCTCTCCTAATGTCTTTTTAATTAGAGTATATAAATATTGGCTGGGATTGCAGTTACATCTTAATGGAGAAATTAAGAAACAGATTAATTTTTGGCACGATTCTCTCTTCCTGTTTACGTGTGTCTCTATTTCCAACATCAGTTTAATTGAAGGAACAATTCTCTGTACTTGCTTATTATCTGCCAGACATGTAAAGGAATAACTATACATTTGGAAAAACACAAGGGTGCTTAAGGACACCACCAGAAATCAAGACATGCTTTAAAAACCAGCACAACTGACCAATATTATTGTCCAGGTTATTAGGAAAGAAGCACTTAATAGGAAATTTGATAATGATTGTCATTCTGCCCGCGATATCACTTAACTGAAAGGTTGTGAAGGTGGTGCTTTCCATCTAACTTCAAGTATTTAGAAGGGACAGAAGTTGTTTCAAGGCCTGTTGAATTTAACAACCTAGGCCTCATTTTCCATTGCATCCAAGACATGCAAGATGAGGCCTAGGCTGAATTCACTTTTGTCCTGATCATACCTACTGCACGAGCTATTATCCATACTGGATAAGATTGATGACATTGGAAACTATGTGTGCCTTCAGAGTTTCGATGCCAGTTTAAAATTTCTGGTTGCTGTACTGGCTGTTGTCAGCAAAAACCTCAAGAACTTTTAAAAAATCTGAAATAAAAGGCGTTATAATTTCTTTTGGTAAAATGCAAATATGCTTATAACTTCCAGGTTTTCCATGCTGGGAACCTACATTGTTTCCATAGTGTTTTGCAGCTTTGCTCTTGCATGATGTGTGGATATACTTTGGTTTTGACAGGCACAAATATTTTGATTTTACTGGGAAATTCAAATATGTTCTCAAAATGTGGCCCATCTCTTTAAGGCAGATAAACTGACTGAAAAAATCCATTATTTTTTGAGCCTCTATATGATAAAAGTCTAATTAAAGTCAATTAATGTTTAATTTTATTAATATTAAACCATTTACAGAACTAGTTGCATAGTGAAAAAAATTATTCTACAATACACCAAGAAAGCTCTGTCAAATACATTATCTCTGACTCTTTATGTGAATATATACTTTAATTGAATTGGGAATTTAAAAATGAAAAATATAAATGAAATTTTTTTTGTACTTTGCATTTCAAATTAGTCCATTTTTCATGACACTGAGTTTTCACCTCTATTAATTTCTTTGGTTCTTGTAGAAAAATTATGCACTTGAAGCCTCACTCAAAGTAGGAGAAAAAATTCACACCAGTTTTACTAGTAAGCTGGAAATCTGTCACAAAATCCATACAGAAAATATAAGCATATTTTGTTTAATTTGTAACTAAAATTTTCCACAAGGATGAGAACACGCTGAACTCTGTATGACAAAATACTAATTAGGAAGAAGGGAGCTGGAGAGGGAGTAGTGTTGTGTTGCATATTTGATCAGGTCCTGTTCCCACTAAAGTCACTTTGATTAGATTTATGTTGTGTGTTTCTAATGGCCTTTGAAATACCATAACACCTATTTCTGCAGACTTCTACACAGGAGAAAATTCCCTCGTGTGAGTAATCAATTCAGTCTGTGGAGGCCATGTAGAATGTTTTTATAGCCTACCTTCCTGGGATGATCAGACTTCTGGTTGCCCTTTCTGTCTGTCGGTCTCTTCCCTAATTACTTCTGAAGCCATTGGCTAATTTCAAGTGAAACAGAAAGGAGTCTTTGAGATAATTAGGTTTCTACAGGCCTCAGGGGCTGGGAAGAGGAGAGAGACTCAAGGTTGGGACTGGAGGAAGGACAGGTTGAGTCATTTGTCACCTGCTTAAGCAGATGGCAAAATCTCTGGGATTATAATTTCCTTTGCCTTAGGTGGGTTTTTTGCATTGAAATGGACAGGAAAAAGCTGGGACTTTAATAAAGGTTTAGTGATGATGAAGGATAGAGCTCTGCAGGAAAACAGCTGTTTTAATTCCACTGCTAACAGGGCTGCTTCTTTTTATTTCCAGGAATACTTTTGGAATCAGACCTGAACGTTTTTAATGCAAACATTTAGCTTCTGGTTAAACGTTAGAAAAAGGTTAGAAAAACAGCAATCAGTTTATCACTAATACTGAGAGAAACAGTACCAGAATAGTATGTAGCTATTAAGCTAATGTGTTACAAGCGATAAATTTGTTAAATTAGTGTCTTTGTCTGTTGGCAGGTCTTATACTGTGGTAGGCTCACCCTGACTGGACATCAGGTGCCCACCAGAGTTGCTCTGTTATTCCCCTCCTCAACTGGACAAGGGGAGAGAAAAAAAAACGAAAGCTTGTGTGTTAAGAACAGGGAGAGATCACTCACCCGTTACTGTCAAGGGAAAATCAGACTTGACTCAGAGAAATTAAATTCTTAGCAATCAAATCAGAGTAATGAGAAATAAAACCAAATCTTAAAAACACCTTCTCCCCCTGGGGTTGTGACCAGTTCTTCACATGTTTTTTCTGCCAATCCTTCCTCCCCGGGGGGATGACTCCATACCTTGCTCCAGCAAGGGGTCACCTGTGGGGTCCTTCCCACAGGAGACAGTTCTCCAAACTTCTCCAGTGTGAATTCTTCCCACAATCTGCAGTTCCTGCCAGAAAACCTGCTACAGTGGTGGGCTTTTCTCTCCATGCATCTTCAGTTCCTGCCAGGAGCCTGTTCCAGAGTGGCTGTCCCATGGGGTCACAGCCTCCCTCAGGCATCCATCTGCTTTGGCTTGGGGTTCTTCTTGGGCTGCAGGTGGATCTCTTCTTCACTGTGGACCTCCAAGAGTTTCTGGGACACAGCTTCCTCACCATGGTCTGCATCCCAGGCTTCAGGGCAATCTCTGCTCTGATGCTTGAAGAACTTACTTCCCTTCCTTCAGTGATCATGGAGTTTCTGTAATTGTTTGACACACATTTTTTCACCCCTCTTGTTGAAATGTTTTAACTGTCTTAACAATGTTATCCCAGAGGTGCTACCACCATCATTGATGGGCTTGGCCTTGGCCAGAGGCGGACCCCTCTTGGAGCCAGCTGGCAATGTCTCCATGGGACATTGAGGAAGCCTCTGGCAGCTGCTCACAGAAGTTGCCCCTGTAGTTCCCTGCTACCAAAACTTGGTCACACAAACCCAATGTATGCACACAAATGAATCCCTACACTGCTTTGAAACCCCTCAGGGAAGTGCCTGTTCACTGGTCAAGTTTTAATGTCACTGACATTCCAGTTTTACTGCTTAGGGTTAAATTGAATAGTATTTCATCTAACAAGTAATATCATCAATTTAAAGTAGCATCTGTAGACCAAAGCATATTTCATTGATTTGTGCACAAAATTGGTCAGCAGGAAGTTCTTGTTGTCCATAGGAGAACAGAACTTAGTCCCATTCCAAGACACCCAAGCAGGCCATGGCTGCTTGTGCGGCCACAGCCTTGTTGCAGGGCGATATTTGTGTCTCAGTCTTTCTTCTAGAACTCAGGTTTAAGGTCTGCAGACCTCAACAGTTTTCCAGCTTGCTTACTTGTGCAGCCTTCTATAAATACTAATTAATGAAACTGTAGACTTTCATTGCAATGCCCTGAAACCTCATCCTTGATGAATTTAGGACCCTTCCTTGACAGAAGATTTGTTACCAAAAAAATGGGTTAAAAAAATTTCTCCTTTGGGCCTTACTTTAAGTGCAGTATTAAAAACTGTAATCACTTTTCTTCTGTGAGGATTCAATGGCAGCAAAAAAGTGTTAAATCTAACTAATGGTTCTCATTAAAATTAAATGAAACTATTGTTTGAACCTTCATTCAGAACCATTTTCATGGTTTTTTGTCTGTGAACGAGTGAAATAGAATACTTCCCATCACCTCTGCAGATGTTCTTCTTCTGTGGAAGCTCTCACAAGACGTTTTGAACATGGGACTAGAAACCCTTTTGAACTGGAGTAAAAGAGGAAAGAAGTAAATTAACACCCCGAGCAGTAACATAAGCAGATGTACAGGCCTCTACATATGTGTGATACCCCATAGTAATATTTAATTATTGTGTTTGAGGTGTTCTGGCACTGGCAGCCAACTCAGTATGGGTGGAGTTCAGCAATCATACAGTCACCACAGGGGTTGCTCATCTCTATGTGCAACTCCAGAATTTTTGGAGATTGTAGTCACAGGGCTTGTCTCTCTTTTATGTTTCTATTTGGCTGGTGGAACCTGGACCAGTTTTCTCTTCTTTATCTGCTTGAACTAGACTGATCCAGTTGTTATGGGTGGTTTCTGCTTTGAAAATCTGCTTTATACCTGTAATTGTTTCCCATGGGGAAACTACCAGGCTGCATTTCATCTAGCATTGGCTCACATATTCCCAGGAAACCTTAGATATGTGGCTTAGATTTGTCTTACGGTGATCTAGATGAAAACAGAGTCCCTGAACACAGCTTATCTCATGTAGGAGTTTTTTGGCCACCACATGTTCTTTTTTGTAAAATCTGAATCTTGTTCCTCAACTAGAGATTGTAATACCAGAACTACTACTTTTCTCTAGTCATAGTTTCCCGTTTTTTTGCTTTCTTATGAATACAATTATAGTATCAGCTTATTAAGATTTATACAATCAAAACATAAACAACTTTAAATAATGATGAAGCAATAAGTAGCAGTCTAGTTTGAAAATACTTGTCACAGTTTTTCCTCTCCAGAAACAGAAAAATCTCACCCTTTAAACTATGCCTTGTAGGTTTAAAATCACTAGTATTAAGTTTTTAATTATATCAGAATTATTTTCAAGAATAAAATATTTGATCTGTGCCATTATTTAGCATTGGTCAGTTTTTATTTACCATTCCTCAGTGCAAATTAGGAAATCTTGATCCTCAAAATATTGGTCATAATAGATTTTTCTTTAAAAACAACAAATTTCAGGTATTTTGTTGTCACAGTCTCCCTGAAAGTGTAGATACATGAAGAGAGAATCTGTTAAGAATAAGCATACTTAAATGGGGAATTCAAACTCTTGGTACTTCCAAGAAGTTTTAATTCTGTCATTTTCACTGACATCCAGTGATATCAGATGGAATATGTGCCATTAAGATGACTATGCTTCAGTGTCTCATGTTCCAGTTTTCTTTAGAAAAAATGAAAAATGTTTATTCTTATAATTGCATAGGAAAAAACCCAGATATCATGGTCTAAAACTAATTATGTCTTAAATTAATACTAACCTATCAAATCACATGTTTGTTTTTAGGTTTCGAGATTGCATTCTAAAAGTACTTGCTGTGATCTGTATTTCAAAATGCAACTTGCTGCTCTACATGTTTTGTGATGTGTCTTCCAACAGAGTAGGTTGTCCATGGATGAAAACATGTGAAGTGTTTTAGTTAAAATATGAACTCTTTATTTTCCCGGTCTGGATTAGTCCTTGTTAGCTACAGCTGTTGACAGCTATACAGGTTTTCCTTTGCTTTACAAAGTCACTTTGTTCCCTATTGAAATCAAGGGAATTCTGCCTTTAACTTTGTTGTAAGCAGGATCAAGCACACTCAACTGGATGGCATTTCTGTAGTTTTCTGGAGGTGATATGGTAATAACAGGAGCTCTGTAGCCAATTAATTTGAAAATGTCAGGGAATATTTCAGGCCTCATTGAAAGGGAGATGATGGAACTGGGGGCACACTCTGAAGCTGGTTGAAAGACTGGTTTATTGCAATGGTTTGTTGTTGTTCATAGATCAAAGGAATGGTTGATACAGGCATTAATACTCGACAGCCTGCTAATGGTACCTACCTGCCTCACTGCCTGAGGAGGCTAAGAGACTGACACTTCAAAACACTTACACTCTTAAAGAAATACAGATGGAGGTAAAGAAGCATGACAGTCTAGCAGGAGTGAATGAAACAGGACATTTTTCTGCACATTTAAATGGTGCAGAAACAGGACATTTTTTATGTTCTCTTTGCTGTGGAGTGGGGGTCAGCCAAAGAACCATGAGTGAAAAGAGCTCCTTCTGGCCCTCCTGAGTTTTGTATGTTTATTGTCCCCACAAGTTAATCCAGTGTCTGTCTTATAGTTGGTACAGCAAGTGATGCTCTGTGTCCTGTCCCTTCCTACCTACAAGTGTTGGAACAGTGGTACTGACAAGTGAGAAAGGGGAGATAGGCCTTGAGAATAAAAAGGGATGAGGAAGAGAAGAAGGTGCATGGTCACCTGGAATATGGCTATGGCATGGGCTGTGATGTGAGAGACATGGCACAGAGGAACAGAGTCATTGCCAAAGCTTGGCAGAGGGAGGGAGGAGGGAAAGTGCACACAGCTCTTTCAGGCGATGGCACTCAGAGTCAACAAAAGTTTTTCAGGTGATGGTGATAAATGTCTTGCAGTGTGTATGGATGCACTTGTGCTGCACAGGAGTGTCTAGGCAAAAAGAGAAGGATGGATGGTGGGAATGCTAGATGCATAGATCTGCAGGATAAATTCTTTGATACATACACACATGAACCTTTCATTTGCAAAGATATATACTTATGTCTGAAAGGAGGTTAATATTAAAAACTTCTGTTTTGATATCTGTGCTTAGTTTTTTTCAGTGCCTCTTTCTTGTGTGTATATTTCATGCATAATAAGCTATGCCTGACACCTGTGTAATACATTAGACAAGTCTTTTCTTCCTGTGTCTGGTAGCAGTATGCACTAGAGATATGACACAAGGCTTGTTTTCTAGTAAAACAGTTGTCTAAGTGGAAGGTGTAATGCATTCTTCATGGTAGAGAATGGTAGAATTTTTATAACTCTCATGTAACATGAGAAATTAAGAGTGCTTTCCACAAAAAAAGGAAGACTCCTCCAGTCACTGAACTTTGGGGAAGAGATACGGGAAATCTCAGACTGCTTCTGAGCAATGACTGAGAAATTGCTGTACCTGACAGTTCTGGGAAACAGTGTACATTACTGGGTATCTTTCTGCAACTCATACTTACTCTACATCATTTCATTGTTAGTCTCTTAAATTGTGCAGAATGTCTTCACGGCTTTTCCTGTAAACCTCTGCAACGTTTACTGGTACTACATTTTTTTAAAGAGCTGTACATAGAGTGCATATACTATACTAAGTATTTTATTTTCTGTGCTCTTTCTTTGGATGTACCCTCTAGTCTGCAATTTTATAGTTGTCTAGAAAATCAGACTATTCTTAAGTAATCAGGTAGTAATTTAGTTTTGTTGTTTATTTTCCCTTATGATTCTATTTTGCATCCATTAATGTACTTAGAATACACATTTTCTGCTGCCCTCAGGAGTGCTTTGTCCACTTACCTTTATATAGTACAAAATTTTACAGCTTGAGAGGTCTGACTCCTTCCTACCTAACCTAACATGTCTGACCTAGGATCCCAACAGTCACTGACTCCTTAAAAAGGGATAAAGAGAGATGGAGCTGAATTCTGTCTGGGAAAGCCTTACCTGGGTCTCAGTCATTTTCATGAGTGTCCTGTCACTTCCCTCTGAGTACTCAGGGAGTCTTACATTCCTAAATTGGGTGGCTTAAGTACTCAGAATTTCAGCTGAATGAATCTGTAGACATTGATCTTTTTCATGGAAAAGTACTTGAAGAACCAAAGTTATAAGATGGTTATAAAAATCCATCAGGTAAGCGATGTCTGTGATTATGTGCTGTGCAGAATGTAAAACAGGACATCCAGCATGGGCAGGGCTTCTCAGTAGGAGTATCAGGGATCACCTCACAGAAGAGCAGCAGTGGTTTTAGCCTGTAACAGACAAGAGCATCCCTGTTCTTAACCTAGTCCTTCCTGAAAGCCCCTTGGATTAATAACCATTCCTGGGAGGCCAGCAGAGTCCCATTTTGCAGTGGACCTCATAAATGTGGCAGTGATTCTTAAAAAGTTCAATGTGGGACATGCAGGGTTTTTGAGACAGCCCTCTTCTTAAAGTGATGCCTAGTTTACTTTAAAAGGTGGATTAAACCAATAGTAGTGCCTGCTACAGAATTGTTTGGATTTTTTCCTGCCGTGATTGTTGTCCATAAATATTGTTATTGGGTTTGAAATGATGAAGAATAGAGGTTTTTAGTCTTTGGCACCACAGTCACAAGGACTTGTGTATCTCTGAATCTGGCATAGTCCACACTGGCCTTTCTGGACCTGAGGATGCTTGGTAGGAAAGGGTGTGTTGTGCAATGTACAAATGCTTCATCTTGTACCTGTTGAGAGGCAGTCACTGTCCTTCCTCTGTCTGGTACTGCTGCAGACTTCTCTGCCTGCTTCTGGTGGTTAAAACCAAACAAGTAAAAGATCTAAATGTCCTATTATGTGCATCATAAAGCATGAACAAAGGTGAGCATTGTGGACTTTGGAATATTTGTCTGTAGCATATGAGCAGATCCTAAGCTTATTTCTTTCATTTTGAAGTGTGAAAAAAACCAGAGTGAAGCTGTGTAATGTTATCTTGATTAAAGATATTATCCTGTTGACCCTTTTCTAATTCTCTTACAATTATCTTTTTGAGATTTTATATTCAGGCCATATTGCATATTTACCTGTTCTTGTGTACTTGAATATGTCCTTTAAAAATGTTGGCAGTGTTTTCAGATCTTTTTTCTGTAACGGGTAAGTCTGATGACTGTTTCTCATCCCCTGCTGTGCTAAACTGCTGAGACAAGACTGTTTTTGCGGCTACCATTTTAACAGAAAATAAGAAATTAATTTTGTACTTAGTTGCATTCCACTGTAGAAACTTCCTAGTTCTTTATGTGGAGAACTCTGAGTAGAATGTCACTGACTCAGTGGAAATGTCTTGAACATAAGATTGTTAATTGCTCTTAGTTACACACAAAGTGGAGAAATTTGGGGTCAACTCATGTAAAACTGGGAAAATGTCTTTTTTGCTGTTGTTTTTCAGAAGATTGGTTTATATACTTACAGGAGTACAAATCTTAATGTGATGCATGTGTCTTTTAGCACACTCTCTTGGATTCATCAGACATTAGTCTTTTGTAGTACTTTCACACAGAGAAGAAAAAACCACATTACTAATTTTCTTCCTTTTTCTGAACCCAAAGAATTTCCCTCCAATCATTGCCCCATATTCCAGCTTCTATCTTCTTGTCCCCAGGAGATTGTTTAAGTGCTTTCAGAATATATGGACTGCTCTTGTTTGTTTGCTCTGTAGATGACAGGAGTACCCTCATTACTGTGCTGCCACTTTTTTCTGCCTTATGACTAATAGGTCTGCATCAGGAATCAATCCCACTCACCAGCACCAAACCTTGCTGGGCTGACCTTCAGGCCAGCTCTTTCATTGTGATTCTAATTTGTGCACTGATTTGCACATCACTGAAGCAAAGTTAAATGTAAGAGGATACATTAAAATCCAGTACAGCTGGACTGGAAAGGCACAAAGGTCAGAAAATGGAAAAATGAACTGCCTAATAACATCCATTTGCCCTGCTGCTGATGTATAATGGCTTTGATTTTTGATTAGTGGTCATTATAGGCATGTATACACACACACACACATATATATATATATATATATATATATATATATACACACACATATATATATATATATATATATATAGTGCCATAGGTGTGCAATATTGAGACAAATGCTCTTGAAGTTCTCTAGTTTTCTATGGCATGCAGTCCTCTGAAATGTTTTCAGCTTGCCCAAGAGCAGCAGTTTCATCTATGTGCTCTGTAATATTCAGAAAAGGGTGCAGGGAAAAGGGTGTCAGTTGACCATGTAAGCCTGCACCTCCCTTGGGCTATTAAACAATTCCTTTGAAGTGCCAAGAAGCCATTCCTGTGCCTCTAAAATAAATGGACCAATGCTACGAAATTCTCTGTGCTCTCCAAATCCTTTGGCTTCCTGGCATTCTCCAATCCCTAGTTTCATGACTTTTGTATTGGGTTTTATGTTTACAGCAAGTCAAATACTGGATTGTATGGAGAAGACTTTGCATAGCATTGTTCACTCTACACCCTTGTTTACTGGATTTGGCTGTAGTATAAGCTATGCTTTAAAAATCCTTTTGTTTTTAAGCACTGTATTAACAATTCTTCCAAAATTCAAATGTCCAAAGGGATTTTTTCTTCACAGGATAATAAAGAAATAATTGAGATAGGCAGCAGTAGGTTGATGGGAGGTTGTTATGATAGCTGAGTCTGTAGCCTTGATTACAGCTTACTTGTGAACTGTATTCTTTCTTACCTCTGCATTGCCTTGCATTTTGAGTAGTCAATTGTACAGTGCCTGCAGTGATGGAAAATGCAAATGTTCTCGTGGTTGAATTTGCTGTGCAGGTACCATGTACTGTGTTGAAGACTGTCCCCAGGCAGAAAGGAGGAAATAAGAATACTTCATTTGCCTTTTCCTGCCTCTGAGTTTGATGGAAGGATGGTGTAGTTTCCCTGAAAGCAGCTGAGTGGCTGTGGCTAAGGGGCCCTCAGGGCTGTGGGTGGGGAGAGCAGATGGGGAAGAGATGCCTCTAGAGCAGGCCTGCAGTAGATGTGAAGATGAGAAGGTTCCTGGGAAGAGCAAGAAGCAGATCCTGCAATAAGTATTCAGGGCTATGGAAAGTGAGAGAGTTTGCTCTGAGGAAACACTTCACATTGCTGAGTTGAGAGCAAGGCTGGAGGGAAAAGTCCTGTCTGTAAGGAACAGCAGCAAGATTCATGATCATATACTTTTGTTTTCACCCAGTTCTGTTACTCTTCCATGCAACAGAGTTGGATTTCCTGTCCTTCAGAACTTACTCAATTCTAATTTAAGCTCTAATAAAACAGTTTTACATGCTGAAAGCCCTTTCAGCAGCCCCACCTTCAAGTGAAAAGTCTTCCTCAAAGCTCTGGCTTGCAGATTCCCATCACATCATCTTTTGATGACTGTAGGCACTGTTGTTTTCCTACTTGTCTTTCTGGCCCAGCCTCAGGATTTTGCCCTGGGTTTTCATACCTGGGCTATGACTAGGTTTTCTAAATCTTTTTAGGTTTTCTCTCATCCAGCTTACCAAATCTTACATACAGGTTGTTACCACCTTACTTACTGTTCTGTTAGTACAGTATCCTTGTTGACACACATGCTCTTGCCTTCTTGAAAGCTGGTCCAAAGAGTTCTGATGAGGTAATTTATCACTTTGACCAGACTGCCCTGATTTTTTTACTTTTAAATCAGTCTTAGCTCCTTGTTGTCCTTAAAAAAAACCATGTAAGCCTTGCAAATGACAGCTGAAAGCTTATCAGGAGAGCCTTAATTTCTGGTGGAGCAACCAAGAGACTGACTCCACATCTGATTTGCCTATGATCTCAGGCTTGACTACTGGCCTATTAAATTTTCAGATGGATAAATACGCTGTGTCCCAAGCTCCCCATCACAGAAAGCTGTCTCATTGTCTTTCTCAGCAGTTGCCCTTGAAATTTGGGTTGCAGTGATGCTTGCAGACATCTGAGTGACTACTTTGAGCCTGCTGTCATGGTGGCTAATATTGTCACCTTGTTCTCTTCAATTTCTTCATCTGCCAGGGCTCCAGTGATGGGTTGTGTTTCAATCATAGTCTGTCTCTGGTATGAGCAGTGAAAGTCCATTGCACCCCCATAGTGACCTGCACAAATCCATCTTCCAGCTATCAGAGGTAAATTATATCAGTTCAAGTTTCTGGAAGAAAGCTCTTAATTGTCTGAACAGAGAACAGAGCTGGATCCTTGCAGATGTTTAGCTGAGATCTATCTCTTTTTGTTAAAGCATCATGGACTTTTCTAGCATGATTTAAAATAATCCCAAAGGGGAAAAATAAAAGAAAAAAAGAAAAAAAAAAGAAAAATCCCTAACATTAAACCCTACAGACTTCCAGGGGATGCTTCCATGGCAGCTCTAAATCCTGTGGTGAAATTCAGCTAGCAATAGTGGTGTGAAGCCTCTCAGCCAGAGGATTCTTCTTGTTTTAAAGAGGGAGACAAGTACCATTGATGGTACATTTTTTTCAGGCAGTGAAGGAAAAGGCCCTGGTGACAACAGCTCTGTGCTTTCCGAATGCCTAACAGCAGCTGGGAGAGGAGAGAGGTGTGAGTGAGAAAGGGAGAAAATGTGGGAAGAAACTGTGACTTTTTTTTTTTCTTGGTATTTACTGATTACAGGTTTTCTATGTTTATATTTTTGAAGGCTGTTTTCTTTACAGTCAGATCTCATCTGTCATTTCCTTTAGGCTGCTCCTTCCTACTTTCCCTGATAGTAATGAAGTTGGATTTATATAGGAGGAAAAAAAAAACCTTCAGTTAATTTTTCTGATGTTTGCATTGGATGGACTAAGTGAGATAAATAAGAGGCAATCCTCCAAATACCTGATTTTGGTTAGGACTTTCATGTAGCTGGTAGATCTTTAGAGACAAAGCTTTCCAGAGCTCTTTGAAAATCAGCGGCGAGGGGAGTGAGTGGGAAAGTGAAGCCTGGGGATCATTTTGTGCAGAGCATCCCTAGATAGGAACTCCCTTGCCATGACCGACTGTAGAAGCAGTTGTAGAATGACTGTTTTGAGGCAGGAATGAAGAGGTGTTTCTTGACAACCAACATTTGGTCTTTCTTTGTCCTTGCTTTATAATTTACACTCTGTATTAGAAATGACTGTTCAGGGTAGTGTGTGTAGTGTACACACCTCTGCAAGAGGATGGAGTAAACACTAATTTCACACCCCTGAAAGAGACATTTAAAAAATATGTTATGTATCCATGATGGATCAGAGTGCTTTCACAAGACATCAAGAGGATGTCTTTGCAGTTTTTTAAGCTGTCTCACCATGGCTGGGACTCTATCACCAGGGCTTGGGGGCTTTAGATAATTGCATAGAAAACATGAAAAGCTGGTAATAAAATGTGGAATAAGTATCTTGCCTAACCTCTTTTCTACTTACTCATATAGCCATGCTTGTATTTTGATGCCATTATTTAATCCAGATAGTTATGTTTGACTATTTCATTCATTTGGGTTTTTTTTTCAGTTTGGGGATTTTCTGGAAATACAAAATACTGGATTTATGGAGAATTTGGCCTTCTGGGTTGCTTTAAAATTATGCCATTTGTTCCATTGGCATCAACATATAGGAAAACAGGAACTTACAGAATTCAAACAGAGCGATAAATATACCATTTTTATTAAAACTGCTTAACCTCATGCTGGAGCTGAAAAAAAAATGTTTAAGTCTAATTTAATTTTAAGGTATGCAGTTAATTAATACTCTATATCTATTAACATTCAAAAATGAAAGTATCTGCAGGACCACTACTCCCTGGAGTAATTTGTCACCAGAAATAAAAAGTCTGCCTTTGAACTGAGGTAGCTTTTGGGTAGTGCAGTGAGCAAAGGAACCCATGTTAATGATACAGATTAATCCAAAGAGTGAACTTCAAGTTCACTACATTGATATCTCACAATTATAAAACCAATTCTAGTTATGTCAGATACTGTTGTGACAGCCAGTGCCTTCTTTGCCAAGTGACAGAAACTACCAACAATTTTAATTTACTGACTAAAGTGTGATAGTTTGTGTGCCTGCTTGTGCATCCCAGATTAGAAAATGTTCACAGCATGTTTCTTGATAAAAAAAAAAAAGATGCGTTTTCTGTTTACATGGAATTTTGGTCTTTATACTGTGAAGTGAACTCTCTTCACAAACAGTGAATAAATGCAAGAAAAGAAGCAGCAAAAAAAGACAGGATGAGATGCACAGCAAATGCAACACAATGCCCTTCCCTTCCCTTCCCTTCCCTTCCCTTCCCTTCCCTTCCCTTCCCTTCCCTTCCCTTCCCTTCCCTTCCCTTCCCTTCCCTTCCCTTCCCTTCCCTTCCCTTCCCTTCCCTTCCCTTCCCTTCCCTTCCCTTCCCTTCCCTTCCCTCTACCTCTATTAGAGGAAAAAATACCTTTTGCATTATTAGCTTCAGTCTTGCAGCACCTCCTATAATGTGTGGCATTCCTACCAGAGCTATTTTTGCTTATAAACCCTGTTTAATGCACTAAGTGAGGATTTGGGTCAGTGGATTTTAAGCGTTGTCAGGCAATGTTTGCAAAGTGCCAGCATATTCTAGGGGTGCCAGCTGAATTTTTTGCTCTCTGTACAATTTTTGTGTAACAGAATCCTAAGATACAATAATAGGTTGCTTAATTATGCCCCCCAAAACAGTATTAATAAAGAAAATATTTATGTTTTTTTCAGGACTTACTGTTCTTCTCTGCTACTATAGCCTTGATAAAGCTGGCATTAAATAACTGCTGGGCTGGACAATGGAGCTGTGATTTTCTGCCACTTAATTTGTTTGAGTTCAAAAGGACGATTTGACTTCTGATCATGTGAAAAGCATTTCATTGCATACTGGAAAGCTGTCTGGTTTTGTATCTAACAGACTTGACAGCATGGTTGGCAACAGATGGATAATGGAAGGCTAATGAATAATGAAAAGCTGAGTGATTGAAATAGCAGAGCTGTAGGGAGAGAAGAGGGAAAGCTGGATGGAAAATGGAAAAACAGTAGACAGAAGTCAGGAATAACTAGTATTTTGATCACTATCAGAGAATGTCTTCACATCAGAATTTAACCCAGTCATAACTTAAGCATTCTCCATCTGCCATCTCACAGAAGCTCTTAACTCATGCACCAAGACATGTTTTGTACAAGTCACTTAGCTTGCCTTGAGGGAGGGTGGGTTGAAATAAATATATTTTTCAACTCCTAGGATGATGACTACTCTTCAGTAACCTTCTCAATTGTCATTAATTGTCTGGTGCATTCATAAATTCCTACCTGAGCAGGGAGTGCTTAATATCTCACAATCTGCTGCAAAAAAACAGATGAGAGCTGTAGCATTGGAAGCTATCAGCTGTACAGAGGGACATTGCAACACTTACTTTGTATTTATACTTCTGTGAAGACATCTCTGTTTTTGTAGCAGGGTTAACTCTGTTTTCATGGTACTCACTCTTCAGATACCCAGCAGGGAGGAGCAGCTCTTACTCGCTGGTAACTGGTCTCTCCAGATGAAATATGGTCTCTGGAGTTGTGGTATTCACATGCCCTCTGAACAGAGAGAAGGTGTGAGACAAGCAGAGAAGAAGGAAAAGACAATTCTTATCTTGCTTGCTGTGCCTGTGTTGTGCTAAAGTAGAATGCAATACGGAGATTGTTTACCTGTGAGGGTGTTTTGTTCCCTTGGCCTATCAGGGCCAAGAAGTGTGTGTGTGTTGGACTGTCACGGGACAATCAGGAGAGAATGAGAGATGAGTGCAGTGTGAGCAGTTGTGAGCAAGAGTGAGTGCAGGGCAGATTCAGTTTAGATATTAATATGTATAATAAAGTAATTCTTTAGCCTTCTGATGATGGAGTCAGATGTATCATTTTCTCTCCTCTTTGTCCGAGTCGCCTTTGATTTACAATATGGAGTAACTGTGCCTTGAGAAGGATTCTGCAAATGTAGCGGGAATTACTGGGGCTAACATCTCCAGATGTCACAAGTGAGAAGACTATCTCATGTCATCAAAAGAGGGGGGCTCTCTGGCAGTTGTGGTGTTTGTGTCTGGATATGTGAATTAACATGGAGGAAGCCAGCTCTTATTAATTTCCTTGCACTGCCAAGCTTAGCTGTGGCTGAGGTTGGTGGTGCGAGGCTTGCTCTTACATTTGCTTTCACGATAAGAGTTACAGAGTAGGAGTTGAGTTAGAACTGTTCTTGCTGCCTCTTTTTGTGTCTTTTTTTGCAATGATAAATGGAAAAAGATCTTTTACTTTCTTGCTGTAACCTACTACTTTACCTGAGCTCTGATGTCACTGAAAAATTAGTAACACTGTAAATACTATCCTTTCTTTTTTTCTGCACAGAATCTGTACCAAAACAGGTTCCTGGGCCTGGCAGCCATGGCGTCTCCATCTAGGAACTCACAAAATCGGCGCCGGTGCAAAGAGCCTCTCAGATACAGCTACAACCCTGACCAGTTCCATAACATGGACATCAGGAACAATTCCCATGAGACAGTCACCATTCCTAGGTCTACTAGTGACACAGACCTGGTCACCTCAGACAGCCGCTCCACCCTGATGGTCAGCAGCTCCTACTACTCCATCGGGCATTCGCAGGACCTGGTGATATACTGGGATATAAAAGAGGAAGTGGATGCAGGGGACTGGATTGGCATGTATCTCATAGGTAAGTCCCTGATACCCCTTCCCCTTTGGGTTCCTTGCTGCTTTTTGTAGATGTAGGCATTAGGGTAATGTGGGTTAATGATAGTAGTGAGCTGATACAGCTCCCTTAAGTGTAGTCTTAAAGTGTGTTTATATATGACAAGAATTTTTTCTGCTCCTTTCTGTATTACTGGTTGCAAGCCTTGTGCTCACTTTTTCTTCAACAAAGATACAAAAAGGCTTTCTGTTGATGGTTTCTTGACATTTCAAGATAAATTAATTTTAAAGCCATTTCGATGTTGGGAAAATACCTCCTGTATCAAGACAGTATAATATTTTCAGGGTTTCCTCCTGAGATTCCTTGAGTAATCTGTGACAGATGAGAGGTTTTACAAGTCAAGAATATGAATCATTTAAAAACCTTGTGAGAATGCCTTTTTCTCCATAGCCACAGGATATTTTGATATTCTAGACTGAGACAGTTTGAAATTGTCCCAGAAAGTTTTGCTTTTTTTTTTCCTTTTATTGTGTATTGGAAGCTATATTGAGCAATGTACATTAGCATATTTTTGGCAACTCCATCTAGTAAATCCAGCCCAACACAGGAGTAGTAAGAAAGTGTTTCAATCTGCTTTTACCTGATTGTTTCACTTCAGTATAAAATTAGCTTTTCTTAACCTGGTTTGGTTCCTATGGAAATAGTCCTGCTGCTGAGACTGAAGTTTATGTTAATTCTGCTCTTTGGTAAATTTTGGAAATGATGGATCAGTTTCAGATGCTTTTCTCTGTGTATTAGGGTCTTAAAAATGTAAAGTTCTTGAATGTTTCTTGAAAACCAGTGACTTTGTAAAGAATTGGTGCCCCCACAAAGGGAAATGTTGGTAAATTGCTTTCCTTGTCTATTTGGAAGATATGCCTAGTACTAAGCAGATATTTAATTCTAATAGCATGGTTTCATCTTGCCCAGACAGAGAGCCAAAACCAGATAAGAATATGATGTTGTGATATGAGCTTTTGGAGCTCATAGGGGACATCATAGGGTAGCTCATAGGGGACATCATTAAGTGCTTTAGTGGATAAAACCAAGTGGCTTGGCTTCACATACTGATGATACTGGCAACATAGGTGTTGGTGACATAGGGGATATGTGAGAAAGTAATAGATAGTAGGTCTGAGCATGTAGAAGGCCATGGTGGCAAGGTGTTAGGCATTGGAAGATAAGTTCAGGGTATTGAAGAGACTGTAAGAAGGGATGCACAAGGGTGGCTGTTTAGGACACGGAGGGAGAGGGGTGGAGGTTACAATAAGCCAAGCTGCAGTACTTACTTCTTTATGAGTAACCTCATAAAATGTCCTTCTTTGAAAAGAAAAGTAGGCTTCTGAAATTTAAATCTTATAGGAAAGAAACAGAGACTGGATTTAAAACAGATGCCTTGAAATCAGCCTGGTTTGTTGGCCTTAGCAGAAAATTACTTTTGTTTACAGTTAAGTTTGAAGTGAAGTGTTTTGCTGGAATAGATGAGGAGACACAACAGCCCCCAGCACTGGGCACTATGAAATACTGTATGCCAATTCTGAAGTAGTGCAGGCAACTCATGAACTCTTCTCTCAGTAGATAGAGGCAAGTATTCCTTCTTGTGGTCTGAAGTCAGCAGAAAGTGCATAGGGCTGTTTCACGCTGACTGAACTTGTTCACCCAGGTTTCACAGCACAGGCATTGCATCCAGGGCTATGAAGACACACTCTAATTTGTTTTTTTTTTATAAACAGCATGAATACATAAAAATTTAACTGGGCAAAATAAAAATATACCGTGATACTCCTGCTTCATTTACTGTATCAAACAGGATACATTGCCCAGACACCCCAGTAAATTAAAGATGCATATTTTGAAGTGTATCCTTGCCCCTGGCTGAATGCCTGTTGTTTATGACAATAGTCAATGGCTCGTTCCAAGGAACTCCACTGCCAAATAAAAAATTAATAGTGTGTCCTGTTCCCGAGAAACCAAGAGCTGATCCTTGATGTCTTTGAAGGTGTTTTGTCTGCACTCTCTCAGGTTCCACTCTAAATAACTGAGGAAATAGCAGACAGCAGCATCCCTCATTCCCTTTTTTCTCTTCCCTTCCCCTCTTGCCACTCCTGTCCCCCCAAAAAACCTCATGTAGTATGAGCTTTGGTTTTGGTTCCCTTTAAAGAACATGGAAGACTGTGAAGATCATTTGGGTTTTAGAGTTTGTTTGACATGGAAAACACTCAGAATCTATGAAGGTAACTGGCACTGTGGCTGTTATCCCCATTTATTAAGTAGGACGAATGTAGGGAATGGGTCTGTAGAGGCAAAAATCTGATGAAGGCCTTTTGGGGGCTTGACTTAGAACAGTCTCAGTCTGGCAGACTGAATGCCCTTGAGTTGCTGTAGTGCATCCTTCAGTTTAGGTTCATCAGGACAGAATCGTGTTCATGTGGCTGAATGACAGCACAGTCTCATGGTGGGGGAGGGACAGTTAGAGGGGTCCATACTAAGCACCCTTCTGACCTGAAATAAAGCACTGGTGCCTTCTGTTTGTGACCAGTCCATAGGGGTGGGAGATCCAGACATCCCAAATGGCTTAGATGTGTGTCTGCATTTGCACAGATTTTGTGAGCCTGCGCTCCTGTTAAGAGAAGGAATGTTCCTGGCCTTGTGGTCTCGACCTTCACAATGTAAACTGATCTATAGCTGTGTTTTGAATTGGCAGCCAGACTGGAACAAGAGAACCAAAGAAACTATGAGATTTTCCCAGTATGCTCAGGAGAGGATTAGTGTGGAAGCCTATTATTATCACTTGTCTGGCAGCTCTGTTAACTATTGTGGTGCTGCTGGTCATTCTAGTGTTTGTCTCAATCCAGCTTATGGATACAGCCCAATCCTTTCTGTGATTGTTTGGGTTGGTGAAATTGGAGCTGGAAGGTTTGAATGTAACACTGTGTAGTATTGTGGAGAGTCATGAGTACTGGGAAATTATTTGCATCCTTAGGGTATCAGGTAGTGTGTTGTGGATATTATTTAAGCCTTGGTGTTGGGAGCATTGGAGTTGGCATTTGTTATTTGTCTTGTGGGAGTATCCCAGGAAAGGACTGTGCAGAAGCAGAACAGAAGGCAGTTCTACATTGTAGGAGTTTAATTGTTGCCATTGTAGTATTTTAGGAAAGATCTCCAAATAATTTTTTATAAGTGTTGGTTTTGAAATGCATAAAACTCTGTTTTCACCATCAGTGTCATCACTAAAAATTTGATGATACCAAATAAACTTCAGACTTCAGAATAATCTGGGGAAATTGGGATGATATAAATGGCTTAGAAGAAAAAAATAGCAGAAATAATGTATCTCATACGTATTCATACTGTGGGACATTTTGGCGTGCTATTCAAAAGTTAAAATACACTGAAAAAGGGGTTGAGAGTCTTCCCTGTGTGGAAATTCTGTCTGCTTGCTCCTCTTTTGAAGAGCCACAGCTCCTTTTACCACAAGATATCTGTTCTTCTCCCCTGTTGATCCATTTATGCATTCCTTAGGTTGGCCAGCTGGGTAAAAAAAAAGCAGTCTTTGCAGAAGCAGGCAAGAGCTGGATTTAGCACTGGTTATTAGACACAACATTTGCTCATGGTCTCAGCAAATGGACTAAGTAGCCAGTCAGACTCTCAAAAAACTGTGTAAAAATGGTGGTCATGTGTCTCATGGCATAAAATAGTATCCACTCTGAAACTTCCTGGAAACATCTATGTATGCATACACACATGATTTTCATGAAGGGCCATAGAAAAACTCCTTAGTTGAAGGGAGAATAGTAAATGTTGACTCTCTTAAAATATAGATGTTATTACTTCAGCACATTTTAAGATTAGCTCTGGAAAGATGACAAAAAGAAAATATGTAAATTGGGAAAACAAGCATTTCTTAAGACATACTGTGCCTTCAGGAACAGGAATTACATTTCATTCCTGCTAAGCTTGAACTCTAGAGATGCTCTAACTTCTCCTCTATATACTATTTATCAGCTCTGAGCAATGCAGAGGAACCTCTACTTTCTGTAACAAGTCATCTGAAATGTGCATTTACCTTCCCTCAAGAGAACTACAGTATTATGAACATTCAGCAGTTTTTCAGAAAACAGACCCACAATCTAAAATATGTGTAAACACTTGAAGAGAGTTCTCTAAGAAATTTGAACGTAACAAAGCTCTGTTGCTATTTAAAAGTCTCAGGCATATAAGTTTTCTTTGCAGAAAAGCTATTTGTAAAGAAAGACCTATTGGGAAAAAAAAGAAACTAAAAGTTATGAATAATGAAGAAAGGGTATATTTTTTTAAGTAAGGACTCTCATTTAATGGCTACTGTGAGGCAGCTGGAATATTTGCAGTTATTTATCTCGAGGCTTTCTCTTTCTCTCTGTGGTGGTTTGACAGGAAATGTGTTTTTTGGGATGCTGTGTTTTTGGCCAATGGATATTCAGACTTTAATATTGGCATTTAACCTGGCCATTGGGACATGGACACGCCTCTGAGAACACGGGGTTAAAAGCAGAGCTCTCCCCTGGGAGGGTCCTCTTGGGTTTCCGGCGGGAAAGAGTTCGGGTCTCTCCCCCGGCCCAGCTGCTGGCTGGGCAGGGGGAGGGGAAAGCCATGAGGCCGAGAGAGGTAGGCCTGAGCCCCGGGATGGAAGGGTGGAAGAGAGAGAGAGAGAGAGACACCGGGAGCCATCGGGCAGCCCCCCCTGAGAGACACAGAGAGAGAGAGAGAGAGAGGGAGAGCCGCTGCCTGGGACTGTAACCTTGAAGCTTGATAAACATGGGCCTGCGCCGGCAGCACGGCTGGGACGGAGAAGAGGGGGGGGTTCAGCCGGCCGCTTGTAGGAGCTTTTAACCCCTTTTTTGGAGAATGAGAACTTTACAGATCATTGACCTCTCCTAGAAGATAGAGTGGAAGATGAGGAAAGAAATGGGCCAGTGTGAGAGAGGTCTGGGCGAGTGAGAGATAGTAGAAGAATAGAGAAGAATCCTAGTGGGAAGAGATGATGGAGTAGCTTTTGCTGGACTCTTTTTGTATAGCCATGGACAGAACCATGTTCCTTGTGACACAGAGACTGCATTCTAGGGGGAGGCAATGGCCTCAGAACCAAGAGGGTTCAGTGTTGATGCCCCTCGGCCCCAGGGGGTGAAAAAATATGGGGGGGACAGGTGTCCCAAAGGAGAGATTGTGGGGACAGGTGTCCCAAAGGAGAGACTGTGCCTTTTTTGGATCGGGACAGAGCATCCTTAAAAGACAACCCTAGAAGCAGTTCTGGTCTGTGTTCAGTGGTGAGAGCACTGGACATGAAAGGAAGAAGTCACGACGGCAGATGTACTCCGGGCGGTGCCACGAGTGACACAGAAACACACGAGGCTTCGACTGTGTTTCCAGGGGAAGCCCATGGTACAAGAAGGACTCCTCTCCTCTTGATGAACTGAGGATTGATTGTCTAAAAGGTGCTGCTGGACCGAGAGTTGGTGATTTGAGGAACAAATGTATTGGGTTGGAAATTTGGTGGGGGGAGGAGGAAATGCACTTGTGAAGTTTTCATTTTCCCTGTGTGTGTGTTCCTTTTTATCTGTAGTTGTAGAGTAGTTAATAAAGTTCTGGTTCTTTTTCCCTAAGTAGGAGCCTGCTTTGCTTATTCCTGGTCACATCTCACAGCAGAAACCAGGGAGAAGATATCTTCATGGGGGCACTGGCATTGTGCCAGTGTCAAACCATGACACTCTCTTATCTCATTTGCTATTGCTATTTGCTACAGTATGAAGCCCCTTTAGATAAATTAATATGGACTACTGGCAGCTGCCTGTAGATAAAGAGCTATCTTATAATTACTGTAGTGGCATTTTAGCTGCTACTAGATTTCACTTCTGTCATCACCTCCATATCTGATGTAAAGGAGCTAATGAGAAATGTTTAAAGCAGACTTTTGAAAAAGTCATTTGTCTCCAGTGTCTTTGCACACTGATGTTAGGGGTTTATCAGGGCTAGCAGTATACTTTTCCTACTCATATAAAGTAGGCTTTCTTTCAACATTTCCTTATATGAAAGCAAAACATTATTAAAGACTATTTATTAAAAATGTCTTCATATACAAACCTTGGAGGGTCCAATTTCTTTTCCATAGCTGGCTTTTTCCGGAGTAGTTCCTCTCAAATTTATATAAGTAGAAATGTCTTCATCTGCTTAGTGGCTGAAGTTTAGATTTAAAACTTTTTTCCTCCTCTGTTTCATCCTGTGGTGTTATTTCTCTCCCCCAGAAAGTCAATTCCCCACAACCTGACAAATCTAATAACTATTGGTTAATAGACATTTAAACATTTGTTTAAACACTCTCTGGGTTGATTTTAGGCTTCTATGGCCTGTGTTGCTGTTTTTCCCACTGAGACAAGTGGAAAAAAGTACATTTTTCCTGCCATAGCCTTGGACCAGAACTTGTTTGTGCACCTATTTTACCAAACATCCAATACATAGGAGCAGAAAGCGTTTCAATGTTGCCAGCAGAGATGTAAAATGTTAGAAACAGCAATGTGCATATAAAGCTGGGAGCTGTGGGTGTCTTTGTTACTGGTCTAGTCCCTAATTTAGGCTCTCTCTCCATGTTTGGATGGTTGCTTCACCTCTCTGCTTCAGATACAGCTGTCTATAAAACAAAACACAATGTGCCTGCTTAGAGTGAATTTTGTTGATACCTGGATTTGTTGTGTCCTGGGGTCACCCATCTTTCCAATCCTTTCATGGCCTTTGGAACAGAATTTCTCTATGGTCGTAGGGCTCCTCCTCAGGAGTTCATCTTGTAACTGGGTCTCTCTCCAGGCTGGGGATGGCAACCATGGCTGGCTGTGATCACCTCAGCAAGTTAAGCTTCGTTGGACACCTGCAATTCTGCTCCCTCTGTGAAACATCAACAGAGGTGCCCAGTGGCCAGGCAGCTTTCACTAAGCACAGCACAATTATTTCAGGAACAAAAATTGTCAGAGGAGCAGGTATCACAGGCCTTGGCAGATATATTAGTGCAGCAATATTGGCTCTTTGTTCCAACCTGGCTCGCCTTCACCTGGCTGCTCTTCGATCCAGTGAGAGCGATTTATCAGGCTGAGTCACTTCTTGCCTTTCCCAGTGCTGTATCTATCTGATGCACCCTTCAGCCAGACAAAACCTGGATATGCTGTTTACAGACCCACCAAATGTGACATAAACACAGTTAGCATTTGCATCTGACTCACCACTTTACAAGTAGATACAGTCAACTCTTAAATGGAAGGGTTTCTGAATATTCCCAGCACATATGGCTTCTGACATGTCTTCCCTTTCACTGCTTCCAAGGTTCAGATGTCATTTGTGTTAATGTTGGTAGTAGCAATGCACCAAAAAGCTTCTCCAGAGTGCTTACTGTAGTAGTGGTGGTGTGCTTTATGGTCTTTCAGGGAAGTTGTAGTAAAGAAGCCTGCAGACTGCCAGTTCTTTTCCTTAAATGTATTTAATATGTAGTAGAGGTGTTTACTGTTTGCCAAAGGATTCCCATTTTCATGCATTACTTCTTCATAAAATAACAGCTCTTATGAACATCTTTGTCGGTGAATGAGTAGAAAAGAATTTTCCACTGCAACTATTCATGCTGAATATCAGGAGAGGGAAATAATGCAGACAGGGAGTAACTGCATCCTCATGCCTTCTCAGTGATTTCTAAGGTCCTTATGCCCATGGATAAAACTGCCTCTGTGCTGTGCAAGAATAGCCCATATTGCTGTATAACCCAGACTTACAGTGAAGTCAGTAATGATCACCTACTAAAATATTTTGGAAGAAATCAGTTGGGGATATTGGTGCACCAAATCCCAGATTTTGGCCTCAATCCTGCAAAAGAAGCATATTCCATGCAGCACATTGAGACCATTGACTGGATAGAATCAATCATGGCACAAACAGTGGACAGAACAGACATAAAGTTCTTGGCAGGATAAAGCTTAAAGCAGAAAGATTTGTTTTGGAGAGGTTGCCAGCCATGTGGATTTTGAAGGTTCAGCATATGTTTTTCTTCCCTTAGTTTTCTGGTTTAGAACTAAATCCTTCCCATTCCTTAGTGTTTATAACACTTACATTGCACTGTTCATAACACTGGAATATTCCCATGCTGCCTTCCACAACTACTGTAATGACTGTGTATGCATTTAGCCTTTGTAATCGTTCTCATCCATTGATCTCTCCAGCCCTAAAGGCATTTTTTTTCTTCACTGGATATCTTTCACTTTGTAATAAGTTTATAACTGAATACCATTTTTCAGATAAAATCAATCCAGATTCTCAAGAGGTTCTTTGCACTGTGGTGCTTCAGTGTGCACATCTGAGTTGTGTTTGGATTTTTTTTCCTACTGCTTTATCAGATCACAACCTCCTGTCTAATCTACTGTTCTTTCAACATTTCTGTAAATCCATTTTCCATTTTGCCATTTTACTGCAAATTATTTCCCCCTTATTTAATGAACATTGTTAACCTGGAAAAATGTCATCCTTGTTCACATTTCATATCTTCCAATGTCCCTTTATATCTTGTCTTCAAATTGCCTTGGGCTTTCTTTAAAATTTTCTAGCAGATTTTGTGGCTGCACTGCTGTGACCTAATCCTCATTTTCAAAATTGTACTGTAGTCAGTGGGGAGGCTTCCACTGACTGTGAGAACTTTGTTGTTACATTAAAAAACAAGCAAACAAAATTCTTCTATGTTGTATCTTATCACACATCTCTATGCACTGGGGAAGTTGGGATCATCCTTGTTTGGATTCCTCCCTCCCATCTTCAGTTCTGTGTGCAAATTGGATGTCATTACTTGTGAATAAGTTTGTGCAATGCGTAGGTGAAGTGGAGCTGTTGCTGTACTGAGACCCAGATGTGGTCCACTTGCTGCAGGGATAAGAGTAAATCTGAAGTGCAGGAGCTTCTAAGGAGACAGGCACAGCTGAAGGAGCACTGACAGCTGTGTGGTGCTATCACACTTCTAAGGGTATGCAGAACCAAATGATACCAGTATTACTGGACAGGTGCCCGTCCCATTGCAACCTAACATCTGCTGGGGCGGTTTTAGGCCCCACAAGTTTTTATTGCTGAGCCTCCACTCCTTGCTTTCCTCCTTCCTTCTACCTTTTCAGCAGATTTGTGGTTAGAGGAGAGAAACACATGAGTGGTGGGTTGTTCTGGAGCACAGCTCCCTAACAAATAGAAGAATAGAGTCCATTGCCATCAGCTCTGCTTTTAGCCAGAGGTCCCCCTGTTGCAGGGAAGGAAAGGGAAGTCCCTTGAGCGGCAGAGCTCAAACTCTCAGTGTGGTTAACTCAAGTGCAAATGAGGAAGAATTGGATCTACAGTTCATCCACAACCTTCTGAAAACTTGGGCATATCATTGCCAAGATTTAATAGTCTCTGTAATGGCTAGTCATTTGCTTTTTTGATTGTTGTTGGTGTCATGAAAAATGAGAATCTTATCTCCCAGGAGTAATTTGGAGAGTACTGGAGTGGTAAAAGGTGATAAGCAGCTCTGAAATAAGCTAGATGTTCAAAGATAAAAGTGTTTCGCTGAAAGTTGAGACTCCTGGGTTTTGGGAGTGGCTGACGTGTCATTTGAGTTTAATGTCTTAACGCAATTCTTTCTGCTTCAGGTTTGAAATCCACCATGCCTGCATTTCTAATGTGCCTGGAGCAGTTTTATTTATGGCCACCATCTTCTGCCCTTGGTGACTAAGAATTGTTCTAATTTTGCCAACTCACTCCCCATTTTATTACAGTTTATCTCCCTTCCTACTTTCTTTTCGTCCTTCTCTTGGCATACGCCTCTTCTCCACTCATTGTTCACATTTCTTCCTCCCGGTTTTTTTCCTCTAGCTGGGCAAGGGGTTAATTTTTGTGGGATTAAAATGGAACCTTGAAAAAAGCATATGCAAAACTCTTAGATCGAGAATTGAGCTTGTAACACCAGTGAAGGATTAGGCCCTTGTTTTCCAGAACTCTTCTCCCTAGGAAGTTATAGAAGGAGGGATGCTAACTGTAAATCGCAGTTTATTAATTGCCTGCAGCAGAAATTGGCAAATGAATTAACAGTGAAGTTTCAATCCACACTGGAGCTTAATATATAACAGCTGAAGTCAATAGAAATGTTCCTAACTATTGTGATTTTTTAATGTGGCATCTTTGTAAATAAGAAATTAGGATCTGCATCTTTGGTATATGTTTCTCATTAATAGTTTCTCTTCTGCAGAATGATGACTGCTTCTATTGTACAGATCTTTGGAAGAGCAGCTTCCAAAGGCCCAGGTTTTGCAATGCAAAAGGATTGCAAAAAGAAACACTTTCTTGACCTGATACAAATCAGGGCAAGCTCCACTCATGAATTGCAGAGGTTTTTGTCATCATTTTCTGTTTTTCTTCACCTGATAGTTTGGGTGGTAAGAGAATAAACATCAAAAATATGAAGCTTATTTATGGCTTACCCCTTCTATTATTATTTTGCAATGTAATTTTATTTTATTGATACTTTATGAAGAGTCTGTAACACGTGTCCTGTGAAGACTGGCTAAGGGAGCTAGGGATGTTTAGCATGGAGGAGGCTTAGGAAAGACATTATCACTCCCTCTAACTACCTGGAAGGAGGTTCTAGCCAGGTGGGGCCCAGCCTCTACTCCCAGGCAGCCAGCAATAGGATGAGAGAACACAGTCTCAAGCTGCTCAAGGAGAGGTTTTGGACGTTAGGAGGAATTTCCTCATCGCAAGGAAAGCTGGAAGGCTGCCCAGGGAACTGGTGGAGTCACTGTCCCTGGAGGTGTTTAAGGAAAGACTGGACGTGGCACTTCGTGCCATGGAATAGCTGTCAAGGTGGTGTTAGGGCATAGGTTGGACTCAATGATCTCAGAGGTCTTTTACAACCTAATGGATTCTTTGATTCAGTGAATTATGAAATCTCTTTCCTGCAGCTTTCCCTGCTAGTTGCAAAACAGATCAACCAGAGCTCAGCCTCTTTTTACAGGAAATTATTTTTTAAATTATTTTGCTAGCTATCGTTGTATATCATAATACAGACATACATATTGACCAAAAACACTTTTAAATTTCAAACTAATGCAGATTTATTTAGCTGAAGACTAGAAATCCTTATGTAATTTCAGAATTACAGCATTTCCTTCTCAGAAGGGATCAAGACATGAAGTCTAGCTTTTCTTTTTGTGCCATAATTGCATTACCTTTACAGGAAGCAAGTGTTGTAATATGTAGTGTTAAATCAAATTAGTGATTCATAAGAGACTGGAATACTGTATCAAGTTCAGGAACCTGTCTGATGTTTATTCCTGTCTCGTGTTAATTATTTGTTTCTTTGAATGTAGTACATATTATTCTAAATTTCATAGTTGTTAGACTTTGAGAGGCTAGTCATATACATCAGCAAAATATTGCTTGAGAAAGGGGAGTTTGTTTTTAATTTTTACCTCCTAAGTAAAACCAAAGAGACTAAAAGGGTCACTCAGATATTTGTAATTTAGACTCCATCAGTCTTTCTGAGGAAGATGTATTGACTATCTGATTGCTTTTCTGTGGGAATTTCAGACAAACTTTCAAATACTGAGGTCCTGTCTGTTTAGTGTGGCTGCTGACAGCACTTGAAGTCCCCATTAGATTATTCACAGATCTTTTTGAGGGTGGCCTTTATCAACATTTTCCTTAATTCTTCTGAAGAGCAGCATGCTTTTTGTCAATTGGATTCTGTCTTTCATCTGAAAGATAAGTTTCTTTGGTGTCCATGGTTCTTTATCTCTCTCTAGTGCTTGTGAAGTATATTGGGATGCTCAGCATGGACGTGACAGCACAGAATATTTTTAGTAGTAGAAGGCTGTGCTTGGCAGTGTCTGGTTTGGTGAGGAGAAGCAGTCCATCAGATTGCTGCTGGTTCCCAAAGCACTTGCTGTCATTTGCTGCTAGTGTGCCTTGGTCCCTCTGGCTGCTTTTTGGAGCCAGGCTGCCTGGCTCCTGGTTGTGCATCACCTTCCTCGTTTCCTCTAGGGCCCATGGGAGGTCTGTGGGAGCTGCTGCTCCTGTCCCAGCAAAGTCTTGTAGGTCTGCAGCCACCTCCCCTCTCAAGCAAGAGGCAGCTGGCACTTCTGCATGCCCAGGGGCAGGGGGGGCAGAGAGCAATGTCTGCTGGCCCCCCGTCTTAGACACCCTCACCATCCCCAGCTCTAGCTCCAGGAGTAACTAATGATGTTGAAGGTGCAGCACATCCCAAATACTCCCCCATTTTTATCCTTAATTAGTAAGTAAGCTGTCTGCTGTGCAGGGAAATGAAGCCACAGACCTAAGAGCAATTGCAAACCGTTTGCTTTTTGGACAAGCAGGACCAAACCCAAGCTATGCAGAGGAAGCAGATAGCTAGTTTAAAGGTTAATCGCATTTCAGAAATAGAGGGAGGGAGATGCATTACAATGCTTCATTGGAAAAATGTCAAAAGGCATTAGCTGCTGCCTGAAATATATGAAAGGGAACAGCATTAACTTTGCTCTTCATTTTGCGTGGAGGTGAAATGAAGTATTTCACCATTTACCTTTGGGAATTAAGATGTAACATGCTTTAAAGGTCAGTTCCTTTGTTTTGGGGATTCTCAATAGAAACAGGAAATAAAATTTGTTTTCCTTTGCACATACTCTATCATCTTAGCATATCATACCACTATATGCTTACCTATGGCATGAATTTTCATAAATACATGTACATACATCTGCCCTTAGTGCCCTAAGCAGCATTGTATTTCACATGCACAATTGTCTTTGTCAGTGTGCTACATACATAACGTGTGTGTTCAGGGAATAGCATGCCTGGAATAGTGTTACTTGCCAATTAAAACAGGTCGACCAGGCATATTCATACATTCCAGCCTCCTGATGAGTTTCAATTACTGCTATTTTTAACTTGCCAGAGGATATTTCTTTCTTATCTTTCACCTTCCAAAAATACATATCTTCAAAAATTGGAAGAGCAAAACTGCCCTTTTGGACCTGAATGTATTCTTCTAGAGATAAAATTTTTCTGGCTTAAAAATCCCAATGAACATAAATTTCTACTAGACTAAAAATAGTTTGGGGTTTTTTTTGCAATTAGGGAGTTACCTCTTTCAAAAGAGACAGGGTTAAAACTGACTGTGAGAACAACCTACATATTGGATTTCTAAATCATTACATTTTAAAATATGTTTTGTATACAAATTGGTTTTATACTTCGAGAATTCACTGCTCCTGTTGAGCTCATACTAAATTATCCTTTCTGCTGTCTGAGCCTGTATTCCATTAGTGGCCACTGTCCATAAACTGTGTGCACATGACTAGCTCCATGTATGTATCCCTTCCCTGGACACCTGCTTTTCTCTGGATGCTTCCCACACACCCCTGTCTCTTGCCTCCATGGCAGGAGGCAGTGTGCAGGTGTTACTCAGCAGGAGCGGCTTGTTCCAGATTTCCTGTGGTCTCACCTGTCAGCTGTAACCATAGACTGGCTTGCTTGTCCTTCCCTTCCCGTGGTCTTCTACCTTGGACATGCAGATGGATAGTGGCCCTTCTTCTCAGCCTGGTTTTCTAGGCTTCCTACACTTTTTCAACAACTAGAGGAAAATAGAGGAAGGGGTTTTCTGGAGTCATGCCCATTGGCTCAGCTTGCAATAGGGATGTGATTTAGTTTTGGTTTGGGCATATGTCAACATCTCTGTCAAATTAGGGGGGTTTTGTGTGGCAGAGTTCACACTGCCTTTGCGCCAGCTGTGGGAAGCAGCAACAGTGGAAGTGCCAGCTGGTCTCCACAGATACTGCCTATGAACACAGTATTTTAAAGCTGATTTTGGGATCTCCAGTGCCACTGAACTCTGGCCTAAAATGCCTGCAGTTTTTTAAGCAAGACCATTGAGTCCAGCTGAGCCAAGACTCCTTAAGCAAGCATGGTATTTTATAAACAGTATATTTTGAGGGACAGTAATTACCCATGCATCATCACAACATGGCAGGCATTGGAGCATCTCCAGCAGCTTACAGAGACTAAATATGACAAATAAACATCACAAGTGATGAAGCCAGTGAGCAGCATACTGGAACTGAGGGATACTCTCTCTGCCCATCAGGATGAGAGCCAGGCAGGGTTCCCAGGCTCCAGCTCAGTGCAACATTTCAGTATATGCTCACCTTTAAGTATAAAATGTTTTTCTTGCCAAAGCAAAATGGACAGGCTGAAGTCTTCTCACAAGTACATAATGTTCCTATTTCCACAGAATGATGTACATGATCCTTGATAATCTGTACCCAGGATGGTCCTTTACTAAAGGTATTCATAAGTAAACCAATATTCTGAGAGTAACAGTTGTATACTTACCTGCTTTTTTAAGATATATATAATTTGGAATTTAAAAGAAGATACAACCAGCTATAAAGTATAAAGCAAGAATCATACCAGAGCATTTTGCTGTTGAAGGATTACAGCAGAGATGCACTTCAAAACAGAGAATGAAACACAGCTGGTGAAATAATTTCTGACAATTAGCCCATCACCAAAGGGAAAATTTATTGTAGATAGCATTGCTATTTATAATTATCCATTGCAATTGTTAATGATCTCATTAGAAGGAATTCTGTTGTAATCCCTCAAGAGAGGAACACCAAAGAGTTCAGTGTTGGTACTTAGTCACCTTCCTCCTTTGAAAGCATGACTTTGTAGTGCCAATGGGACAGTGTTGACATCTGTTTGCTGCTTTCTTCTTTCAGTGAAAGTGTAATTTCCTTCAATTTAGTTTCCTTTATTAAAGTATTGTGATAGTCTTTGGGTTTCTCAGCTTTGTTTGTTAGACTGCCTCTTCTGTTCTGCAGTTGGTCACACCACCCCTGTGTCCTCAGGCACAGTGTCCCTTGTTATATGGCATTATCTTTGTTTTCTTCTTGAAACAAAGCCAATTTTTCACAGTGTTTACAACTGAAGTGTCTTAATGTCAGATTGAATGGTTCACGTTTTTAATCACTTTTAATGCAAGTAATAATTAACATAATTGTCTTCAGAAGTGAATCTCAGCACCCACCCAGGACTTCTTCTGTAGCAAGCAAGGCTGAGTTGGTTAAAGCACATTTGTACAAATCTCTGTTAAAATTAAAACTGTTGTTATCACTGAAAGGAAAAGCCCAGGAGGTTGCTGGCTGGTCTCTGCAGGTATAGATTGTGGCTTTTGCTTTGTCAGAGCACAGCTGTGAAATCCATTTCATCCCCCTGAAGCTGGAGCAATGAGCCCATGGCTCAGCCCATCCTGGGTTGCTGCTTCAGCCACTTGGACTGAACTTTTAAATAAAATAAATGAATAATAAATCTGATTTCTCAACATGTCGTGTGAAGCTCTCTAGTAGCTCTAGGATATTCTGTCAAGCCAAAGGTGTGTTTTTAGCCTGACTCTCTGTTGTGTGTACTGTCATAGCAGGCACTTACTGAGACCAATCTTCTTTGTTTATAGATGAGGTCTTGTCAGAAAACTTTTTGGACTACAAGAACCGTGGCGTCAATGGCTCTCACCGGGGTCAAATTATTTGGAAGATTGATGCCAGCTCTTACTTTGTGGAGCGTAAGTATTTTTCCACTTCTGCTATGATTTAATTCATTCACTCCAGAACAATAATTCAGCTATTACTGTTGCTTTTATGATGTTCTTATGCCCAAAATGTGCCCTAGAAAAGGCCAAAAATGTTACCAAAATCTCTGACTGTGTTGATAGAAACTGAAGCACTTGATGGAATAGTAACCTACAGTTTCTGCAAACAAATTTAGTGGGCATTGACTTACTTTTAATACAGTTATGAATATGTATTTTACTCAATTTGCTATTATTTGGACTAATGAGCTGCATTAACTTTAATATGGTTTTAAGGAAAACAGGTAGTCAAGGGCATAATATCATTCCAGGAAGAATAACATTGGCTTTTAATTGGAAAACTTCATGGTGTATCTGGCTTCTAACAGACTCAGGTGAATTCAGAAGTTGAAAGGGTTGAGTTCTGATTATCATCTACACTAATAAAAGTGTAACTATATGTAGTTGCAGCAAGATACATTAAATTCACATTAATTGTTCCTCATTATATTAATATTTTATCCAGGGCATTTGATACAATGCAGTATAAATCTTTTCCATCTTAGCAGTGAAAATACAGAAACACTGGATTTGCTTCTGAAAAGTACTAGATTCCTTATACAGCAAGTTAATATTTCCAGCCCTGACTGCCACATGTCCCTGACCATTCAAATCCTTCCCCTTTTCCATGAGATTTACCATATGTTAGTGTAAATGCAATTTATGATCATCTTCGGATACAAATAGGGTACTCTAAATACTGGACTGAAATCTATAGCAAAACATCTGTGGTGGAAGAGCCACATATATCCTTGAGGAGTTAAGCATGAAGAAGAGTAGCATGAAGCAATTTCAGTTTTACAATTGAACTGCATATTTCCAATGATCTGCCTTAGCCTCTTGGACAAAATTCAGAAGTTTGGTAAAAGCATTTATAAATTGCTTGACAGGTATATCTGTCTAAGAGTGTCTATATTTGAGAGCAGTCAAAGGAATCTTTGATATAACCTGTATTTTAAAGGATTTGTAAAGGACATAAGTTGTGCTTGTCCAATCTATGACTTTGATCTTAAATATGTGGTATCAGCAAGGGTGTTGCATGTAATCATTTTACAGCTGCTCAGTCCTAGAAGCAGGTTCTCTCTTTGCCGTATGAAGTATTGCTGCTGGTCTGTAATTCCTAGTGTTAAACTGAGAATGTTGTTCTAAAGAATTTAGGGACCTGCTGAAATATCTACAGGACATACAGGATGTTTATATCCTGTGTTTTGAAAAATATATGGATGGGAAACTGCTTAACATATAAGAACATGGGGTTTTTTCAGTTATCCTGGTTTTGGGGCAGAAATTCATTACAGGATCTAACCTTTAAGGCAGGCTCTACTTTGCAGAGGCTTTGAGCCATGGTTACAAATTCATGAGACTGATCATATTTTCTTTTAGCTGTTAAAGAGCTGTGGGAAGGAGATAAAATATCCCAGACTGGGTGTTTGAAGAGACTTCAGTATCTTGGATTATTAAGGAAGGGCAGAAGTGTGATGAGACTGCTGGTAGTTTCCTTGGCTAATCCACAATACAAAACAAAGAGGCAACATGAGAAATGCTTAGGAGAAAGCCTCTTTAGGAGGGCCACTTTTCATTAAAGGCTCAAATGCACAATGAATTATGCCAGCTTAATAGGTTGCCCTCATTAGCAGAGACACAGAAGCTGTTGTTAATTGATTGCATGTACATTCTTCACTTGCCCTACTGTAAGAAAATGCACATTAGCATAACCATCCTTCATTGATGCTTGGAAGTAAGTTGTACTACACCATAGCTGGGCAGCCCATGCTTGATGAATTGCTGCCTCTTGGTAATTTGTTATACTCCAACCATTAGGTTGTGAATGTCAGCCCTGAGATTTTGTGCCACTGTGTGCTCATCAAGGACAAATCATTGCCCTGTCCAGAATTAAAATAGGAGAAAATGAAGTAGGCAGTAGTAAATAACAGCACGTGCTCTAAGAGCTACTTGACTACTCAAGTGGGAAGTTAAAGCAGGGAAGAATGCTCATGTATGCTGGTTTTATATATCTAAAGGCATATTTGAGGATTCCTGCCCACTGCTGAGACTTACATATGAAAGCACACAGCTTTGCAGATGATTAAATGTTATATTAAAAACTGCAGTGTCTGAAAACCTTGAGTATTTTCTATCCAAAGAGGATGGTGTAAACCATCTTCCTTCAGACTTTTATTTTTTTAGACAGAGATCATATCTCCCTTTTATGTTGCATAGCATAACATTTGCAGGGATCAGAGAGATAGATACTGGTTATCAAAATAAAACTCACCTAAGAAATATAGCTAAGGTGTGGTAATTTATTTTCAAGGTATCCATATTGTTTTCCCATACATTGTTAAAATCCCCTCAATTTACTATTGATTGGAGTCTTCCTGATTATAGCATTAATTCTCAAAAAAACAGAGTAGCTCACTTACAAAGGCAGCTCTTCATTTCTGCTTTTGCCTTTCCTGTAACTATTCATACTTTGGTATCTTTTTACCACGTGAGTCAATATTGACTGTCAACACATGGCTTCAGAAAATATTATGGTATAAATTGCAGTCTTTGTCCTGGAGCTATGATAAAGGGGAGATCAGTGTATGGCCAAATAAAGAATTAGCCTTACATAGAGAATTTAAATTTTTAAAGAATTTTAGGCACCCCATACAGATTAGTTTATACCCTGGCCTTGAAATAGTAAAGGTTAAATATTTTTGGTGGTGCTATTGTGTGAGGCTTATTACAGGGAGACCATGGGAATCATCCTGGCCAACCTCAGAAGCCAAAATTTTTTTGTTGTCAGTTAGACTGTAGGACTCCTCACAGCTTGTTTTTGTACCACATTTAAGGAAATTACCCTTATGCTGTGAACAGCCAGCCATCTGACAGCTTACAAATAAATCTCTGAGCCTTTTTTTATTAAAGTGCTTTGTAGGGCAACTTGAAAAATCATAAATATCCAAGACTAGCTGATTTGAAACAGTGTAACTCCTATTAATAGGCAAAAAAGCATTAGAAAAGAGGTCAAGTATATAGAGGGCTATTACTCATTTCTGTATTTTGACTGTGGAGGCATATATAATATACTTAGGAGCATTTTGTTCAAATGCATAATATTCCACAGTCATTTATCCTTGCTTTCCTGCATTTTTTGAAAATTAACAAGCAAATGAAATATGATGCTCTAATTATGTAACCTGTACTCATTATACATAAACCCACTCTTTAGGTACTGAACAGATTGCTGACATCTTATCACTGTAAATAGTAGCTTGCATGCAATGGGCAGGGACCTGGAATAGGAATGAGTGAAGGGAAGAGCCTCTGAAAGTAATTTTCTTCATGGCAGCAGATTATCACAATGGAATCTATCAAACACAGTTGTAATGATAATTACTGGGCGAATCCACCAACCTACAGGATCACAGTAGAGAGGAACTGTGCACGTGGGCAGAAGAAACTAGTAAAATATTGTGAGAGATTTGTAAAAGTGCACAAGGAGTGGAGAGCACAAAGGAAGACGTGGAAAGAAATTTCAAACATTTTCTTCCTTAATTGCACTTCTTTTATAAAACTGGAATTCTACAATTTCAGATGCTGCTCTGTTGTTGACGCTATACTTTCATGCTATTCTCAGTGGATTGCCCAGTCAGAATCTTTAAGGGTTCTTTTTTCAGGTATAATTTAGATCTCACCAGTTAAGAAAATGCTTTCTGTGAGATCAACGACAAAGCAAAATTGTTTACTCCTTTTGGAACATAGTTCTATGTTTGGGAGTATTTGGGCAAAATATGTATTGCTTTTGAATTTGCTAATCGCCTGATTTAGACCATCTACAAAGCCCTGTCAGTTTTCAAAACACAGATAATTCCTTAATATGTACCTGTGCAGCATTTTCAGATGCCACAGACATTTAAAGCTTGTATTTGTTTTAGCAATCTACTTTTTCACTTTGAAAAGGACGAGCGCCTTTCCCAGAGAAGGGTATGCCTTTCCACTTTGCATGTCACCAACTTGCAACATAATGTTGCCAGATAGATATGTAATTGGTACGAGTCAGAGAGGGAATTGCTTCCAAATGCCAGCAGAACAGAACTCCTCTCCTAATAATATTCAGCAAACAAAAAGCCCTAACAGCTGAAGAGGCAGTGTTGTACTACAGCCAGTTTTGCAATTCTGCCGAAGTCTGTCAATTTGGGTTTTTCTGTCAAGTCAGTGATAAACAGTAACCACCCACTGTAGCCATGAACTGGTCAGAGTGGAGGAAGGAGGAGTGAAGAGAGGCTCTGTGCCACAAGGGATGTGAACCTTGTGTTAAGGCTTGGAGGGCATTGCAGTGAAAGAACCAGCCTATAATGGGTTTTCCAGGAAAGGAAATACGCTCTGCTGCACTGCAATTTGTGGCACGTTTTTTGGTTTACACAGCAATATGGAGAGAGGGTATCCAAGAGACCACTGCACTGAGGTGAGTTGCAGCAGTATCCTATAAACATTGTATCAAACTAGCATATCCTTACAATGATGAGTAATATTTTGAAGCTATTCAGAATTGCACTGAAGATAGCTAGATAGCTGGTTCCCCTCCTAATCTACAGGCCTCTCTAAAGATTGTTCACTACCTGACAGCTAACAACCACTTCCAAGGGTAACCAGTCATCTGTGTTGCATTTTTATTTGAAAACTTATGGAGCAGTTGTTTTATTAAATTTGTTGTTGCGGCTGAATTTTTAATAACCAAGATGAATGACAGACCCTTGCAGAAAAGAGAAATAACACTCATTTGTTCCTATTGGCTAGAAGGGAAATAATGGTAAAAAAAGGTGCAACTTAAGTCAGATATCTGAGAGATCCTGGTACATCTTCAGATAGAAGATGTATATTCTATGTTATGATCTATATAGGCTGTATAAATGCTGTGCATTTATGGAGTACGTACAGAAATGTCCCCAAACTGGCAATCAGCACTTTTATCTGGGGCTCTCCATAGAAAATTTATCTTTAGAAAGCTGATATAAAGGCTGCCTTCAAAGTACAAATAATTGAAGGATGTTCCAGCCTTGAATATTTCCAAATAAATGAGGCACATTCATGTCAATAAAAGCTTTAATGAAGCCAGAGTATTTACAAATTTTTCCTTTTTATGGACAGATTGTTGACAAGTCCAGCCCACTAAAGTAATTTCCTGTCTCCATTTTCATTATCACAATGTCTCTCAAATAATATACCCTTCACTTCATGAAAAGAGCACATGAGAAGCAAAAATATAGATAATGCTGTTGAAGTCCATCCTGATATAACTTTTATCATGACCTACAGTCATGCTGCATGACTGTAACCTTCATGAGTCCACAGACAGTAAAAACTGGAGCAAAACAGAAGCATCTTCAACAGTGTGAGGATGATTTAGAAGCAAAACAGTTAAAGGTGTCAGGGCAAAAAAGCCAGATATTCAGTAATAAGTGAGATGTGCCCCCAAAGGTGTAACTATTGCTTGCCTGTCCACCTTGTTTTATGGTTCTTTTTCTTCAGCTCTTTGTGCATGTATTAGTCTTATTGATGCTGTTTGGTTGTCTTCCACCCTGCACACAGTTTTTAAATTGTACTTTTCCTCAGCCTGTTATCCTGATAGTAGTTTAATACTCATACTTAAGCCAAGCTTAGCTTTGGGAAGTTGAGCACAGTCTGAAACTGGATGTTGAGATTCCTTAAAAACCCTGCGCTTTGGATCCTTTGGTCAGCCCTTTAATCTTTGCCTTTCTTGGATTTCTTGTCAGTTCTCCTCTTACAAAGTCTGTCTGTGCCTGGATTGTAGGCAGCAGCCTATCATAAATGGAAATGTGGGTCAATCCACCCAAGGCACTAGTCAGCCATTTCTTAGCTTCTGGCATGGTTTCACTCTGGTAGCTTAACCAAGCGACTTGTCTGCAGATCGTGTTTTTCTTGGTCTTACTCTCCCTTTCCACAACTTGTTTTGACACTTGGAGACATTTTGTTTGTTGTGTGGAGATCACAGCTGTTTGTGTTTTCATTTGCACACAGGGAAAAAGATGTCTGTGTTGTGGCATCTGTGCTTGGTGACACCGTGCTGGGGCACCTGGCTGGTCCCCACACTACCTGCTCCATGCTTTTCATGGCAGTGCTTAAAGAAATTACAAGGACTTTGCTTGGGCAAAGCTAAGACTGAAGTGAGAGTTTTGATAGGTTGGTAATAGGAGTTTCAGAAAGCTTTGAATGAGAAATAATGCCTGATTTTAGGCATGGTTGTCAGAGCAAGTCTTTCTTCACAAAGCCCTGGTTCCTTGTCACAGAGACCACAGCTTACTTGGACTCTTCCAGGCCACTTAAACAAGCACAGACATTGTATTAATGCTTCAGAGGCTGGACATCAATTAATTCCCAAAGAAGTGGTCAAGAAGGTGCAGTAACATTTAACTGAAGTTTTAGTTCAAGTCTGGAGGAATCTAATTATAGGTGCCAAATTTTGAAAATATGGGTTCACGTATATGTTCATTTAGGTCTTCCAGCAGTGTCCTCAGACACATTGTACTGGCTTTAAATTCAGAACTCCTGCATATGTCATGTGTTTTGTGATTCACCTTTGGTATCAACCAGTATACCACTGAGCTTATCACACCCTTGAGGAAATGAAGAGAGATTCCTGAAATGCAGTAGTGCAGCTAGTAGCTGTATTTTTCTCATCTAACCCAGTGTTTGATAAATGTGTGAACCAATAGCTGTTGTTTTGCTGCTCTGAACTTTGGCTGTGCCGCATTCTGCACAACTGGTGCTGAAATCACGTGATTTATTATAATGGATCACTGTAACTTAGATAGTGTTATTGTGTCATTGATAATCTTTCTGCTATGGACAGTAAAAGATTACGGTGTCACCTCCAACTCACAAATCAGTTAGTCTTTGCCACTGTTAAATGCTTCTGGAAAGTTTTTCTAGATAATGCTATTTAGGGATTTGGTGGAATTGCTCTGGAAAACAGATCTCTTCTCTTTGCTCCATTGCACCCTATGTTCTCCCCTTGGATATTTCATGGGGTGTGTTTCTGAAGTTGCTGCAAGCCAAGTGAGATGCCACTGAATTCTGTAAGAATTGGTTGCATGCAGTCCATGTGCCATCAGCCCCAGAACCCTTTATGAACCACCATGCACAGATTGCCTGGTGCAGGCTTTGGCTCTCGTGGTTTTATTTTTGTGGAAAAACAGGAGACAAATGCAATGGAATTGTCAAGGAACTGTAATTGGAAGGGTATCAGCACAGGCATCAGAAGGTCATATTTATTCCAAAAGAGTGTCAAGATACTGAGCTTTGTTTCAGTTTTCTTAATAAATAAATCATAATGTAAAAGTACTGCATTCAGTATATCAGTGTTAATAATTTACCATTTCTAATTTTGGAGAATTTTACAACTGTGGGGTTTTTTTGGTAATCCTATTAAAGCATACCGTGAAAGTAATGGATCAAAACAGAACTGGAGGCCTAAGTATTAAAGATAATTTTTTTCTCAGTTTATGCAGGCAGGCAGTTTGCTTCACATCTTCAGGCTTTCTTTTAGAAATACTGTTAAATATCTCTCTGCAGTGGTGAAGCATCTCAAGGGCTCTTCTTAGATGTCCAGTGGGACATTGGAAAATCTCAGTATAAAGGGAGATAAATCCCTTCACCTAATTCAGAAACTGGTTTGTAACCCTATCTTATTGCTTGATTTCAGGCAGCCACTATGTTTCTTATGCCTTCTGGTAGTTATGGCAATATTTATTCAATTCATACAACAGTGTTTGGATCGTTTTATTAGACAGACAAAACTTTGCCTTCCATGAGGAAGGCAGAGTTATATCTGTGGTGTTCTGCTATAGTAACTCCTCCTGCTTCTGAAATAGTGCACCTGTGATGCAGGAAACCTTTTCATAATTGTTTTTTCTCGTTAACTACCCAGTAAATCTAGCCCTGTTGTTACCCTACTCTTGGTCCAAGGTTTCCTGCTATAGGGACTGCCAGAAGTCAAGAGCATCATCTATACTCAGAATAGACTTTCTCAGAGAGTGGAAGGGATGAATTTAGCAGGGAAGAATTATGGTCTCCTTGCAGGGTTTAAACACTTCTGCCCAGCAGAAATATCTTTCTGCAAGGTCTTTGATATTGATAATAGGATCTTAAGGACCTCAGATAAATAGGATTTTATATTTTCAAACTCTTCTCCAACCCTTTCAATACTTTAGATGTTCATTTTACTCAATCAGTAGCAGGTATAATTTCCTCCCATATCTCAGTGCTAATAGCTTTTTACAATTAAAAAACAAAGCAAAACAAAAAACTACTACAAACCTTGAAATAGATAGTTTTGCTGTAATTGTTTACTTAATTAAATTTACATAAGGATGTTTCTTTCCGAATTTCCCTTTCATTAAATTATCTATGTTAATTTCATTGTGCATTCTCTCATTAAATGTTGTCCTGCCTGTGGATTTTTTTTCAAGTCTCCTTTACGAAAAACACTCACTGCTACAGTGAGACTTTTAAGAGTAGAGAGCAGTGTTTATTCCAAACCCTTCCTTTTCCCTGGCAGCAGAGTTTGTGTGCCTGGCGGGTACTTGGTCACTTCTGAAGCAGTAGGAAGCAGAGATGTGGGGAAGTGACTTGTTTACTCCCCTGGGGTGAGCTGTCATAGCTCACTTGTAGCTCTAGACTCACTCCGGAGAGTAAAAGCTACAGATCTGATTGCTTCTCACTCTGGGGCCACTTTAAGGCAGCTTTCCATTATTAGGCTGCACGTACTGGTAATCTTGCTTCCTCTTAGTGGCCCTTCACACTGTAAAAAAGATATTAATACCATTTTTCAGTGGTCTTGGGTTGTCTTGCCAGAGCAGGTTGCTCTAGATCCTGTCTGACCCTAAATGTGAATGTGTCTTGGGCCCCAAACCTAAAAGTAGAAAGTCGTATTTAATTTTGAATGATCTTCTTCTGTGCCTCTCAGTTTTGTTTTTATTCCTGACCCATTTCTTTTTCATGTCTGCAATACTTTAAAAGTTCAACAATGATTTCCTCTCATTGGGAGATCCAAAGAGAAAATATTAAAAAGAGCCCTAAAAATGCCATATTTTTTAAGAGAAAATAATTTACACCATAAGAAACAATATTGATTTTGATTGTAAAGTACATTGCTGCAATGTTCCAAACATGAAGTGTAGCTGGAGTTAGAAATAAGATGAGCAATGCATGTGTATCAGAATTCGAGCTGTGAATGTGGTTGTTGGAATTTGCCAATAGACACAGACATCTGGATGGCAGAAGTTCAAAACCAGCAAAATAGGGAGTGCAAACACAAGGGTGAAAAAGGACTCTGAATAAATGTGCAATCTTTTTGATTTAGATGAGTACCAGAGAGCTTTCCCAGGCGGCTCCTAGGCAAGAGCTGTAGGCTTCTGAGGGTCCCACTCAGCAGGCAGATTCTGGGAGGGGAAGCAGCTTTTGGTGTAGCCTGCACCTCTTGGACACCTGTCTCCCCTGTCTCTGGCTTAAAAAAATCCATCTACAAACAGAAAAGTTTCTTAACACTGCCATTGTCTAACACAGGTATTACAGATGTGTGAATGCAGTTCAATTTCTCTTTTCTACTCCATTCAAGTAAACCAACATTTGGAATGCTTCAAGGTCTGTCATAGGCTTGTAGAGATTTAAGTCTTGGTTTGTCTTCCTACTAACTTGCTGTTTATGCAAGCTGCTGAGCTTCCTGAAGGTAAAATATCACTTCATGATTTGGTGGCCCTGGGTTGCTCCAGAGATCCCTGGGAAGTCACAAAAACTGGCATGTGATTACTCTCCCCAGTTTTCCAGGCAACACTCGGTCAGCAGATTTGCCAACAGTGATTGCCTCCAATGAATTAGAGTAGTCTGCCTGCTTGATTGCTAGACAAGATCTAGGGGTGAAATTATCTATTTAAAACAGAATACAAGTGCAGTAATAGGATTTTGTTTTACATGAAGAAATTCTCCTTGCCTCCTGAAGTGTATTAGCTAACATTTATTTTTACCTTTGCACCTCCACAGTATGTGTTAGCCTGAGACCTCCAAGAAGTGTCTTTTTCTTGTTGCTGTTATAAAGGTGTTCACCTGAGGCAGAATGAGCCAGCCATGCTCACTTAGAGAACACCAAGAAAAAATATTTTCTTTCTTTGATTTGTCACTGTGGTATCTTATGGTCATGGGGAGAGACAAAACTCTTTCCTTCCCTCCATTTGCTAGGATTTCTTGATTTACATATAGGTGATGTTTGTAATTAGCATGCATCTGGATTCAGGCTTTCAAATGCTTTCCTGTTTACAGGATATTATGGTAAGCTTTATTAGCTTCCTGTGAAGAATCCTACATCTTCATGGCTAATAAAGACACCATTTTCCCTCTGTGAGCAGCATGAAATCTTATGCATGGCATGTCAAAAATGAGTAATATATTTTGATACTAGTATACTTTGATTTCATCCTTTATTTTCTTCTTTTACCTGTCTCCTTATATTTTGGAGAACTCACCATGTATGTGTTTTGTATTAAGGTGAAAATGTAAAAGAAAAGATATATAGTGATAAGTTGGATTGTAGGGGCTCAGTTCAGGAACAGCCACAGCAGAGTCAAATGTGGTGCTTAAGATGGTTCTACCTGAGTTAGTTGTCTGTGCTGGCACTCAGTCAGAAGTCATCTTTCACCACCATGCCATTTTTGGTGTGGCCGATTTGTAATCAGTTTTAAATACTGGATTGCTTTCTCCAAGCCTGGTAGTTCAGATCATCGCTGTGTGCTGTTCCTAAAGGCCCTGGTATTTTGGTAGGCTAGCTAATGCAAGCAAGCATTTAGGGCTGAGTCAGATGATATTATGTAAAAACTTAAAATGTCTGGGGTGCAATTGTGAGAAAGCCTCTGACTTGGGTTTTTTATTTGTCACATTCTGGTGCAGGGGGAATTTTTATGTGGGTTCATGCAGCTTTTCCATTCAAATTTTTCTTTTACATTTGAGGGAAAGGAAATGAAACGTAGCCGGGAGGCATCTCAGCTGCAAGTATGTTGATTTCCTTTGCTGTAGAGTAGGAGGCAATGGAGCAGAGATCAACCAAATTTCACACAATTTCTACCTCAGAAAGGTAGAGGGTGCGTAGGCAGAGGCAATTCAAACTAAAATCTTAGTTTAAAGCCTTATCATGGAAACTCCTGCCAGCTTTCAACTGTGTTGCAAAAGATAGTCCTTTTTTGAAAATGTTGGCAAGACTGTCAGTACTGTTTGTTAAGTCCCCCTTGTACCTGCTCAGTAGCAGAGCAAAGCTCTTTTGTCCCTAGTGGGCTGTGCTGTGTGTGTGTCACACAACACCATCACATGGGGAAGGCACAGGGATTCAACCACTGTTGGTTTGTGCAGTGTGTGTCTTTCAGCAGGTGTGAGCAGCCATCCAGAAGGGGTTTCCAGATGTTACCTAGAACATCTCTTTCAAAAGATCTCATCTCTGGTTCTATCAGAAAGACTTAGCAATGCTCAGAACAGTGAGAAGCGTGACAATGCACAAATGTAACAATGTACACCCGTGTCTTTCAGTGGGCTTTGAGCTAATTCACATTGTATTACAACTGGAACAGGCTTAAGAAAGACACAAATTAAACAGGAAAAGGCACTTGGTCTCTCTGAGCAGCTCAGTGGACAGCAGGATCCAAAGTTCTCCAGAATTCAGAGAATGAAATCCTGTCCTGCTGTAGTCAAGAGAACTAGATGTTAATTTAAACAGTATAAAGATTTCAGCCAGAAGTGTCAGAATTTGCTGTTTAAATTATTAGCTCTTTCCCCAGTATATATCTATGTAAAAGCATGAAAATTTAATATAGTTCCCTTTTTCTGTTTGCATTTTTACAAGAAGAAAAAGTAACTAAATAAATTGCTAGTGGGATGAGTGTTTAATGGTAGTTTAGGGCCAGCACATGGGTGTCTTCTAACTGAGGTGTGAAACCGTGAAAACTGGGTTAATAATGAACCCCTGACACAGCCTTAGCAGTAGCACTGCTAGCAGGCACTTCTGTAATTACTTCTTCTCTATGAAGTGTGCTGAGCTTCTACAACAAATTTAAAATCTCATATTGTGCTTTCTTCTGTTAGAAAATGATTCAGTGAAAGCCTTTTATATATATATAATATGTACACAGATGAAAGTTTCTGCCTCTGAACTAGCCGGTCTACATTTTGTTCAGTTTGGAAAATAGAATCTGGTTTTGCTTTAGCAGATCTATTTCATTTTCTAAATTTCATTAATTTGTTGCATTTGAGAAGCAACGAAATGCCAAGTAATGCTTCTGAGACATGCATAAATTATTTTTTAGCTGTCCTATGCATGATATGTGCTGTGGAATATAAATCCATTGGTAGAGCATTTAGCAGATCTCACCTGGATATTTTCAAACAGAAGGATTTCAGGAGCTTTAGAAATATTTTTGAGAAGGGCAGCAGGACTGAGTGGCATGTGGATGTGCAAGGAACAGATTACAGCTGAGATGTCTGTTTCCTTTGGAAGGAAAATGAGAAGAGGTAGGTGTGGTCTCTGTCCACTGAGATCCCGCTGAGTAGGAGTTTTACTGTTGGCTTTAACAAGATGAATCAGACTTTTGACAGCTAGTGAGGAAGAGGAGTGCAGGCTAGATGCTGGGAAATATTTAAAAGGATAAAGATTTGTAAGCAGTTTTTGTCGAGCTGTGAACTAAAAGTTACTTAGTCCTTCAGAACACTTTAATTTTAGAAACCACATCTTGTCAAGATTGACATAAAGACTCCTGCATGCTGGCAGCTGATTCAAAGTAGCATCTGCCAGCCTTCTCTTAGGTCATGACTGTGAATTTATGGAAGGTATATTCTCCAAGCCAGCAGAGAGGTTGAAAAATGAACCATCAAAACTGTGAAAGAACAATACTGAAAATACTTCTGCCTCTTTTGGAATCTTATGGGGGTACTCAGCAGCTGGAAGTCCACAGAAGCACTCTACATACAGATGGACAGTGTACATCTTGCACATATGTATGCTTCCTTTGTCAGACCAAACTGACATGGTAAAAGATTCATATTTTATGCTGGTCTTTTGTTGGAGGTAGATTTGTTCATCTTCAGAACCTGCTTGAGACTTCAGATTTGGAATACAACTGTACTAGTACAGGATTTCCAACTGAAAACTAAGAGGCTGAGTATTTTGTATGCATGAACTAGGATGGATCCTTTCGTTTATATGATGTGATGTCAGTTCACAGCAAGTGAGTTTGTTTGGTTTTCAGACTAGAAATTCCCAGAGGTATCAGGGGGAAGAAAACAAACCTACAGGGCAATCTATTGCAAACCCATCCTGAAATCATTATCTCTCTTAAAAATGAAATCTCAAACCAGGAGGACAGCTTGTTCCTCTCCTGTGGTCTCAAAATTTCATTCTTGGCTCTGTTTAATACCCTTTCTTTTTCTGCTCTCAATAGTGCCCAAAAAAGACACGTTTGCTGGTGATAATTAGTAATAATAATACTTGCTCCTAAAATAAGTATTGTGTAGATTCTGTTTTGACCTGGTGAGTGAAATAAAACATGTCACCGGCAAGTACTTTGTATTACCTTCTTGGCATTGTGGGCTGTGTTTTAAAACAGACAAACGACAGAATCATGGATGGAGTGTGGCCTGGCTGTGTTTTTGAGCATCTCAACAAATGAGGTTGGTTTCAAGAGACAGCTACAGCTAAAATTCCCCTTATGGTGGTGAAACCCCATCGGAAGATGTAAAGGAGCTCTTTGGTTACTGCAACTGCAGTACATTAGGTAGAAAGAGCAGACCAAGCTTGTGTAGCAGTGCATCTGGTTACTGTTATTGCATTAGTTGTCCATGACCATTTTCTATCCTTCTATAGTAGTTTTTCCCCTCTGTGTGCTGGCTATAAGCACCTACAGCCAGCCAGTTAGACCAGTAACTTTCAGTCTCACTTTCCTTTCCTTCATTTTTCCTTCGTCATTGCTGGGCAAGGTGCCTAATACAGTTCAAATGCCTTGCTCTCTCAGCAGGCTTTGTAATACCAGAAGTGACAGGGTTACAGCCCAGAAGTTTTTAGTGTACAAATCTGTTGGTGACTTATGGGGAAATAAGTGTAAGAGTCAAACAAACAAATACTTTAAAATAAATTGGGAATGTAAATTTCAATTTTAGTGTGACCTGACTGATTACAGCTTAAGAAATAAGTAGAGCTAAATCCTGTGATGACCCGCTTAATCCAATCCAATCCGCTCAGATCAGTAGAGAAGTGTGTATGTAGTGCCTCACCTCTAGAGAGACAGACTGACCACCTGCACCATATCCCTGTTAGGAATTTATCTTTTACTGAGCTGCTGTTTTCCCAGGTGTTAATACACTTGCTAGAGCCTCTACCAAATGTGGCCACAAGCATTGCTTTGCAGCAGAGAATACTATTCTCCTGTCCCTGAAGAACCACCATGTTTTTATGGAAGGGAAGGGTTAGCAAACACTCATATTCTTCTCTCCTTGGTCTGGGTTGCCAGAAGTGTAATTTCCTTCATGTTATAGAGGAGGAAATTATGTTGGGAAGGAGTGAGATTACTGCAGGAAGTCAGTGGCAGAGGTTTGAACAAAGCCCAGGTTTCCTGGTGTTGGAGCATCTCATCTGAATGCTCGGTGTGTTTCTGCCAGAGATGGCAAAGCAGTGGCCAGGTTCTGCAGGACACTTGAAATCTTCAGCCCTGCCTCAGGCAAAGGAAGCTGACATCTGTCCTACAGACTGCAAGGAAAAAACAGGGCATTTTCCTTTTCCAGTGTTGCTGCATATAGGGCATAGAATCTCTCACTTGGGGGTCAATAGAAGGCAGGACTTTGAGTGTCAAGATCAGGACTAAGTGTCATATTTTTATGTATTTAACTAGCAAATTAGGGGGAAGATGTATATAAAATACAGTTAGGTATAAATTAGCAATAGTGAAAGTTACAAATATGCAGGTGATTCAAAGGAAACTTATCCCAGAATTATCTTTTCTTTACTATTACTTCTTTTTTCAGATGTCCTTTGCCTCAGCCTTGGATTTTGTCAAATTACTCTAAAAGCTCATTTCTGAAAAAATGTGTTTTAAAAATAGTCTAGGTTATCTGCAGTCCAGACTATGTAGTCACCCCACCATGTGTTGTCATTTAATAGCTGTTGGATCTTGCTCAGCCTATTGATGATTTGGGGTTTCCTTTTCACAGTGCAGCAAATCCCTTGGAAGTTAAGCATGCTGTGGCTGGAGACCTTAGCCTTTACTATAAAAAAATTATTAATTTTTCCCATCTGTCACCTGTGTGACTGCAGCAATTTCAGCCTAGATGGGCTTGAGTGAGACAGTAGGTGCTGACTTTGGGATGGCAGCTCTGAAGGCTTGCAGGCATTGTCAGCCCTGCCAATGGAGCAAACGTGCAGCTCACACTGCTGGGACCCTGCACCTTCAGCAGCAGTGGAGTGCAGAGTCAGAGGGAATGCACCAGCCACCAGGCACACGCCTTCAGGGGACGGACAGGCTGGCATCTGTGTATGGTCTTGTGATCAGTAGGAACTAACAATGATTTGGATACCATTTTTTGCAGTCTCCCAAAGTACTTCTTGATGTATTTTGCCAGAGAAGAAACCTTCTTAGTCTGCAGTAGCTTGTCTGTGCTGCTTGGGATTCTTTGTCCCCTCATTTGTTGAAATTTCCATTCCTTTTTACTTCAACATATGTTAGAAGATAGTAATTTTTTAACCTGCATAAATGCAGCATCTATTTCATAGTAATATAAATTTTCCCCTACAGTTCCCTCTTTTTATTGCACTTGAAAACAAATGCATTCATCCAGTATGTTCAGCATTAGATTCACTGCTCTTTTTACAGTCAGGGTATTTGATCTTGCCCTTTAACCTACTGTAACCCACTTGTAGCCCCTTCTTTTTAACAATATCAAGTGAAATACTTTTGGAATTGCTGGAATTTAAAACATTATGTTTCATTTTGTGGCTACAGCAATTTTCTTCCCTGTAAATAAATGGTGAACAGAAGTTGGTATTTTATAAAAGAAAAAAAGCAATGTTGAAATAGGATATTGCAGAGGGAGCTCTAAATTAAGTAGTAATAATAGGTATAATACTTCTTTCCTAACAGCCTTTTGGTCTTTTCCTTCTTGATAATTTGTGCTTTGTCTTATAAATTCCCAGGGAAATTAACAACAGGCACCATAGCAGTGACACCTAATCAAAAAGCTCTTATGAAAAGGAGTTTTCTGAATGGGTGAGCAGCTACACTTGGGCCATCTCAAGCAGTGGTACACAGGAGAGGAACTCTGGTGGCACTGTTTTAAAGAAATAAGGCCAGGTTTTTGTCCACTGAACCTAGATTGCAACACTTGCAAAAGCATCACACTGACTTTTTTTCACCAACCAGTGTCATGGCTCAGGGCTCTGTGAGAACCAAAGGCTGTGACCTTTCTTTAACAGTGGTTTCTCAGCAAATGGAAGGTAGATGGCCCTGTTATTGGAAAGCAAATCATTTTTAAGGCTAAAAGGAGAACAGAGGAAAAATACCCATACCTCAGCGGCATAGCTGGCACAAAGCTTTTATTCAAGGCTCATGGTTCTGAGTGGGTGAACTCAATTAATTATAAATGGTTCAGCTGTGTAAAGAGGAGAAGGACTCTGTGCTGTGAAGACACAGAAGTCTCTTTTCTTCTGTTTAATTAATGCTTACAAGACCTACGAAGATAGGTCTTTGTACTAAGAAAAAAACTTTGAAGTACACATGTTTTTCAGAACAACTGAACTTTGGGAAATTTTGGTCACTAGGTAATTACATTAGGTTAATCTAGGTTAATCTCACCCTGTATTTAATACAGTCAGAAGTATTTGGTGTTAGAGTTAAATATAGTTTGTTGCTGTTCATTTCCTTTTTGCAAAGAAGGAAGAAAGTAATGTGTAAAGGAATAAAATGTTTTCAAGATGGTGAAACCAGGAACTGTTGTGCCAAAGATGTCAAGCTCCACTGCACTGTTATCATGCTGTAACTGTCTTCTGCCTTCAGTAGAGTCACAGTGCCAAAATTCAGGTGCAACTGTCCTCATTTTCTCCTCACACTGAGTCGACCTGTTACATGCCTTGCAAATAAGACCAGATAATTCCAATATGTGCATGCTCCACCTTGTGTTGCTTTGTTATACAATTTCCTTGACTTTAATGCCACAGCTGAACTACTGGCTTTCATTTCGGTATTCTGTATTTTAAAAATTATTCTATTCCAAAACTGTCTACAGGTAGTTCTGCTCTGAGTTAAGAGTCCAGAAAGGGAAGAGTTTGAATTGTCACACTTGCCATTGCGTCCTTCTTGGTACACATAAACCATTACCACCTGTCTAAGAGAGTGTTACAATAGCTCTTCTTATTCTTCTCTGTGAGCTCTTATTTCAGTCAAAAGGAGCATTTTGATGACTTCTTTCACTTGTATTAGTGTGTTTGTACTATGACAGCAATGAAGAGTCTTTGTTGTATGATGCGTAATTCCTTTAGTCACTCAAAATTTGTTCTTTAATTTGATGATTAGAAGTAGCAGCAACGAAGAATAACGTGCTTAGTGTAGTGAGTGACTGAAACCATTTGAACCATTAGTAAACTGCTTCTACAAGCACTTTGAATGTTCATTCCACCATCTTCTTAAATTGACAATTTTTTGCTTCATTTTCATGGAAACATTAGGCTAAAAAGTATTTAGATAAGCATAGAGACAAGGAATGTATGGATATTGAATTATGATAAGGGTATTAAAATAGAAAAACAGCCCTTAGTATGGTGTTGCAGGTAAGGATGCTAAGGTCTTGGATTCTCTTTTACATCACGTGCAAAGGATTTTTTCTGGGTAACATTCACATCTTGTTTCTCAAGGACCTGTCAGACTCTCTTGGCGTTCTGCTTGCCACATGCTTGACTGACTGTAATAGCTCCCAATCAGTGAGAACGCTGAGTTTTAATATTGCATGGTCTGGCTGCTAAAAACATAAACTGTTGTTCTAAGGCATTCTTATAGAGACTGAGCAGATCTGAGAAATGTGAATAGATAGAGCTTCTGACTGGCAGAGTAATGAGAAAGGAGGTAACAGGTAAGAGGAGCTGGGGGAGTGGTGAACACCAGGATGGTTTGTTTTGGCACAGATCTTCAAAGGTAACTTTCTTGGGGGAAAAAAAGAAAGATTGACTCAAGGGAATGTTCTTTTCTAAGGTGAAATTCAGTTATGCTTCTCAGACTGTGACTAAAGACCAGCTCAACAGGTGCCATAGCAGGTGCTACTAATGTAAATGAATGCATGAATCGTCCCTGATTTCCTCCCTGATTGGCCAGGTTTGGAGTTGCAAGATATCCCTTCTCTTATTGTCCTCTGCCATCACAAAGCAAGCACTGGGTAAAGTTATGGTTTATGCCTTCCTAAATACTAATTGTTGATTATAAAGCTGATGTAATTTTCAGCTTCTTTCAATCCAAAGGTACAGTCATGTTTTAAGATCAAGGAGAATGAAAACATGTTGCGATGGAGAGGGCTGGTTTTGAGGCACTTGGCTTCTGAAGCTCATGCATTATCTCTTGCTCACGGCTGTGCCTGAAGGCATAATCCAGTCATATGTATTTAACTAAGACTTAAACTACAATTGCCCTGATAAAAGAAAAGAGCTCATGGTTCACAGGCATCTGCTCTACAAGGCAGACATAATACCTGAAAGCCTAAAGGAGATATTGCAATAGGGGCCATTGATAAGAGCTTGCTTTATCTGGGACACCCCAGTGGCTGCACATCCAAGTGAAGAGAGGGGAGAGGTCCCCAGCTCTGCCCATCCCTCCTCTCTTGTGGAGCTGTGCATTACTGTACAGAGTTTATACTTTTGTCATCTCTGAGTCTCCTTCACGGTGCCTCTGATGACACTCAGAACGAAACTCAGGGTGTCAGTGTATATTCATTTTCTGTCTGTTTATCTTGTGGTTTAATATATACTGGTGTAAATTAAAAGACAGACACTAAATTTCCAGTTCAGATTATTTTTCTGAATATCTCAGTGACTCTAAGGGGCCACTACTACAGTGAAATAGATGGCTTTCTGCATGGGAGGCAGAAAGGGCTCATTTTCAGTGTACTGAAGGCAGAGATTTTTTGTCTACTATTCAATTTTGATAAAGTACTGTTGAGTCCATTGTAACCAAGATGATGAGCCATTTTAAAAGAAAAGTGTTGTTTAAAAACTTTGTTGTAATTGTTGCATTTCAGAAGTAATTTTAGATCATCTCCCTCAAATAAGATGAACCATGTGTTAGGTGTTAGGTTTTGCCTGCAATGTTGATTTTCATGCAACGTGCATGAGCGCTAAGGACCAGAGAACAAACTTTAGGCATGTCATTCAGTTGTTATGGACTCAACAATTGTGCAGTTAAAGTACTTTGATGATCGCTAGTTTTTCTCAAATAAATTGCCTGCTTGCTGATGCTTATGATGAAAAAGCCATCCTTCAGCTGATTTACATAAAAACATTGGATGCCTGTAGGCTCTGGAATTTCATTAAAGTCTCAGTCTTAGTTCAGCCCTTGTAATTTGCTGTTTCCAATGACTAAAATGTATCTCTCAAACAGCCTTTCCTTCTCCTGATCAAAGACAGGTAAGTTGTTACAACCCTCTCATTCCCAACTCTCATTCATCCAAACTGGTGCCTATCAGTCCTTTCTTTACCACAGTCCATAAAGGCAGAGCAGATAGATATCACTGTTGGGTTAACTGCAAATAAATAGATTAAATTCTTGCCTTTTGTGGGCTGAATCCTGCTGTCTTTATGAATATGAAAGAAATAGTTCTGTTGGTTTAAGTGGGATGAGAGATGACTCAGTGCCAGCAATGGTAAGGCTGTGTCCTTGTCTTTTTTCTGCCCCCAGCCCCCTCCCCCACTCCCCATCTGAAGATAATTTTAGGAGGAAATGATTATTTTCAAGATGGTGAACTGTCTGAGCAAACAAAATTTCATGTTCACTACTCTCATTACATAATAAAATTTAAGAACTGGAGTAATAGTTGCAGAACATGTGCCGACACAAACTGCAGGTTCTCTTCCCAGCTACAAAAGGGCTAAGACAACTTGTTATTGTAGACATTTAGCATCTTTAACTACGGCATGGGCACTGGCATCCTTCCACTGGCCTTTCCTGTGATGGCTATCTGTGGAAGCTATGACTTGCTCTACTCTGCCTCACTCGGCCTGCCTTGACTCCAGTTGTCAATCTAAATACCAGATTTACTAGGCACTTGATGGTACAGACCCTTGTCCATGATGAACTGGACCATCATGAAGGATGTTGTTGGATGGCTGCAGATTTTAATGCATTCCAAACTCCTACCTGTCTGGAGAGAATTTTAGCCAGCAGATTGACCTTAGATTCCATTGCCATCCCCCTGCAGTTGCTTAACGGGGAGCTTGAATACCAGAGCCCCTGTACATGCATTGTGCTCCCCCCATGAGGCAGCTGGCAGTGCTTCTTTGTTCTAGCAAGACTGAAAGAGTGCTCTGCTCCCTGCTCCCCTCAGATCCTTCTCTACTCAGCCTTTGAGCACCACAAATCACAGGGCTTTCTTCTTAACCATTTGACCCAGTTTTGTCCTTGCTCCTGTTTCCCACCCTATGCTTGTAATACCCCCAGCCACCTCTGTCTCTTGCTTCAAGGGGGGCAAATTGAGAGTGGATTCATATTCTCCTCTTTCATGCTACTTGGGTACTGGGGAGATACCCAGAGATGCAGTCCTCCTGCTTCCAAATGGGGCACAGCCAGGGGAAACTTAGATGTGTATTGCAGAAACAGCCTGTGGTACTGCCAGTTTGGAACACGCTCAGCACAGCTAGGATTTCCTGGGCCTTTAGATAGTAAAATCAAAGATATCTCAAATGAGCATATCAAACTGAATTTTTTAGAGAGGCTTATAAGTTAGATAAATTTTAATGTATTTTTACAGGAACATGAGGAGATATGGAGCAGAAATCATTATATTAAGCACATATTAACTTGGGGGATAAAAAAAAAGGCCTTCAGAAATTTCTCATAGGGAAAAACACCATGGTTTTTCCTAATCCTCAGCTACAAGTTTCTGGCTGAAATTTTCTTCCTGTGCCTTTCTGTAGATACAAGGCAGATGTCCAGCACACAAAATTTTATTCCAAATGTATGTATATTTGAAAATGTAGAAGCATCTAAAAACAGTGTTTATAATGAAAACTGTCAAATAACTTTCTTAATCAGCAACGCTGTTGTACTGCCTGTATGGAGAAATACATAAAAGTGCTGAAATGTATAAGCACACATCCATTCCAGCTGCTAGCATTCTTTAGTAATGAGACTTGCCAATAGTACAGCTTTTGTGAGAGCAGCACATAAGAAGCAGCCTATTGAAATTAGATCTGTATGTTTTCCCTGAACAGGAGTTTATAGAGCCACTTTGTTGTCTCTGTCCTCCAGTAGAAACTCCTAGATGCTTTTATTTTCATAAGGCAAACGTAGTGTGATTTTGTCTTGGGCTCAGGAGTCCACACCTGAAAATCCTCTCAGTGGAGTCATGGGTAAGCAGATACATGTCACTTCCCATGAACAGCATAGTAATAGAGGTGGGTTGTACAAAGCTAGACTCAAAATCAGTATAGTATGGAGCTTGCAACACTGGGGGCTCAAACAGGTCAAGTTAGGACAGAGGAGATTGGACCACTGAATGTGAAGATTTGTGACTACACATTTTTTATTAGTGTAGTAATTTCCCCTACTACTCTTGTCATGGCAGGTAGGTGCTGAATCAAATTATCAAGCAAAGGAAATAAAAGTGGAAGTCAGCAGGGGAGAGTGTCTGCAGATCAACAAAACAAAGAATCAATGATATAATAAATGATAATAATTAGCTCTCCTGCTATAAAGGAGATAACTCCAGCCCTCATTGTGCAACCCTTGGGAAGGAGCAGTCTCTGCAACAATTTCTGAAGATAAAAGAAATACTAAGATTATCTTACCTGTTCTTCAAATATCATTCACAAATACAAATACTGAAATATATTATTGATGCAGAATTATGATTATTTGAATGTTCTAACTGTGCATTTCTGTATCTTGACAAGTGTGGATTTTTTGCTTACATTAAAACTTGATTAGAAATTTTCTGAGTGTTCTACTGCTTGTTTTTGAGCTATTAGAGCTCAATATTTCCTTGCAAATATTTGTGCCTCATATTGCTGTTATGTACTGGTCAGCTTTAATTCTGGCTCCAGATACTTCTTTCTTGCTTGCTAAGAAGTGTTATAGTTATCGTAAAGGTGCGACTATAAAATCTCAAGTCTTGCTTTTTCTCCAAAGAAGTCTGTTGTGTTTGTGCACATTTTAGAGCAGAGCAAGGAAAAAGCCATCAGAAAATTGGAAGAAATTCTGCAACAGAGATTAAAGGAACACATCTGTTTAGACCTTGTTTGGTTACTAAACTGTTAGTTGCTTAAAAACTGAGGCGCTTTTTGAAAGCTGTAGGTGGTTGTGATACTAAAGAAATACTGTGAGGAGATGCAGTCTACAGCTTAAGGAAATGCATAGTCCATAGGCAGCTGAGTAGCAAACCAGCTTGATGGTTGTAGTGCCACCATTGCCTGTTGGAGACAGCCAATGCTTGGAACAGGCAGTTTTTCTGATAGAGCACCAGAAATAAGAGCCATTGTTTGCATGGAGCAGCAGCAGGCCTACATGATGGAAATAAACAGTACCATGTATCAACACTGTAAGTAAAATTAGATCTGCCAGTAATAACTTTACTTTTTGTTATGAGTATTAATTCTTCTCATGATGTTGTACCTGACAGGACAGGTACAATATCGTGAGAAAATACCAAAATTTATCTAAAAACTATTGATGCTTACGGAAAGGCTCATGCTGATGCAGGAATGCTAGGTTTCACCTCTTTGTGTTGCACAATTTACCTTCTCTCTACAATTTACCTTCCAGTGATATTCATAAAGAGGAGATGGGCACTGGAGGCAGCAGCAGGTAGAGAAGGAAGGTCAGGCATGAGAGGTGGACATGAGGTGTACATCAGGTTTCACAGGTAGCTGCTGATACAGTTCGACATTGTGCTGCTCCATGCTGCCTGAAGGTCTCAATGACTCTTTCTTTCTTAAACTTTGACTGACTTACTCTTTCCCTGTCTGCCTTTCCTTGCTTTGTTTCTTTTTCCCTGCTTTCTTTTCTTCTAGTCTCTTTTAGTCTTGTTTACACAGTTCTAGTCTCTCTGCTTTCTCCCCTGTCCCATTCTGTGCAGTGATTTTGTCATAATCTCAATTCTCTCCTCTCCTCCCATCAAAGACATTGCTTAGTCACTTAGTTCTGCATATAAACTGCTTTTAATCTCTCTCTGTTTTGGTTTCCCATTGTAATTCCTTGTTCTGGTTTTTCCATACGCTTCTCCCAGTTTCCCTATTGTATTCAAACAGTTCTACCCCTTCCATTGACTCACAGCCTTCACTTTGACACAAGCTGTCTCCACTTCTAGAGACCATCGTGGCTGCTTTAATTCAGAATGGTACCACAGCGATTTGATTGTAGCACAGCATCATATATTTGTTTATTCCAGTTCTGGCTCCTCTCTAGGGAAAACTTTATGACTCATAACTTAATTGCTTTGCTGTCTGATTTGGTTCACTTGGTTCCCAACCACTTACCAGAGACAGCTACCTTTTCATTACTGGTTTTGACACCTTTCATTTTTTATGCACAGTGTTTGCCCAAAAGAGCAACAACAGCTCTTTTAGTAATAGATTGAATTGATCAAAAATGACTCAGTTTTTAAGACTGGCATTACTTCCCTGAGAGGTTTTTACAGCAGTGAGAAATGCCTACCTAATGCTTAGTCACCTCAGCTATTTAACTGAAACAAAAAGTGTCATGGGAGTAAATCACAAGCTTGTTGAAGTGCCCCAGGTGCATCACACGCTCCTAGCAAACACCAGATGATGCTTCCTGCCTCCCCCAAAGAATATGGTCTTCCTTGAAATACTCACTAGGGTGTTCTGGGGCTTCTTTAGCTCAACAAGAGAAATTGTGTAGTCTTGGCAGAGCTTTTTTTTTTTATATTTGAAAGAATAAAACCACCTTTAAGTGAAAACAGCCTCTGAGATCAGGTTGACCTTAGTAAGCAAGGAAGAAAGAATTAATTACAAGATCAAGTGAACTTTTGAGAAGACATTTAGAGCAATTTTGATAACTCTGAAGGAGTAGGAGTGGAAGTATTTTAAAGGGAAAGGGTATCAAATAAACCAACAGGTCAAGTAACACTGACAGAAAAGTGGCTGGATGATGGGAACTAGGAGACCTCTTGGAGACTTTAAACATTCAATACCTCCAGTTGCAATTCATCAGCAGACCCTACTGGATTTTACCTCCTCTCACTTCAGTTTCATAAGGAATTGAGTGTTTTCAGGGACTGGGGGGTTGCACAGCCAGTGTAAACTATTGCCTAAGTTATGTTCAGGTAGTAAATTAATGTTCCAGTTAATTTGCCAAACTGATTTGGTAACTGAGATAACTCAGGGCTCTGATAGTGAAATAATTTTTGTTAAATTGACTTTTTTTTCTTGTGAGAAGGATGAAGCCCCATGTCAGAGTTTCTCTGGCAAAAGTCAAACTTCTCAGTGCTTTCCTCTGAATAGGGAGTGGTCTCTGTGGTGTCCAGGGATGAAGTACATCTCAGTTCCCCTCCCTTCCTCATAACCTGTGTGGCCCACACAGATGCTTGGTGCAAGGAGGAAAACAGAATCACCCCTCCTCTTGCCTAGTTCTGATTGTCTTGCCTTGCTGTGCCTTGAGGGCCTTCCTTTGGGGCAGCTGTATTTTTTATGCATCTGTGATAGTTACAGTGGTGAACCTGAGCATACCACTGGGGATTTTCATATTTATACCAATGCAGCAGAGAGCTGTAACACAGTCAGTGTATGACAGTGTCATGGTACAACCCCAGCCAGCAGCAAAGTCTCACACAGCCGCTTGTTCACTCCCCCACCAGTGGGATCAGGAAGAGAATTGAAAGGGTAAAAGTCAGAAAACTCATGGACGGAGATAAAGACAGTTTAGTAGGGAAAGCAAAAGCCATTCACACAAACAAAGCAAAACAAGGAATTATATCACCACTTCCCATGGGCAAGCAGGTGTTCAGCTATCTCCAGGAGAGCAGGGCCCCATCACATATAATGGCTGCTTGGGAAGACAAACACCATCACCCCAAACATTCCCCCTTTTGTCCTTCTTCTTCCCACTTTATACACTGAGTATACACTGAGTATCACACTTTTTACACTGAGTGTGATGTCATGTGGTCTGGAATATCCCTTTGGTCTGTTTGGGTCACCTGTCCCAGATGTGTCTCTTCCCTCTTTTCTATGCACACCCAGTCTGATCCTCAGTATGACAGTACAAAAAGCAGAAAAGTCTTTGGCTCTGTGTGAGCCCTGCTCAGCAACAGCAAAAGCATCTTTATATTATCAACCTCTGTGTTCAGCAGAAATCCAAAACATAGCCCCATACCAGCCACTGTGAAGCAAATTACTCCAGCCCAAAGTGGCACAAATGGAGATACCAAGCCTGGTGTAAAGGGAGTACAGTGCTGTTTTGTTCTTTATCCATGTGAATTGCTGTGTAGTTGCCATGGGCATGACTATTTCCAAGCATCTTTAGGCATCTCATCTCTTGGGAGATTTACAAGATTCACTGACATTTTTCTAATTGAAAGAAGAATTTAACCTCATTACTTTCTGACTTCAACATCATAACTACATTTCTGGGTCCAGTGATCTCTAAATAATTAGAGATGAAAATTACAATGGTACACATCTATTTTTGACTGGGGATTAACTAGACAACACCTGCTCCTGAACTGTGCACTCTGCCATGTAGCTAGGGCAGCAGGACAGAGTTAAATGGCCTCCTTTATTTCAGAACAAGGTAATCTACAAGGCTACAATCCAAACAGTCTTTGTAATTACATATTATTTACAAATGCCAGCTGGATGATATTCAGGTTAATTTATATCACTGCCTTACCAATACTTCCAGTGTTTTCTGTTCATCTGCGGAGGCAGTGGTACCAAGTCCATAGGTTTCTGCACCTGTTTTGGAAATGTCTCAGAGGTGATTCAGGAATGCAAGAGCAATCTTCATATGGATTAAAATGTTAGGACCTGTTGCAGTGAAAAACATGGCATCAGCAATGTTGTATGTAAAGAATGGTTCAAGGCCAAAAAATGGCCAACTAGCATCCTAATGGCATTTTTACACCTAAAGAAATTGTATAAAATTTTGCAAGCTTTATACTTGCTCAAGTTTCATCTCTCCATTGAAAATAGACATTTGCATTATATTTTCAATCTGAAAGCAGTATGAACAAAAAGGGGAGAGAGGAATCTAGAAAAAAGAAAATGTTGCTCCCCTGATGCTTCTAGAGCAATTTCTCAACCCATTAAGGCCTCCATACGATATTTTCTCTCAGATCTGTTCTCTGAATGAAATCTTGACGTTCATTTATCACCACCTCTACCACTGCTTGATAAATGGCTCCCGCTGTGCCACTGTTTTGGATTGAGTGAGACACTTGCATCTCTCTTGAGTTACTTTCTTGTGGTTTCCACCTGTATGTAGGCAGTTTGGTTGCAAATACGTGAAACTGAGAGGATCCTGCAGTAACCACATGTTTTTTTCCAAATACTTATTCAGTCATCTTAGTTATCCTTTGTCCTTGAAGGTGGTACAAATATCCAGGTTAACTGCATGTGGACATATTCTCTCTTTCTGTTCTCTTTAATACTTTTAGTTTAATTAAATGGATTCTTTTAAAATTTTCCTGATGCACATGCTACCTGATTTCCTACTTGTCAACCTATGACAAGATTTCCTGCTGTAGGGTCTGAACATTGTCATACAAGCTAATACCTGAAGTTATATTTTATTAACAACAAAAGTTAATTTTTTTTTAAAAAAAGGCTTCTCTTTATTCTAGTTCTCAATGTTCCATGAAAACTGTAGCTAAAAATCTCCAGGGGAGAAGAAAATTAAGATTTGAATAATTGGTGAGAACTGCATGTTTTAGCTATTGTGATATCCTCAGCTTTTGCTGTCCTCTCAGCGAGTAAATGAGTTAGCTGCTGAGCTGTTGAAAGTCCTGTAGAGAAAATTACAATGTGAAAATACAATCTGGACTTGCAGTTTTTCTGTCCCACAGGCTCTTCCAGCTTTTTTTGCTGCCAAAAGGAAACAACTGCTGCTCCCAGGTGCAATAGCAGGGTCGCTGGCTCAGCTGTACTGACACCTCAAGTAAATCTCTTAAAGTTGCAGAATTTCATTTGGGGGTAGAGTTATGAATCCAGCCCCAGAGTGGGCCCCACAGCCCTCGTGGAGGTGCTGAAGGACTCTGTATTCTGTTCCAATTCTTGTGGAATGCTGTGAAGTAAATGGGACACATGTACACATTGTGGATATAGTGGGAGAGGCTGTATTTTCACTGTATGAGCGAAATGTGCACCTGGTCCTCTGGTGAAGAACGGGCTGTGGGGATGGAAAACATGGTTTTCACAGATTAAGTGTGCTGGCACTGTGCTCCCCATCAATGGACATTCAAATGCTGTGCATTCCTGCAGCACCGCTCAGGTTAGAGGACTGGGAAGCCCCCTGAAAGTGAGCAGTGCTCAGAGAACTTGGGAACATCACCTCTTTGCTTTTCATTTCCCAAGTGACATCTGAAAGTTGGGAAGGCCTTACACTTCTAAAATTATTTTGTCTTTCAAAAAATATCAGGATTTCTCTTTCCACGTATGTTCCTGTGTATGTACCAGGGTGAGCATTTCAGGCCTGTGGTTTTGAGGGTGTCCACCACTTTTCATGTCCCAGGTTTTACTTCCACCTGGACTGCTACATGGTTGTTTCTTGGATCCACAACAATCCACAGCATCATAATCTGTGGTTGCAGGCTCAGCTCTTAATATTTTTTGTCACAGCTGCAGTGATTTCAGTAATTTTGTTACTGGTATTAAAACTGCAATACAATTTGTATGTTAAAACACGTAAATGGGATTTTTTTATTGTTTTCACACATGGACTGTAACTGTAGTTACAGTCAGCATTTTTGTGGCTCTACCAGCAAAGGCTGGTGTTTTCTCTGAGCTACAGCAGCAGCTGCAAAGCAAGGTCTTAAGGAAAGTCTTGGAACAGATGAACATTTCCGTGTCATTATCCAATTAAAACTAGAAGATGTGAAAGCTGCTTTTATTTAAACAGGCATTTTTCAGATCCCACAAACATACCTGTTACACATGTAACGCTGCATAATTGCTGGGTTCCAACTGTACCGAGGTACATACCAGGCTAGTTCACATCTAGTTTACTGCGGAAGAAAATTCTAGCATGCCAGCACGCAGGCCAGGATGAGCTCCAGCAAGTCACCAGTTCCAGGCATGTGGGCAAATAGCAGCACTTTGCATCTGTTTGTAGTCACGGACCAACACGGAAGGTGGCTGGAACTGTCGTTCCTTCTTGTAGCAGACAACTAAGTGGAGTTGTGAGGGGCTAATTAACAAGAAGCTGTTTTCACTTCTGTGCCTCAATACAGTTTTTGAGATGAGTTTCCCTCAATATTATTTATTTGAATGCCAATGTGGCAAAAAGCAGCACTATGAGCGTCAAAACTCATGACCTTTCCTGTGTTCCTCACCTAATTTAGATCTTTAGAAGTCAGTGGAAATAGACTAAGGTAAGGTGTCTGTTATTCCTGAAAATGCTTTAGTGTAGTAACTGTCAGAGCAGTTTATCTGTGGAGATCTACATCCTTGCCCTGACCAAGGCCAGAACAAATTGGCACAGTAAAACCTGTCAATGAGCAGCAATGCAATCTTGTCCTAAGGAAGTTCCTAAATTTCTCTCTACATTAGTGCTTGGTATGTCTGAACAGGGAAGATTTATATGTCCCTACTTTTTTTCTTCCTAAAGGATGCTGAACATAGGCTCTAAGGTTTGTCTGTGGTAACTTCTGCTCAGAAGAGGTTTGGATTTTAACTGTTTTAAATCCATGAAACAAACTCTAAATTTCATGCTGACAAAGGGGAGGATCAGCGGCAGGAGGTATCCTGTTGTGCAATCCAGCCAGAATGAACCATTTGCAATTTAGCTACTTGCCAGCCCTGTGCCTACGAGCTATAGCTGGTCATGAAGATTACCCCTGGCAGTTTTTCTAATCCTAAATATCCCTTTTGTATTTTTTTTCAGCTGAAACAAAGATCTGCTTCAAGTACTACCATGGCGTGAGTGGGGCACTACGAGCCACGACTCCAAGTGTGACAGTGAAAAACAACGCAGCTCCTGTAAGTTATGTTTATTTTTATTTCCATGTATGTTCTATTGTCACTGTGCTATGCCTTCCTTTCCCTGCATGCTTTATATATCTTTATATCAAAACAGAACATATTTGCTCTTCATTGTATTGCGGTACAGTGAGTAATCTTTCCATGAAGATGTGGTTTTGTATGCCAAGAGAATGTAGATTCAGCTCTGAATCTGTCACTGATAACATCTGTGATTTGGGGCAAGTCCCACATCCTGACTGTATCCTGTTCTGTAAAGTTCTCTTGTCTCTGCTGGATGCTGTGAGATTTGGGTGATACCCCTAGAGGATTTCAGATCCTTGGACAGTAAATACAGTAAGTGTCGAGAAAGGGAAAAGATTTTCCTCTTTTAAAGTGATTTTTTCAAAATGAGCATCTTTACAGCAGTGCCTCTGAGTTCCAGGAACAAGCAGACTGTGACATGGCCCCATCAGTGGTAAGAAGTAGGCACTTGGGACCTGATCTATCAAAGGACCGAACATCATTTTTGACAGATTGAGGCTTCACTGAGAGCAATTTTGATTTGCTAGAGCCTAGCAAAGCTCTGTGGCTTAGATAGCTCTAAAAAGCTATATATCTAGTCTGGTATTGGGAGATTTTATCACCCTGAGAGTGAAACATCTTTTAGAAGCCCACAAAGAGACTTGATGACCTCCAAATCTTGTCTGGCTATGCTGACAGTGTTTCACTGCATGCCAGGCTTGGCAGAGACCTGCATGAGCTGAGAAGTTGTATTCCAACCAGCATAAGAAAAAGACTAGTACAGATATTGTTTAGTTTGGAAGATGAATTCCGGAAAGAACCGTCTTACCTGTGGGTGTATGTCAGTTTCAGTGGACATCACTTAATTTTTTAACCTTTTTTTTAGTGTTGTTTGTTTTTGTTGCTCTTGTTGTTGTTGCTTTTTGGTGTGGGTTTTTGATTGTTTTTTTTTCCCAGTCCAAACTTAATATTTCTAGAAAGGCTGAAAAGTCTCCCATGCTGTGTGTTGCTGTATGTGATTCCACCAGAGCCAGAAAGGATTCATTTTTTCACCCTTGAGCCATGAAAAGACTTTTGATGGTTTCTCCTTGCCTTCTTTTGATACACAATATAGCAGCAAACTAGATGCTGGGTAGGGGCTGCTGTACATCCTACATTTTTAGGCCTAAAAGACATTCTTGTCTCGTTGCACCTTTCTGATGTGCTCATGGTGAAGCCATTCATCAGTTTTAGAGCCTGGAGAGTTTCCTTTAGCTGTCTTCAGAAGAACATTAGGATGTGGCCTTGGATATATTCATTGTGAGGGATGCTGAAGAGTTCTTTTTAGCCTGTAGTGAGTCACATCTTTTTGCCCCAGGACTTGTTTCTGATTTCCCAGTTGTTGTAATATAGTGGGATAATATCTGCCATTGATTTAGTCCCTGTTTTCTCTGAAAGGTAAGCCAGCCAACCCAGGCAATAAATACCATTATGCTGAGAGATTAGAATTTGTTTTTGCATTATTCTCATCCATGTCTTAGACCTGAGTTGGAGCCAACTGCACAAATTTTTCAGCTCTAGTATGGAAGGATTACTCTTTAGTTATCAAGTATCAGCAGTATGTATGAAATTAGTGGAAGAATGTCTGAGACCTGTGCCTTTGTAATATGCAAATAGGTAATCTCTCCAAGTTCTTTAGCTGAGACCTTTACATATGTATTTATGGGGAAATTAAACAGCCATTCACTTTCAGCCAAGGCAGGACTTGTGTTTAAAGGAAAATCCTCTTCATGCACTACTCATGGTCTTTATAGAAATCAGATGAGCTATTATGACCTTTAGTTGAATTTACTGTACACAATTAAAAACCAAAATATGATTAAAATAATGGTTTTCTGTCTGAGGACACAACCAGTGTCCTTGGAAATAGCATTCTTTTTCTGTAATCTTCTAGTTTTTCCTGCCTTTCTAGGTTTCAAAATAGCCTGTGTGGGTTTTTGCAGACCACAAAGGCCAGCTAGCAGTGCTGTAGGTGCAGCATCTTTTTGTCTCTTGTTTTCTTCTTCGTGATTTTGTTGCATGACTTATTTGATGCATTGTAAGGCAAATACTAAGTGAAGACAGGAAAAGCAATGAAATGGCAGCAAAGGTTATGGAGTATGAACTTGGACAGAGCCTTCTGTATGAGTGCAAAGAGGGAAAAGTGCTATAGATTTTAAAACTCCTTCAGAGTTTGGAAGAAAATACTGGGCTGACTCTTGCCTGTGTGAAGGCTTTCAGCTAAGTGTGATCCTCCAAATTCCATTCCCAAATGACACCATCAGATGGCTTTCTCCATTTGCCTCTCTGCAGTACATGTCCAACCTTTATTACTGAAGTATTTGTATGTTTCATAGCATCCTGTACCATTGGCAAATGATGTTACTCCCACTGCAAAGGTGGGGAAGGGATAACAAGGGATAACAAGGGATCTGCTTAGCCCTTCTCTTTTCTTGGTTCTTGTGGGCCTCTGCACTAGCTGCTGCTGGGATATTACCATGCAAAGTGCAGGCATTATCTCTAGAACTGCAAACACTCACCTTTGACTGTGACTTCACTATTTTATGCAATCTGTTAAGGGCTGTGACACTCTAGCACCATGCCTGTAGCTCATGTCAGAGGTCCCTGACACTTCTTACCCTAGTGAGACTTTACACACGGGGCCCTTCTTGATGGAGGGGAATGTATCAAATTCCTCAGTTCTCATTGCTCCAGGGGTTCAGAGCACTGCCCCAGGGTGTTGGGCATGGCATTTCTTACAGTACCAACAAAAGCTGTGGTCTTCCAGCTGCTGTGGCCTCGGTGCAGAGAGGGCCTCTACTGCTCAGAGGAAGCTTTCTTCAGATCCTGGGACAGCTTCCTGCACATCCCGTCTGAAAGAAGCCATCCTGTGGTCTGTGCTTAGAAATTGACCCTCTATTGCAGCCAGTAGGAGTTTAAGCAGTGTCTGATGGACCTAAGTGTGTTAGAAAAAATAGTTTTACAGGGAAATCTCATTAGGGATCTTATTGTGGGTGTCGAGGCTGAAGTATTTTGAAACCAAAGAGAGTTTTGCCATTGTAGTGATAGTGTCATAAATTCACTGACTCTTAGGCTGTCAGTAGAGGGACAGAGGGAAGAAGGCTTTGTGTTTTTTACATAAGCAAACCTTTTTGTTTGGCACAGCTTAGGAAAAAGATCTAGAGCAGGTGTCCTTTGAGAAGCAGCATTTGAGGACAGGTGACCTTCTGAGGACAGTGTTTTTACTGCTAGCACTAAGTCATCTGCAGCTGATGCCAGAGCCACCCAAGTGGGTTCTGTCCAAGCCTCCGAGCGCGTGGCAGCTTCTGCATCAGGGGCAGCAGCTGGCATATTGGCTGCTTGGTGTGTGTCCTGTCAACAAGTCTGAAAACACTGATAACCAGCAGTATCCTAACACCATGATCTAAAACAACAGCAACAAAAAAAAAGAATCCTCCATTGTCTGTCTGACTGCAGTTTGCTGCAATTGAAAAGGGGAAAGAAGCTGGAAGTAGTCATGCTGGGGGCTGTAAGCAGTTGCCATTCTTGTTCACATGCTGCTGAGACTGTCTTTAACTGGCAGTTGAAAGGAATCCCACTTCCAAAGGGAAAAAAAAAGCTGCCACGTAAGTTGGTTGTCTTTGTATAGCACCAGTGGTGCTTTAGGCTGAGTAGCATCTCACATTTCTTGTCTTATGAATGTTCTGCTCCGTTTGAGTTTATCCCCTTATGCTGTAACCCAGTTATTAGAGCTGCCTTGCCTGCTGATTAGGATGCCCTGCAGTTCGTTTGTTGGTGAAAAGTCCTGTCACATTTTATTGCCTGTGAATCATCAGGCTTGAATATCTGGGAATGAAGGTCTGTGCACTTTGGCCAATTCATACATGGCAGAAGCTTAAATGTGAATTTGGGGCAGCAGATAGGCCTGGGGGTAATGACAGTAAAAAAAAGCACCTGCAATTCTGGAAAAAAAGAAAAGGAACATCCTGGCTGACTCCTTTTTTTTCTGAACTAGTGGAAAGCAGTGTTGCTTGTGCACAGGAATTTATCTACTAAAGCATAAACATTACCATGGTATGGATGAGCAAATGGTTTTCTCAATAGAAAAGAGCATTTTTGCAACATCTGGAATGTTCCTGTATTTGTTATTCTTCATTTATTCATAATATTGTCACCACTGATTCAACTTTACATCAGATATTGTTGTAGAAAGAAATACAGGTTACAGCAATTAATTCTAGCAATAGGGAAGTGTTATATTGTTAATATAAAAATAATTCAATCTGAACAAGGTTTTCTTGCAGTAAAATAAAGCTGGCATGACAACAGCATGCAGAAGAAGAACCTTTTTCCCTAAGAGTTTATAGCCTGAAAAGATAAATTTGATACATCACAATTAAAAGGCAGTAAGTGGAGAATCAATGCTTTAGCCTCAGGACAAATGTCTTCACTAAATTGGGAGCATTCACTCACTGTGTATTTGATGCAAAGAACCTCAGCTGATTGAACCTCTGGAGCTTTCATGCCACTGGCTTTCATGCCATTTCTGTCTCACAGATCGTGGTGGGACTTGTCAGATACTCTTGGCATTGTGGGAAAAGCTGTGTAAATTGGAGCTGATTATTGAAAGAGACCTTTTCTTCGTTGTGTTTGTGTGGAAGTGCTGCCTCAGCTGGGTTTCCCACAGCAGGAATTACTGCTTGATAAGCTGCTGCTATTTGATGGTGACTGATCATTCCTGAGGACTTCCTGCTGTAAATATTTGCATTACGTGCTGTCACGTCAGAGCGTGGGCTGCCGAAGAGTGTTTGATAATGAAGGATTCTGCTTCATTTCCATACATGTGCTGCAAGACAGGAGAGTGTGCATATACAAGCAGCTGTATCTCTCATTCTGTTGGAAGGCTGGATTTTAAAATCTCACCTGTGTCTTCTTTTTCACTTCATGTCTGATTATGTGATGAGTGAATTTTAAAACTGTCCATGTTTCTAGGACATTGCTATGGAACAAATGTAAAAGTCTGATTTGGAGGGTGTAGGTATAGTTATACTTCAACAGATAGTAAATGAAGAGGGAACAGAAACTTCTAGTGGCTTCTGCACTGTTCAGCAATTGAGGTTAAAAAAAAGTTTATGAAAAACGCAACATGAGGCTGCTGCAATTAATCACAGCAAAGAATGCAAGCCAGGTACATCTTTAACAAGTGTAAGCGGTGTACCTTGAAAGGCTCAGTGTTTCCAGGGAGGGAAGCAGCACTTCTCTGGAAGCTATGGGAATGCTTAGGTGACTGAGTATTTGTTAAAAGTCAGCAAGAGAATCCCCTTTCCTTATCTTGAGATGAGAAGTAGCCAGAGCTCCCCCAGCTGCAGCTGCCTTCCAATACAAGGCAAGGAGCAGCATTGTTAGTGCCACCAATGCTCCCTATGCATCTCCCCCTCTTACCTGCAAAGGTTAGTCATTTAGAAATGAAAAAAAATCAAGCCAAAATGAGAAGGGGAAATAACTGGAAAGGAAGCAGTCAAATACAAAGTTCTCTCTGCTAGCATATGGTCCCTTTCCAATTTAAAAGGACACCTAGCAGAAAATATGTATGCTAAGAAACAATTGCTGAAAGAGAGTGGATTCCCTATTAACTATTTGAATTATTGATTAACTATTTGAATAATTCTGAAAAAAGTAATTGATCCATAAACTGTAGAAGGAAAGTGACCTGTGTGGGTTTCTCATCTGTTGGATGTACCTGCCCATTTTGGGTTGTCCCTGATGCAGGATTTCTTTCACAACAGCAGCAGGCTGTCTACATCCTGCCTGCATATGTGCTCATACATTGCCACTGGTGTACCCAACATCATGAACTGGTCTAACATGATGACACAAGTCTTTGAATTCAAAGAAATTTTTACACTGACTGGGGAGTTGTTTTAGCATTCAAACACACAGTTCAGTGTGTCCTTGGTTTTCCATAGGCATTCAAGGAGCAATTTTGTCATTGTGTGCAAAAGAACATTATGGTGTCTAGAGTTAGCAAACTGTCATAGCTCACAGAAGTTGATCAGAGAAGTTTAGTGATACCTCTTAGAAGGGAATCAACAAAGATTGGATGTACATAGGGAGCACTAGCACTTTCATGTTACAAAGTCCTGTCTGCACTCATTGTATACTTGCTATGAAATGTTCTAGAGAAGGGATACACCAGCCATTTCAGTGGCTACAGCTAACATGCATTCAGAGGGAAGGGGGGCTTTCCTGGCAGAATTTGACCCCACTAGCTACATAATATAAGGGAGTGATTTTTGATATCAGAACAACCATCAGCATGCTTCTTACATCTGAAAAATATCATTAATTATTTTTTTTCACTTCTATGTTGTTTTCTTATAAACCCACAGTAGTGTTTTACAGCCTGATTTAGTCATACTCAGTTCATGTTCAAGCATAGTTACTCCCATGAGCAGCCTCTTAATACTTGCACAATTGAGCCCTTAGTTCAGTGTAATTACATTTTTGGTTCTGCTTTTCTATATCCTAATTATCACTGATTCATAGAATTTGAAGGTTAATGACACGTCCAAATTAATTCTTATTGCCACCTCAGTAACACAGGCTCTTTTTCAGTATCTAGTTATATAAAGTCTATTGTATTTACACTGCAATTACCCCGTCATGTAGTGAGCACTTCATTTATACGAATTAGTGGAGTTGGAAAGCGTAACCAGGATGTAATTGGTCCTGCGGCTGCAGCATAACTACAGTCACTATGTTATAAATAATAACCTTTTTCTTCCTTTTAGTTTCCCTACTCTCTTTTTAGGGAGGGATGGTTGAGATTTTCTCTGATTATTAAGAAAACTTATTTGTAATGAAGGTCTCTTCTGAGTGCAGTTTAACAATATTTGCTTTTACAGTTCTGATTTAGGTGTGGAATATGGGCTGAAACCCCACTGACTTTACTGGAAATGTTTACTGATTTTCTTTCAAAACAGAATACAATTGGAAAGTAGGGTCAGTTGCATTTTCATTAGGACAGATTTCAGATGTACCAGTGGCTAAATAAGAAATTATCCAGGTCTATGCTCCTGGTGGCTTTTTTCTCTGTCTTTTTATTGACTTTTCAGCTTGGTGTGGTTGAAACTCCTATTATCATTCATTCATAGATTTACACCCTTTTTGAGAGGTAAGTGCTCATATTTATTATCAAACAAGCACAAATTGAGTAGGGGAGGTACAAACAATTTTCTTTGTGAACATTGATTTCCTGAGCAGCAGCCCATAACTCTCAGTATGCAGGTATGTGTGTTTTTATTGTTCCACCCCAGGAGGAATATCTGTGCTTTCCAGCACAGAGCTGTTTGCATATTTAAATGTTATTTAACTTATCAGTCTTGATAATTTCCTCATTCATCCATATGAAAGACAGGTTATTTAATCATCTTAATGGAATTGCAAACACAAAGAGCTAAAATTAGTGTTAGCATCAAAAATCAGAATGGATTGGAAAAAACTTTATGTGACAAAAGCTCCCAAAATACTTCTCAGTGTTTTTTCTGCCCAAATTTACCTGCATATTTCACACAGATCTTCAAGAAGTGCATATCTAGGAGAGAAGGGGAAGAGCCTCTTGCACGGTGTGTGTGGGATGTGGGGCAGCAGGTGACCCGGGATCAGTGCTGCTCCTCTCTAGAATGTGATGCTTGTCACCAAGGAGGCACTAGCTTTAGTCCTCTTTTACCTACTTTTAAGCAGGCATGCTTAAATTCCTAGTAGCTTCACACGTGATATGTTGCTGTAGCCATAGTTGCAATGGATTTAAACAGGAAAGAGGTGACATAAGAAAAAGCTGGCATCTGTTAAATTATTAAGTAAAATAATTCTGTAAGTGTTCATCCATCAGACTTCTTCCTATTGAGTTAGTCCAGATACACAGTTCTGCAGATTTAAAGCAGAGTAGAACAGAACAAAAACCAGGGTCAATGCTACTATTTGCAGGTTCCATTTAATTGTTGTCCATTTCTTGCCCTCTCATGGACTCTACCTAAGCAGCACTAATTGTGGAGCTGCTGAGCTCCACAGCCTAAGTATCCCTGGCCACAGCCTAGTCTTCACTGTGCAGGTCAATTGCACCAATTTTGGGCTTCTTCCTGTTGCCCTAATTTCTTTGTATGTGTTGTTTCAAAGAAAACACTTGGGTTAAATTTAACCATTCTGGGCATCTGATACTGTATGAACGTCTAAGTGTAGATTTAGAATGGTTTAATTAGCAGACTTGCAATATAGCATAGAGTTGATATGAAGAAATAAAAAGTATGACAGATGGGAACTGGAGTGATTTTATTTCAGCAGCACCAAGGAGACCATTACACAAGCCATTTATTTGTTAATGGGTTCAATAAGACTCTGGTATTTCCCAGCCACTTGCTTTTGGAATGTCTCTTGTTACGGTCACATAATAGCCATAGTAATATCTGCACATCATATTGCTCCCTTCTGTGGTTTAGTAAATTATGGAGAGATCAGCAACTGTTCATCATACTGCACTGGTGTAATCATCCTTGCTTTGGCCTTTTACATTCTTAGGTACTCTCTCATTAATGACAAACAATGAAGTTCCTAAAATTACACAGTGTGTCTGAGGGCAGATATTTTAGTTTTTGAAGAGGGAAGGAAAGAACGATTTAGACCTGGGGAGTACTTCAGAGCTGAAGGTGATAAAGTGCTGAGTGAAGGAATAAAGCACCTCCTGCTGCTTCCCTTCTAGGAAGAGGGCTGAATCCCTTCTAGGATTCATGCTGTGATAGGGCATGAATCTGATTGTGGGTAAGCACAAGATAAATTACCAGGGATAGTTTAGACTATATGACACAGCTTTCCAGTATGTTTTAGTTCAGAAGTTGCAAAAATATTTGCTTTAATGTTCCTTTACAAAACAGATTCTTTCTACCCTTTTTCCCTGCATCTGCTGCATTTGTTATTGCCAATTTTGTACACATTGATGAAAATCTCATTGGGTACACTAGAGGCCTGTTAATCAATTTAAAAAGAGAACATTGTGTGTTCTCATACCCATTTTTTTGTGTGTGTTTGACTGTTATTTAGTGAAAGCACTATTTATACTTGGCACAATCTTAATTTTAAAAAAACATACATTTTTCAGTCAGAAAAAAAAAGGAACAGGAATGTGTGCCAGGGTGAATCCAGCATCCAGCTAGTCCAACAACCAAGACCATGGAAGCTATAAGAATTCTGCAGTGCATGGGCATGAAATCCTCTAGGTCAAATTTGTTATGTCTACAGTACTGCCTGATGGAGCATAAAGAGGAAATGCCAAGGGTTTGGTGTTCTGTGTTCCATTTTCTTTCCAGGACTGCTTATCCATGTCATGACTTGCCCTAATGTTTGCACTAGCTGTCCTGGACCCACATAGAGAGGCAGATGTTGGGAAAGCTTGTGTCCCTCTTGTAAGTGGGAGGCTTGATGACTGCAAGTCATTCCAGCAGGAAGATAATTTTGAGCTTGTCAGTTGTAAGTTTTCTGTCCCCTCATGTTCCCTTTATTTAGGCCTTGCAAGTAAAAAAACTAGCTTGCTTTCTTCAGTTTTTGCATTTACCTTTGCTCAGTTTTATTGTCTTCCCCCATGTTCCAGGATTAGCAAAGATGGAGATAAGAAGCTGTTGATCTCTCCCATCTCTGTATCAGTTAGCACTGCTTACAGCTTTACCATGTTTCCTTTTACTGAAGTTCTTCTAAGGCACTTAGATGCATGTGCATCAGGTGACACGTAATTCTGATCTGCATCTTCTCTTGGACAATTTTACAAAATTAAATTCCTGTTGAAGGCATAAGCTGACATTTTCAGAATCTCTTATAATCTCTGCTACTCATGAGTTTTGTGTGTTTATATAGAAATATGGGAAAAAGAAATGTTGAGTGTGGATAACAACCTCATGGTTTTGTGTAGAATTACAATTGGGATATAGAATCGTAGAGTAGAATGATAGGATTGTTTAGGTTGGAAAAGACCTTCAAGATTGACTCCAACCTCTGACTGATCACCTTGTCAACTAGACTGTAGCACTAAGTACCAAGTACACTTCTTTCTTGAACATCTTCAGGGATGGTGACTCCATCACCAACCTGGGCAGCCCATTCCAATGCTTGACAACCCACTCCTTGAAGAAATTCTTCCTCATGTCCAACCTGAATGTCCCCTGCTGCATCTTGAGGCCATGCCCCACTTGCCACAACCTCCCTGCAGGTAGTTGTAGAGAGCAATGAGGCCGCCACTGAACCTCCTTTTCTCCAGGCTAAACAACCCCAGCTCCCTCAGCTACTCCTAGAGTATTTACCCTCCAGACCATTCACCAGCTTTGTTGCCTTTGTCTGGATTCACTCCAGCACATCAATATCTTCAAGTGAGGGAACCAGAACTGAACACAGGGCTTGAGATTCAGCCTCACCAGAGCCCAATAGAGAGGGAAATTCACAGCCCTGGTCCTGGTGGCCACACTATTTTTGATACAGGCCAGGATGCCATTGGCCTGCTTGGTTGCCTAGGCACCCCCTAGATTATGTTCAGCTGCTGTCAGCCAGCACCCCCAGGTCCTTTACTGCCAGGCAGCTTTGCAGCCACTCTTCCCCCAGCCTGCAGCACTGCCTGGGGTTGTTGTGAGCCAAGTGTAACACCTGTCACTTGGCTTTGTTGAACCTCTTAGAATTGGCCTCAGCCCATCAATCCAGCCTGTCCATATCCCTCTGCAGAGCCTTCCTACCCTCTAGCAGATCAACACTCCTGCCTAACTGAATGTCATTTGCAAACTGGGGGGGCACTCAATCCCCTTGTCCAGATCATCAATAAATATATTAAACAGAGCATGCCCCAATAACCCCACTAGTGACCAGGCAGTAATTGGATGTGGCTCCATTCACCACAACTCTCTAGGCCAAGACATCCAACCAGTTTTTAACCCAGCATAGAGTGCACCTGTCCAAGCCATAGGCCACCAGCTTCTCCAGGAGAATGCTGTGGGAGACAGTATCAAAGGCTTTACTTCTCCCTCCTGCAGTAGAAGACCTTTGAAGCAGGATTGGTGTTAATTGGCTAAGAAATTTGAATCAGCTGGCATGAGATGTACCAATTGCTGTATCTACTGTCCTCCATGACTCAGTGTCTGGTTTAAATCTAGCTGGAAATGAAGCACCATGCAGTCACTCACTTAACCTACCCCCTCTCCCCACCCACCCCCATGGAATGGGAAGGAGAATCAAAGGTAAACTTGTACTTTGAGATAGGAAAAGTTTAATAATTGATAATAAATTAAACCACAGTAATAATGTTAAATGATGATAATAATTACAGTAAAAAAAAATAGGAAAAACAGATGATGCACAATACAACACCTCTTGCTGACTGATGCCAGCCCCCTTTTCCCAAACCCAGATCGACTCTCCTACTAGGTAACTGCCCTCAGTTTATATTCTGGGCATGGTAATCTCCATGGTAATCTCTTGGAATGTTCCATGGTAATCTCTTGGAATATCCCTTTGGACAGTTCAGGTCACCTGTCCCAGATGTGCTCCCTCCCAGTTTCTTTTGTTAAGCTCCTCACTAGAGCATGAGAAAAGGAAAAAACAGTCTTTGACCTGGGATAAAAACAGCAAAAGCCAAAACATTGGTGTGTTATTCATACCATTCTCATTCCAAATCCAAAACACAGCACCTCTAACAGCTACTGAGAAGTTAACTCTACCCTAGCTGAATCCAGGACACCCAGGAAGTTATTTCCAGTCATGTTTCTGGGAGGACATTGTGCTTTCATCAAGACAAGAAGCCCATGTTCTGGTTATCATTAAAATCATGCTGACACTTTTTCAAGACTGTCTGATTTATTGTATGAATTCTAATTGTTCAGATTCTAATTTCTTAATAATGGCCCATCTTTAGTACCTGTGATTTCTAGTTAATTTTGCCTTTTTTAAATTGTCTTTGTCTTGTTCAGCTTTGTTATTGTAATGGTTTTTACAAAACCACCACAGTTATATAGCACTGTTGTTGGTCATCTTTATAGTTCACCTCAGATGTGGGTGGCAATGTTTTACTTCTTGGGTATGTGCTAAGAATTAATGTTTTCCAAAATGGTTACAAATTCTCAAATGAAAGTTATTGTCATAGACTTTAATCTGCTCTTAATTCCTATTAACTGATGAGACAAAGCAGAAGACTTAATAGTAAGTATTAGCTATGCTGAAAAGCCCAGTGGTCAGGTGTCACAGACATGTTTTATGAAAAATCCTTTCCTTAGGATTTTTTTCTTCTGAGAAGCTGAGAGGCCTCAGGAACAAAATGTAAACAATGGTTATCTGCTGCTGTGGAATGCAGCAGGTGGATCCATGATTGGTCTCATGTGGTTGTTTCTAATTAATGGCCAGTCAAAGTTCAGCTGTCCAGACTGTCTCCGTCAGTCACAGGATTTTGTTATCATTCCATTCTTCTTCTTGCTTGCTAGCCTTCTGATGAAATCCTTTCTTCTACTCTTTTAGTATAGTTTTAATATAATATATATCATAAAATAGTAAATCAAGCCTTCTGAAACATGGAGTCAGATCCTCATCTCTTCCCTCTTCCTGAGACCCCTGTGAACACCACCACAGTCAAGTTTCTGACTGACATGTCCATTCAGGGAAATTGGCATACTAAGGCGGGCTGATTAGTTTAGAACAAAGAAGAAATTACTCGTGTTGAAGAAGGAATGCAAATATTAGCTGAGAGACAGCTGTTTGTGTGGATAAGCCTTCTTAAGATGTTGAATAAATTTTAAAATATGTACAGGAAAAAAACATTAACTCACTGCTTATCTGAAGTGGTGAATAAAATCCCAAATGGCTCTTTAAGAGCTTGCAATGAATGAGGCAAAATAAGTAGATGGAGCTGGGACAGTGAAGAAACGTGTTTTGTAAAATTCTTATGGTAATTTTTGTAACAATAGAAAAATAGGACATCAGGAAAACATGGTAAATACAGCAGAATTACTGTATCCTGTAATTGTAATTATGGTTTTATTTTTTGAAATATCTGTGAGGTTTGTAAAACAATGTTAGGACGTCAGGGGCTCATCTTATTTCTTGGAGATGGTCTTTTGTTTAACAGTATTTACTACTGTGTCTCAAATACACTGCCAAGTGAAAAGGGAAGATGAAGGCTAATCTGCAGGGAGAGATGATTACAAAGGTGTGGCTATGTGCTTTAAATCTATTGGTGTAGATTACAGTAACCTGAAAGCCAGATCCACTGAGCAGAGATCTTTCTGCCTATTCAGTTGGTCCTTCTCTCAAAGCCTGGGTGAGCTACTGCACAAATACAGGCTGGATGCAAGTTATTTACATTGTGTTTCTTTGTATGGCTATTTAAAATTACTTACTGCTGTAAGGCATGTCACTGTGGACAAGCTGCTTTGGAGTCTAATGCAAAGCTGAGTTAAATTTGTTTTGGTTGTTTTGGTTGTGCTTTTTTGTTTGTTTTCTTTTCGTTCAGAAAAGAGCATGGGTTTCTGACTGAGGTCTGATGCAGTGACCAAACTGCCTGTGCTCTGTGTTGCTGTCAGAGCTGTAGCCTGCAGGTTTTCAGATGGGAGGGAAATGCTTAGGACACACAAATGAGAAATAAGCTGAACATGTAAGTGGTGAATTTGCTGTGCCAAAGCAGAGCACAATTTTACAAATCTTTGATACATACATAGATACTGTTAAATGCTTGGGTAGGTGTACAGATAATAAAGTCTCTGAACCACCCACAAATGTAACACAGATTTTAGTGGAATCACATATTCCTAAGCTAAAGGATGTCATATTTCCTGTGGGCAGCTGGAAAGCTAGCACAGTTGGAAGGAAAGCTGGGAGATAGGTACAAGACCTCTTCTTGTGTCCACACATCTGTATCACAAGTATCTGGATACAAGCCATGAACTTACGCCGAGATGGGCAGTTGTGTGCCCAGTCTCTCACTCAGCAATTTTCAACAAATTTCAGCAGCTCTCATGTACCAACATGCCTGTTTTAAAGTACTGTGTAGATTTCTTTACATCAGAGCAGCAGCCAGACAAACAGCCAGACATGAAGAGGGAAAGAGGGAGGTCACAGAATTTGTTAAAGCCACATCTGTAGCCTGCACTGAACCTGTGTGTAGCTCTGCAGTGGAGTTTCATATCTTCTACAGCTGATAGATGCCAGCAATTTAGTCCTGATTGGATTTTCAGTAACCAAGGACTTTCCAGCAGCCAGAGTAATACAGAAAAATAATTTCATTTTCTTGAAATATCATTCTTTTGTTTTCTTTGCTTTCCTTTGTCTTGGAAAGAACAGGGGCAGGGAGAAAGATCTGGGGAGAGAAGAAATTATTGTCATTTTGCCATGCATAATCCTTTATAAAAATAGCCAGTACTTAAGATCTCTTCTGAAATAACTCATACCCTCAGATAACCTAAAATCAGCAGACATGACTGAGGAAATGACAATGAGGTGAAATTGCAGGCATTTATAACAGGTGGATTTGTAGGTCATTTTGAATGTTTGTGGATAACCTGCAATAACTTGCAGGTTGTTTCAGTAGAAATACCCAAAGTAGGTGATAGAGAGGAGCAAGTGGTGACTGAAAGCCAGAAGGTTTTTCAGCATCCCAAGAAACACCCATGCCTGCAGGTATCTGCCCTATGCGTTTAGTGTGCATGGATGTCCATGTGCACATGCATGCAAGTCCTATTATGATCATGCTATCTTTTCTTTTATCTGTTGTTGAGTATACCTTGCATCGCCTGTACTTAACTTCACACAAAACCTAGGTGATCCAAAAATACATTTATAATGTTGCATTGGGAAAAAGTTATGATGGGAGACAGCTAAAAAAAGAAGCATTAAAATGTATATATCAAGAGGCAGACTTTGTGCTTCACAATTACCTTTTAGGTTTGCATTTCAAGATAACCGTGTTCCCTTAACATAGTTTTGTTGATAGAATAAAGTTAAATAATATTGCACACTTTTTAAAATAATTTTTTCCTATAACTATTACTCGGATCTCGTTTGTTCTCAAGCTTTCTTACAAGTGGAGAAATTGGTGTAGGTCAGTATGTTTTATATCAGCAGATTTGCATAAGAATATTTGTTTAATAGAATTGTGAACCCTTTGTTAATTTTTAATCCTTGAATCTCTTGAGAAACATTTTCCTTTTCCATTAAATATCTGGCTCTTTTTTCCCTGGCTAGCTGAGGTCTGAGGCAAGTTTGTTTCCATCTGTACTGAAAACACGCAGCACCTCCCCACTCAATATGTCCCCTTTAAAAGGAGGCTTAAATTCTTACATCTGTGAAGTCTGATGGAAAGCAACTAAATTGTTCTTACACACGTCCCTTTTTAACTCATCAAGTCTGATTTTTATTTACACTGGGCAGCTTTTGCCCTTACACCTCACCTGTGTGGTAGGACTTGGTGGTGAACCTAAGTATAAAGCATATTAATTAAATGACATGTTGATACTCTTAGCAAAGGACAACCAGCACCTCTCATAATACCTAACTAACTCTGTGTAATTGTTAAACTTCAGTTCACAAAATGCATAATGGACCATATCTCAAATACCAACACATTTGTGACTTTTTTTCTGGCAGACTACAACTCTGAACTGTGATTCCAGAGGTGAGATGTTTGAGGGCAGCCTAGAGCTGTTATTGTACATCTGAGTCAGTTACATGTGAATTTTTAAAATGTAATACCAGAAAAGTCTGCAAGTGCCACTGTTGTCAGGGAACCCTGGTTTTTAAAGCAGCCTGTTTATTTCTCTTATTTTTCTGTAAAGGTTCTCATTTACCTCTGTCATAGGCAAGTTTGAAAGCTGCTGCTGTCAAGTTTGAGTTCTAAAAAAGCTGTAGTGATCACTGTTGGAGTATTGGTATTTTTCTGGTGTTTGGCTTGGGTGTTTTGAGATGTATCTGAAAGGGAGGAAGGGAATCTTTTTAGGATGTAAGGATCTGGAATTTTAGAAATTAATTTCTTGCTTTCCTGATTGCATCCTCCACTGCTTTTTCACTTTGTTTTCCACTTTTGTTCTATAGACCCTTGCCTTTTTTCCTCTTGTCTGGTTCCAGTTTTTCCATTTCTAGTAAATTTCTTTCACCTTTATTTTGGCTTCTTCCTTTCAACGTTTTGAAGAGCTTCTGGATTAGGAGAGGTCTAGACTGCCTGAAAAGCAAGCTGAGTGCTGACCACAACCAGCCTTTAGGACCTTTTCTGCCTCTCAGACAGGCAGCTGATAGCTGTGTGAGCCTCACAGTGGCATGGTCAGAGCTGGCAGGAGCACCCAGGCATGTCAGACATCTCCTCCCTGCTGTGGAGGTGACCTGTGGCCATGTCAGGCTTGGCCTGCAGGTCTTCTGTAGTTAATGATTTCCCTGAAATGACAGCGCTCCTGCATTTAGTTGACACCACTTTCCCGTCCTACTGTATTTTAGTGACTTTATGTTCAGAAGACTTGCGTCCAGTATGCACCAAGACAAATCCTTCACACGGCTTTTGGTGGTGACCAAATTGCTGTAATGAATTCATCTCTTACTGGAGGTCAGATTTTGTAAAAGCTGCTTCTCCCCAGAAGTCCTTCCTACACCGCAGGTTTGCTTAGTGCCTTGCCACACTCATTTTCAGAATGAGTCTGGCCTCTGTTTTCTTCATTCTTCAGATTGGACTTTACATACAAGGAGTGGCAGAGATAGAGCTGGATTTATTTATTCAGTCCAATGGGAATTCTTATGTGGAATGTTACTGATTCCTTTAACTACCTAATAGGATATTGTAGGGAAGGAGGCAGACTCTAGTCACAACACATGTTGAAATGATAGCAGGTGGTGGACACAAGCTGCAGCAAGAGAGATTCTGATTAGGCTTCAGGAATAACTTTAGTGTCAAGAGAGTAGTCAAAGATTAGAACGGGTTGCTCAGAGAGCTTGTGGGATCTCCATCCTCGGAGATACTCAAAGCTGAACTGGACAGGGCCCAGAGTAGGGGCTGCTCTAAGTTGGACCTGTTTCGACTGAAGAGTCAGGTGACTTCAGGAGATCTCATCCAACATTGTTTATTGTATGGCAGTTTGATTACAATCAGTATTCCCACAAGCCCACTTCACTGGAAAAGGCTGTTGACTTTTTAAAGCCGGCTGTTCTGGAAAGCAGAAACCTAAGAAAAACTAAACATCAAGTGCTGTAGACAGCAGAAGCCAGTTGGAAAACAAAAGCTATTTTAAAATAGAAAAGATTAAAATAAAACAACCACAAAATCAGACAAATAGCAAAACAAGCAAACAAACAAAAAATAAAATCCATGGGTTTGCTAAGGTGAGATAAGCAGTTTCTGCTGTGTCTAATGGATCTGCTAAAAGGAGAAACACTGAGTGTGAATGAGGCTGCATTAACTGACTGTAGATACTGTAAAAGCAGATTTTTTTTTTCTTCTCAGCTTTATTCTTTCTGTGGCATCCTGACTTGAAAAATGCTCTGTGTAGTGAAATGTTTTATTAGGAATTCAGCAAGATCGAGGGACATCTGAAGTAGCACAGATATTTCTCTACTTTTAAATTCAGACTATAAATCTACAGTTGCCTCATTTCTGCCCGAAGTGGGACCCAAGGTTGAAAGTAAAGTGTCTGTAACTCACTTCTGGAAATAATGGTATTCATAGTTGAACTGGTATTTGAGGCATTCATTTAGAAGAATGGGCATTGTTCGCTGCCTAGATGCTTCTTTTATGGTGCAAAGGGTCATTGACTCGATTCCCTTGACCAGAGCTTTGTCAGCATGACTAATGCTCTGAGCCCTTCTTTAAACACGGCTTAGCTGAAAGATACATTCTCTCCCTCACTCTCCCTCGAGTGTCAGCATTACTCATCTGTGCACTCGTCCCACCCAAACCATGTAGTGAAGGCAGCTGCTGATAGTTTCCTGCCTTTCATAGACATCATGGATGTGTCAGTGTTTCCACTATATGTGTCCTATGTTTTGCTGACTCTGGTCATTTCATAGGCAGAGAGAAAAGGTGCAATTTTTTAATTCTCCGTACGAAGTGTTTTCATGAAAAGTTTGATTTTGAAGTCTGTGGGGCAAATTTTATGCAAAATTACATGATCCAGTCAGTGTCCAATAGGCCTCTTCATCTGTCAATGGCAAACTTCCCGTTATTTCAGTGGCTTGCAGGATATTGCTTAGGTGTTCCAGGGAGGATAATATTTACGAGCAGTTCTTGCTGTCAGAGTACTTAAGCACGTTAATAGTCTATGTATGCACCTGTCAGATTTACAGGGCCAATACTGGTCTGTATTAGGCAGTTGCCTGATGTAAATCTGATCATAACAACAGATTTTCTTAGAGATTTTTTTCTGGATGGTGGTAACACTGGGAAACACAAAGCTGTTTAGCAACCACAAGGAGCCATCTTCCCTGCTAACTAAACTGCAGTTTGTTTTGAACATTGGGTCTGTAAAATACTGTCATGGTTTGGACCACTTTAATCTTGCTGAGAGACTTCTTAAGGCTCAGGGGGTCATTGCCACCAAATAACCTGCAGTCTTAGAGCCAACGTGGGGGCAGTTGGTGGGATATGCTGCAGAAAACAATCCTCCCCAAAGTTTGATAGGTATAAGTGAAATATCTGCTGCTTAGATGTAGTCCAGCCCTCAACCCAGAAACAGGAACCCAAAGCCTACCACATGCATGTGTGATTGTCTTTCAGCATCTGAAAATCTAAGACTATTTAAATGAAGTTTCAAAGAGTGAAGGAAGATCAGAATCTCTAATCAAAGTCTTTCCTCTGCTGCCAAAGAATGATTGAAGTTTATTAGGCAGGGCTGTTGAAACAATTAAAAAGCTGCATTTATTAAATTTTTGGAAGAAAAAGATACTGGACTCTGTGGGAGGTACTGATTTCTTGCCTCAGTCCTTGATTTTGTTTTAGTTGGAAGTGTTTGCTCCCAGCATCCTTATTTGAGATTCTGGTTATACTGAAAGAGCATTCTAGGCACATAGGATTGTTAGGGAATATGAAATAGCTTCATGCCAACATGGAAACCTCCATATACTTGGCATGTATTCTCACTGGATGTCCTCTTGTCGTAAGCGTGTTGATAGTTGCCTTCTAGAGGATGCCACTGAGGCACCTCACTAAGCAGCAAGGGCTTTTTCAGTATTTTAGTTTGGCTGCCACAGTTTGTAATCTAGTATCTTGTGAAAAAATTCATAACGTTTTCCATGGGGGAGAAAAATTTTTATTCACTCACTTGCTACCTATTTAAAGGGTTTCTAGGACAAGAGTTTTTGGAATGAAAAACTTCTGTGTCCTGGGAATAAATAAAGTAATCAATAAATACTGCTAGAGGATGGGACAAAAGACGTGTTCTGCAGAGAGAGGGTAATTGTCATATGCCCACAAAAACCAGATTCTCTACTGAATTAGGGAATGGCATTGAGAAGGTGGTGCTAGAAATAGATTAGAAACTGTTGTAAAACAGTTGATAATTGTTAAGCATGTACTGTTAGTTTGGTTGTTATATTGTAAAAGGGGTTAAAAGGATAGGTGTAAGAAATAAGGTACTAAACGTACCATAATACACCTAAGTGCGCCACCCCCCATGCAAAACAAGCCAGCCTGGGCAGAACTGTAATGGGCCAATCAAGTGCCTTGAACCTTCATGCAAATGAAGGATCCAAAAAGAAACCAATCCAAAGAGACAAAAAACAGGATAAAAGGGTCGCATCTGACCCACTGAATGTGTGCTGCTCCACCTGGAACATCGGGGACATCGCTGCTGAAGAAGACCCAGCGCTGGCACTGCAGGATCCTCGACGGGAATGCTCATGCTCAGCCCGCAGGCCCCCATGCTTTAGGCCTTTCTATTATAATAAATGCTGAAATCACTTTAGTACCAGGAGCTTGCTCTCGTTTTTAACAGTGGTCTATTACAAAGCTAGAATGCTGCTGACCATGGCACATGGGGAAGCCTCTGTGTATGTGTGTGGTCACAGTCCTTCAGGGATGGGAGCCGGCAGCAGAGTGCCCAGCAGGAGTGAGCCTGCTGCTGGAGAAGCTGGCAGCTGTTTGGAAGCACCTGATAGAAAAATACCACTGTGCCAGCACAATGGCTTAACAAGCTAACAGGATAAGTGGAATATATTGCATTCAAGAGCTGGATAATTCTGTTAGCAGAGTGGGGGTTGCAGCTGAAGCACTGCCACTAATTAGGAATAGATTTTCCAAGTGGTGCCTGGGATTATAGACAGACATAATTCTGTCAGTGGCAGTCAGGGAGCTCAGATCTGTATTTGTTCCTTTCAGAATTCGCCCCTTGCGTCCCAGAGCACTTCTGCACTGAAGAAGCCAAGTGATGGTGTGAAAGGAGGCACTTAGTCTGTGTTTGCTTAGTGAATTTTTTTACAAAACAGTTCATTTTTAAATCAGCACCTGGGAGGAAACAGGAATATTCACTGATTTGCAGATCTACTGAGGAATTCCCTCTCTAAAGAAGATGGTAGAATATGAAGTATGAACTCAGGATGATGTCTGATTTTCTCATACTGTGATAAGATGCTTCACTGCTGAGCTGTAGAAAATGTAAGCCTTTTTCCACTTGTTTTGAAGAGTTGGCCAAATGTTAAGCATTAAGTTCAGTCAAGAGTGCAACAGTAAAAGCCGACAGAAATAGGTTAGGGGAGAAAAATTTTTGAGGACTGTTCTGGATTCCTGTGCCATGTACACTCTGTTCTTTTAGAACAATAGCTCCAAGCTGGTTTGAACTGAAATCTCCAAGGCTGTTAACCTTACTTATTTTGCTTTAAATCTGCTGGCAAGTTCAGTGGTCTTGAAAAGCAGAGAACAGAGAACTGGAGCTTGAAGTAAGCATAGTGCAGGCAGTGACTGGACAGCCTGTCTTTTGCACTGCAATACCACATCTTTAGCTCTGACACATCTAGCAATCCCTTTTCTGTTTGCTGATGCACAATTTGGGACTAAGTTGAGTCTATTTTTCACTTTTGATTTGAACCAAGCACAGGTTATAACCTTCCCTTTTCTTAGTGCTCTAATCTACTGCTTTTCATCCTCAGAGCCAGTGTGTACAAACAGAAAGTATTTTGCTGCTTTACATTTGTGGTTTCCAGCCTTCTTTCATTGTAGACTTGATTATAGGTCTGGATAGTACTGCTTGGAAGTGTGAGCTTTTCTGAATACTTTGATATGTCCTTAGATCTACTTTTTAAAAGAAAAGCTCTTGTGGATACATAGTATTACCCCAGCTAGAGCTTTGCCAGTTTACAGTACCTGACTGTTTAATCTGTGTTAGATATTACTGTAGTTACAATCTGGGCTATCATTGTAAAATATTCTAGGTTTTAATTAGCATCTTGTAAAATGGGAACTTGATTATATGGAGCATTAGGTCATGTCCACGATGTTCACCATGATATAAAGTCAATGAAGGCAAACAGGTAGTGCAGCACTGATTTTAATATCTCTCTTTAAAATCTCTTGATTTCTTCGGTTTAAATGAAAGAAATACTGACCTGTGGGAGGTAATTTATATCAGTTAAATGCCACCATTCTTTTGCAGCAGCAGCCACTGATACAGAAGTGCTTTGGTTGTCAGTGAACAGTGAGATTAATTAATCTAGGTGTTTCTTCTACTTTTGGGAAAAGAAAATTCACTTAGCTTTGTTGAATCTCTTCAGGCAAGCGCAGTGGCCAAAAATATCCTCTTCCTTCTGATGGAAGACAGAAATCCTTTTCCTTCTGGGGAGGAGGAGTGCTACAGAGCACTAAGACATAAGAGTGTTTTCCTGTACTATTGTGGGAAAAGGAGTAAGTCCTTGTATTTGTCAGCTGTGCATGTCTAGCTGTGGTAGATGCACATAATACAATCATATTTATCCTGTTTTGTATCAGCAGGACTTAAGGAACAGTTAAGGTTTGCTGCTCAATAGACAAACATGCTAAAAGGAATTTAATGCTGCAGAGGAGGTTTTACCAGCATGCTGCACTATAACTGGTCACGGTGGTGTCCAAAAGCAGGTTTTCTAGTACAGCACCAGGTAAACACAGTTACAACAATTAGTTTCTTCCAGACCTGTATTCACACTGTACCTGTGTCAAAAAGTATTTGTATTTGCCTCATCATAACCTAGAGCAGCGGGGAGGCTGAATAGGGGCACCTTAGGGGTGCCCTGTAAGCCACTTTATTTTCACGAGCAAGAGTATTGTCCTTGTTATTCTTCCACATATTTAGGTAGACTAGTGAAGGGAAAGGTATTTTAGGAGATATTTTTTATTACTTGTGAGAGTCTCCGTTTCTGGCTTTTTGCTTAGACAAATTTTTAGTGATGCGCTTGGAATTTTGCCTCAGCAAGAACTGATGGACTCTAATACTTTGGGCTTTCTCAAGATGATTACTTTTTTCATAATACATGCCATGGCTAAAGAGAAAAGGAGTCTCAAGGGCACCCTTTGCTAGTGTGAAACCTGCTTACTTTCTCATTCAGGGTCACATAACTTCCTTCTAGCATTTGCAGGAACTACTCACAAGGAAAAGTGATTCTAGGACAAGACTATTATTTTTAGCTTTCAGTCTTCTCCTTTGGTCTTGTTTTTTCTCTGTACTGAGAAAATGAAAAGCACTACCTGAGCTGGACTGTTTCCTGAGGTGAGCAAGTCCCAACAGGCTTCAGTCTGGCCTCAAGTACCTTCCCATGTTTCACAGCTGGCCATCACAGGTGCTGGTAGTCATCTTTCACTTTGCTTCAGAGGCTGAGAAACTCTCAGACCAGAAGATTTTACAGTGTGTGTTTACTGGAGAATATTTTAAAGGAAGTACTGATGCTTCTCTTAGTGTTTGAATGTATGTGCTGACATCAGTGGCAATGATGCTGACTCCAGCTACATTCAGAGAAATCAAAAGGAGGTTTGAACCCAGTTCAGGAAGCCTTTGGTTTTTGGAGAGAAAGTCAGCTAGGCTTGAAGTTGCAGCTCATGTCCCATTTCATGTCTAGATATAGCAGAAGTGTATAGTAAAAGCATATTTATTCTGGTTTTTATCAGCAGGACCTGTAAAATAATGAGGCTGGGTTGTGAAATGTGCAGAAATGGCATTATAAAATAAAAATATCAAGCTAATTCAGACTGAGCTCTCACTTCAAGGGCATAACAAAGCCCACAAGTTATTGAGGGAAAATGACATTTGTTCCCTTTCATGTGAAGGACTTCAAGCCCATAGGATGTCAAGTGATGAGATGAATGTTGTCTCTCTGTCAGCTAACTGTGTTTTAAGTGGCAGTTGAGAAGATAGAGGGGTTTTTACCTCCTGATGACTAAACCCAAGGTTTACTTACAGTGATAAAACTCCCAATGTAGTTATATTGCAGCCACTAAAATCAGTCTGGATTTCCTTCATGATAAATAGCAAGCAGGAACAGTATGCACATCCCTATCTCAGGCCTAAAGATACTATGAAACCCATTTGATATGGCTGCTGATGAGCTCTGGTGACCACTCACCCTCTTTGGCCCTGCTCTGCATCAAGTGGAGCTTTGTTCTCATTGCTGGGGACAGTCTGATACTGCATTGGAAAACGGTGAATCCAAACTGCAGCAAATAGCTCTTCTTATTTTAAGAAAATCAGACTTAATGTTGGGAGATTTGTCTCCCTTACTTCCTTGCTGTTCCTTCTGACTTCTTGAAATGCCAATATTAACGTATAATGACTTTCTTAGCCTTCCTATTACCCTTCCTATTCTTTGAATGAGGATGTTTGCCTGCTCCTGAGCCTGCTCTGGCATGTGCCCTGGCATGCCTAAGGACCCTATCATGGGTGAGAAGGTGCTATGTCTGTGTGAGGAGAGTGCAGACCAGTGCCTTCAGACCACTGGAGGATGAGGAGCACAGGTTTGTGATGACAGCTACACAGGAGGCTCAGGTGTATGAAGTCTTTAATGCTGCATCACAGGCCTCAAACCAAAGGACAAAAGCTTCTCTCCTTCAGCCTTTCTGCCCTGCATTCCCTTTCTCATCCACCTGGCCAGGAGGAAAATTGGAAAAGCTTCCAGCAGGTGTTTCATTTTGCTAAGCTTAATTGCTAGGCATTCTAAAAACGCCTGGCATGCTGATGTAGTGCTGCATCTTAGAGAGTTTTGCAGGGGTCAGCTACTGAGGATGGAACTCGTTTGCACAGCAGGGCTGGCTTTTAGTACCCTGATTGTATGGCTGAATGGTGAGCACTTGACAGGACACTGTGGGGTGCACCTGCTTCACAGAACAGAATGGACCCTTCAGGAGCAAATTATTTTGTTGTTGTTTCACTTATGGGACTGGATGTGTAATTACTCCCCTTGTATAAATGGCAAGCTTTGCTAGTGCAAGTTTGACCATGCTGAGGATGCTTTGCTTTTTATCAGGATTTGTGACAACAGTCTATTATGACTGTCTCAATATAGTTTCACTAATGTAGATTTGGCTCCTGATGGGCCATTTAATAGCAAATATTTTAAAGTTTTGAACTGGTTTGCAGGATCCCATCAGATTCACCCCAGTTTGTTCAAAGTGTAGTCTGCTGAACTATTCATACTGGCATGATGAATGACATACATGGCAGGTCTAAAAAAAACCCCAGAAAAATGTTAAAGGACTAGAAAAAAGCACCTTTTGCAAACATGCACATATCTAGGTTGGTTGGCTCTGTTGCTATCCTGGACAAAATCATGAAAAGACCATAAAAGTAAGCATTAAAGCATAATGTGTAATTATTATCAGGCAGTGACACAGTATGAAAAATACATGTTGACAAGGGAATGTTTTTGTTTCTTGATGGGGCCACAACTTAGGCTGGTAAAGGTTGTTGAGTTCTTGTCATAAAATTACCATAGGCACATACATTCTGATTTAAATGTGTGTCTGTCCAGAAACCAGTGGTGGCTTCAATAAACATGTTGTAACCGACTTTGCTGAGAAGGCCAATAGTGCAATTGCAACTAATTAGCTGTGATCCAATAGGGATGTTTCTATTGGAATTCATTCACAGTCCTGCCCTGCTCAGTACCCTTTATCCCGTTTAGACAATCTGGAAGAAACAAAATCTTATGACTAAAAGTCAGGTCCAGCAGAACCCATTATTTTATAAGGATGTCTAAATTCATCCATATATTTTTGATCTAGATCTCATCCATGTGAGGTTGTTTAATCCCTGCTATCTGGGCTAAGTACTCACTTGCCCAGGTTTTGCACTATCTGGGGGCAGAGAGCAGCTTGTCTTCTAAGTTAAGCTTGACTACACAATATTTAATATACCGAGCAATGAGTCACAGCTGAGTGGGACTTCAGTTGCTGTTTCCCATCAGAAATTGGAACTTCACTGCATAAATGCTGTTTTTCTTTTTTGGCTGAAAGCTGAGTGGCAAGAATGACATGGAGCTGCTGCTTCCCGGGGGCAGAGCAGCACTTGGTTTGACTCCAAAGTCGATGGGAAGCAGTACTCATAGCACCCCCTTCCTGCTGAGCTCGGAGTCTGACACCCGATGGCATCTCCTCTGCCCTGCTCAGGGGCTTCACACAGAAATTGCTGCTGGTGGGCTTCTCCCATGGGTGTTCTTGCTTCCCAGCTCTGATCAAAGCCAGAAGGCAGCTTGGGGCCTAATTTGCACAACAGCAGCTCACCAATAAACTTGCCAAACCAAAGACTGATAATAAAAACTGAACTGTGGAGTACAAAGTGTGATCTATGGATTTTTAGGGGTTTTTTTCCAGTTCACCCTCAATGCATATTGTTAGCGTAATTCACAATAGTTTTTTTTTGTGCAGGGTGCTAATAATCTCTCAGAAGTCTTTCTCAATGGTATGCAATAAACCTTCTGGAGCAAGATTTTCCACATAAGTAATAAGGTATTACAAAGATGGAAGTTGTTTCAAGAGGTGCTAGCCACATCCCCCTCCTTATGTGATACTTTTATCTCCTGACTAATAAGTTGTTCCTTTTTGGGTGAAGAACTGCTATATTCAAATTACAGTAGTATTTTTGCATCATTATGGTTTTTTAAGGGAAAGCTTCCAGGCAGGGATGACTTAGGCCATGAATGGTTAAATTATTACCTAGATAAAAACATGGTTTTGATCTCTAGTCATATAATTGATTCTTAGTTGTAAAACTAACTATGAATCTGTAAAAAAGACAGTTACTAAGCAATTCTCTGTTCAATAGTTATTGGAGAATACTCTTTCTCATAATTCTTTATCTCCCAGCAGATTTTTAAAAGCATCACCAATGAAGACTCAGTCCAGGGACAAGGAAGTCGGAGACTGATAAGTTTTTCACTGTCAGGTAAGTCACTGCTGATAAGTAAGTTTTAAGCCCAAAGAGTTTGAGACTGAAGTTACTAGAACCTTTTATGTACACAAGTGTGTATGTATATGTATGTATATATTTATGCATGGATTCTTTGTCTGTAATAGAAGTAATGCTGAGACAAAGAATAAAAATCTATGATTATTGCCACACTCTTTTCCTTCAATGAGAGTTATGTGCTTGTTCTTGTAAGTACTTGTTCAAGTAGAGTTCTGGGGCCATATTAGGTTTTTCTGTTTACAATTAAATATGTAGGTCACAGAAAGCAAGATCAAAGGCGTGTGCTTTATTTACAGAGCAAAATGGATTTGTGGTAGTATGCTGTTCCTTGGAAAGCACGTTCCACGGTCATGGTCTGGACCTGAGGCAGATCCATGTGCTGTGGTGCAGAAGATTCTCTGTATTGCTCAAAAGCGACTCTCAGACTTCTTGAGCCAGAAGACTGCTCTCATTTATCTGCATTTCATGAGGAATGCTTAGCCTCATTACTTGGCATGTCACTACAGGTTTTAAAGGCTTAATATGTTTCCATGTAACAGCTATGAGCCATTTGATCTAGCTTTAGTAAGAACAACATGTAAATCACGTCTGTAGACAGAAACCAATTTTTCAAAAGAGAGTGGTTATGAACATGACTCTTATTTTGGAGTCTTATGCTTGCTAGTTGGTTTCCATATTTTTTAGCTCCTGGAAGACCAAGATAAAGATACCTGACTTGACTTGGAAATTCTTTGAGCAGGTAGTACAAAGGTTTACCCTAGTTCAAAAGTTTTACAGGTGTAGGCCTTTAAGTGTGAAGTCCTACTCTTGGACAAGCATCTCATTATATGATTGGTTTTGGCCATATTATTTATTTCAAGCTACCCTCTATTAAGGATGCATGTCAGCACTTTTCCAACTTAGGCAGCCAGTGTGGTTCTTGAGAGGTTGTGTATGATACATAGCAGATCAGACTGACATTGGACAGGGCTTTTTTAACACATGACTTACATTTGCCAGGTTGCATGCTGGACATCCACCCATCAGCTGATAAAACCACAGGGTTTCTTTATCAACAGAAATAAAGAAGCATTAATATTTTTTAATGTCCATAAATAATCTTAAACAGAAAATGTGGCCCAGAACTAGTTACAGTTTTTCATTCTCTCAGAATCTTTGGCCTAGTAAACCAAGAGGTGTCAATAGTAATTTGTAGTTTCAAGAGTAGTAAAATGTGGGGTCAATGGGCCCTTTTATGAACTAGAGTATCTAATTTACACTTTGACTGAAAGTATATAAAGACCATACCTCATAATGCATTTGGGATATCTAATTCATGTGATTCATAAGCAATTAATCTGCATATATATAGCATCCATGTTAACAACATCATCATAGCCAGCTATATGAAAAGCTTTGATAAAATAATTTGGCAATTATTTTATCAAAAATCTAAGTTATCAAAATAGTTCCATTTCAGTCTTTCTGAAGTTAACAGATTAACACATCACAAGGATTTATTTATTACCTTTTTAGTCAATACCACAGCAACAAAATGTTGTCTGTCTCAAAGCAAAATTATTGCTATTCCTATATCTATTATGCTAGCTAATAAAATGCAGATGAAGGCAGACCTCCTAGAGGCATCTGAAGGAATTGGGATTCCTTTCCATTTGCACCCCTATCTCAGCAGGAACACCTCTACTGTCACGAGTCCTTTTTGCTCATACAGGGTTTTCCTTTTCAATATCTGTATTTTGGTATACTGTCATCTTCAGTTATTAGTTAATACAGTCATTACTTAAAAGTTAGGTTTCCAAATTATGGTTGATTTAGTTGCAGTTAAAAAAAGTGGCTGGAGTGTCATTAATGTGACTGGAGCCCATTGCACCAACGCAGAGGAATCATGCCCTAAGCAGTCTGTAATCTAAAGAATGCAAGAAGATTCTATGCCTTCTGCCATATAATTTTTTAGAAGAAAAAGTTATTAGAGTGGGAGAGGAAAATCTCAAAGTAGGCCAAATCACAAGAAATGCTGAGCAACATGAGTGCATTTCAGCTGCCTTGTATTGCTTTCTCTACCGCTGAGAGAGTCCAGTGAGACCCTATGTTAAAATGAACTGTGTGGAAACAGGTTTTGTTTTCTAAAAAGCCGTTGACAAAGTGCTTTATTCTTCCTGTAGTTTATTGAGTATTTGGTTGGACAAAATCCAACTGTTGTACTGGAGGGTATTTTTGAGAAAAGATTTCTGGATTGAATAAAAATGTCAAACAAAGAAAAAGGTGTAAAATGATCCTTCAAGGCACAAGAATATGACTAGCTTCTTGAGAATGGAAATAGCAGAGAGTTTACACTATGTCACTAGGAGAGTTGTTTACTTCATGTTTGCTTCCTTGAGACTGGAAGTTATTCCTGTGAAAGGCTGGTTTAGATTAATAGGTTCACTGGCAGCACTGATCTCAAAGATAATTTCCCATGATTAAGCTTCTTAATAATTTTTACGATGACTGTATTATTATAGCTTTCATTATTTAAAATACCAAGAGAAATATTTTAAGGCTAATTTAGCTAGACTGAAAAAAGCCTTTAAGGAAAACTCTGCAGTCCACTTAGCATTTACTTTTCAAATGTGTCTTTTCCACTGTTCCCAGTGAATGTCACACTTCCAATAAGGTGGCTGAAAAGCATCAGAGCTCTCTTGCATGAAGTACAGAAGGAAAAAATGTGCTAAGCTTCCTGAGATCTACCAGCTACTTCACTTGCAAGTTCATGGTTTAACAGCAGTATAATGCATTTGCTGAAAGCCTCTAAAACCAGTCTTGTTGGCTGGTATATTTAGAAAGTGTTATCATGAGGTTTGCATAATATGCCTCCTAGCTCTATGCTGCATCAAATAAATTTTTCCAGGCTTTAATATTTCACATATCTCATGTTTTTGCACACTTTATTTATAAGTGTCCTTGGGGAGCAAATTACCAGAAGATCTGAATATTTCACAAACATTCAGGCATTTATCTCCGTCACACATCTCTGAGAATCTTGTTAGTTGTTTTTGTGGTTTTCGGACCAGATATTCAAGTAATAACAGTTGTCAGTTTATAGAAGATAGAGCATAAATCACAACTGAAAATAGTATATGGTCTGCTAAGGGTCATTATGACAGTAGTTGTTAGCATGAAATGCTTGTTCAGAATGCAGGTATTTAATGGCCTTTATTTTCCAACAATTTTTAAATCCTAGTGGCTGACTTTATAACTACTAATCCCACACCTTTTTCTTACTTGTCAGATCTTGTGTCAAGGTGAGGTGGCTTTTTACCACGTCCAGTACACAATGTGCCTATGAGGTATGCCTAGACTAGCAGTTTGACAGGCCTCAGAAAGCTTTGAACACAACTACTCCATTCTCCTATTTAACACAGGACACCTTTCCCCGTGGTGGTCAGCTTTGTGTGAGTTCGGCTCAGAGGTATCTCACAGACAGGTGTGTAGTCAGGATCTGAGGATACCAAGATGGTGCTTTGCTCCAGTGGTTGGTCACTTGCAGTGATAAAAACACCACCTTGCTGTGATAAGGTGTTCAGACTTTTTCTGTGTTTTCATTCTTGATGATTAAAAAGGTAGCCTGTCTCTCAGACATTTTGGAATAATTAATTCCATACTGCTTGTCTTTTATTAATGCACCTATTTTCTTCCTAATATGTCTACTGACCTTTATTTAAACAAGTGAGAAACCCTTTTGGTTTTCCTTGAAGCATTTATAGCTAGAAAAAAAATTTCTCCTCTTTTTTACTGTCTTTAATGTTTTGCCTGGGAGCCCTGTGACAGAAATATTTTGGTTTATCTGATCCACTTAGTCTTTTTTTTTTAATCTCAGACCTTAAAATACCTTCTTGTGTAACTACACTAGCCCTTTCTTTTTTTCCTGCATTTTATTTTAAAATAAAAGCAAAGTCTGTCTGTCTTTATGTCTGTAGTTTCTGAGAGCAAAAAGAAGCACTTTATTTAACATTTTGCATATCATCAGTTGCAGAATCTCATTCAGTAGCTGATCAAGTCAGTCATCTCTTGTACTTCAAGTAGTATCTTTCTCAATTCCTCTGCATTATTTTGCTGTGTTGGACTTTAATACTTCCTGTCATTGCACATTACTGTTTGATTTCTAGAATAGATTCCTTAATATTTGCTTCTTGGAATCTAATTAATATCAGATGCAATACTTCTGCAAATCCATGCTCACCTTCTTCCAAACAGATGATTGCCAAATGAAGTTTGGTGTTGTACACTGCTTTATGAGTCAAATTGGCATTTTAGTAAATGCAATATTGCTGTGCTCTTACTATTGAAATATTGTTCCACTGACAGTAACTAAAAGTATTGCTTTAAGAGCACAAGGATGAGAGGCAGTACCTATTTGCCTCCCATTGAATCTTGAGCAAGCAGAGTTTTGTTGTTCCTTTCTTTGAAGCCATGCCTGTATCTTAGGCAGCTCAGCTCAGTAGATGAACTGCTGCACTCTGAGACTGGTTCTTCTTGTTCTGTCCAAGGTCTACAAAAGAAACACTGACATATCAGCACCCTGGCAATTACCTTCTCTCATTGGTAGTCTGTCCAGATACCAGTCCTGTTCAAGTATGTTTCTTCAGTGTCAGAATCAGAGCTGATAGCTCTTTGGGAATTCACAAAGGAAATCTGAAGGGAAATGCATTCAAGATGGAGTTGTCCATTGACATCCAAATTAGCAACTCTTTAGTTGTGATGGATTATGAAGATGGTTTATTGTGCTTTGATACATGAACTATCAGGATCTCAGTAAGATGACAGTATTTTTTACTTTCTGCCATTAATGAACAGATCATAGAATAAATTCTATTTTGTTATTCTTCAAGCTAGATCATAATCTAAATTGACCATGGCCATTCCAATAAGACTAGTGTCTTTCCAGTGTACTGTGAACTTCATTAGTTCTGGTTTTAGGTATATTCTGGGTAAGTTTGGCATAACTCAAGATGTCTTCATTCCCTCAAGGGGTCAGATGGCTTATAAGGAATATGTCTCCTTTTGTGGTCCTGAGATCATGAGGCTGGTATGCCAAATATGAAAAATGTGAATTTGGTGGGTTGAGCATAGAATTTCTTAGGGTTAATAACCTCTGCGTAAGTGCCAGTATAGATACCTGCAAGACATCAATTGTCATCACTTGGATGGTGCTGGGGAACACAAAGAACATTCAATATTTGGCATTTGTTGAATGGAATTTGCCACCTGTTTTAAAATATGAGTATCTGTTTCTCAAAACTAGTAGCTCTGGTACTTACTAGTCTTTGACCCTTCTGTTGGGCTGTAGACTCTAGAATCTTCAGTAGAATATTCAGCAGAATATGTACCATCAAGAGACCAGAGGACTGAGTCTTCTTAAGACACATCTATAAACTGCAAAGAGCAGCCTTGTGTGTTATTTATAGGAAAATTCCAAAGTCTTCTTATCCCTTGGGGAGAACAGCTTTGAGCTCCCTTAACTTACTCCTGATGTATTGATGACCAGACTAAATGTAATTAATTTAGATAACAGACTGCTCCAGAGTCTGGTTCTCCGATTCTCCATCCTTTTCTGTCACGCTCCTGTATGGAGCATGGGTCTGGTTGAATACCTTGCTATGTCTGTGGGGAATTGAAGAACTATCTTTGTGGTAGTTTTGCTCATCATTTCTGTCAGAGAGTCTCCTTGCTGAGCATGACAAAATGTGACTCTTCCCTGAGCTTTTGGAAGCTTAATGACTTCTATTGAGGCAAAATCAAACATCGTAAAACACAGATGTGTTCTAGCTGAGTTGTTGGAATTTACATACCCACCTGGCTCAAATAAATGCACTGGTTCACCACAGAAGTAGCCTCCATCACTATCCAGCCACCAGTGCCCCAAAGTTTGTGATGCTTCATGGTGAATAGATTTGCTCAGTGATCCTTTATAAAGCAGACAGGGAAGTTTATGGCACACCTTTGGGACAGAGGGAACATGCATGCAAGTGACCCAGTGTAAAGGTTCCTTAGGTCTCATCCAGCCATCTGGAGATCAGCATATATGGAAAGAAAGCTCTGGAGTTGGAACAAATTCATAAGTCACTTGGGACAGCAGCAGCCAGCAGTTAGTACAAGTCATTTTTCTCCAGTAAAGACAGCCTAGCTGAAATAGGATGCATGTACTTAAAAGTTGTGCAAGTCTGTGGCAGTGAAAGGCTGTAATTACTTTGTCTTTACCTGGATTTCTTCCTTCTGTCATCTGTCATGAGAGATAGCCTGACATTATTAAGCTGTTAGATGTATATAACCTCTTTCACACTAAAGTGTGATTTATGAGTGAATGAGAAACTGACATGGTATATTATTAAAAATATGGTATATTTTTTTTTAAAGACTGGATTAAAATACACCTTTGCAAACCACAGATGAGTTATCTTCATAGCATTTCCTCATATGTCTCCAAGAAACACACTCTAAAATAAGAGTGTAGAACAAGGTATGTCCCAGCCTTCTGGAATTCATTCGTTCAACCAAAGATTTAAATTCAGTTAGCTTCAGACCTTCACTTCAAAGTTTAGTATCGCCTGAACCTTTTTCTGAAGATGATAGAGAAAAATATTTGCATTTGGGAAGTCAGAATTCTTCTGTGATTCTTCTGTTGGGGAGTTATGCTGGAGTGATAAGAGTTACAGCAGCAAGTTACAGCAGATAGTTACAGGACCTACAGATAGGTTTTGCTTCAAATGAAATGAAATTCTGCTTGTCTGAAGATATCCATGTAGCTTTATTAAGAGCTTTTTGAGTTTTGATGCCCTGTTTTTCACAGTGATGAGAATTTGTGGTGAGATATAAAATTGGGATATTTGTCCTTGGGAAAGCTAATTCTGCTAGCCCTATTCATACTCTGGACAATAAAATTGAAATTTCTAACTGACTTTTTTTTTTAAATCTGTATTACTGTTTAATTTCAGTAAGAAAATTACACAAACAAATTTTTGTGCCATGTGCTTTGCTAAATTACTTTTTTTCTCCTCATCTGAATACAAAAATGAGACTATTAACTGAGGCTGGGAGTACCTTCATCTTCATGGCTGTGCTCTAATTCCCATAACTGGAAAGAGGCTGGCAAGTCATCCTCAATGTATTTTCTTTATGATACATGATCTATAAATATACATAATTGAGTGCTAGGTATTTTCTATCAGTAGAAAAATATCAGTATTTTGTTACTCAGTGGTACCTAAAGATAGCATGGTCTCTCTTTGAAGGGAAAAAAAAACAACCCAGAAACATATACAGCAATAAATATTTCAGTTTCAGATTCTTTTGAGGAAGTATCAGAGAGAAAGAAAATAAGATCCCAGAGGTCTTTCTCTCCTTTCATATGTTAGCAGCCTGAGCTGATGGACTGCTGGTCCTTGTCATTCATACTCATTTTGCAATCTTGGTTTCTATTTCTTGAATGCATTTCTAACAGTACAACTTCCAAAGCAAAAGAGTTTGCCATATAGAATTTCAGCAGGGCTGTTAGATGAGATACATGCTAGCTACACAGAGATTTTGCACTCAGAAGACAAAAAAGGGGGAAAAAAATCAGTGTTATCTTTTTGAAGCAGATAATTTTCTTTGTGTGATAGGATTGCTAGGACTGTGGCAGTACATAGTTTCAGCAATGTACTTTCAAATAAGCTCTTAGTAGTGATGTCCTCTATTTTTTGTTTGTTTGTTTGTTTGTTTGTTGTTTTTTTTTGTTAGAGAATGTCTCAAGAATGAGATTCTTAAAATACAGTCTCTTTCAGGACCATCTGTGCAACAGCTTTTGAATATGTGCAGCATGAATATTGTGGTGGAATAGATGATTAAAACCAACTGAAAGAAAAGCAATTCTTTTTAATTTGCACATTTTATTTTGTTGGCTATTGCCATATGTTAAGGAAGCAACACACAACTGGGTTTGATACAGCTATTTTCTAGAAAAAATACTGATGATGGTGTGCAGTGTGTATGATTTTCAGAGTCATCCAAAATATCTGCCTTGAGGGTTTTTCATGGTCTCTCACAACCTGCCAGAATAATTGGGTTTTTAATCAGAAGAGAATTAGAAGACTGTGAAAATTAATGTTTTCAAAAACTGCCAGGAGAAAAAATATGTGTTTAAATTGAATGTTTAGGTATGCATCTCTGCAGTTTTAAAAACCATTATGTCTAATACTTTTTATCTCTCCAATACAGCAAGAGGAAATAGGCAGAATGCAGTACAGTGCTTATAGCCCAATGTGAATAAAGCTTTAAATAGAGGAGAATCTTCATGCAAAGACTCGTGGAAAATAAATTAGCTACTGAATTCCCTAATAGGAATAAGTGCTTATATGTGCCAAAGCAAGCTTAGAAATGCATCTGGAAAAAGAGAAGACCGAAGGGGTCAGTCAGACTGAAAACTGAGCTAAAATCATTGAAATACCAGCAGATTAGTTTGCATTTCATCAGCTTCACAGGGACAGATCATAATGGGCATTGTGTCTTTCTTCAGAATGTTGTGGGGAAATTTTCAAATAGGTGCCTAGGCATTTTCCGTGTGTGCAACATATATTATGCTCCCTGGGAGTTCTGCAGCTGTAAAACCCTGCTTAAAATTTGGACATTATAGACAAGAGTTTTCTTGAGGTGAAGTTAACCCATGTAGAGAAGAAAATGATTTAAAGTGGGTAAAATGTGTAAAATTACTTCTTATATGGAAAAGAGTGTTGTAAAAGGTAAGATCTGTACAATGGTAAAATTGATACCTAGGAAAAATGGCATCCATTGGATACCAAATCCATGACTTTGACATTAAATGACAGGATCTCTTTTTCATAGTCCTTCCACTACTGTCAGGCTAAGCAAGTGCTCAGCTTATTAGAAAAATACATATATCACTTGAAGTTGCATAAATATTGATTTAGAAGCTGAATCAGTCTGCACAATCAGGCTTTAAATTTGCAGTTTCATTATATAATGATTTGTAAATTCTAAATCACAAGATCATTATGGTTTGGTATTATAGTGCCTTACAATAAACATAGTGATTTTTTTCACATTCCTGCCATATTGTTTGAGTTCATTACCAGTTCCCTATGTACTGTTCCTAGCATCCCAAAGAGATGCCTGGAATGTGAAAAATAATCTGCTTCTTTACCTTTCAGATTTCCAGGCTTTTGGTCTGAAGAAAGGGATGTTCTTCAATCCAGATCCTTATCTGAAAATTTCCATCCAGCCTGGAAAACATAGCATCTTCCCAGCCCTTCCTCACCATGGACAGGAGAAAAGATCTAAGATCATCTGTAACACCGTTAACCCTATCTGGCAAGGAGAGGTAAGCAGCTGGAGAGTTAAGCTGAGACTTTTCTTAAAGCATGGACATTACTCTAGTACTATCTTTTTTTTTTTTTAATTGAGTTCTTGGCTAAATAGTTGTTGAGCTAACTGTGTTTGATGTATTCTATGAGTACTTGTCTCAGTAATTAGCTACAAAGATGGGTGGTACATTAAAACTTTCGGTATACTTTCAGTGTAGGTTGTACTTCATTGGTGCAGTTTATAAAGTTGTTAATTAATGAAGGCAGGCATGAAACAGAATTGAAAAATAAACTTGCATAGCATGAAAGGCTGCTGCTAGATTTTATAGTGTTCTTACACAGAGACATTATATGAAGCACAACAAGTATGGCATGCAAATAAAGAGAAGCAATATGACTGAAAAGCATTAGTGGCAACACAAATCAAAGGCAACTTTGGCACATTTGGCCATCACCTTGAAGAAGTAGTCTGTAGTCTGCTTCTTTTTGTTGGAAGGACTTGTACGTATTAATGAGATCTGAGAGTTCAATTGCTGCCTGCTGTTTTTAAATTACATGCAAAATGGCAATAGGCAGAAAAGAATAAGGAATCTCTTTGGAATTAAAGGAGCCTGACATACTGGGTGTGATTTGCTGGTGTGTTCTGTCACAACAATATCTCCACTGCAGGAAAGAGTAAAAGTAAATAAATACACTGCACAGATTTATTCAAATTAAAATGCAAATTGTAAAGTAGCTGAGGGATAATTAGGTCAAACTCTTTAGAGATGGAGCTGTGAGTGGGCAAAAAGACATCAGAAATAGGATTGAATTCTCCTACCTGAAGAAATTAGATACCACATCAGGTTACGTGGTGGGTGGGGGAGGTTGTATGACTGGAAAAACAACCTTGAAACTAGTCAGAGAAAAATGCCCTCTAGCAGGACTTAACTGAGAACATTGAGGCATCCACCAAGTCATAACTTGCCTGTGGAGCCAAGCATCAGATGTATCACTTGTGGAGATGGTCAAGCTAGAACTGGCATGGAGGATCAGGCAGTTGGCAGAGACCTTTCAGGGAAGTGCATAAGACCCAGAACTAGAGGGGAGCAGGTGTGAAGGGGAAACTTGCTCTCTGTGTGGGATGCTCAGTACATAGGGTTGTGGCTCTAATAAAATGTCACGGGTGTCTTCTCCTCAAGCTGTGCCAAATGGCTGAGTTTGTGGGCTGACATTTCTTTTCCAAGTGGAGTTTGGCAGCAAGAAAAGGAGAAACAATGAAATGGCCTAATTATGGACAGGGCAAGGCAAAAGAGCACAGCTGACTTCCAGCTTTGCTGTTCAGCCCCCAGGTTTTCTTGATCACATGCAAGCGTGCTCCTTCTCCCTTTCTGTTGTTAGCCTGTGAGGGGCAAGGGAGTGTAAAATAGCCAAGCCATGGTTAGCATGTTCTCCTTCTGCCTTCTCCTCAGCTGATACTGGGATGTTTAACTGCATGCATTTGTGCTGCACTCTGTGCAATCAGCCTATCTGAACTCCTTGTTTTGTTACTGAAAAGCTTCATTGGGTTCTGCTGCACGGAAGACCATAGACCTGATTTTATGCAACCTTCATGGGACAAGGGGAGAAGGAAGACTGAAAACTCTTGCTGAATCATGGTGGTAGCCGTTCTTCTGTCCACCCTTTTCACTCATGGATGTGAATATATGAAGTGACAAAATACTGAGGACTCATACCCATTTCATTAAGAGTATCAGTCACAAGTTGTTTTCGCAAAAACAAATTTTAGCAATGTATCATTTCAGAAGGGTCATTCTTTTCTTAGATTCTCTGTCACTCCATGTGAATAGAAGGCAAATGTTCTTTTTTTTTTCAATTGAATCACCTATCTGATTTGTATTGGATGCTAAACTTAAAAAAAATCTGAAATGGAGAAATAAAATTATTGAAATATCTGCAGACAAAGATCTTTCTATATGTTCTTGATTACCCTTGAGCAAATTCAGAAAGAGTCAATTCAGTTTTCAAGGGCTTCCGTACTTAAAGTCCTACAGACTAAAAGATGACTGATTTATTTATATTAATTTGTTCTGGTGTTCTTCCTCATACACTTACTAGGCTGTTCTGTTTGTATAGTAACCACCTGCATTATACAAACACACTGGGAGCACCCTGGTACCTCAGGCAAATTTTCATCTGTCTCATGTAATATTGATGATCATCTTCATTTCATAGGCTGTTCAAATGCTGTTCAGCACAAGTTATCCTGACTTAAAGCTATTCTTCCATTGCTCTGATTTGCAGTACTTTGTACCAGGAGACTTAAGGAAATGGAAATTCCTTACGGATAAGGAGTAGCAAGTGACAATTTGACACTTGCAGCAGGGCTCACCGTAGAGGTGAAATAGCCCTCGCACTGAGAATTGTTTGCTGAGACAAGTAAAGCCTTATGTGGTGACTTCTCCTGATAGATGTCATTTTGAACATGTTTCTATGTGTTTCCACATGCTCTTCAGAAACATCTGTAATGTTAAATAAGTGAGTGCCTGGAAATCACATGGCACTGGACAGCTTGACTCTACAGTCCCAGATTAAGCAGGTATTGCCCTCCCAGCCCATACAGTTGCAAAAGCACAAAGGGTGAATAGTCCTATCATGCTGGTTGGAGATAAAATGCAAAGAAAATCTCAGAAGGAAGTGCCCATTTCCCAACTCTTGTGTATATGTAATGGAATTGAGAAGAGTGGATGCTTATCTTCTAATATAGATAGTAGAAAAATAATGATACTAATGACACATGAAAAAGAATAACAATATTTCCATATTGTTTCATATTGAAACAATGTGCGTGCTGTCATATTGTTTGGAAACAGCTCATTTAAAAATATTTAATTTTTCAGAAATCAGTGAAGTGATACACAGCTCAGACAAGTAATAGATTACAGGAACAAAGCAAAGTGGTTTAAAAAGTAGTTCACATACCTCCAACTGGATAGGAAGTTCTATGGTTTGGCAGATAAAGTACTTAAGGTTTCTGGACTTTACCTTAGATATATTTATGGTATTTCTTTCTTAACTATGGCAGCTTGAGCAGACTGGTTCCTCAATTCTTGTTTTATTTACTGGTGAGTGGAAGGAGAGCTCTGAGGAATGGCCAACGAGATGATGATAAAAATTGGCTGATGGAACTGCTCAGCACACTTAAAGTAGTAGGAATGTCATCTGTTAAATAACACATTGAATTTCAACTCCAGTAATCTAACTCTGGAGGAGTAGATTGCCCTAAAATGAGAGCCCACTACTAGGTTAAAACAATCTCAACTTCTGTGGTTTCACTCCTTGTTTCTTTGCCTCAGCTTTTACAAACACTATTAAAATATAGCGTGAGACAAAAGAGTGTTTGGAATGGCTGTCTTATCACTTTGAAGAGAGCCACATTTCACTAGTGAATTAATTGATGTGAATAAGCAGAGAGCAAGAGTGCATAACAACCAGCAGTTAGTATGTCAGATCTGATACACAGATGTACAGGATTTTCATGCTCTCTGCACCGCAGATAACTCACAACCTTTCAAAAATATTGCACTTGAATAATTTCTCACGTAAGCTGTCTCTTGAGATAACCAATGCAAAATCAGAAGGAAGCACTCGGGCTTGAACACCAGTGGGAGGTGGCTTCTGTAGTGCAGGCCATCATCAGTGATAGAAGCACTGAGTTTGGATGCTGCCTGCAGGAATGCCAAGATGCAGCTGACTCTCTGAGTGCTGGTGTGTGACTGCTTTTCTTAATGCAGAGTTATAACTTGGGCAATGATTCTGTTATCCTGAATGCTGAAGTGGTATGTAATAGACCACCCAGCAGTTCTGGGACTGAAAAACATTTGCCAAAGTAGCCAGATCAGGCAGTAAGGGGTTTATGTAAGCTCTGTTCCTCTCTAGATGCTTTATGTTGGCTGATAAAATGGGTGCTACCTGACGTAGCACAAACCTAGAGTCATACAAGCAGGGGATACGTGAGCAAAGCTGAGTCTTCCAGAGCAGAGTAAAACCATTGAAGATGTTTTATATATTTGAATCAACAGTATAAATTTACACTAAATTGGGTTGTGCTTGATCTGATTTGAACACTAGAATGCTGTCAGCCCTACCATGGCCTTACAGAATCATTCTATAATTTCAACAGAAGACCAAAATAAAAGCAACAGAAACATTACACTGACTGAATTCCTTATTGTTTAACCTGAATAAGCTTTTCTCCCTTCTACTGCCAAATACAAAAGAATATGCTGTAGGAACTTGGAGGCCTTCTCACCTAAGCATGAAAACAATATACAAGTGAAGTCAAATCCAGATCCTGAATTTCGTATGAGTTTCACCAAAGGTATCATCAGGACTGAGTGAAGCCTTGTGAGTGGTAGCTTCCCTGTATAACATTTCTGCACACATGTCCAGGTAAAGAGTAAAACATTGTTTGACTACACAGACAAGCTGTAGCTTTACAGCTAGAGATTTTAAGTTCTGTTGATGATTGAAGTGTCAAAGCCCAAGACAACTTTAGCTTCTTCAGGAATGGGTTGTGGTGTGAAAAATCATCTAGATTTTTTTTTTTAGGATGTTATTCTTCTAGAACTGTATTTTACTTGCAACTTCTGCATCTAGAAGACTATCAGTCTTGCTAGCTTTGTATACTACTGATGATGAGAGTCTTCAAAGATTTTCAGTCTTTGCTGTGCTAATAAATTCGTAGTCAGTTCTGAGATGAATCTGAGGGAGAAGTCCAGAAAGCCAGTTTTCTGAAGGCCCTATCTGACTTGGAAGGAGTTCAGTAGAAAGGAATGAATCAGACTTTAGAACATCAATGTGTGCATTTATGTGAATCCCTTTTATGGTAGGGAAAAAAATCCCCAACAACTGTGCCATGCCATAATAATAAAGAACCACATTGGATTTGTCCCCCTGCAGTCTCTGCTGTGTTCCAGCAGTCTGTCATAGTAGGAATAGGCGTGTCCCCACCCATGGCAGCAGTGGAACTCTGCCCTTGGCAATACTGACTCTGCAGTATTTTGTCTTGTCACTAAGGATTACTGTAGAAAGCTTAAGAAACTGGAATTCTTGATGAGCTTATCCAGCTGTTGGTGCAAAGTAGTTTTATATGGGAAAATAATGACATGTAGAGGAGGTTTTTGAATGAAGAACAGAGTAATACAGACAGAAAGTGGCATGTGCAGTAAGACTGTAATTGTTTCATTGGAGTATTTGAAACAAAACCCACTAATGAAATATTCAGCTGAAAGAATAAATTTATCTTCATCCATCAAATGTTATTCACAGCCTTTTAAGATTTACTTCTGCTTGTATCATCCCTGTACATGAAGGATATCAGAAATAAATTTTATTTTTAATTCTATTGCTTATTCAACTCCAAATCAAGAGCCCAATTCTTCCTGTCACCAGTGTATTAATTTATCTATCTTTATTATACTGACTTTATTATACTGTCTACCAATTATTATGCTGACTGTTTTAAAAGAATTTGACTTGCCCATAACTTGTCTGATTGGTGCTAATGGACATGGTCTGTTCATTTCAGCAATTTCCTTGATAGTGCTATTGAGTCACTGGGATCCGTGTGTATTCAGGGATGCAAACAAATTTGGTAAAAATAAAACATGGAAATGAATCCTCACCAGTAGCTGTCTTTCTATGAAAACTATTCCAAGGTCTGGAAGTGGTTCTATTCTCTTATAAATTGATATAGATGTATTCTGCCAGGTCAGCATTAGCATGGGCCTTTGTTCTTTACCTTATATGTCATGTATTAAGGTCCCCTCAAGATCTGTTCACATTAATTAAGTTAATCATCTGTGTCTGTAACACCATTGCTGAGCCTGGAAGCAAATAGGCACTGAAAACTAGGTTACTGTCTGAAGCTCTTTCAATGGTGTTTACTACAGTGTTTACAGATCGTGCTTGAAGATGCCAGCAGTAATGTAAAATCAGATATACATTTAATCATTGAGATGGTGTGAGAGTATGAAAGTCTCAGCTGATTCTAGGTAGCTTTGATTCTGATGTCTGATTCTGATTCACTCACTGTAAGAGTGAATCTGCTGGAGGCAGCTGTGTAAAATCTGTGTAAATGAAAGGAGAATCCTAATGACTTATTAATGACCGGAGCCAAAATTGATGATACACTGCTTAACCCAAGAAGAGTTAACATGTCAATATGTTGCTGTGATTTTCTTTATCATGCCACTTTTGCTCTTTACTCTCTCTCCATTTCTGTATTTCTGTGGAAATAATTAATTATACCCTATTGATTTTTGATGCCTGAGAAAATATCAGCTAAAGCTTTTCCATTGGCAGGAGCATTTTAAGGATGAGCCTGGTACAGATTCTCTCTCTCGGTGTGTAATAAGTTGCGCTATAATGCTGTAGCTCTTCTGTTAGTGAGGAATTAAAATGATCTCTCTCTACTGTCCTCTACTCCCTCTTTGCATTAAATGTTTAGGAACAAAGCATCATTGCATCTCTTGCCACTGTAGCAAGTGGGGCAGGCATTGACAAATGGCTGAAGAAGTGGGGAAAGTAGAGAAATGTAATGACTTTGCACCTAGAGCAAGTCTGTTTCTTCCCAGACATCATAATTCCAGAGAGATGCAATTGCACCCTAAAAAGGAAATAATTGAAGAAGACATTGGGAAAATAATACACATACTAACTTGTTCTATTGATCGTGGTTCGTAACAATTCTCTGGGTCTGTCTGTAATAGTATTTGTGTTCCATTCAAGAGATCCATTTCAAAGGAAATCTCCTGCTCTCCCCACTAAAGACACTGCTTGTCAGTGCACTTCCAGAAGTGCATGAACTCAATTACTCTCAGCAGAAGGGAAGTGAACAGATGTGCTCCAGGAGTGCACCAAGCACTTTTCAGAAAATAAATGGGAGTAAACTCAATCCAGGGCACCAGCCTGGAGTCACTTCATGGTAAAACCCTTGCAACATGTCTGAATGTGTTAGGTGCAGAGCACCAGCTGCTTTGCTCTCTGGACCCGCTCACATTGTACCATAAATCTTCCTAATGCAGACATGGCCAAGGCATTCCAGAGGTTAGGAAACATCAGCCTTCCCAAGGCCTCTTTTCTGCAGCTCACAAGTGCTATTTTTCCCCAATATACCAGGGATTGTCAATCATTGCTTGTGTTCAGACTTCCAGACACCTGACAGACAGCCATTTCTTCTAATAGTCCTAATACTTTTCTAGAGGAAGTTAAAAAGGTTTTCCCCTCCGGAGTGTCTGTACTCTTTTCTAAAACCTCTCACCCAATCTGGGGTTTTCAGTCTGGGATTCTTCCAAACGCAAGGGCAGCTGGTTCAGTCCCTCGTCCTTTCAGTGGAGGGCCTCCTCATCTTTCCTATAAAGGAGAGCTCTTGCATCCCTAGCTGGTAAGGATCAGATACCACATTGACAAGGTGGGGGTCAGAAGCTATTTCTAGGGCCAGGCCCTCTGCTGAGGCAGTCTGCTGCCTCCTTCGTGGAGTGTGCTGTGTCATGTGTCATCTCAAATTAAAAGAATTTGAGATTTTACAGCAAGTTGGCAGTAAAAATAAACAGGGCAATGCACTGGTAGTTACTGGCTTGGGCTAATCAGTGAATAGAGATTTAACTTCTTGTTTGTTACCTGCTCATCCATATATGACTGCTGTACATCATATATAAATTTGTGGTCTGCCCATTACTTGCAAGAGTTTTGTTCCCTACATTTTATCTAATGCATTTTACTTTAATTTTGGTTGTGGATCAAGTGAAAACTTCAAGTTCTTATAATCACTTAAATAAATTGCTGTGAATTGTTTTTTACAGCTGTCCTGTTGTCTGCTATTACCCAAATGAACACGTAATCAGTCATTAGACAAAGTTTTCTTCTTGGTCTTTGGACTTGAAACTGTAGCTATTCTGGTAGATGAGTTGCCGCCTGTGTTGAAATCCATTACTTCCTTTGAGATTTTTTTTTTATTTGAGTAAAAGAAAGGCTCAGACGGAGTCACAAACCACCTCCATGAAGCCATTGTCAAGTTTGGTGTAACTCTGAACAGCTGGAGAGTCTAAAGCTTTGGATATGACATTAGAAATGCAGATTCTGATTTTCTTCAGAGTTGCACCACAAGACAATATGTTATTGACCTCAGGAGATTCAGATCATTAAACCTACATTTTGCTTTTCACTTGTGGACAGTTCTCTCTCTACCTGTGTGTGGCGTGCTCCACCCCACAGCGACTATACTTACAATATAGGAGTCAAGAGCACAAAAAAGGAGAATTCATTAAATGGCAAATTGTTCTATGCCACAATAATTCATTTTAAAGTTAATTCCCCTCTTCTGCTTTCAAGTGTCATGAACTGGTAGTTACTCAAGGTTTTTAGCAGGTGAAACAGTAATAGTAAGACAACTTATTTTTTAAGGCAACTTTGTGTTATACATGGGGAATTCAGGTTCTCCTGTTTGGTGCATTTATCTTAATTGGTGGCCTGTTGCAAAGATGTAGAAGAAAACAAGAATAAAATAACACTTTAGCTCATTTGAATTGTTCTTCTCTGATTAATTACATTTTTGCAGGGTGTGATTAACAGAATATCCCACTCATGTTGGTTTCACTTGAAGCCATTTAAACTAAGCATCTCTGAATTAGACCATGATTCAATAGAGCGAGTGATTTAGGGCTATAACTCCAGCTCTTGGTAACCCAGAGAATGATTCTGTTGTGGAGATTGGGTTTGGCAGGGGGAAAGCTAGAAAAATCCTTTCATCCATCTCAATATTCACTTAACACAGAAGCTGTCTTCCAGATCAATACTGACCTCTCAGGTGAACAGTGGTTTGACAGTTTTCCTGCTATTGTGCACCACAGCACAAATGTGATTTTTTGATTGATTATATTCTAGTAGTAACAGATGTTTGGAAAAATTATTGTGACCTGTGTCACCAGCTCCATACCTGTACTGAATTTAGCCAGTCTAGGAGAAAGTAATGTCAAGTTACCGAGTATATTTTCTCCTCACTACTATTTTTAAATTGACCTTTGGGACCTCTAGACCTCTCCAGGTGCCCTAATGCTCTCATGCTTGTTCCTGTAACCTAAAGTATCACTCTCCTTGTTCCTATCCCAGATTTGCATGCACACAGTCTCTAAAAGCTTACTGAAACATTACTGACAAATAGATGTTCTTATGACCAGACCAGCTGAGACAGCATTAAACACATTTCAATGTACTTGGTGACAGGAGCAGTTTTAGATGGTGCTGTTCGTGTTTTTCTCATTATTGTTTGTGAAAGTAGCCTGTGCCGTGGCTTTCCTTCTGGTTGAGCTCTTTGTGAGACTGTGGCTTGAACTGGGACAGGAGACTGATCCAGATAAATAGAGTTTTCAGAGTTCTTCCTTTTTAAGCTGGGGCATAGATGAATAGAAAAGGAGATATTTCAAAACAATCTATCTAAAAAGAGTGATCACGTATCATTCACCTCACTAGGTCCTCACATCTCTGTGCTGAGGTGTTCCTCTCAGCTGTAGTACTCTGTGTTGCTGTGACCCAGCCACCAGCTTATTGTTCTGTGCCCTTCTTTTATTTCAGCAATTCAGCTTTGTCTCCCTGCCCACTGATGTCCTGGAAATAGAAGTTAAAGACAAATTTGCAAAGAGCCGACCGATCATCAAGCGTTTCCTGGGAAAGCTCTCCATGCCAGTTCAGCGCCTCTTGGAAAGACATGCCATAGGGTAAATGTTGCTGCTTACATTGTTCAAAGGGTGTGTTGCTGTTCTGAAGTCCCTGGTGATATATCATTATTGTGATATAATGATGTTGAGGGGAAGTTATTAAACTGACACTTGTCTCATAAATGGTGTTGGTTTTAATTAAACTTTATAGGACTATGGGCCAGACGGAATTCGCTCCATAACTGCCTGGTGTTTTGAAAAGTGAGAGCTGGCATTTAGGAAAGAAAATGTTTTTTGTGTATCATGGCTGCGAATTTGGAGAGTGCAATATTTTCAATTTGAATATTCTTTTAATGTTATCAGCAGGCTCTTTTCATGTTTCAGGGAATTACCTATGGGCTAAAAACATGCCAGATCTGTTTCATCTCTTTTAAATTTCTGGAAAGGGGAAATATTATAAAAATATATACGTGGCATGTTGTAACTAATGCTTTCTGACCCTACCCTGCTGCCAAGGAACAACCTTGAGCTCACAAGCACTGCCCTGCTTCCCCATTGCATGAAAGTCCTGGGAAAGTGTATGCTGCCAAAATAACACAAACCAATTTAAGGAAGATGGATAGTAATCAGAAAAAGCCAAAAAGCTGTCTCTAAGCCTGTAATGTTCAGACCTTGAAGAGCAAGGGAAAAAAGAATCATCTTCTGAGGAAAGCATATGCAATGCAGTTTCCAAGAAGGCATTTCTGATAATTGGATCTCAAATCAGCAGAGCAGCAGGAAGATGAGCTTGTTGGAAGTGTTTTTGAACAGCTGGTTCAGAAACTGGCTGTGATATTGACAGCTGAATCTACCAGAAGGGACTAAGCTACTTCCCTGTTTCTCAAGTAGAGAAGATAGAGTAGCTCTTTAGGAACCAGATGGATAAGAACAGCTTGGGGAAGGTAGAACTCTGTAACTGGTATCACTGGCTTTCCTCTGTATGAGATTTCTCATCATCTTCTGATTATAACTTCCTATTTTACTTCCTTGTTGTAAACACTGTCTATCTAAGGATATACTTTGCCAAGAGCAGTGCCTCCAACCTGCACTAGATCTGGCTCAGTTTTAATACCATCGTGGCATTTAAATCTCAGGCAAGCTCAGTAAGAAGTATGCACACAAGTTCAAAGAGGTTGTACGCAAATCTCAAGGTCGTTTCATTTATATGAGTTTCTGATGCATGTGAAACTTTGCTAGCAAGTATATTTGGCTCAACTGGAGGTGAACTATGTTTCTTTCAAAAGATGTATAAGTATTACTATTTAGTGAACCCGTTACACTCAAGATATGCTTTGCAAAGATTGATTCAGCCTCATTGTGGGCAGCTGGGAAGTTAATCTCTTCTATAGTTTCATTCTGTTCTGAGGGGTGGATGAAGTGTGGCAAAGGGAGGGACCTGCACAAGAACAGAATGGAGTCATTGATCAACCTTGTCAGGAAGGTGTTCTCCTGATATTTCAGCTTCATAGAGGTAAGAGGGGTGGAAAGAGATGAAGAGCAGTCACTCAGCCAGTTTAGACAGAGAAAGTGGTATGCGGGGACTGGCCTGCACAGGGTTTTGTAAACAAGAACAGGAAAGCTGAATTTTACAGACATGGTGAAGGGATGAAAATACAGAAATGTGAGGTTCTATGAAAAGGTAGATGGTCAGATCTGTAGGGAAGCAACTTCTTGTTACAATAGCTGAAGTGGGAGTTGTTTGCTTCCCATGTCGCTATTTTCATACCCATACTGCAGAAGTTTCATTCCCACCATTCTCTCTATATTTATACATATGTGCTTGTGTGTCCCAGAAGCCTGTCTTACTCACTTACTCAGCTGTTCCATTGTAATTGAAGACATTGTCCTCTCCTCTGCCATTTGTTCTCTTGTATGCAAGTCAACATGCCCTCATGGCTGGGATGAATAGCCTTTATGTATTTTATTATGGATTTTTGTAGGACACAGCAGATGTATCTATGCACAGTAGACATAGGGTATGTTATAGTCTATTGTGACAATATTTGTTTTCTTTCAGGGACAGGGTTGTAAGCTACACTCTGGGTCGCAGACTTCCTACAGATCATGTCAGTGGCCAGCTGCAGTTCCGATTTGAGATAACTTCTTCCATCCATCCAGGTAATTCTCGGTCTTAACCCATCATTTATCTAGATTTCTAGAGTTTTTCTTTGTTTGTTTACATTCTTTCTCTTTAGAAATCTGCATTAGTTCCTGCCTGTTCTGGGACTTTAGGTACAGTCATGAGCAAAGGGAAGTGCACAAAGTCCTGCATCACAGGATGCATCATGAGTCACAATTTCTTCCCTCTTTCCCCTTAGGACAGAGCTACTGGTGTCTCATGTACCCCGTTATTGACCGTTCCAAATACTCCACTGGGAGAAAATAGAGTGGAAAACTGAAGTCTCATCTGCTTCTCTATTACCTGCCCTAGTGAAAGTGTTATAGGGGGTGCTATTTGTAGTCATCTGCATTTGAGCACTTCAAAAGTAAAAATGGAGAATGTAATACCAAAGATGATTAGAAAATTTCTCAATTTAATTATTTTTAATGAAAAAAGTAAAACAAAAAATAATTTTATGTTCCACTTCTTGCCTCCCTCTTGGTTTGGTTTTGGTTCGTGTTCTCTTAGTCACTTCTCGTAGTAATTTGGAAGTGACTGTCATGATTGTCTAAGGTTGAGCCTTGGTTTTCGTGTCACAGTCTCAACAGTATTTCTCAGGGACTCTTTGCTTCTCAGGCTCTCTGCCCTCTCTGCTACAGTTTGTCAAGCCAACAGCAGCTGCATTAGTTGCTGGAAATCATTGCTTTTCCCTTGCTGGAAAACCCTGATTTCTGTCTTTTGACTATTTGAATGGCATGAAAGAGCCCAGGTTGTTTGACATCTGAGAGGAGGTGGTACAGATGAGGATCATGTCAAGGGGTCTTTGGGAGAAGTTTTTGCCTTTCAGGGATGACAAACACAGTTTTTTGCATTCTCTGTTGTGGAGTCTTGCCAGCTTCAGTGTGACAAGAAGACCGTTATTAAAATCTCAGAGAAGACTTCTCTGATTCCCATAATATTCCTCTGATGCTGTTCTGGCTCAAGGAGAAGTTTCAAGAAGGTGTTACTTTCAGGTAATGCTGCAAGGAGGCAGGGTGCTGCATACAGATTACCACCATGAGTAAACCCATGATTAAATCCAATCTACAAAGACTGCCTAGCAAAAAAACCTCAGCACTTCTTTATAGTTGTTTGGTTGCCTACTCATTTCAGACTGTAATTTATGCTTTTAATTTTCTCAGATTGCTATGGATGCTTGTGCCCCCACAGCCAACGCTCTGGTTCAGTCAACATTTCTTGTTAAAAGAGTAAGTAATTCCTTTTCCTGTCTCATACAGATGATGAAGAGGTCTCCATTAGTGCAGATCCTGAGCCAGCTGACCTTCCGGAAAGCCCTGTGAACAACCCCACAGAGGAAAGCCTCGGTGAGCCTCCATGCATCAACACAGTGACCTCAGAAAGTGCAGCTCCAGAACAGCTAAATGGATACAGTGTGAACAGTGTCGATAGCCCAGGGGCTGTCAAACCACCTGGGGAAGTCAACCAGAACAGCTTAAATGAAGAGCTAGCAGGAGATGGGCAGGTTGATGCGGTGCCAGTTCCTGAGCCCTTGGAATCCATCCCAGGAGAAGCGCTGCCTTCTTTGAGTGCTACGGACCTCATGGAGCAGTCGGATCTGACGGCTTGCATGTCTCCTCCTGAGCCTGAAGTTAGGGAAAATAACAAAGTCAATTCTGGTATTCAGGGAGATGGTGGAGTCTTGACCAGCATAGAATCAGTAGATATTGATGAGGTGAGTGCAGATGTGCATGCTGGCAAAGACCTAGAGAAGAGTCAGGATGAAGAAGAAGAAGGGGCTTCAGCCCAGGAGGAGGAAGACAACAAGCTACAACTGAGGACCACAGCAAAGAGGAAAAACAGGCCATGCTCCCTGCCTGTGTCTGAACTTGAGACAGTCATAGCTTCAGCTTGCGGTGAGCCAGAGACCCCTCGCACACACTACATACGGATACACAACCTGCTCCACAGCCTGCCCTCGGCACAGATGAGCAGCGATGGGGAAGAAGAGCAAGATGGTGGTAATGGCAGGGAGAACGATGAGGAGTCTACTGTCAAGGAGGTGATGGATAAGGAGGTGGTCAGTGAGAGTGAGACCATGGCAGCAGAGCCTCCTCTGGAAAACGAGGCTGAAGAGAACTTCAGCCAGAGCACGGTGCCTCCTGGGACCTTGGATGAGCAACTCTCTGACTTGAATGATGGGCTGTTGGATGGGGAGCCCCCCAGGACAGGAAGTGAGAGCGAGTCGAGCTCCAGGCCCAATGGTGACAACGAATGTGAGGCGTGTGACACCTCCTGCTACAGCCCCTCCTGCTACAGCACCTCCTGCTACAGCACCTCCTGCTACAGCACTTCGTGCTACAGCACCTCCTGCTACGACAGTAACAATCGCTTCTCCAGCCACACGCGCTTCTCCTCCGTCGACAGCGCAAAGATTTCCGAGAGCACGGTCTTTTCCTCTCAGGATGATGATGAGGAGGAGAACAGTGCTTTTGAGTCAGTGCCAGATTCAGTGCAGAGCCCTGAGCTGGACAGGGAGCAAGTGGATGGCTCCTCCCAGTGGCCAGATGAACTAGTAGCTCATGGTGGGAACCCACAGAGAGCCACAGAGGGTCTAGACACCCCAGTAGCAGGTCCAAGCAGCAGAAGAGAAGGTTAGATCCTGAGTACTGATGCTCTGGGTGACCCTGATTATCTCGATGTCACAGAAGGCATCAGATAATTGAGGTTTCAGCTCATGGTTTATTTCTTACAAACTCAGGGGCTGTGAGCTGGGCCAGATATAAGGGAGGGTTGGATAATTGAGCCTGTCCTTAAAAATCCCAACAAAACCAACTAAATCAGGTAGGGATCCATATTTGTGAATTACTGTAGATATACATGCACCATTATAAAATCAACATCAGTTACTTTAGTTATGTGGCAGATCAGCATTATCACATCCACCAACTCATTCCTTTTTTCCTGAGATTTTTCCATATCACGTCTGATGTGCTGCCATGTCTCTGATAGTCAGTGAGAGGACCAGCTTGTGCTTGTCAAAGGGCAGATATGCTGATTTGCACCACATAAAGGTTTGGGCCAGTTTCTGTAAATGTTTGTTAGCCATACATAGTCATAAGCTCTTACAAACACAGTTTTCGAGCCCCATTTGTTCCAATTCTCCAAGTGTCAAACAAATGTACCTCAGATATCACAGATCATATGGAAACTCAACAGAGATTTATAATTTTTCTCAGATACTTTGGAAATTTCACTATATTAAATAAAATTCTCATATCCCTATCCTTCCCTAGAGATAGAATATACTTTTTTTTTTTTTACTTTTGTAATTTAGGTACTATTTTTTCCAATTCCTTGACAATTACATTAAGTCACCCCTTTGGTAACTCCTTTCATGCTCTCTGCAGTTACATGAAGAGGGGGAGTTGATCACTCCTCTCTTTTTCAGCTAGTGTCTAATTTTTCTCCAGCTGAAGAAGTAAAGGACTCAGCTGCAGCTCAGGAGTATGCAGCAAGGTCAAGAGGTAGTCTTTGCACTCCCTAATTCTGAGTCATCTGTCTCCCTCTGTAAGTGACACCAAATTAAAATGGCAGCAAAAGGATAACCTGTTTGGGTATCACTGAGGAACTCCAATCAAAGCATTCATCTCTGTTTTCCTTCTCCATTCCCAATTTATTTACTCACAACTTCCTTTACCACAGACCCTACCCCTGCAGAAAAAATTTACACCAGCCTGTGTAAATACTTTGTAGACAGCTTGGACTAGGTAATTATTGAGTCTGTAGAGCAGAATCTAGTACAAATCATAAATTTTCAGAAGTACACAGGCATAGACACCCAGCTTCCTTCCTTGCAGGCGAGAGCCTTTGCTTGTGAACAGCATTTACATGCAAGTATAGCTAAGAGGGCACGAGCTTGTGTATGTGTGAGATCGTATGTGCAGGTTTGGTGGTTGTTTTGAACTGTGTGAGCTTTTGATAGGGGATGTGGTGGGAGAGGGTGTCATCTGCATATGGATTCAGTACAGTACAGCACCAAGACTTGAGCCTCCTTAAAGAGCACTGCAGTGTCCATGGTGGCTTTGCCTTGTTTAGCTGAGCATGTGTCTGAAGGGCGGCCCAGCTCTTAGCACTCTCTCGGTGTCACTGGAGGTGTCTCAGTCAGTGTGCATGTTGCTCCATGACTTGGCAGCTGTTACAAATCCAGTAGATGTGGTCACCTCCACCCACTCCAGGTGACTGACACTACCATGCTTCCGCTGGCTTGGCGTAACTATCTTGACTAGGGGAGAGTCAATTGTGGTGAGGTAAGTAAAGAAACATAGGTGGGTGATCTGGTAGTCGGTGCTACACCTGTAGTAACAGCACAATTTTTAAGGCTGTGAGAGATGGACTTTTAGCACTGAGTCAAAAAATTATGTAACTCTGCTGTCTGTTCAAAACATGCAGCAGATACATCTGTGAGATACGCCTATACACAAGTGGTTTAATGAAGGCATTTAACAGGCCATACGGTATCATCAGAGCACCTAGAAGGGGGAGTATTTTTATCTAAGTGATTTTTCTCATTTCTGAGAGGTGTGAGATTTTTCACAGTTTTATACAAAATTAGCTTCTGCATTCTGCATTGGCTGTAGGTTTTTTTAAGGAAAAAAGTATTTAATTATTTTTGGTAAATTTGTTTTTACATTTGATTGGTATATGTTTAGGGATCTTTACAAAATGTTCATTCTCTGTCTGTTAAGATTATAACATTAAAGAGAGCTAAACCAGCTGGTACATAGTGAATTTGGCTTAATATTCCAGAATCACCAGAACCATTCAGCTTAATGTATCTTTTTCCATAAGCTGCATCTTTCTGATCAAGTAAATGTTATGTTTATGCAATTCGGAGGGTATCTGTATTAACAAGCCAAGCTGGAAGTTATAGTCAAAAACTGTTACCACACAGTATGCAAATATGTCCATTAGTAAGATAAATAGTCCTGGTTTCTAAGATTTTAGAGACAAGGCAATAAGGAAACTTTATTCTGGAACCTGTGAAATTTTAGCATGTTAAGTCTAAGATATGGAATGCTTTTTCATCCCTACTAGAGCGTCTTAGTTTCTTAAAGGATTCTGTAAGCATTGACTTGATCTTAAGTTACTTGTTCCTCTCAACAGAATGTGAATTTGGACATTTACTTAGGTTTCATTTATTTCATATTTAAATATGGCAGGGTAATTGGAACAAGACAATCTTTAAGGTCCATTCCAATCCAAGCAATTCTATATATGGACATATATACAATGCTAGTGTTTAAAAACTTACTCTGCACTGTATCCTGTGTGACTATTTTTTCTTTTTCTTCTTCTTCTGCTTCTTCTTCTTCTTCTTTCCCTCTTCTCTATCTCAGGTCTTCCTTCCTTATCTCAGATCCTGACTATATCTCACTATCTTTTATCCTTCTCTTCTACCGCCTGTCTCCTACCTGTTTCTGGTCCTTCTCTCATTCTCTCTCCTTCAACCCAAGATGGACTCCTTGAATTTTGAAAAATACCCATGGAAGGGGATGATCTTCTGCTTTGCAGGGACTGTAAAATCCTGCCATTACAGTCTACGTATGCAGCCATTGATCTTTTTGAAAAAGAGAGAAAGATCCAAGGCAGCTTTTAGCCTTTTATTCCACTGATGAATGAGTAAAAAGTTGGAACCAGGATTTTGCATGTTCCTGCCAGTTGCTGCAGAAGCTTGAGCTTAGTTGTACATGAACAGTATTTCTCAGACATCAAGCCTGATTCTTCTATCGCTTACACTTGTGTGTCTGTGAGTCCAGAATCTGGCCCATAACAGTTCAGCATTGACTCAAGAGACTTGACTGCATTATTTTAATACTTCTTTGCCTTATGATTTTGCCTTCATTAAAATAATGCCTTGAAAATAGGAATACCCAGAGATGCTAGTACATCAGGTTAACCTATTTTTAAAATAATCACTTGTTTTACAGTAACACATTTTTGAACCACATTGTAAAAACAGTGAATGACTGTCAATGTCTTGAATATCTTGTCCATAGGTGATTGTCCTTTACTCCATAATTCTCAGCCAGTCAGCCAGCTTCCTTCTCTGAGGCCTGACCATCATCACTACCCAACTATCGATGAGCCTCTTCCACCAAGTAAGCTTTAGTTTTTTTATTTTATTGCATTTTTTCAGCTTTTCCTGTTAACTCAAACAGTGTAGAGGTCAGTATGTCTTTTTGAAGAACCCTGTGTGTTCTGTATATACATTTTCCAGAACCCAAGCAATATACCCTTTTGTTTCCCTTATTTGATCCTGACTTCAAATGTTGTCATGTTGTTTTGGACGAGCTCCATAACCTCCCTCTCTGCCTTCGTTCATCTTCTTCCCTGAAATGGAAATATTATTCTGTTTTTCCAGTCAGTGTGTTCTGACTTGAATGATTGGGATCTGTCAGTTGTTCTGGAAACCTGGCTATAAGGCTTTCTGTATGGTGTATCAGCAGAGTACTCTGATTTTTCTGTAATGTTTGTCTCCAGGTATTCTGTAACCAACTTCAAAGATGGTTTGGGATGGCAGTCCCTGTGGTCTGTCACATCTGCATGCAGGTCCAGCAGCAACCCTTTCACAGTGAGGATGCTCCTGGGACAGACACGTCCAAATCTGAACCAAACCGGCAGAAATTGGGAAAAGGCAGCTTATGTGCAGTGTTCTTGTTATACTGTCTTTGGATTTGATAATCCGTGGATTTGTGTTCATTATGCACTGCAGTGGAGTCCACACTTGCACTGAATAAAAGTGAGAGGGTTTTGAATAGTGTGATAGATTAGCAGCCTCATAATAAGGGATTTTTAACACCAAAGCAGCTGCTGGAGTTGTTTGTCTCTGTAGCCTTTTCTCTAAGGATTCCCAGAGGATTACCCTGCTCTTGCACTGGCGTTCGGTGCCCAGCAGAGCGCACTCTGTGCCCTGCGACGTGCGGCCGATCACCTTCCAGCTGAGCGCAGGATTTCACAGCCCGAAATGTGCCGTGCCTCACAAAAACAACCGGGCACACAAACAAAGCGCTCTGTTTTCTTCAAAGCCCAAGACGGGAACACACTTATTTGGCCTATGGTGCCCTTGACAAATAATTCATCATTTGCCAACCATGCTGTCAGTATTCCCTGAGCTGAAAATAGCCTTGGTGCTGGCGTCAGCTGCACAGTAGCATGAATGATTCAAATGCCTTCAGCCCAATAAAGTCTTTTTAGAGTCCCACTGTGGCTTGCCAGTGAGTGATGAAATGGGAATGGTTACCTCTGTAACAGGGAAATATTTCTCTTCCTCCCACTCTTACCGCAACACTTCGTGGATCGGGCACATTCCCTATTAGATGACTTAATGATAGCACACCAACACCAGCTCAGGTAAACAGAATATACTGTAAATCTATTCCATGTTCTTCAGCACCAATTTAATACATTTTTCCTCTTTCTTATAGTTATCCTCAAAAGGCAAGTATTTCTACCATTGGTTTTCTCAAGTGTTTTCACAACAGGGTATAAGGACATGAAAGGCAATATGTGATGATAAAGTACAGAAGCGATATCCCTTTGTAGGATATTGTTTCAGCATTAGCATATAACACCATTTTTACAATAAAGGCTGACACTGTGGACTTAAATATACTGATCTTAATAGGAATAGATGTACTAAGTTAACTTTGAGTGGGAAAAAAAGTTGAATTGAATAATATCACTTAGGAAACTGATTTCCAAAAAGTCTCCATGGAATTTTACTGTAATTTCAAAATGAAAACCGTAGCCTTAATCTAGAAATTTTTTGGCTCCTTATATTCGGTATTGCTATCTCAGTGCCTTTAATAACTCCTAATCCTAGATAAATAGGTCTTCAATCATGTGAAAGGAAAAAACTTTATATTTTAAACCCAAGTTATATGATCAAAGCTGGCTTGCTTCTCATGTGCAGTGTTGGCTTCCATCTACAAGTAGAGGTGAAGTTAATCTGCCAGTGCTGCAAGTTCAGTGTTGACTGATGTTATTTAGGTCGTGGAAAATCTTCTGAACCGTCTTCTTTCTCTTTTGAATAGTTTTCTGAATAGCTTGATTTCATCATAACCCCACAACAGCTGGGCTTGAGGAGGAAATTTAATTTCAGACAGTTTTATTTGGGAAAATGAAGAGAAGAGATTCATTATTTATGTAGGAGTTTCCTAATGACCAGTCTGAAGGCTAAGTCTGATACGAGATTAACAAAAGATTTGCAGTGTTTGCACGGCCTCATGACGGCATTACCAGTCACCCCTTATTATGCCTGTGTTTGGAAACCCTACAGAACTGAAGCCAAGAAAAATACAAGTGCCCAGTTTAGAGCTGTGCTTTGCCAAAGGTGTGGCTGAGCTTGGAAAGGAAAAGACAATGCATTTTCTTTGCCCTCATGATCCTGCCAGAAAAAGTTGCATCTTCTGATATAAATCAGAGCAGTTTCAGAGGCTGCTGTGAAATATGACTTGGCTGATGGAAGGGGATCACTGGAGAACAGAACCAGTACTCTCACATCCCTGTCCAATGCTCTAGCATGCTCTTACTGTGAAGGTTAGATAGAGGTTAGTCCTCGTAGTAGTCACAGTCTTATTTTACCTGGAAAACTTAACAAAAGACCCTGAGGAAATTTGGCTGCTTCCTAGATCATCTTTACCCCTAAAGTAGGATGAAGGGACTTGAGCACAGCTTGGAAGCAGAGTTCTGCCTGTCTGTTCACCTGTCAGTCTGTTTGTCTCACTGTGCAGGTATCTATCCATCTGTCGACAAATCTGGTATCGTATTCAGGGAGCTTCAGTGACTTGTGTGACTTACAGGCTGTCTTATGGGAAGGTAGGAAGTACACCTGCTACCTGCATACAACTAAAGTTGTACCTGCCACCCTCAACAGCCTTGCCAAGTAACCAAAAGGAGTTACTCAGCTGACTAGAAATGCTACTGCAAGAAGCATGAGACACACAGTTTATAATATTTTAGCATGCCAGTGTCAGCCCATGGTTTCAGGTGGACATACCCGTAAAGCAGCGAATAAAGCAACGCTCGCTGACAGGTGTAGTTCGTGTCTGTACATACTGCTGCTGTATGTCTGACACATCCAACAGAGATAGCCTTCCTGAAGTCATAATTCACTCTGACCTCATGTTTTCACTGTGATCTCCAAGCTCTGGACAAGCTTCTTTACTCCTAAGTTTCCAAATATCATGCTTAGAAGCTTAGGAACTCTAAGTTGTATTTAATTACTGCAAAACAGCCTGTAGACCTCATGGTGCACAGGGATCTATTATAAAATCTTGGTTGGCTGTGTAACTGTGTAAACTTTGTTGGCTGTATAATAATATTTATTCTTGCTAAGTGTCCATCAGCAGGCTTTGGACCAATATGACCAATTGGTGTCTTCTGTAAGCTGTCTAGAGTGTGGTTCTACAGCACTGCATACAAGTTTCTAATTCTCTGTCTACCTATATCATTCTTAACTTGTTACGAGGTATAGCAGTAGTGTGGAGTGAGGGCTAGGATTTGTTCTTTGCCAGAAAACAGCAAGGAAAATTAAGATCTTCATGATGTTGAGCTGAATCATCTTTGATCTGGTCAAGGTTATTTCCTTGAGGAAACCACAGATAATGCATAGCTCCAGAAGGGCCGTTTCCCACCCACAGTGGTACACCTGCCACCAGTGCCAGCATGCTCAGCAAGGCTCTGGCCTTCGACCTGCCTAATGTGTCAGTCTGATTTACCTCAATGTGCATATGTTGTATTTGATGTGCTTTTTTCTCTGTCTTATGTTCTAGATGTGGTTTTCACAAAGCTGTGATCTTGTTCTTGAAACAGCTACCACATTCTTGGGAAACTTTACTTGGAGGAGGAAGAGAGAGTCCTCTCCTTAAATAATGTAGTGATTTTCACAGTTGAGAGATGCTGCATGTGTGCCCATGGTGTGACTATAGGGTTTGTGTCTTTAAGGACTTTGTGTCTTTGGAGCTTTGAAAGAAGCAATGCATGTCTTTATGGCTCTTCTTGTCTTGGAGTCTTACAGAAAATTTCTCCAAGGACTCCGAGCACACATCTTTTAAGGTCTGTGGGATTCAGCTGTCAGGGGCAGCTAGCCATGGTCATCAGACAGCCTACACTTGTCTGGGATAAAATACGGGAAGTAGGTTTAGTTGGGGCCAGCATTCAAAGGATGGGAACTGATCATGAAGGATAGGTTTCTAAATATAGTAGGAAAAGGTGCAATTTCCATCCTGCTCTCAGAGAATAGGAAATGAAATACATAAAGTATGAAATTCAGATGATCCTGAATTTGATCATAGAAAACCATAGGAGGAGTGAACTCGTCAGGGAAGATGGTATCATAGTAAGAATATGGAAATATGAGGAAGTGTTTTCCCTCAAAGGTAATCACCATATGTGGATTTGTGTGTGAATGCAAGTGAGGTTTGCATCTAAACTCGTGTAGAAAGTATGTGCATGTATTTACATAGATGTGTCATCAGCTGATGGGTCATGTGGGAATTTGAAACTAGCAAGCCTAATTTATTCCACTTCTCCATGCATTCCAACCAGTTTGATACATGGCTTTGCTAGCTAACTCACTTCTGAATTTCTTCTGTTACAAACTATTTTTTTATCAACATTACCATTTTCCACAAGCCATCATATACCAAATAATTTTTAGTTTTCAATCATGGGAGAACAATAACAGTAGCAGGAAACAATAATGATAGAAGGCTCAATATTATTCTGCAAATTCTCAATCTAGTTTGCATTCATAAGAGCAATTCTCTGTTTAGATAGATTTCTAAGGTATGTCCAAAGAGTCTGTGATCAGTTTTCAGTGAAGCCTTTAATTGCTGTATGCTGTCCTTTGAAGCCAGTTAGCAAAAGGAAGAGAAATGAAGCATGTTTGTTCTGAAACAGAACAAAAAAGAAAAAATGGGATTTGCCATATTAGCTCAGATGTAATCTTCTTGTAAAGGTCGGTTCTTTGTGGCTACTCCGACCTGCAGTGAATCCAGCCAAGCAGTATCACTGATTGAAAAATTACCTCATCCTTTTAAAAATGTAGCCCCTGTGTGTCACTAGTTTTTTCATGTGCTGTGGTAGTGAACTCCATGGCCTACCTGTGTGCTGTGTATGAAATGTTTCTGTATATGCATATTCTGCATATATGTATATATAGACAAGCAAATAATAGATACACACACTTGAATGTGTACTTTGAATATATACACATGGTATGTATTGCATGTAGGCTATATATCTATATATATATAGTATCTCCTGTGTGTATATACCCTGTCTGTGTATGTGTGTGTGTCTGTATATACCTCTCACACTCAGGTTTTCTGGAAGGCATCCCACTGACAGCATCACCCCTTCCTTTTGTTCCAACCCTAGATTGGGAAGCTCGGATAGACAGCCACGGGAGAGTGTTCTACGTGGACCACGTCAACCGCACCACCACGTGGCAGCGGCCCACGGCTGCGGCAACGCCAGACGGGATCCACAGGTCTGGCTCCATCCAGCAAATGGAGCAGCTGAACCGCCGGTGAGCGTTGGCACTGGAAGGGGAGGGAGTGTTCTTCCAAAGCATGGAGTCACTTCTGCTACTTAACTGTAGCAGTGCTATTGATGGGTCAGCACCTGGTGCTGTGCTGCAAAGCTTTTTGGGACCTGACTGGAGTTGCTGCCGTGTCCGTGCGGCATTTCTACCCAAGCTAATTAGGCCTGTTGAAAGGTCTGTCTCCTTTTCCAGGGCAGAGCCCTGCTCTAACAGGACCATGCACATTTCCAGAGGTAGACAGGTCTGCTTAGTGTTGCACTGGGCCCTGTAAATCTGTCAGTTCATTCTGAGCTGGCTGAGATACCTCTTAACGTCATTTATATTTTAGCTTTGTTTGACTAGTCCACACATAGATTTATTTATCATTTTCTTCTCATGCTTGCTTTTTAGACTGAATTTAAAAGGAAAGAAAAAAATAAACAGTTGGTCAAAAATCTTCCATTTTTGCTTAAAAAGAGGGTTTGGGTTTTTTTTTTAATTCTGCTTACTATAATGACACCATTTCTAGAAAAGGATAAGCGAGACTGAAATTATATTTTAATTATAGCATGTAAAATGCCACAAAATTTTTCTGGGTTTTTCTTTTGTGCTTAGAGAAAGATCTGCAGCTGAGAGAAGGATGCAGAGTTTAAAAGTGCTCTTTTCAGAATACTTTGAATAGTTTGGGAGCTCCTGTGCCCTTAATGAGGCAGTCTGGAAGAACTGGGCCAACTTAAACTGACACCATCAAAACACCCTTTAAGAATAATCCTTTTTTACCAAAATGCATTATTTTGAGTAGTATTTCATAGCATGTGTTATGTCTTGCAGAAATGAGAGAACCTGCCCAGTATTTGTTTTCATTATAGGTTTGTTCATAACCCTCAAGCTGCCATGTTAATATTAAAAAAACAAAACAAAAACAAAAACAAAAAAACCCCAAACCTTGAGAAAGTGAATGTTTAATGTAGATTCTTTTAAGGGATATACATGACTTCTCTGCCATTTAGCATTGGTCTTCAAGAGGGATTTTAGCCGTGTCAAAGTTCAGACTATTTGGCTACCACTTTAAAAAGTCATCTGCCACAGAAACCAGAAAGCTGTTGTGGAGATACATCCGTTGGGGTTTTTTTGCCTTTTTTTTAATCTTTTTTTTCTTTTTTTTTTTTTTTTTTTGAGGTTGAGCTCATGCAAGTGCAGAACAACCATGAAAGGAATAAATGCTTATAAAAGTGATTTACCATTCTGTTAGTTAAAGCAGATTAGTCATTAAACCAACTATCACAGCAGAAACTGAAGCGTAGGCATCGTCTTTGTGACCTCCTTCCCTCATATTATTCAGTGTTTTCATGTAGGCTGTCTGTCTTGGGTATTATTTGATTATCACTGGTTTGGGTTGGGAATTGAGACTTAATAAGATTGATATTCTTTGAATCTCTCCGTTTTTAGTATTCATATATCCAGTTACAAAGGGAGAAGTATGGAGTTTCAGCAGTGGCAAATCTCTACTTATGCAAGTTCCATTGGAGACTTTGCAGTTTATTAAGCATGAAATGTCATGGCTTCTTGGGACTAAGGAAAAAAGCTGGTGATTCTCTCCTCTCTGCAAGGAGCTCTGTTGATTTGAGAAGTTGAATACAAAGATCTTCTATTGTTACCTGTGAACTTTTCCTAAGATACTAATGAAAGGGATTCATGCTGAATCTCCTGAGTATTTGCCCTGTGGCAAGTAATTTTTGTAGTTTTAACCTGGCTGTTATAATTTTTAAAGTTATTCTAGTCCTAAATCTAATTTCAGGTATTTCATGTCTCCACATTTCAGGAATGTCAGGATAGCTACTTTTCATAGTTATTATCAACACTCTGGAGGATTGGACTTTGTTTTAAGCCCTCATTTCAGAATTCTGTTTTGTTGTGTTTCAAACTTAATGATTTGAAATGTTTTTCAGCAAACGCACCTGAGAGCCATTTTAGGTGAGGCAACAGCAAAAATAGACTTGCTGATAGAATTAGCAGCAGCCTGAACTTTTGCTCTAACCTCAAACAAAATTTGGACTCAACATCACTCCGCAGTTTGAAAAACCTTGGTGACTTTTCTTTTAAACAAATTTACCTTTTTTTGGCTTCCTGGTTTAATTTGTGTAAGGGAATGGAAAGACCAAAATATTACAAGGAAGCTTGGTATTTCCAGCCCAGCCAAAACCACAAAGCTTTGGAAATTCAGCTTGAAAAAAACCCCATAGCTGTGATTAAACCTAGTCCTGCTTTCCTTCTGTGCTCCAAGCTTCCTTTTAGCTGTACAGGCCACTTGAGAATACCGGGAATGCAAAACTGTAATCCAGGTGTTGGGCAAACACCAAAGAAACATCCATGCTTCTAATTTTAAAGGCTCTTGCTCATTTTCTGGAGCACCTGACTTGCTTACTTGTTGGTCAAGTAGATAACAGCCCTTGTTGTTCAAGCTCTCTCGAAAGGATACTTTGCAGCATATGTATGTCTAGACTTGTCTTTGCATTAGTTTGAAAGATAATAATCAACATAAGAATTTACAACCATCATGGTTAGGACAGCCACAATGTGGTATTTCTTAAGCTCCATTTCTTTGACAAATCACTTTGAAAGGAGACAAATTTCCAGAGGCATTCATTCCCATAACTTTTGCACTTCCAATGTTTTCTCCAATTACTTTGGCATTTTTGGGTATTTATATAAGGTGATTTTATAGTATTGAGATGCAAAAGAAATGCATAGCCTTTTGTTGGCATACAGCTGCTGTTGCTCTTTGAGGTTTGCCGGTGGGGATTTTCTACCATCAAATTAAATTGAAGGTACAGGGTTTTCTATATGTGTGCTTATATCCCTTGATTATATGAACTTGGGGGATTTTGTGGTTGGTTTTTCCTTTCCTTTCTATTGCATGTGGGTGTTGTAAAACTCCTGCAGTACTGGAATGGAAAGTTCATTCAGCTGCCTGCAGTCAAGTGAAAAAAGCTGCAAAATGTAGGTCTAAAACCAGAGGGTTTAAAACTGCAGTAAATTCATGCTGTTGCAAAACCTGCTCTCAGAATTTCTTTGTAAAGATGGATGTTTTCTTAAACTATCAAAATATGCACTAAATGTATCTTTAAGTGACTTTGAGCACTGGAGGAAGACACATAGCATTGTGAAAGTTTAGTATAAATCTATTAAAACTTTATTATTTTTTCTTAATTATCTCCAGCCCTTTCGCTTAAGATTGGCTTTCAGTGAGCTACTGGAGATTATGTATTTTGAGATATCAAAAAGCCAAACCCTAACTGTTGTCTTCAATGATCCTGTGTCACTTTGAGGAACTTACTCATGGCTAAATTCTATTTAGAATAAAGCGTGCATTAACAAATAAAGAGACAGAAAGTAAGTAAAAATCTATAAGTCGGATCTTGAGCTGAGGAAAGCAAAGAGTGTAAGTCAGAAAAATTAAAGACAAACAATGCTGGATCAGATTAAAAGCAGGCAGCAAAGCCATCCTGTTTCAAATACACACGGAAATGCCATGAAGAAAGGAAGGATTAAAAATATCGAGATGGAATAAAAGCTAGTTGAAATAATTAAGAAAGTCTGTTTTCTAGCTTTGCTTTTCTTTCTCTTTCTAGTTCTTTCTTCATTATTATGCTTTCTTTTTCTTTCCTTCTCTCTTTCTGTATGAAATGCATTTATAATACACATAAGACATGATCATAATTTGCCAGTAAAACCAAAGAAAACATGTTCATCAATTCATCTGTCACTATGAGTGAACAAGTTAAGGAGAATTTGATTTCTGTAGTGTGAATTCAAAACACTCTAGGCTATTTATTCTTCATCAGGAAAAGATGATTTATTTTCAGGATTCAGGAGGCACATCCAGTAATTTAATAAGAAAGACTGAAGGTTACCCAATGCATCACAGGGTTGGTCCTTCATTGATTATGCTTCCATAAGGCTAAATGAGAGGAGGAACCATGATCCACCTCCAGTTTTGGGTTCCAGGTGTCCAGATGTTTTAAAGGGAAGCCTCGAAGTAGCAACACATAGCCTAAATATGTGTTTAAAGTTTGAGTATTGCTAACTTGGCACCCGCTGTGGCTGTTTGTTAGTCACTGAGAAATGCCAAGTTTGCAGAGTACTGGTTGGCCCAAGTGTGAGCAGCTGCACCTGCTGCAAGGGAAGAGTCAGCTGTGCTCTTACTCTGTTGTACACAGAAATATTTGGATCATTCAGAAACAGTGCTGATTGTTAAAGCAGAAAGCAACAGAAAGCACCTCTGTTAACTAAATGTTGTTGTTCCTTTCTATGAATGTATCTAGGTACCAAAACATCCAGCGAACCATTGCAACAGAGAGGACTGAAGATGATGCTGTGGTAAACAACAGGGTGGAGAGAGTTCCCACTGGAGGAGGAAGTGACTCTGAGGCAGAGCCTTCCCAGCCTAGCCCAGGTATGGGACAGCAAAGCTTCTGAGTGGCATGTTCAGTGCCATTCAGTTCTGGGGAAATCTGCATTTTCAGGGGCAACTGGAATTTTATTATACCAGGTTGAAAAACCTAATTTAAAAATAAAAAAAAGGACCTGAAGATACAGTTTTTAGATGTGAAGCTACAAGCACAATGCTGGATACAACAGTTTCAGTTCTTTAACAATTACTAAGACAGACAAAGCATTTTTACCTTAGTAAATGGCCATTTGAAACTAAAAAGAAAGAGGCATTTTGCAGCTACAAGGTGAATACTATTCACCTAGTAGTTGCAAAAATAGTGCTGTCTTATTTTTGTGGCTGTGTGATTTGTAGCATGGGGCATTTGCAGTTTATTTTTGCTAGGCTTGGCTTCTGCACTGCCACATTTGCCCATGTGATTGCACCTGCAGCGGCCCTGGCATCATATATGAAATACTTGTGATTTATAAAGGTGTGGTTTTGTGATAGCTGTGAGCTGACCTAAGTGTGGGCTGTCACCAAAGAAGGCACAGCTGTCTTTTTGCTCACCACTAATTTATGTGAGAGGACCCCATAGCAGAGTTGAGAACTGAACTGCCTGAAAAATAGCCTGGCTTCTTGTCCTTGTCATTTACAGCCAGATTGGATCTTTCCTCTGGCTTGTTAGATAAGGAGACAAGAGTTTTCCTACAAAGCAGAAGAGGAAAATGTGTACCCAAGGCAGGATGGGACAGCAGGGGTCTCTTCTACTCTTTTTGGTGGTAGTCACACTCCTACCAAAAATGTTTTCTCAAAACATTTGGGAAACCACAGTCTTAAATGTTTCTTTCAAGTAGGAAGCAATCAGTCTATTTGCCCAATCAGTCTATAATTGCCCACTATGCAATTTGAGACCATGCAAAAATAACTCCCTGCTTTGTTAGCACCAGCAAAATGATTGACCAGTTGTCTTCCTTTGGATCACTCTTGCCTCCACCAAACTTTGTGTTCTGTATTGTCTGCCATGAGTAAATCCAACTTCTTGCTATCCTTTTGCCATCCCTCTGTAAATAGGATTGGTAATGGGAAAGAACCAGCACAGTGTCTGCTTGAATTTTCTTAGTTTTCCATGTTGAATAGGAAAAAATACATAGAGAAATAATAAAATTTTTAACAAGTTTAGAAAAATATTCTATTTTGCTTGTTTTGATCCATTAGGATTTTTAATTTGAAAATCAATTTTGGCCAAGGATGTTAAACATTTGATGCTTAAGTTTTCTTGTCATCTTTTGTATTGCAATTAAAGAGGGACTTCTACCTACAGTGGATCTTATAAGGAGATCCCAGTTCTCTATGTTAGGGATGTGGAAATGAGGTACACATTGAATTATTAGTATTTATAAGTAATGTAGCCATTACTTGTAATAGGTATAATCATTTAGTATCATAGACAATAAAGTAGTAATTTAATAGGAGTTGCCACCACTAAATATTTTGTTCAGTTAATTTTTTACCATGCACTCTTTTGTTTTAAACCCAAAGAGCTAATCAGTGTGATAAATGTTACCATAAGTTATTAGGAAATGGTTTTTGCTATAGATAATTGCTTTGCTTTTGGAAAAAAACATCAATATTGTATAAAATTCCAAGAAGTAGAAGGTCAATGATGGTGTAAACACATTAGGGAAAGAAAAAGCTGCAGTATTATACATTTGTTATTTGTCTTTTAATTTAAATGAAAAATGTCAGAAGGAATACAATTAAAGCACATTAATCCAGGTTCTAAGACAGTATAAATCAATTTAACTCCAGAAACTGATCCAGTCTGCAGTTTTAAATGGATAAAATAATATGATGTGTGCAGTGAGAAGAAAAAATAAGTTATAACTGATAAGAAAAAAAAAAAAAAGTGAAATTTTATTTATTCTGTTGATGACATCTGCATCCAATTTTCTTGGACCGCAAATAAAATGTAGTTTTATTTGAAAATGCCAGAATGCCATAGCCATAATTCAATGGTAGGAACAATTTTTCTGGTAGCTAAAGAGCATCAAGAGTTTCTACCTCTACAGAATTACATTCTCAGTGCTCAGTTTTGCTCCTGTGCTTCATTAATCGATACAGATTAAAAATAATGCAATTGTGTTTGGTTTTGTTTTCTTTACCATACAAGTCCCCAAAACCTTGGACTTGTCAAAATCAGTGCAATTAAAGTAAAGTGTAATGCTGGACTGGGAGATCAGATTTTTCAAAAGTTAGCTGCAGGGGAAACCAGAATGGACCTGGGTGAACCAAATCATCAGCTGGTGAAAACTGCTGTGGTCACATTATACTTGGGGACAGCTGCAGACTTGACACAGAGTTTCATAAGCTACAGTTCAGGAAACCATCCAGCTCCTGGACTGCATCACTAAGCATAAAGACATCCATCAGTTTGCTTGTCTTGGGAATGCCAAGGTAGGTGCATTGGGCAGGTGGTGGCTTTTTTATATCATAACTTCTGCAGCTGTTTCTGAAAGGTTAAATATAGACTGTGCTTGCCACTACATTAATAAGATTCTGTGTCTTGTTTGGTTTTGGTTTTTTTTTTTTTTTTTGTTCAGAGATTAGGAGGGAAGGTTCTCTTTCTCCTGTGAATTCTCAAAAAATCACCTTGTTGCTGCAGTCTCCAGCTGTGAAGTTCATCACCAATCCTGAGTTCTTCACTGTGCTGCATGCAAACTATGTGAGTAACTATGATTTGCTCTCTCACACTACTGACTTTTGAGTCCCAGTGCTGTGTCCCAGATCTGCAGGGAGAATGCACAGTGAATCTGAATTGTGTGACTTGGGGCTCAGTTGTCCTTTCTGAACACCAGACCAGGATGGGACACTACAGCCAGGCTGCTCCAAGGAGGCTCTTGCTGGGATTCTGCCTCACATGGAGTGTCCATAGTACAGAGAAGCTCATTAATGTTATTCTCCCAGAACAAGCAGGAACCCTTGGTTTCAGCTTGGTTGATTCTGTTGTCTGTTGCTGCAGGCAGTGAAGTTGTTGTCTTTTGATCCAACATCCTGAGAAATCTTACTCAGATACCACCAAGTCTTACTCAGATATCACCAAGGGAAACAGAGGGAAAAAACTTAACTCTTGCAATTTGCATTCCCAAAACAGAGGCAGGCATAACTGAGTGAAAGAAATACTGACTTGTGTCAGTGTAACTATTTTGGAAAAAGCACAAATGAAAACAAATTTTTAAAATTCAAATAAATCAAATAGCTGGTTTTTTTCCATTAATGAAGTAAAACCACACCACATTTTCTTGCAAACCTGGAGGGGAGTGGAGAAAATGCAGTATCAGGAGGAAGCAGATAGGGCAGTCCCACAAGGAGATGCAGTCCTAATTTGCCATATCTGGAGTTTAGTTCAACAAGGCATCTAAACGTGACTTCTGACTATTTGGGAAGTCATCCATTTCTGGGTAGCAATGACCTTCCTTTTCAAAAGGAAGAGAAGATAAAACACTGAGAGTTGCCTCAGCACAGCCTTTTGGCTAACTGCAGACATCAGGTTTGGGCTGTGGCACTTGGTGGATTGAAGCCAGCCGTCCATCTCCAAGCATCTGCCAGAGATTATCACCTATGAGATCCTGACAAGGAAGGGATGTATCAACTCATCTGACATTCCCTGAACTAGTTTGTGGAGTGCAGATAATTTCTTCCATTAGCAGGGTGATATATGAAGATTTATAGCTGGGAGCAATGTAATTTTTGACCAGCATGGTTGTTGGAAAAATGAGCAACTGATTCCATAGTTGTGTAAAGAACAGCTCACAAGAGACTAAATCCCAATTTTATTAGTCACTGAAACTAAAAAAAAGCAGAAAGAGGCCTTCAGTTTTATCTTAAAAACTTGTCTCTAATGTAAGGACCAGAATAATCTATTAAAACATCTGTCAAATGGTCATACAGATACCACTTGTACAGGAATAATGACCCACATAACTTTTGCCGTAACATGAGTGTAATATTTTAACCACAAGCCCCTATTAAAATTTCAAGCTATTAATTATGCCACTGAAGTTGGGATTGGAAAATATTATCCAGCAGTTAGAATTAGAAGGGAAAAGCTCTCATTTTTCAGATATTTTATTTCCATTAAGAGATAAAACTACATTGCACTCTTTGTTTCCCTAGTGCAGCTTAGAGATATTCAAGGCAGTCATTGATCATACATTAGATCAAAATGCAACTTTTTTTTGTGTAGTAGGCTGGGATCTTAAAAATCTGTGACCATGAAGCTTTCCTGGGTTATAAGCAGGTTATATCTTCAGGGCAGAGATCATATCTCTGTGATTTCATAACATTTACCAACCCTTGCCATAATTAGGGACCTTGTGCTACAGGGAGCATTCTCAGTGGTGTCACCGCAATAAATCCTTACATAATAAAGATTATACCTGTAGATGTTTTATTGAATTATAGTGGTTAAAATGCACTAAATGCACATAAAAATTGAGAATTCAAAGCTGCTGGGTCAGATTCTCTGGACATATTCCAGGTCTGCACACTGGAGCTCACTTCACTTAAGACAGGAGTCCTCCAGTGATCGTTATTACTCTAATGAGTCATCAATCCTTTGGGCTGACCAGCAAACCAAGACACTCATTTTCTCTCTAGTAAAAGGTTCAGGAGATTTTTGTGAAGTTTCCTACTCTGTTTTAAGGAGCTTTTTCCCTGAAGTGAAGGATTCAAAGAGTAGCCTGTGAATGGGCCTGTGTGTTGTTAGCACAAGTATTATTTTATGATGGTCTATCATTGAACACATTGAACAACACACATTGAACAACAAATTTCAATTCACTGGGCCCCTATTCTGCAATCAGATCAGTTCACTCCCTTGAGCTGCCTCAGGCCACATTCCCCTAGAGGTGTATTTAATGCCCATTGTGAGATACAACTCACTGCCTGAGGGGTGACATTCATTGGACTCATGGAAATGTCTCCATCTGACAAGCTTTGTAGTCATCGCAGAAACAAATGCTCCATTCCAGGAAACAATTCACATCTTCCAAAAATAGACAATTAAAAAGTGTCTGTTCTTGTTCTGTGGCTGTAGAGTCATCATAAAAAAGGTAGCAAGCTCATATGGAGACATCTGCACTGGGGTCGTGCACATGTAAGTTCATGAGTCCTATCACGCACATCTTGATTTTAATTATAGCAAAAATAGATGTTCACAGCTCTCTGTGCATCTCTCTGGCACTGCTGAGGCACACAAGCAGTGTTTCTGTCAACCAATAATAGCAATGAAAGGGTCAACTACATGCACCTTGAATGTGTGATGTTTCAGCTGACCATTTTTGAAGTGTATTGAGTACAGTTAGTTTGTTCTTACACAAGCTAACTGTGCATAATGTGTGGGATGTTTCACTTTCCAGATTGTATTTCTTAATTCTGCATATGCATGTAAAGTTGTCATTGAAATCAAAACAATGAGATGGAAGTGTTTCTCAATTCCAACAGGATTTGTTTCAGTTCTTTGGGCATGTGGCCAATGAAATAACCAAATATGTTTTGACATCAGAACTCGATTTCTTCCCTTCTGTTATCCATCTCACAGAGTGCCTATCGAGTTTTCACCAACAGTACCTGCTTGAAGCACATGATTCTGAAGATTCGTAGAGATGCTCGTAATTTTGAGCGGTATCAGCACAACAGAGACCTAGTAAATTTTATCAACATGTTTGCTGATACCCGACTGGAGCTTCCTCGTGGCTGGGAGATAAAAACTGACCAGCAGGGCAAGGTAAGAGTGCCAACAAAACTAATCACTTGTTTAACACAGCACTTCAGACTACATGATTATTAAAAGTTTCTTCCTTCTTGACTCAAAATCAGTGAAGATTTGGTTTAAACAACACAAGCAGCAAGGGAGAGTTATTTTAGAAGCAGGAAAAAAGCTTCAAAGTTTCAAAGCATTTCTAGTTTTCTGTAGACTAGTGTACCAAAGCAAGGCAGCATTGGACTGACAACAAAGTTTGAGCCAGAGTAGATCTGTTGTGACTGCAAAATTTGACTCAGCTTAATTCTCTACCTCCAATTAAGCTTTGCTGACTGACCTCTGGGTCCACCAAATAGGTTAAAGCAGCATTTCCCAATGATATTATTCTCTCCTGTCTTGTGTACATCAAGGCCATTGCACATGATTTTGGTCTACACAGCTTCAGATATTTTCTAAGAGGTATTCTAGCTTTGAGTAGGCCAGTTGAGTCCTGTTGTTTGCAGGTGCCTTCCATGGACTATATTTATCCAAGGTATTTCCCACATACAGTTGCCCATGGTTTTCCTGCTGTGTTCCCGCGATACCATCACAGGGTTGTCAGTCTTCTTATTAAAGGAACCATTGTTCCTTTGTGTTTCAGTCTTTCTTCGTTGACCACAACAGCCGTGCTACCACCTTCATAGATCCCAGGATCCCGCTGCAGAATGGGCGTCTCCCAAATCACCTGACTCACCGGCAGCATCTCCAGCGGCTCCGTAGCTACAGCGCTGGAGAGGTAACTGTGCTCATTTCAACTCAGGAACTTTTGGCATCAGTCTTCTCTGGAATGATAAGAACTTCTTATATTTTAAAAGCATTGAAACAGACTGTCTTGGGAATATCTATCTTCCAAAGACAATAAGGGATTTTTTTGTCTTTCTGAAGGGCTTATTTCAGAGTTTGCTAGTTTATATTTTGATGGTTTTTGGAATAAAATAATAAGCAAATAAAGCATAACTGAAGTGATGACAGAATAGATTTGAAGAAGTATCCATATTTGACGTCCTGGCCTTGCTTTACTTAAGTTATTCATTAATTTTTTATAGTCTGATACCTCATATGTTTCTTCATTCCCCACTGTGGCACTGTGCTCTGAAAAGACAGATTCCCTAGAAGTAGTGCAATAATGTATGCTGAGGTTTGCTTTCCCAGCTTTCAGTCACATTAAATATCTTTCCTATATATCATGGGGATGATTTTTATCACTGAGAGCCACAGACAGGATTGAAAGAAGCATAAATACTGTGTTTACATTGTGGATTTAAGTAGGAAAAAGTACCCATAATCAGATTTATACCAGCAAATCCATACATTTAAACATTTGTAAAGATTGTTGCTGAATAGAACTAGAGATGAACTATGGTGAAAGGATCTTTCTCTTCCACAAAAATATCCAGAGAAATGCTTGTGAAATTGGCATCAAAATTTATTGCAGCAGGACCAGTCTGAACACCTCTCACTGCCAGGTAGGTTGGGATTAGGACCTAAACAGGGTGTGAGGTCAGTTCTTCAGGACCAAAGGCAAACCAGGCATGAGTAGCTTGGGCAGGTTCTCTCCATCTTGGGTGAATACAGCACCATATTTTCTGAAGATAGAAGTGTATCAATGGATCTGTTTCAATCACGTCTTCCCACCAGCTTAGCAACTTCCCTCTGCCAGCAGCCTTCAGTTTAGTGTTGACTGAATTCAGTTGCTGTAATTGAATTACTGGCATGACTGTGGTTTGGTTGCCACCTGCACTGTGATTCGTGCTCAGGCCCATGCTTGCCTGAGGCTTGCTTGCAAATTTGCCATGTCAGGGACAGAAACACCCCTGAACAATTCAGATGACCTCGCCCAAAAATACACTTGGTTTTGCAAGCACTGGCAAGGCTGGCAAGGAGCAATATGCAATAAACCCCCAAAAAGCCAGTAAAGGGTAGGAAATCAAAAGTATTGAATACTTTTGAGTAATGATTATCTAGGGAAATGAAAAACTGTTCTTTGAGGCCACTGTTCATTGGCATTATCAGCCAATGAAATAGTCACCTCCCAGTCTTGGTGGCCCAGGTCCCACAGTGCTTCTATGCCCTTGTCATAGACAAACTTCTTTGTTGTAGTCAAGTAGCTTCCCATTTGGAAGTGTCTGCTGCTGCACTGGAAGGACTCCCATTGATTTCCAAGGACTTTGGATTGGTGCCTAAAAGTCCCTCATTTACAAGGAAAATATTCAACCCTTTGCAGCTCAGTCCATTTATTAAGAGCCTCATGTTCCATGCCATTTTCTCCAAGTGCATTTGGATGCTCTTTGGCCTATAAATCATGTCTGTAGCCTCACACGTGGGGCTTTGTCCTTGCCATGTGTCAGCTGTCTGCAGTCTTGCTGGTTTCTTTGCTGAGCAGATGGTGTGGCCTCTGGAAGCTGTCACCAGGACAGTATGAAGGACCACGAAGGACAGCTCACCAGTTTTCCATGTTATATACATGTGTCAAAGGACCCTGAAAGACATCAGAATAGTGAAGTTGTGGTTGCCAGAGAGGGCACAGAAAAGAGCCAGGGTAATGAAATAAAGGACCTCTGCAAAAATTTCCATTGTTCTATGTAGATTACTGATATTAAATGGTATTATATATTACTTTGAAAGAAATGCTACAAGTTCTTTATTAAGCACTTTTTTAAGGGTTATCAATCTTTTACAGAAGAAAGGTGGTTGTTGCTGCTCTTAGTTATCTGATTTTTGGAAGAAAAGGTCAGTTAGCTATTGTGGCCATCAGTAACTAAAGTATAGGTCACTAAGTGATTCATTTCCTTCTGAACCTTCTATAAACAGAACAGTTTGTAAGCACTTTCCATTCCCTCTAAAGGACTTCCCATCTGCAGTGAAAGTCAACATCCATGATTACAGGGTAGAGATTTTAAAGACAGAAAGAGGAAGGAAGCAGGCATCCACAAGGGAGAGGCAGGAGGTGCAGAGAAGGTGCTAGAATATGGCAATATATACATCTCCTTACCAACCCAAACCATAACAAGCAAGTAGAAGGATTCAAATGGGCCTCCGAAATCCAGCAGCAATATAAAACCCAGGAAAAGATATTACATCTTGAAAGGTTCCTCTGGTAGTTTGGACTCTCCACTCTGGTTGCAACATCCCAGTATCAATATCAAAGCTATTAAAACCTGACATAAATCTGTCAGTAACTCTGCACTACATGAACCAGGTCACTAAATCATTGGAGGGGTCACTCTTTATTTTTTATTAGAGAATAATGTGCTAATCAAAATTAAATTGTTCAATTAGAAAGTTAAAGTAGACAAGACGATTGTGACTGAACACTAAATTGGAGCAATCAATTGTATTCTATTAGCTAAGAGTGGAAAGAAAATTGTGAGCAAAATGGAAGTTAATTAGAGGGCTGTGAATTTTCCTGTTGTGTTGCCAGAGAAAAATTGTTTGGTGGTGTACATGTGCAAAGACTAAACACAGCATGTGCAATGCCTAGGGATGGTGATGAAGACAATTACATCACCAGTTTATTGAGGTGTGTACCCAACTGGATTCTTAGCTCTTAAACCAGAACTGGAAAGATGGAAAGAGGGGAGCGAAAGTTTCTTTTCACAGGCACTATACACATTTCCTTCCAAAATTCTTGCTCCAGGAGAAATATGCCCAGGCACTGGAAAGCTGAAAAAATGAATGATGACAAGAGCAAGAGGAGGATCCAGGCCCAGGCTGGGCAGAAGTACCATGCAATTCCCAAGTGATGAGCAAATAACACCTGGTGCTAATTTTTATAGGAGATACATTTAACTCCTCTGTTACTCCTCCCTTTCCCCTTTCTGTCTTCTGGTCAGTAAAATTATGTGTAGCAACAAGGCCTTAGGATTTGTCTTTGTCAAGGATGAGTCAGCGATCACCTTTAAAAACAGGCTCACCCACCATCTGCATTCCCTTGCAAGTCTGTTCTACAAGGACCTGAGGAATAGGCATCCTCACCTGAACTCCAAGACCCCCTGGAAGTGAAGAAGCTGAGCCCAACAAAGCCTTAGCAGCCTCCCACACATCCTATCTAGTACAGCTGGTCCCGGGCCAATGTTTAATCCTGGCCATGCTGCCGACAAACAGCCCAGGAAATGGCTGCTCCCACACCGGCCCCATGCCCACCGTGGCAGTGGATCACAGGGCACCTCTTGCACCCTTGCAAGGTTCTCCCCTGTGCCATAGCATGGAGTGAATGCTGTAAAGGCCACTGTTTACTGGGGTGGATGCCTGGGTCACAGGGGAAAAGCTGCCTAAGCCTGATCTAAACTTTCCTCGTGAGTTGGCCTGTGGGGGTGTGAGGAGGAGACAAAGGCAGTGAAAGGGTACAAGTGAAATCCTAACTGGATGATGAAGCGAAACATTCACCATGCACTTGCACAGCAGTTTTGTGTTTTAAATGACAGTGTGTTTGATTAGAATAGTTAAGATTTTTCATTGTTTAACCTGTGTGTTGACACGTATCGAATGCATTGACTGGTATCTTGTTATGTGTAAACATTTTAAGCTTTATGGGCTCCAAAAGGCAGCTTGCCAGGCACATTTAGCTTCCCAGTTTCTGTGTATATCCAGTTGGAAGACTTGGCTTTTGGCTGTACCACTGAAAATGGGTTGGCACCATTTGCTTGGATGCAGAGCTAAGCATTTCAAATATTGAAGTTGGGGCAATTTCTTCCTGAAGTAGTTGCCAAATGCTATAATTTGTGCAGTGAGAAAGGAGCAGCTATTAGCCCAGTGGAGTGGCAATTGGAATTCCTAATGCATCTTGTCCTGATACAGCCTCACACTGTAGTCACAAGACAAGAGGGACTGTCTTTAAACTGAAAGAGGGTAAGTTGAGATCAGTTAGTAGGAAAAAAATTTACTGTGAGGATGGTGAAGCCCTGGAACAGATTGCCCAGAGAAGCTGTGGATGTCCATGCCTGAAAGTGTTTTTAAGACCAGGCTGGAGGAGGCCCTAGTAACCTGGTCTAGTGGAAGGTGTCCCTGCCTGTAGCAGGGGTGTTGCAATTAGATGATCTTCAAGATCCTTTCCAACCCAAACCATTCTATGATTCCTCTCTTGGCCTCACCGTGCCCATATTCTGGAGGAAAACATGAGAGACAGGTGGGTTCCCCTCAACTTTCACAAGTCTCCAAAAGGTTACCCAGCAAGTAATGCCTTAGTGCAAACATTGCCAGATGTCATTGTTTGCCTTTTAATATCTTCATACCGAAATGTCTTCTCACCTTTTAAGAAATCTGCCTTTCTGACACGATTCCTTTCACTAGATAGTGTATTTGGAACAGTGGCTTTCTTTAAGTGCCTCAGTTAAGGGGCAGTGAAAAATTTGCTTCTTACTATTCCTTTTATCAGGTCTTTGGATAACATTCTTATTTCCAGTGTATTCAATTTCTGGTTATGCAAGTTAGTCAGCCTTTTGGGATGATACAGCCTTTTTCTGTGCTGTGATCTACATAGATCTGCCTTCCTCATGTTATTTCCACTATTAAATTTCCCTTCAACAACACTGAGTGAGCATTGCAGCATTGTGGGGTTTTTCTCAAAAACATTGCTGTAAAAACCTTGAAGTAATGCAGTTATGCTAAAACAATACATGTTTGATACTACAGAGTATGTAGTGTGATATTACAGAGATTTTATTTTCATTGAGCCAGAGATATCCATCACTGCAATACCTATATTAACGTGCATTTACTTCTGGATTCTGGTGCCTTCAGCACTGAGAAGGTGCGATAGCTCTGGATAATGGTGTACCTTCATTTGGAAGCACAGAATTACTTGCCTTTTTTAAGCTGACTGGAGTATAAACTTTAATTTTCATGCATGCTTTCTGCCCTTCGGTCAGCATCATGGACCATTCTGAAGGTTGCAGAAGTAAAAATGACAAATCTTTTAACTGACCAATGAGCTACTGGTGGTCAGTTTTGATCATTCTTTTCCTTTTCTCTGATGTTGTAGGCCTCTGAAGTCTCTCGAAACAGAGGAGTTACTCTGTTGGCCAGACCAGGCAATAGTCTTGTAACAGCTATCCGAAACCAGCACCATCACGAGGCATTACCTCTGGGTAAGCCAAGTTGGTTTTTTAATTCTCAAAGCTCACAAAGGTGGGTTTTAGGACTTCTCATCAACTGTGTGCTGCACTGCCTCATGTTGCCCTGTGCCTCACTGGCAGTGCAGTGTGCCCCTGTGGAGTTCCGGTGATGTGGCAAATAAAGCCTCTGGTTTGATTTTACCTTTTCCAGCTTACAATGACAAGATTGTTGCATTTCTACGCCAACCTAACATTTTTGAGATGCTGCAGGAGCGTCAGCCCAGCTTGGCCAGAAACCATGCACTCAGGTACTTCTTTTTGCCATACTGCTGTACCCTACTTCCAGAAAGTTCTTTTTGTAGTGGGGAAAACCAAATTCTAGTAACTGTAGTACAACAGATGAACTTGGATCTCCTGTGGAACTGCCACCATTAAAGAGTAGATGGGAACCACCAGGATCCATGTGGTTACTATAGTTACTTTCCACAGACATCCAAGAAGTAAAATAAATGTGGTCAAATAATGACCAGAGGCTCTGCCTTCACCTGCAATTATCACTTTGCTTTTCAGAAGATAAGAGTTAAAAGAGTGTTTGGAAGGAAGTCAGCAGCAAAACCCCAATAAATCCAGCAGAGCCAGGATTTTGCCTCATGGTTGGATTTCCACCCCTGTCATGGATATAGTCACCCTAGACATTATAATGTAATAGGAGCATTATTATGAAGTGGGTTGTACTATTGTCTTTAATCTTTCTCACTTGACTTAAAGGTAAAGGTAGTAATTTCCAAAGCAGTTATATTGTGTCAAACCCATTCCTTTCCTATTCGATTTTTTAAAAACAGAAAAAACCAGAACCAATCACCAATACAGCTTATACTCATTTGAATTCCAAAGTTCAAATTAACTGATTTTGGCCAAGAACTTAAGCTGGTGTTAATCAATGTCAGAGGTGCCCATATGCACCAGCTGAGAGTTTGACCAAGAGTTTAGGTTGTAACGTGCAGTCAGAGGTGTGGCTGCAGGACTGCTGAAGGAGGAGAGGGCCTCTAAATTCCTGCAGTCTGCTTTTGCTGGTACCCTTATTGACTCCTCATTTACCTCTGATGGCCAGACAAAAAAATTTTGGGTGTAAGGATTAGACTTCCTTCTGGAGGAATTGATACATGCAAATAAAATGAGAAATAGAATGAAAAATACTCTCAGTATTCAAGATGTACATTTCTGTAACTGAGAAATTTTTATCTTCACCATCACATTATTCCAGACTATTTTTTTTCCTCAGCTGTAACTTGAATTCTCATTTCCCAGAGAACAGATAATGCTTTTATCTCCTTTTGAGCAGAGAACAAAATTGACCAGTGATGGGGGCTAGACAGCTTAGCCAGTGCATAATGAGATTTGTAACAGGATATTGAGGCTTTTGCCTCTAGGTCATTGCTGATTATACCTTGGGCCAGGAGTGATCCAAGCTACTGTCTAATGCTCATGCAGCAGGTGTTAAGCAAACTCTTAGGATGCAAAGTCCATCTTTTATGGACCTTGATTACAAGGTCATAGAGATCATCCTTGACTTGAGATATAATATTTTGACTTAATACTAGAATGAAAATATTTGGACAATGCAATGCTTTAGAAACACACTGATAGGCTGGGGTGTAGATGCATATCTTTCATGATCCTAATGATAGGATCCTATCCTATGTTTTCCAGTTTTTATTAACAAAAGGTATGATTTTACACATACAACTCATATTACACTGTATAACATCTGTGTGATTAGTTCATACCAATATATGTTAGAGTGTTATTTCCCAGATGGAACTGACAGAGGGAAAGGAAGTGATATTACTGCAAATTCTGTTAAAAAAAGGTGCTATGTTAGTTGTAGGCTTACACAAAAAATCTGCACTTGGTGACCTGACATGTACACATGAAACTGGAGGACTAAGAATCATTCTGTTCTCTAAAATAGGGAATAAAATATCTTTCTTTTGGATCAGTAAACTGGGTGATGGAGACAGAATTTTTTTTGCAAGTTTGTTAAGAAGATTAGAAAATTAATCAGGCATATAGGATGTTTGCCATTTTTATAAGGAATTACCAGAAACTGGCAAAATACCAAAGAATAACTACTCTGTGCATGGCTCAAGCTGTGATAATGGCATGTTTTTTTCTGGTTTTATATTTTTTTTCTTCTCCTCTCCATAATATCACTTATATTTCAGGGAGAAGATCCATTACATTCGGACAGAGGGTACACATGGGCTTGAAAAGTTGTCGTGTGATGCAGATTTAGTAATTCTACTGAGGTAATCAATTTGATCAATAGCATAATGTCATTACTTACAGTACCAGAGAAACTATCTGGCTCTTTCTCAGCATAATTGAAAAGATTTTGTTAAATCAGGTCATACTGATAGCCATCCAAAATGATTCAGCCAGAGTCAGTCTGTCAATTTGTACTTCCTGGAAGGCAGCCTCCAACAGCACAGTAAATCCAGCCAGCTCAGTCAGTATGGCTGCTACCATACTGACTACCAGCAGATAAAAAAGAATCAGCTCAAAATGTTTCCTTTTAATGGAAAAAAATCTTGTTTTTTAAAGAAAGAAAAAAAAAACAAAAAAGAGAGGGAAAAAATCCCTTGTCTTTCTCACTATAATAATGTAACTGCTCATGAAATTGATAATTTTACTGCATCAGTGCTGCCACACATGCATGAAACCTCAATGTCCAGTGCAGTGGGCATTGTCTGGGTAATGAAGATAAGGCTTCAGTTTGTACTGGAACCAGAGAGCTTGGTCTTTAGGTCCTGCTTCTCTTCAGTGCAGCTAAGAACTTATTTTATTGTCTTGGTCTGAGATGGGAAATGTTGCATTACCCAGGTGGGGTTGGTGTGCTGTGACAGCACTGCCTAATGCAAGAAGTTTACAACTTATTCCCATCATTTCAATTCAAGCAGTCAGAGCACTGAACTACATGAAAATGGCCCAAGTAAAACAGCCTGGGAGATAGAGTGTGCGTCTTTACTTCTTTTTGCTAATGTGTTGAATGTGCTCCTGTTTCCTACATAGCCTCATGTCTTTGCTCTCCATCAATGACTGAGCTATCATGTTAGCATCAAACATCTATTAAAATTCATTTTGTTCTTCATTGCTAGTGACTAGGCTGTCTTTGGGAAGCCTATGGAGTTTTTTAATCCATGAGCTCAGAGATGCACCCAAACATCTGACACAATGAACTTGCACCATGCTGCGTGTTTACATTCCTTCATGTGATGAATGTGAACTAAATATTTCCCTATGACTTTTTGCATGCAGCCTTTTTGAAGAGGATATCATGTCCTACATACCACTGCAGGCTGCCTTCCATCCAGGTTACAGTTTTTCTCCTCGCTGCTCACCCTGTTCATCACCCCAAAACTCTCCAGGTAAGGAGATGGGAAAATTAGAACAAAATCTTGCATTTGTGGTATTTCTTCTAATAAATAGAAAAGAGCAGATTCAGAGCCAGCATCAGCTGTCAGCCTTCTAGTTCCAGTGCCCACTCTGAATCTGATCCCAGCTGCTTTTTTTGCTGGGTCAGTTTCCAGTGCTGCTGTGTGACTATTGATACACGTACACCTTTTGATATCGCTGGAAAGGATTGGGTGGTGTACTCCAAGCATAAGTCACTGACATGGAAGCACATTCATTTTATGTGACAGCAGCCAAGAGAACCTTCCAAACTGAAGGTGTGTTGCAGGACTTCCAGTACCCCTGTAAAGTTCAGTCTCCTCCACTCAATGTTCCAAAAACTTCTCTTCTTCCCTAGGCACATCTATTTTGAGACCTGAGGGGATCATCTTCATCATCTAGCCTGACCTCCCGTGTTGAACCCATTAACTTAGGTTCGACAGGAAACATATTTTCCAGAAAGACATGCTGTCTGAGAAGGTTATTTCCAGCTGTGCTATGTCTCTGAAGTTATTGTTTATGCTATAGAAATTTGAGGAGCTAATGTCTCCCTTTTGCCAAGAGGCACAACCCCCACCACAGTCTCACTTTGTGGCTGTGTGTCCAGTGGCCATTTTGAGAGAATCAACAGAAATGTGATCTGAAGAAATCAATTTTTGGTGGAGCTTTTTGGGCATGCATTTAAATTATCTGATTTCAAACAAAATTAAGGAACAAGAGAAGTTCAAATCTTGGATGTGGATGTGGAAAATGGAAAGGTTTTGATGTGATGGAGATAAATGCTAAACCCTTCTCTACAGGAGAACTGTGTTCTGTCAGAATGTCCTATTTTCATTAATGAGTTTTAACGCCATTGTGAGTACAAGTTCCCCTTGTCTATATCAGGACAGGTCATAAGCAAGTCTTCTTCAGGACAAGAATCCAAGTATATGGCACAAATGTGACTTAGGAGACTGTTCTTGTGAAAACACAAGGGCAAATACTCATTTCCAGCAACATACTGTCTTCTTGCTAATTTCTGTCCTGGTTATAGAGCCCATGAGAGCACCCCTTCTCTTATGTCCTGGGGGAAAACAAAAGTCTGACAGAAGAAAGAAGTGTTGTAAGGGATTCTCTTTGTGCTGCATGTATATACACCTTTCTGTTTTACCAGCAGAGACAGTAATGTCCTTCCCTTATGGCAATCATGATACTTTGGGCTCCCACTAAATGTGATGGGCTTTTTTTCCTTTCCTGTGGAGCATTTGCTGCCAGATTTCTCATAAAAGGGCTGGTTTTTATTGTCTTTTGTAATGAGATAGGTAAATGGGATTTCATTAATCCATTTTTTGGCCTTTTATGGTGTGGCACTTGTTTATACAAAAAGAATAATCTCCTACTTTGAGAATGCAGCCTTCAAAACAAAACAGGTTCCAAATTGCTGAAAAATCTGCTGCTATGTGTGAATCATAATAAGGAAATGTAGCATTTCCTGCTGGCAGAAATCCTTTTTGATGCCACAGAAGGGTTTTGTGTTGATAGCTGGAAGTGTTTAATATACAGTCAGATTAACACAGGGAAACCTGACTCCCAGCTTGGCTGGGCTGCTAGGCTCCAGTGAGAAGCATTGCTCTGAGTTTCAGAGGTTTAATCCTGCCAAGTAAGGAGATATCCTATACAATGCAGAGGAAGAGAGATCTCTTAAAAGTGCAAAAGGGAAAGAAAACCTAAATGCCACTGACCATGAAAGGTAGATATGTATGTCAGTCTTTCTCATGGCTTTCTGATCCTTCAGTTTCCATTCAGTCACAGCTAAAGGCAGAGGCAACACAAGGACACACACAAGGTGAGCTTAACAGTACTTTTAGTGAAGAGGATACAGTCCCTGGAAGTTCATTTCCATCACTGAATTACAGGAACTTACAACTCTATTGATGCCAGATAGATCAAAACTAACAGTGAGTGCACTGTATACCTGCAGGAAGTTCCTAACACATTTATTAACCAGTTCTGTGTGGAAACATCAGCTGCATGATTTGGAAGAATGTCAAGCCCCTAACACCTCAGGATGCTGTTTATTTTCCCTCCTCCAGGGCTGCAGCGAGCAAGTGCAAGAGCACCTTCTCCATACAGGAGGGACTTTGAAGCCAAGCTGCGCAATTTCTATCGAAAACTTGAAGCCAAAGGGTATGGGCAAGGTCCAGGGAAAATTAAGTAAGTATTAAAATCACTCAGTCAGTCTAAGGGGACATAACTTTGTCTTTTGTCATTCACTATCCATGAGGACAGGGATAGGGAGTGTAAAACACCCTGGAGGTTGCATTTTTTTACATAACCTCAGGGAAAGATAAGATCTTCATATACTCTGCAAAAGAGTGACCTTCAAGAGGCTTTTGTGTGGAAGTTTTCTTCCTAAAGATTCGTATTCTCTTACTTTCCCATTTCTTGCCTATTTAACAGGGATATTCATATTCCTACCTATAATTTGCCAGTAGGAGAATTATCCTTCCAGGCACTCACCAGATATTAACCACAGCTATATCATTGTAATGGTGGGATGACTCCAAATTCTTTGCATCTACATAGCAGTAGATATGTACAACTCAGGGTATCAGTGTAACTCAGGGCCAGGACAGGATCCTACACAAGTTAGTTTGTACATGCAGGTTTAACTTTCCATAGTTTTTTGTGTTGATAGCCCTCCTGGATTCAAATTGGAGAGATTTGTGCCAGTCTTCATGTGTTTGTGGTTCTTTGTCATTTGATTGTGGAGTTTCTTTCCATACATCTTAGTTGGCTTTTGAGTCTGTACCAACTTGTGCTCAATCTAGTTATCCAACTTTGCCAAAGGCTGTGGGCTGTTTCTAAGGTATTTCCTGGGCATCTGGTTGAATTTATGCCTCAGGCTGGCTTCCTACCAAAGGACATCTGTTGTGGAAAAAATAAAAGTATGAAGCCAAGCAATTTATTCCAGGCAAATGTCATCAGCAAAATGATCTTATAGAGCTGAGGAGTCCTAGCTGGTGGTTACCCCTTTTGGTGTCCTGCTAAATGAGTCCAAGGCAGACACTAAATATATTTTAGAAGGTCTGTTTTAAAATGTCCATGAACATATGAACAAGAAGGGTTTCTTGCACAGATGGTGTGTAAAAGTACTATCCATTAAGTTGTTGTAAAGATTAGTAAGGGAATGAGAGATGTGTTGTATAAACAGAGGCTGATAACTCCCTTTGCTTCCCCTACCACAGTGGCAGTATGTCCATGGACATTCACTGGATTAAATCCAGGAAGGGGCCAATTCCAGAAAGCTGGGACTTCATATACAGAGGGAACTCAAAGCCCCCTCTACCACATAAATTTGTACATATGGGTTGTTGCGGAGAGTCTTAGCAGCAGAGCAGCACTTTGAACCTAATGATGGCATTGTGAAGGAATTCACCTTCAGGGCACATAGAAAAGCCAATGGAAACCTCTAATGGTGAAGTAGCACGGGCACCAGCAGGTGCCATTTTATGAACTTCTCTGAGAACGAATGTCTCTCTTTATAGCTGTTGTTTACCTCCAGCCTCACAGGCTCCCACAAGACCCAATGATCAGATCTTTATTTCCTGTGATCATCAAACTGCCCTTTGCAGGTTGATTATACGGCGTGACCACCTGCTGGAAGGCACCTTCAACCAGGTCATGGCCTATTCCCGCAAGGAGCTCCAGCGCAACAAACTCTATGTCACATTCGTCGGCGAGGAAGGGTAGGGAACCACACAATGCTCTCAGCTCTGAGGCAGCTGCTATGTTGCAAAACAACAAGTTGACTAATGCTGAACCACTCTTGCTACGTAATGTTTTTTTTTGGTTTTGTTTTACCCCTGAGTAAGTGATTCATCTTAATCAAGGCAAACGTTTGTTAAAAATAACATAACAATAATGCTTCATTTTCCTATAACAGTTTTACCCCTTCCATCTAGATGTCTCAAAGTGACAGTTTAAGTGGTTAAATCTATTGTTATCTTGTTTGCTGTAGTTTTTTTTTTTCAGGCTGGAAGGGAAAACTCATCTCCAGGCCAGTATTTACACACTGAATTGGTCTGAGGGCTACAGCTAGAGACCAGACCTTTATCCAGTTTGTTACTCTAACTCTTCACAATAGATCTGGTTTTGCTTTAAAAATTTTAGCTTTGCATGCCAACTAATGATCATTTGTTATCCATATGTGGATTTCTTGTTTCCATCTTAAGTGAGAAACATTAATGCTGTTTAGTCCCTAAAATTTCATTCGTGCAGTTGGAATCTGAAAGCAATAGAAGTTTCCTGAGAAGGCCTTTTGTCAGGAAGCTTTGTACAACTCTTAAAATCCATGAGCCATTTTTGTATGATGAAAGCCAACCCCGGACCTTTTGTTTGTAAGCACAACTTTTCAAATCCACCCTGGTTCACCTCAAGAGCTATATTGTAATTGAGGGTTAATCCACATGCTTTTATAATGGAAAGACCATTATGTGTGTGTTTCCAATGTGCCATATGACAGAGGCATGAAATTGTATTTCAGTAGCTTTGCATGTAAAGTTTCCTTTGTTCAAAACCCATGTGTGTAGGATTTCAGTCCCAAAGGTATCAGACAGTACCTGAGGCAACTCCCAACATGTCCAGCAAATGCTGACACTCTCAGCTCTGAGGTGTCATGGCAAGTGAAGGGCTTCTGTCCCTTGTCTTGGAACAGGTTACATACAGTGGGAAACAGAAGTTGCCAGTCTCAAAGAGAATCACTTGGTGACCTCAGTATCAGGGTTTTTTCACTCTTACTTTTTATTATCTATGGATTCAATATTGTGTAATAGAGGTCATCTTTCACAGCTGATCTTGCCTCTGGCCTGCAAGTAAAGCATAAACATGTTGCACACTTCAGTTTATGTTTTTGGAATAGCGTTCTGGAATGCTAATACTGGCCAAAGTCATTTTGTTTTCTGTGTGGCATGGTGTCCTCAGGAGAAATTACAAACCAATTCGATGTGCAAATTCATTCATTTTTCACTGATTCATTTACATCTGAAGATACATTCCTCTAGGTTTTCTGCTGCTTAATGCTAATATACATTCTGCTGGAAGGACTCTAAGATGCCAATTCCATACTGAAGAGTTGATGCTGTATGGCCACGTGATGCTGTATGGGCACAGCTTCCCACGGTTCAAAGAAAAAGACCATTGAAAATGAACTATAAAGGCTTTATGATGAGTTAGTGTGTTGCCCAGAAATGCAGTAGCTAGTCTCCCATTGGAGGTTTTTGAACATAGACACATCTTTGTAGTTCTTTACTCCAGCTATTATCAGGCTTAACCCAGTACATTGATGTCCATGGAACCAGGCCTGGTCCATGGCTGGCACTGGTGGGTCATGTGGGCTTGTTACCATCCTCTTTTACAGGTGTGGCTTTCATGTCATCACATGATCCCAGAGCTAAGGTTCCTCAAAGAGAGCACTGAATCTCCAGACATAAAACACAGGAGGATGGGCCTGTCTGCCCTTTTCCATATTTCTAGTTGCACAAATCAATCTTTCAACCCCTTTCACTTATGCTTCTATAACTCCATACACAGACCATTCTGATCCAGTTGCAGAGCTTTCTACTTATTTTACAATTGTTAAGTAGAAGGAATAGTGTCCACCACAGAAAATCTTTTGGCACACATGATATATGGCTACAGATCATTTCTTCATATTGCTACATGTGGGAAAAACCTACTCACCATTATTAGAGAATGATCTGTTTTTAATAAATCCGCCAGACTTTTCATTTAATGCATTCAGGAAAAAATTTTAGTCTCGTTTTCCTTTTGTTTTCCAAGTTGAATGTAAAAATTCAAGGGAAAAAATGAGGCTCTCTACAGAGCAAATTCATACAACAGCAAAGCTCAATTTAGGATGTACCACATGAAAATAACAGAAAAGTGGAAGGGTTGGATGGAACAAGCAAAGAATCACCATTCTGTCTTAAGAGACAATTCTGCTGGGATTTGGTCTTGTTCTTTATGGTTTCTGTAGCTAAAAAAGCATCCTTGGGGCTAGATTTGGGTGCATCTCAGTGTAGGAGGGTCAGAGCAATTTCTCATTTAGCCCAGGCTTTGTGGTCTGTGAACCCAGGTGTTCACAGGCAGTTCAGACCCACTCACTAGAAAGCTACTCCTCTGCTGGCCAGCCAGCTGAGGCAAGGCTGGGCCTTGTACCTCCAGTTTGCTACGCTTTTGGAACAAAGGAAAGTAAACTACTTACAGCATGTGTCCCAGTTATGATTCCTCCCAGATCAGCCTTGATATTGGTGAAGTTTTGGCATTGCAACTTGTTCAGGAATCAAGTTTTGAGAGGAGAGATAAATCATGTTAGAAACACTTGACTACACAGGCTGCTGTACTAAGACAGCAGCCAGTGCAGGCAAACCCAGGAAATCCACTCAAATGATAGGGAGCCTCATTTTATCTTTTCTACCTTTTTCTTTCCAGGTTGGACTACAGTGGCCCCTCCCGAGAATTCTTTTTCCTTCTGTCTCAGGAGCTCTTCAATCCCTATTATGGGCTGTTTGAGTATTCAGCCAACGACACCTACACTGTACAGATCAGCCCCATGTCTGCCTTTGTTGAAAATCACCTGGAATGGTAAGAACATTTTATGAAGAACTGAAGAATTGTTTCAGAGCAATAAAAAAAATGGAAAAGCAAAACAAAAGCTCCCAGTTTAGACTGGAGTGCATACAAATATTGCTAATTCTGGGAAGAGGTGGGGAAGTAGGTTGTGAAAAGGAAGAGATGAACTAAGCATAAATACAAGATCAGGCTCTGAAAAAGCAGTTGTGATGAAGTACTACTATTAAAATATCCTGCTGGCATTACTTGGGACTTGATGTTTGTGAACTTCTGTGTGAACATAAAAAGGACAGGGAGAAGAGTTCTGCTTAATCCAGTCTTCATCTCCTTCATCCCTTTGTGAAAAGAGCCAGTGTGACCTTTCTATACATCACACAGCATTAGGTTTGTAAGCTGTGTAGTGTTCTCTGAGAGCCACATTGCTGCTCTGTTCCTACCACAGGCCTTAAAAAAGGCCCAGTGAAAGCAGTTTCCCTTTTCTTCCCTGACAGTGTCCCTGCTTGTTTGGGGCAGGGCTGGAAGAGTGAGCCAATATTTTAGCTTACTAAGTATGCAGACATATTTCTGATCTTGTTTCTTTATCAAAAGTTCTGAAAGCATATTGTGATGTCCTCATTTTCTCTTTCTGCCTGCAGATCTGTCTGTCTTGGGGAGTTGTTTTCACTTTGGTAGTTTCAGATGTGGTTAAGTGAAGCACAGGCTCCGAGCCCCAGGCATCACATGGTCCCTTGTGGGATTTCATTGTGTCAAAGAAGTGCTGCCACATGGACTTGTTCCTATGATGGTTTTCTTTGTCAATCTCACTGGCTCTTCTCAGAGATCCTTTTCTTAAAATGGGAGGCAGGCCCCTTTTAAATTGCAAATAGTATGTGTTCCTCTGTTCTTGTGAACAGACCCCTCCTTTGCTTGGCTTACAGCAGGTGGGAGATCATGAACAGTTGTGCTGTCACCTCTGTTAAAGTTACCCAGGGGAAAAGGAATGTGCTTGGGACTGGCATGGTTTCTAAATTGTTGGAATATTTTTTGTATTATCATTTCCAGCAGTGGAACTAACAATGATCCTTGCTTTAGAGTGTTTCTCAACTGACATGAGCAGGAAGAGAGCAGCTTAATTCTTACAGCTTGTTCACCTCCCCTGCAATCCTGTTCATTAGACATTATCTGGAGCCTTCCTAGTTTTCAAGAAGAAATAAAGTCTGTGCTGTGTCCTATCCTAACAGACAGCATGGATAAACTTCTGATTTAGGAGGCTGTTATTTGTAGAGATGTATTTTGACTTCCAGGCAGAGGGCCAACTAGGCAGGTGCAAACCCATGATCATTTTGCCCACATTGTGACAAAGCTTTTTCATAGCCTCCTCTGTGTCCAGAGATGGTGCTGCCATGTTATCTCAGAGCAGGTGAAACATGCCCTTGGTTCTCATCTGTTATAAACACTGTCCTTGCAAAGAGTTGCAATTTTCTTAAGTGATAAATTCTACTGCAAGACATATATGCTGTGTTTGATCCCTTCATTTTGTCCTTCTGTGCCTCAGGAGATTTTAACATGAAAGAGGCAGATTTTTAAAGGTGTCCTGGGTATGCAGAACAGCAGAAAGACACCTCATATGATTTTCCTGTAGCAGTTAGCATTTAACTCAAAAATCAACAGCTGTTAGACACGTAGGCTGTTTCTCCAACTGCACATATCAATCCAGCTTCTTGCATGCAGAATGTTATTTGGCCTTCAGACATTTTGTTTTCCTATTTTTAAGAAAGATAAATTTGGCCTCTTGGCCTGCAGAAAGAAATAAATGCTACGAATGAAAAGGTTTGCACATGCAGTATTGTTAATAGGACAAGATTGCATAACCCAAGGGGAAGATAAACAATCCAGTTGGTGCTTGGAAATACTTCATGAACCTGTTATGGAAATAATTGCCTGAGACCAGCAGTTTATAATTAGCCTGATAGGTTTCATGATTGGCTTGTAGATATCTAGACATTCTAAATGTTTTTATACTGTGTGACTGATATCAGCTATTCGTGTGTAACCTTAGAGTCCTGTGTTCAGAATTCTGTGCAGCCAGTGAAGATAGGAATTGAACCAACCTTCTTGAAAGTGAGTTCAGTTCTCCCATTAAGGCTTTACAAGCTAACTTCTGTGAGGACTCTGTACTAACTGCCTTGTTGCTGTTTGTTCCTGAGGAATGAGGTTTTCTGGTGTTCCCAGGCTTTCTTCATTCTCATCAAAGTCAGAGCTAGAACTTCTGTTTCTCAGATTTACTTGATGATAAGATTCCAGCAGAGCCTTCTTCCTGTCACATGCCAGAAATAGATATCACTTTCCTGTTCTCAAATCTGTTATGAAGCACCAGCTAACATAGATGAATCAGTTTGAGAGTTCCAGGGTCACAGGTAATTAATATTCATAGCCTTTTCAAAGCTTGAAGTCTGATGTCAGTCATGAAAACCACACAACCACAATTGGGTTAGATTTGCAGATTTCTTCAACTGTATGCTTTTTGGTGCTGTGGGGCTTGTTATTTATGTGAAATCTACCCTTGGCATGTTTTTCTCTATGGTACTTCTGCAAGACCTCTCTAGACACAGATATATAAAGAAACAGAGCTAGCAAAAAAATGCTCTCAAAATTATTTTACATTTTCTTAAGTGAACAGTGGTGAATTTGAGATAAATACAACAAAATGCAAAGATGTGAAGTTTTATTCATATTGGCAGAATGGAGAAATACACTGCTCTTTTTCCCCAGCCTAAAAGTTACAGTTCTGCCCCTTTTAGTGGCTTATTTCATGCTTTGTTCTTTGTACAAACAGCATTCTGAGTCCAAAATGAGCACATCAAAGCACAGACTAGTTGTATATATGCCAAGTTAAGAAAGAGACATAATGACTGGAAAATATTTCTCATTTATGGAGAAACTGAGATTTAACACCTTTCCTGCAAGCTTCCATTGAATAAGACTTTTTCCTTCAGTTAACATATGTGCATACTGAACACACAAAATATAAGATATCCCACATTTTTAAAGTTAAAATATTTTAAATCCCCTTCTATCTGAAAGGACAGATACAACTCCTAGACCAAGGAAGTTTGATGATATATTTTTATCTGCATGCTACAGAATGTACCTGAAGCTCATAGCCAGAAAAGCTGCTTTTAATCCGTTCCAGTAATGAGCCATTCTATCTGATCTAGGTAAATGTGTCTAGCTTTTTGCCTAGATATTTGAAAACATCTTCTGAAATACACCCCCTCTGGAGGTACTTCACCCTTTTCCACATAAGTGGGCAAAATGTGGAACAAAAGAAAAAAATGTGAAAACAAGCCCAGCCTCTGCATAAAAGGCCAAATGGCCTAGACAGAAAAAAATCATTCACAGACATTCATTTGGAGATCTGAGGGATCTTAACTTGAAACATCTTTTTTCTGTGTTTTCATTGTGAATTAGTGACAGCATAGGTTTTTGTAATAGTAAGCATTTGTGGATCTTGCTGTGACATTTATGCAGCCAGAGAGCAGCACCCCAGTGCTACAGTTATCTTAGAGGCATTTACAGCTTGCTAATCGTACTTAGCATTTTGTATCCATCTCAGAGAAGCCCTGTTGTGTTTTGTTTGTTTTTCTTTATATGAAAATTAATGCATTTGTTTATCAGACCCTTTAGAAAGTTGAAGACCTGTGAGTAAAATGTTTTTGTTCAGAATCCTACTGAAGGCCACAGACATGATACACTCAGACCCAATGCTCAGGTGTCCAGAAGTTGTAGATTATTGCTGGCCACATTGTCCTAATGAACTCTATAATTTGATGCTCATTTAGAACTGCTTTGTGGCAGGACTTTCTTCATTCATTTCTCATAATGAATTTTCTTTCTTCTCTCTAGTCCCCCTTCTCGTATTCTAGTCTGTGCCACTGAGCAGAGTCAGACAGAAGACTTGCATGAATGTCTGCATCTCACTCTGCAGGCAGATGGAAGCCTGGTGCACCCATTCTCCATGCAGACAAGATCTTGCTTTCCCTGTGCTCCAAGTCAGCTGACATGGTCACTGCAACTGCTTGAGCTGAGCAAATACATGCTGTCTCCCATCAGGGCTGATTGCTTCAGGCATGATGGCACTGCCTCTGTTGCTTTTACGTGTTCTGGCACTCGGGCAAAGGCAGCTCCCTTTGCCTACACAATGCTGTGGGGGCATAGCCCCAGCTAACCTCTGAACAGCCTTTTTATTTGTTTTGTGTAAATGAGAAACCACATAACCAGCACTATCCATGTGTAGCATGCTAGAGAATGCAGGGTGTTGTTTTTCCCTTTTTTTGTTACTATAAAGCCAAGGAGAACTGAGAATGTTGCAACTTCAGCTGTCTTTTCTCCTTGGAGAGCTTGGTTGGTTTTCTTACCCCGGTTTCCTTATGAGTTGTGCCTTGTGCAATTGCCCTGCCTATCCATCAGACAGATTCCTAATCAGTTTAAGACCTGTCTGACAGGAAGGTAAATGTCTTGAAGATAATAATTTCCTAAAAGCTTTGTCAAACTTGTGTCTGTGTGAAGGACAGATCCACGGAAGAGTGGCTTAGAGAGGTGGGGGAAGAGCTCAGCAGGGATGTGTGCTGTCTGTCCTCACAGCTGGCCATGTGCTGTCTGTCCTCAGAGCTAGCCAGGCAGCATGAGTGAGCTGACAGGTCCATCCCAGGCACAGGCTGCAAAGCAGCCACATCATCTTCCTCGGTAGCTCAGGGATGTGAGGCAGAGCTGTGCATGCTCAGGGGAGACAAAAGGGAGAAACTGGAGATACTCCAAAGCCTGGGAAGTGCTAGCAGAAATGTGGAGGAGGAACTGGGAGCTACTGCAGTGTGGCAATGTGGGGCCATCAGAGGCAGATCTATAGGAAACAAACCTCTGTTAATCCTTCTACACAGAGATTGACTTATTTCAATTAAAGTGTTTTTAAAGAAGGTGACAAATTGCCTTATGATCTAATGGGTTGTATTCCAATGCAGACCAGCTCATGGGATGGATTTAGGCACACTCCCTGGCTCTTTATAGAAACAGTGGAGAAATGTAGTCATAACATCTAAGCAGGAGGTCTGGAAACAGCCATTACTCCTCTCCATTGACTGAAGGGAGCTCTTAGGAATATGTGGTCTGAATTACTCATGAATCTCTCTGACTTTTCAGCTGTTGTGGCAGGCAACCTATATATGGCCCAATACCTGTTCAGTCAGGGAGTTAGAAACACTGAGTTTGGTTTTGGGCTTAAAAGGGCCACTTGTGTGGGTGTGCATTTGGGGGAGGAATTAATTTAGGAGACCAATTTGCAGCCGTCTTGAAAGGGCCTGTTTATGCTAAACACTGAGAAATCATCCCCTTAAAAATCAGATAATGCACCCCAGAGTGAGGCATCAAGCTACATCCAGTTGTTTTTGAAATTAGATGATTGCCTGGTTGCCTCAGTTTCCATCTGAAGAGATTTCCTAGTATGTAATCAACTTGAATTCCGTTTGATGTACAGTACTGCTAGGAACTGCTTTGAAATTTTCAGATGAAAGGCACCGTAGAAAACCAAAGCATTTAATGTTATGTTAGACCATAAATTTTAATTACTAGCAATATCTTATTTTAAATAAATTATGTCTGCATGAGAAATTTTCAAGCACTATTGTAAATCTTCTGGACAAGAATGATATTAAAATAAATGTGCAGCTGAAATAATTTATAAGACCTTTTCACTGTGTGAAAAGGGTATGTTACTGAAATGCCTTCTTGCTGCTGTACTGTGATCTCTCTCAGTGCCTCCTGTACTTAAGTAAACTTTGATTTTCCTATTAAGTTTGATGTATGACTGTATCACATACAGCCTGCCTCAACAGCTGGTTAATTATTTATTATGGGTCAGGAGGAATTGGAAGATTAAAGGCAAACCAAAACTGAAGGAGAAAAAAACATTCTTCCTAACAGAGCTTGTACAGCAACCATTTTTTCTTTAAAAAAAGGTTCTGCTTTATATTTACCTTACTCTTGACTTTCTCTCTCTTACTAGAGAATTTTTTCCAAGCTCTTTTGAGGATCAGAATGGTGTTGCTTTATGAGTTGAAAGAAGAGATGTCTCTCACAGTCTCTACCCCTTTTCCCTTCCCTGAGTCTCAGAGTGTCTGTAGCACTTCTTCCAAATTAGAGTTTGGTTTGAGGGAAAGGCGGCTGTTCTGTTTTGTTCTGTATTTACAAAAGTCGTATTTATGGGTTTTTCCCTTGCTTAGGGCCATTTAGTCTTTTGCAATGCTGCAGATTAAATCTGCCCATGGGAGGGAGGTTTCACATGAAAATCTCTGTAGTGTCTGCACCTTGCATGTGGCAGAGGAGAAGAGGGTAAGATCCATGCTGTCCCTGAGCACGTGGGCCTGCAGGGAAGCAGCAGGATGGGCAGTGATTGTCTGTGTACTGGTAGTGGTGAAAAACTCCCCGTGAGTGATGAACGTTGTCATATCTCCTGTTCCAGCCACACTGGAATGGCAAGGCTGAGCTGTCACTATGAAGTATTGCTCAGTCATCATTCCCCTCCTTACTTCTCACTGCATTTTATTCAGACTTCAGTAAGGTAAAGCAAATTCAGCTAAAGCAGGTGCAGAAATTCCCAAGATAATCTTCTTTTGTAAGTAACACAATTCATACATCAAAAGAAAGACTGCTTATAGAGAAATACTGTTTTCAGTAAATCACCCATATTCATTTTTGAGTAGCAAAGGCATTTCTTTTTCTGTAGGCCTCTCCCTGGGATTTTTTGAAAGTTGGAAGTTTCATTTGTTTATTGAAAGTATGTTTATTTGTTTATTTCAGTATGTTACCTTAGTGTTACATTGAATTCCAGAAAAGGGGAATATTAAAGATTTATCTGATATGTATGTTTTTGAAGGGAGAAAGGTAATGTTTGTCAGTTTTGCCCCAGCTTGGAAGAGGAACATTTTTGAAAATTCCCATAAAGTTATGGAGGATGAGAAAAATCCTAAGCTGGTCACCCTCTAAGAGAAAAGTTCATGTGATAGCAAGAATACAGAAGTATACATTCAGCATCTTGTGGCTTATTGAAGGAAGCTTTGTACCCTGTGACTTATTCTTCCATTGTAGAAAATGGCATACTAAAAACTGGAATTATTTAATTATGTTGGAAAGATTTGTAAAGAAAATTAAAAAAATTTCTTAGGCTTCAGAAAACAAATGCAAAGGTTCTGCTGTTCTGCATGTTCCGAGAAGAGGATCAGAGCGGTCAGTTTGCAGTGATATTAGTAAAAGCTGGAAGTATTCAATGATTTGCAAAACAAGACCTGTAATGGACTGCCAAACATTTCATAGCATGTCTGACTATCAGCACCCAGATTTCTGACATTACTCAATTGAGGATCCTCGTCCTGAGAGACAGGCATCCTTAGCCGAGTTGCAGCACAGTGCAGACCCAAGTGTGTGGCTTTGGACAGGGGTGGCAAGTCCAAAGCCCGTGGACTGTTTGCAGTTAGCTCAAGGATATCTGCATCACCTGCAGATGCACTGCCCCTGAGCTGTTTGCAGTTAGCTCAAGGATATCTGCATCACCTCTCACCACGCAGGGTAAACATTCCTGGGTGCTTACCAGGGCTTTATGATGAGCAGTCTCTCTCATGCTTAAATACCCCAGACAGGCTGGAGAAGATGTGCCTCCTTTGAGAATAAGTCAGTTATTGTGGCTGCAGTGTTTGTAGTTAGCCATTGAAGGAAAATGTGCAGTCATTCAGCTTGTGTTTTTATGACACTCTTGTCTGGCAGATGACTGAATCTGTGGATTTCCCCATAGCTTGACTAGTTTGTTTCAACACATGGAAAAGCTATTGAAAGCAAACATAAGTCATGTGATGTCTGAAACTTCACCAATTCATAGGTTTGCAAAGTGCCCACCAACAACTCTTCCAAAGTCTTTGACTGAGAAATCAAAGTCTTTGATGAAAATGTTCTTTTGCTTGTTTGAAATAAAATGACCCATAAGCATCAGACTGAATTGAACTACCAGGAACCGATGATAAACTCATGATAAACTGATAAACATATAAAATGTCAAATAGACTAAACAAATAGAATGGAGAAGGGACTCAGAGGACTGTGATTCCATTGCTGACTCTATCACTTGTTTTCTTGATACCTTCAGATAAGTTATTCTACTTTTGTATTTAAGTTTTGTCAATTTTCACAGGGAAATATTTGCACTGATCTCCTCTGGAAGCTGATCCTCTGCTTTGAGATTTGCCAGTCATCAATAAAGTCTAAGATCTGAGAAACACAAAATGTAGAGGTTTGTTTTCTGCTAGCCAGTAGCTCATACCTCAGTCTGGATCCCCTCCATAGCTGCTGGGCAGAGGAGTGTTTGCCAAGAGTCTCCCAGGCCAGTGTGTCTTATCCCTTGTACCAGCAAGAGAAGCTAAGGGCAACCTGGTGCTGATGGAGGTTAGTGGTGCTCGTGCTGCTGTGTTCTGGCAGGGGTTCTCCCCGGGGAGGATGACTGTGCATCATGGTCTTGAGGCTGAGAGGTGGCTCTGCAAGCAGAGATGGCCACTTCAGCACTTGGACACTCCTCCTCTCCTCCTCCAAACCCCTGCATTCATGGAACATGTTACTGATAAAATGATACCTAGCATAGATTTCTTTTTGCAGAGAGAGACCATGTTCATTTTTAATCTCCTTACAAGATTTAAAGGCAGACCTGGAAATCAGCTCTCCGTTTCCAACGCGTGGTGTCTCTGGTGCTCAGACAGCCCATGACACCGAGGCTGGTGTGCCTGCCATGGCCCCATGCAGAGGAATTCCTGCACCTGCAGTGAGAACTTCTGGCACAGTTCAGCTCATGTGCAAGAAGGCAGTGCCAGCAAATCCAGCGTGGGCCTCCCTGACTTGGCTGCAGTGCTGAGCTAATGCAGCTGGAACCCTTTGTCCGTGTGAGTGTTTATCTGGAGCTACTGTGTGGAGGAAAGGAACCATCTGATACGTTGTGTTGAAGAGAAACCCAAGGGGATTTTATGAATTTCCCTTATCTACATTATCTTTGCCTCTCATTTTTCTGGATAAAGCAGAATAGCCTGCAGCTTTTGCCATAAATTCATGCTTTCTTCTCTGTGACACAATTAGTCTTTTAACCTTTTCTGTCAGTTCTTTTGTGGTGGATATAGCCAGGACATAAGAAAGAAGAAAAGATATTTTGAGTGAACAAATGGCTAGGTTAGGGACAAGGAAAAGACTTGAAGGATCTGATTAGGTTAAATAAAGACGTAATAAGGTTTGGATTATCTCTTTGTTTTTCAGTTGCTGGTAATTTAGGCTTCAGGAATGGTTTGAGGTTTAGTTGCTAATTTAGGATGCATGAGCTCCAGAGATTTAGAAGGACATGGATAGTTCACATTTCCATCACATGTAAGCAATAGTTCTTTTTCATGTGGCTACTCCTTGGTACTGAGAAATGTGTTCCACTTGCAGATAGATCCAGAAAATAGAAGTAGGCAACTGAAGTGCGAATATTGTACTGACCTTTTGCAGCAGAAAATATATGCACAAATTAGCAATAAAATGAGAGATTGGCTCACATAAAGTTACTCATCATATGAAACTCTGGTGCCTACCAAAAGTAAAAATATCTAAAGAAAGGCTTGTTTTCATCTTAAGAAAATTATCTGTTTGGGATTTGAAATGTAAAGGATTTTTTTTTGTACCACATTGCTTTTCTTTCTGAAAATCATTTTTCACCCTATTTCTTTTCTTGTTTAATTCCAGTTCTTGGGTGATGCACCTATATTTCTCATCCTCTCTGAGCACTATCTTTGTATTTTATGACACTGCACAAGCAGGTTTGCTGGACTGTTCCTCTTTACAGTAGGGGCTATTTAAGAGAGGCTAGTGCTTTCTTAAATGAGTGTAACAAATTTCCTTTAAAATATCAATAAAACCCCTAAGTTTTATAGGCATAATAAGCAGACAGGATTATCAAAGAGAGGCTCATGGAATATGCTTCTTGATCTTTTGATGTCTGAATGAAATGCCTTGGCTCTGAGTAGCAAGTATCCTCTATTAAATCCCAGTCACATTTGCTGGGGCAGCAGGAATCAATCCCTGTAGATTCTTAACTATTTAAGGTTCTTTAGTTTCCAGGCTGGAAATCTGCACACACAGTTGCTCCATGTCAGTAGTCCTAAATGTTTTCTTTGCATTTTAATTGAAAAATGAAGCTTACCTGACAGAATTTTCTATGGTTTCATAGTGAGGAAGTATGGAGTTTCCCCTTACAAACTCAGTAAACCTGGAATGAAAACCTGGAATGAATTTTGACCATATATGAGATAAGATCCATTTCAGTATTTAGAACATAATGCACAGGAGGTAAAACCAAAACCTGCTTGGGGTGAGTCATTACCATTCCTTCAAAAGAAGCTTGTAGGTACCTAGAGTAAATTCTCATGTGGGATGCCAGTGTGGTTAGTTACTGGAGTCAGAGCAGCATTGGGAGATGCTGTGCAAATGTGACCCAACACTGTATCTTGGTCTCTCTAAGATCTTGATCTCTCTAAGGATTCTTTGTATTAGAGATGGATATAAGAAAAGAAGATGAGCCAACAGTACTCCTGTTACTCCTTACATTGGAATTCTCCTCTATGACTAATTTAGGAGTTATTTTACCTTTTCTCTTTAATGTGCTGAGACTTCATGAACTTCTGTCTCCAGCCTTTGTAAGAGCCATTCCTTTCATATTAATGACACATGAGGTCATCAGATTCCTGAACTGAAGAGGCATGGTGCTGGAATGCCACAGCATCCACCTCTGAACCTGCAGACACATGGAGCGCATTTGCCACGAGGCCAAATGACATGGTGAAAAAGAGGAGTCTGCAGATGCAAGTCAGATAAAGAGAACACGTGAGCTGTCCCAGCCTGCATGGCTCAACCTTCCTGACAGAAGAATGCTTCATGTCATCCCATTAGCCCCTTCAGATGTTCTTTCATTTGAGTGAGCAGGGGTTACATGTGCACACCAAATTAAAGAAAGGTATTTGTTAATGAGGGCTGATAGATAGAGGTGTGGATTTGATCCACTGACAAGGTTTTGTAGAGGTGACCTGATCTTCTGCTAGATCATTTCTCTGTAGGTGTAGCTCATGTAGGACATGTTGGCCATGTCCAGCACTGAGCCAACACAAGGATGTGTACTGCCAACATCTAGACACAGACCTCTGGAGCATGTGCCTGACACACTGCCAGTATTGCTTAAAATTCTTCTCTTAAAAAGAGTCCAGGCACAGTTGTTGTAACCATCTTGCTGGTCAACTCTTTTTGCAAAATACAAATTCTTATCACTTTCATGCATTAAAAGAAAAAGTTCTTTTTTTAAAAAGTGCTAGTGCTGGTGATAACACCAAAATTCAGAAATCCTAGACTCAGTACATCTTCCTCTGCATGTTGTCTCCCCCCTCATATCAAAAGATTGCAAATCACAAAATTTTAGACTATAAGAATTGATTTTTAATTCCTTTAATCAGCAGTTTCTGGCCTTCACTTGTGAACCACAAGTGTCTTCATAACAATGGCAGTTTTAACAGTGCTTTTAAACAAACTGTACCACAACCTCTTGAATCCATGATGCCCAGTTTCCTACAAATTTTTGTTTTGTGACTGAATTTTCTGTTGTCTAATGAGATGCATGTTCAAGGTGAAGTATTTCCCATGATTGTGCCTTTATAAATATTTTCCTCTTGTTAGAGTCTCTGGTATCTACTAATGATCGAGATTAGATCCAGTCTCTCCCACTGTGAAAGGACTAATAGGCTCTCCAGGTGGATCCACCTGACAAATACCATTTGTCTTCAGAAGAGCTGCCAAGGACAGAAACCCTGGAACACAGTGTAGCCTTGTTTGTTCGGCTTGTCTTTCGGGTGGCCAAAAGTTCATCTGCATGATTAAACAGTCAAGAGTTTTAAAACTGGTGCAACAAAATGTGTAAATTTCACTTACAGAAAGCAAGTCTTGTGAAAGTGACATTTTCAAATTTGATGTGAACCATGCTATATTTATATCTCTCAAGCCCTACTTTGAATATTTTTTCACAAGCTACTGCACCAAGAAGGGCACATTTAAATGCAGCTGATGTATTTGAGTGATATAAGGTTTGCAGGATTTTCAATCTTTTTTATTTCATCAGGTCATCCTCTTTTTAGGATTTGAAGTTTCTTACACCGTACCTAATTTAGCCCACAAGGCATGGTTCCCAAGGCATTCCCAACAGAATGATAAAGACTGTTCTTCCTCTGTACGCACAGATTACAATTTTTTCAAGGTACATCGTTATCCATCTGAATCCAAGGAAAAACTGTCAAATAAAGTAGAGCTCCATTCATTGAACCTTAAAGAGGAGCCCTGTACCAAATTGTGGGTCACTGTGGGTCCTGCCTTGTTCGGGTGCTGTATGATAAGGACCAGAGTACATTAAATCTCCTGTGACTCAACTGCAGTGGGAGGAAAATGTATTGCCTAGTTGCTGCTACAGCATGGATTTGTCTCTCCCTGAGCACACGGATATGTCGCAAGTATTCACAGAGTCCCACCGAGGGGAGTGAGCCTGTTACTTTGCAATGGGCTGTTGTGGCTGCTTCAGGGGCACCTGAAGCCTCCAGAAGGAAAAGGAATTAGCTGGGTACAGTGGAAATGTCTGCAAATGGGTCAAAGAGTAGTGCTGTTAAAAGCCAGAAAGCAGGTGCACACAATGTCCTTTTTGAGTGGACGAACAGCGTCAATAGGCAGTCAAACCAGAGCAACTCCACTGCTCATTAATTCTGTCTCTCGTTCCACCATTTCCTGTTCATTAACTGCCTCCTGCATTTACCCTCTCTCTGGAGCACATTACTCAGACTCAATCATTGTCTCCAAAAGGGAAGGGTGTTGAAAGAAAAGGCCAGAGCAAGACCCTGCATTCCCCACCTCTCCTAAACTAGCTTTTCTGCTAGAAAGAAACCAAACAAGTATTTTACACTTCCTTGGAAAGATAAATGTAATTCAGGCTTAAGGAAGGTATGTGCCCTCGAGCCAGGATTTACCTTTGTGCTGCTTATTCTGTCAAGAAAACTTGTTTTGTTCTGAAAGGACTGTTTTACCCACCTCTAAATCTCACCGTGCTCTAAATCTTTTAGGAAGAAATAAACACAAGAGTCTGGCTTTGTTTTAACTGGCTTTTTTAAGGAGGGCAATTTGTTTCTTCTTACTTTTTTGTAAGTTTTGATACATTTTAAGTGGAACTGCTATGCTTGTCTGAGTGTAGTGGCAGCTTGATGAACTGAATGGAGCCACACACAGATAAAATGTGTATTTGTTCTCTGAGAAAGACAGCAAATGGCTCCTGTTGATAGGAATCTGCTGACTTACCATGGTCCATATTTCTCAGTGCTGGACCAGAGAAGTGTCATGTCTGGTCCCAGGCCCTGTCCAGCAGGGACAAGGGGCCAGAGAACCTTCTACTACATCATTCTTCAGAAGAGAGTCAAGTATAGCAAGTCTCTGAAGAGATACCAAGCTCTATGCAGGGGCAGAAGGGTTTGTGGGCTGGAGAGCTGACATGCCTTGGCCACACAGCACCATGTTTTTCTGGGGTGGTACAGAGCTGCCAGGGAATACAGTCTGCAGCACAGCTTTTTTATCCATTGTATTGATAGGCACCAGCAGTGGCAATGTTTTATTAATTATTTCATCTCACTTATCCCATGTGTTCTTAGGCTGGTGTGCCAGGCTTGGACCTTTCACACAGAAATCCTGCCTGTGGCTTTGGGATGGTTTGATGCAGTTCTGCCACAAGGCACTGATTCAAATCAGGCTTTCCATTAATGGCCCCTGGAACATGTGTCCCTAGCTGTAAACACCTTGGTGTAGGTGCATGACCCATTCACGTCAGCTTTGCAGGAATGCCCTCAAAGCCATGCAGAAGTGAAACAAGCAGCAAGGAGAAGAGGGATGCTGTTCACACATTCAAGCAGTTTCTTAGGAGAAGCCACATTCCCAAATCTTTCCTGGCAGTTCACTTTTGCTTTATTCCAGGTGGCTCCTGTCTGCCCAGTCCCACACAGCTGAGTAGCTGTGGGGTGAGCACTTGGTGAGGAACATCCCCAGCATTTTCATTCAGTCCTCACTTTCAAAACCTACGGGGATGTATGAGGTTGAAGAACAAAATGAAAAAAGCTGACACGCGCTGTTTAGGACAAACGGACTTGATTATAGATCCTGGAGGTGCTATAAAACTGACAGATTACAGGTTCAGCATTTCTGGGGTTTGAGCTGTCTGGCTTCCACTGTGCTTTCATTGTATCAGCTGCCCCTCGTTTCCTTGCCTTTTGCTGGAAGCGCTGCACTGGAGCACAAGTGAAGTGAAGCAGGCCCTAACTAGAGCCAACAGCTGCCTTTTGTTGCTGCTGTGGAAACAGCTGTAAGGGGTAATATAATCATTCTTCTGTGGCTGGTCAGCTGCATATCATAAGCACCTTTCTCTGATTCAGGGGACCCAGAGGCAGCTCCTGTAGTGATGTAAATGCTAATTGGGCCCACAGCAGGCTATTTTGTGCCCCATTTGACATACTAAGCACTTGTTGTTCTGTCCCATGAGCATTCAGTTGATTGAACAGATATTCTTTGCCATCTTTATTACAATCAGACTCGTGTTTCCTTCATGTGCAGGAGAGGTCTTTGCACTGATTCCTGTAAGTTGAAGGAATGGTTTCTACACTTTTTGATATGTTTCTCATCTTTTGTGCAGTAAAGCTTTTCTGCGTTACCAGTCAGCTCAGAGTGCTCACATTTGGGGTGATGGATTTTTTCCTTTCTTACATATAAGCAAGTTTTGAATGGCTGTTGGGGGTTGTTCTTACAAAAATCAAACTCACCTGGACTCACACCAGTTTTGTGGTTTTTTGTCTGGGATGATTGATTTAAAAGCAGGTTTGATGAAAAAATATAGAATAAGTCATAGAAGAAATCATAGGAAGAAAAATTTAACAGTTTATCATCACAAGTCACAGATTATAATGGGCAGGGTGCTATTTGAGTGTACCTGTAGTGGGGCTGGGGGTGGTTGTTCTTAGAAACAAACAGAGGAGTGTGTAAATACTGAAAACAGCTGAGCAGCAAAATTAAGAAAGTGGTCTGGAACAGTGTGCCTGAAATTTAGATGCTGATTTTAATGTGTTCTTGGTCACAACAGTTAGCTGAACTATTTGAACAGTTTTTCCCTATCAAGTCAACTCACTACCCTTTTAAAGTACTTTAAAGCCCCACCTCAGACAGGGTTGTTGCTTGTCAGAAACTGGATATACTGAGTCTCCAAACATCCTTTGCAGCTCTTTTAAGATAGCATTTTTTCTGCTGAGGTGGAGCATTACAGTATTTCCCTGGCCAAATACTGTGTTGGATGTAGTCAGTCTATATCAGAACATTGAACGAGAGATAACAGAAAGTGAGTGTTCATTGCTTTGGCACAGGAGAGCACATAACATGCCAGCTGCAGGTATGGCTACATCAGGAGGTGCATCAAGGAGATCCATTATTGATCAGACATGGGAGGAGTGGCATTTAGTGTCTGCTCGGAAAAAAAAAATCAGGGAATAAATGTGAAAAACTAATTCAGAAACAAACAAACAAAAAAAACTGTGTAAGTTTCTATACTGGAAATCTTGAGTTACACTTCATTAACTCTGCATTTTTATTTCCCAGGTTCAGGTTCAGCGGTCGTATTCTTGGCCTGGCTCTCATCCATCAGTACCTTCTTGATGCTTTCTTCACAAGGCCCTTCTACAAAGCCCTGCTAAGGCTGTGAGTATAACCCCACAACCATGCACAAACAGCATCCCACAGGGAGTCCTATAGAGACACAGACCCTCAGGGTGCTGCTTCAAGCACACTGACCTTCAAGTTCTTTCTGCTGGTGGGTTGTTGTTCTGCGATAGAAAATGAACATATTTTAATTTTTCTTTGCTTTCTCCAAGAATTTGCCATTCATAAATACTATGTTGACAAAAATAAATAAGTATGACATTTAGAAAAACACATCAGAAAGTTCTGACACATAACTCCAGAGTTTACTACTGGTGAAAAGTTATTCCAAAGTTATTCCACCTTCAGCCAGGTGGAAGACTGAAAAACATCCTTAATGGAATGAAACAAAATAATAAGGAAAAAAGGGCAGAGGTTATATTAAGCAAAAATACATCATTTGTCATGCCTCACTGGCAGAGTAGCTTTTCATTCTAAAACATAAGTTGGGTTAATTAAGAATGTTCATGTAGATATAACCAGGGAATGTTTTTTTGGTCTTCTCTTGTCTTTTATTTTAGTAAGTGTAAGCTACCAAGAATACATTACTTTCAATTTGAAGTTTATCAGGTTAATTTAGATTGACAATCAGTCCCTCTTTAATTAATAGACTAAAGTAAAACAAGGTACACAAAATTTTTACAACAATAAAAAAGCCATAAATATTAACTCAAGACTGCAATTAAATGCTAAAGAGCAGAATAAAGCTTAGCTGAAACAGCTTCATCAATTAAGCTGATTCCAAATCAGCAAAGATACCTGTCTTTACAGTCCTTTAAGTTCTTTATCATGTTATTCTTTGTTGGGTTTTTAAAAACTATTATTATTGCTGGGGTACAAACACTCAATTGTACCTGATGTAGTCTGAAAATAGGCTGAAACCTAGGGTTCTCCCTGCATCCTTGTTGCCCCTTTAAGGAGTTAGAAACCAGGCTGTTCATAACAAATCTGTCCTTTCAGCAGACAGGGATGGCTCCTTATTAGCAGAAATTTAGGCTGCCTGATCTGCCCTGTGTCAGTGCTGTGTGCTTACCTGGCAGATGATAGATAATGGAAGCAGCCAGGCACAGCACAGTGGGGCTGAAGGGACACATGTGCTATGAAGTGCAGAGCATCCTGAAGATCCACGTAAAATCAAGCCCCAGGGGTGTCTTTTGACAGCAAATAATGCAGGCAGCCAACAGATTTGGCCTTGAGCCCAGCTATGCAAAGCAAACAGTTGCAGAACTGCTTCAAGAGGGTCTTTAAAACAGCCTTTGATGTTAACAAAACTAAATGAACTTCAGTTTTATGTTGGATCTTCAGTAAATTTGTTCACACACTGAGTAGGAAATCATTCTGACAGGAGTCACAGGACCATATATTTTTTCTTGTCTTGCAATCAGGCCATGTGATTTAAGTGACTTAGAGTACCTGGATGAAGAGTTCCATCAGAGCTTGCAGTGGATGAAGGATAACAATATCACAGATATCCTGGATCTAACCTTCACAGTGAACGAGGAGGTGTTTGGACAGGTGAGCACAGCTATGTAAAACATCTGAAAAGCAAATTTGAAGCTGACAAAGTTGAGCATGATGAACATCTTTCTGTCAGAACAGATCCTTTAGCCTTTCAATAACATTTTCTTCTCCTACCTTCTGTTTCTTTCAAGCCACCTGTTCCAAGGCAGATGTTTATTCTTAGGGTGTATAATATACAATACCAGCCCCCCTACGGGCCTGTTGAGCCACACTCTGATAAGCATGAGGAATTCTCGGGAGTGCAGCTCTTCTCTCCAGGGTGTAGTTCACACAGATGTGGCATTTGGTGAATGCAAGCAATGTAACTTCAAGCTGATGTGACTGAAAGGATGGATTAGGAGGGATAAAAAACATTTCACAGGTGCTGTAGGACCTGGCAATCCTTACCATTATTTTGTCTAATATCTCCCTGTTAGATTCTGTGTCTCTTACTTGCCTTGCACCTACTTACCAACTTGGTATGTACATCTATTTGTTGTGCTTTCTGCAGCTCAGCTCTACCTTAGTCAGACAGTTCTCTGTAACCTGGCTGATCACTAGACCCTTAGGGAGAGTGCAACACTGGCTTAAGTGCAGTCTGGCAATCAGAATAAATGTCTCCTGTGGGATTCTTTGGGTTGCACTGAAACCCTGGTGCTTTTTGGTGTTGCAAACCATGCTGGATTATAACTATCTCTGGGAAGCATTGAAGGGAATCAAAACAATATTCAGACCATGATTAAGGATCTCCAAGGAGATACTGAGAACTAGAGAGGCTGGAGAACGAAGCCCACCAAGCACTGCAGAAGCTCAGGGGATGGAGATACCTTGTAAGGAACAGATACACAGTGTCAAAAGGAGCAGAGAAATCAAGTGTAATATGACCTTATATACCCTCCATCTTACACGCATCACACCTGTGTGCCCTCACTGCCCTTTTGTGATTGGTCAATACGCATCAGCATTCCATGTTTCTTTGCCTTCCATACTATTCACAGGTCCTACGCTGTCGTAGTCCATTAGGGATGAGGCTCAGCTGCAGCCCCATTCCCAGTCACCACAAACTGTGTATCCACAGGAATATCCAGAGAATGGCTTTCACCACTTGACAGTTAAGTTTCCTGGAGGGATTGCACAAAGCTAGGGTAGTTCTGTGAGCTAGGGAAGAGTTTGACAAGTTTCTGAGGGGAGGAATTCCAGCCCTGCTCAGCTATGAGCTTTAAAGTAACAGAAAGCAAGCAAGGCTTCAGGGAATATATTAAAAACTGAATTTAGCCTGAGTATAGCAAAAGGTTACAAAGGATGAGCAGAGTTAAGGGTAGATGAAAAGAATGGGGCAGAAGAATTAAAGTAGGAAGCATCTGTAGGAGCAATAACACTGTTTTTCCACAGACTCAAATGCAGGAGTTTTTCATGGACTTGGAACTGAGAGCTTGCATGACATTGAATTGACAGTACAGTGGTTTCCCTGGAAGGTATGGCTACATGAGACTAATACACAAAGGCAGACAGAAGCATACAGACATATTCACAAAGGCAGATGAGACAAGTTTGTATTTACAAGGGAAGACTACAAAGTTGAATAAGAACTGAGTTGCCCTGATGCATCTGAAGGTAACATTTGGCACACTAATTACTTGTTATACTCTCCTCAAAGGAAAGAGAAAACAGGTACAAAGGAGTCTGTTGTGGAAGATAAGAGATGGCTCCAAATAGAATAGAAAAAAATTACAATCTGTTGAGGATACTGTGGTATAAAAGCAAAAGAACACTAAAGGTTGGATTTTGATGCTGTTGTCTAGTACTTTTTGATGCTGTTGTCTATGTACTGGACACTGACTTTGCTAGAACTAATGATGGGGAGAAAGGTTGGTTCTCACTGTGAATTACAACCGTCAGAATCCAAGTGTCCTAAGTGAAAGATTTTCATCTTGAAATTTACTAAGTGCTGACAGCAAAATAACAAAGAATTTCAGTCATATTTTATGCTCACAGATGGATCCTAGTTGGAAATTCTTTCATGCCAAGAGTATCTAACCACTTAAATGCCATCTGAGCATTGCTTTGCTTGGTACATGTGCAAGTGTAGATCACAGTGGGAGCTCTGCTAATATTTGGGCATTTGGATTTCAAGAGCTGGGTAAGGAAAATGAGAAATATACGGTCTCCTTGAGGAGCTGTATAGTAGATGGTTACAGCCCTTCTGTCCTGCTTCCACAATGACTTTATTATGGACCATTCACTGCTACTTTCATATTTTCTTGTCTCATCTCTTATGTGTATTGAACTTCTAAGGCTTTCAGGCCAAATCCTCTTTCTTGGTCGTTTCTTAAGGAGAATTTACTCCATATCAGTTCCAGCCTTCTTGTGTACTAGAACCCAGAGCACTCCTGTAACAGCAGTGATACAGTGTCAAATCAAGCATTACAATTTTACTGGTGGGGGAATGACAGTTTGAGAATTTCACTTAGAAGACAGAGATGTGTCAGTTGCTTGTGACCCAAAGTACTTTCTCATGCTTTTACCCAGTAGAAAGTGTTCTTCCAGGCCTTACTCTGAGCTCTCTGTGGATACAGCCTGTCTCTGAGCCCTGGCAATTGTTCCCATCAGGTAAAAGGAGTGAGCTACATTGGTTGAAATGTCTCCTTGCTACTCTGAAACCTGATTCTCAATTGTAGCTCACAGCTGCAGTTAATGCCCCTAAGAACAAAAGCCCTGAAATAGGGTCACATTGCTATTGATTGTTAGCCTCCAATCATAGATAATTAATAGTATTTGAATTTATACAGATAATGAGAAGTTAAAAAAACAATAGTTTTTTAGGTGTTTGTGGGAAGTCTTGCAGGAAACTTTGAACATCTAGAATTATGGTCATGCTTAAAGCTAGACAACACTTAGTCTTTGGATTGGCAGATACACCTTAATGCCTCACAGCCTTGAAGAATACAGCATGGTAGCTGGGCCAGAGCCCTGCTTTCTGGACAATGCAGCATTGCTTGTATAATGGTGATGCAATGATTTATGTTTGGGAATTTAACCTGAACCAGCTAAGAATTCCTAACTCCTTCCATCTAGCTTTACTTGTTCCTGTTGTTTCTCAACTAAGCTACCAATTAGATGACTCAGCCAATGTTTTTCAATTCATAATATTGCAATAGGTCCCTCAAGTAAGGTGACCTAAATACTGGCTGTGCTGTATGCTGTCTGCTGGGCTAATAAATAGATAATAATATAAATAATGCTAGTAATGAATATGTATTCATACAGTTCATTTAATGTCTGTGGTGGACATCGTTGTTATAGCAGCAGAAAACTGAAGACAAGAGCAACATATTCTTCCTTTTAAATCAACTGAATTGAATGTGAAAATAATTGAAAGACAAATACAATTTTCTGTCACATGGGAGGAGGAGTATGCGCTTGCTGGGTGGGATCCAGACTCATTCCTTAAATCTCTTCTCAATCTCAAGCTTTTGTAACCCAAGCCACCTAAATTAACTATTAAAGTGCAAAGAAATTATGCAGCTCTTGCTTAAAATAAGAAAAAGTTATTTACAGTACAAACTCTTCTCATGTTTGGATGGCTGACACAAAACTCTGAACCCCACAGTGACTATTTATCTGTGCAAGGTTGCTGTACAGGTCTTGTTTTAGGTAGTGTATTGGGAGTATTCATTTTATGATACTTTCTTTAGCTGTTTGCATTTCTAAGTAAACATTTTTACTAGCACTTGGGGAAGGGTAACACTTGTTGCCTAAGAGACAAGTAGATATCCCTTCCAGTTGGCAAAGCAATCTGCTACTCCAATACTGTGATTGTCTCTCCATCCTATTGTTTCCTGTACTGTGGCTTGGATGATCTCATGTTTGAAACACAACATGATCCATGCAAAGCTACACCACTGTTTATCTTTGTTCTGTAGGTGACAGAGAGAGAGTTGAAGTCTGGAGGGGCAAATACAGCAGTGACAGAAAAGAACAAAAAGGAGTACATCGAGAGAATGGTAAAGTGGCGAGTGGAACGAGGAGTGGTCCAGCAAACAGAGGCCCTGGTCCGTGGCTTCTACGAAGTAAGTAGCAAAGTGATGCTTCCACAGTCATCCCTCCTTCACCTGAATGAGTAGCACCCTGGTTAAATGCTTCATTGGTACCCTAGAGAGTAACTAAACAGACACAAACAGCAAGGAATTGGAGTTCTTGCATCTCTACAGACAGAGACCTTGGATATAGTGGGTTTAGGATTAAAGGAAAAAGGAAAGAAATGTGTCTTCTGAATGTGATAAAGCATTACTTATGATCAAGAGTTAAGAACTACACTGCTTTCCATTCACTCAGTGAGAGAAGTAGGCATTTGCAAATTTTGTTCTACTATGTTGTGATTTTGGGTGAGGATTAGGAGTCCCTGACAAAGAAAGATTGTGAAGAATTGTACACTTTGATGAGAATCTGATGAAACACACTGTGTCTTCAGGGATTTGTTCCAGGAAAGTCAGTCCGCAGGTGCAGTCCAAGCTTGCTGGTGGTATTCCCGGATACTGCTCCATTGCTGTCCCTGGATTTTGCAGTTTATCTTTGCTGAACACCTGGATCTGAGAACATCTTTCTGGCAGAACTGTTACAAGGACTGGGTTAAAACCAGTTGGCTTTGCTGACCAACCCATGTAGTCACCTATTCTTGCCCTTCCCTAATCCTACACAAATATGTGAATGCAAACATTCAAACTTTGTCAGGATAAAGAGTTGGCCACCAGAACCATAGGTTTATAAGACTTTGCTTCATTTCCAGTCTGAACTGTGCTTACAGGTGGTTTGTGTTCCAGGTTGTAGACTCCAGGCTTGTCTCTGTTTTTGATGCCAGAGAACTGGAGCTAGTTATAGCTGGCACTGCAGAAATAGATCTCAATGACTGGCGGAACAACACAGAATATCGTGGAGGTAAACTGCCTGCTCATGTTTACTACTATCTTGACTGTTTCAGTCTAAAACATGGAAGTCTTGCTCCATCTTCTCTTTCTGTCTTTCCTGAGGGAAAATGCCGTATTTTGTCCAGGAAGTTATTGCAAAGAATAACTCCTGAAATAAAAAAAAAAGTAAGAGCTCAGGTGTTGTGGTGTTATACTACTGAAATTGCTTCTGCTATTTCTATCCAGATTTTATCTATTCAATTACTGCAGAGTTAGAAGGAGTTTTGACCATTACGGACTGAAAAGGATTTGCACAATTAGATCTAAAAGTTACAAATCATCTAAGATGACTGTGACTGAACTCTTAGCCTCACAGAAAGTAGTTCCGCAAGTCCTACTGGCTTTAGCAGGTAGCTAAAATCAGGAGCTGAATTTCACAGTTGCCAATTACATTTCAACAATGTATAGATCTTGTTTAACTGTCCCCTTAGCTTAAACTATGTCAAGTTGGATTTTTTTCCCCTTCTCTGCTGCTTGGTCTGGTTTTGCTTTAAAGAATGATTTATCCAGGCTGTCTTGGATGATGAAAAAATGTGAAATCCACCGGTTCTGCACCACAAGTGGAAAGTTCCTGAGGTTCACATACCCTCCCCTGAAATAGAAGGTTTCAGTCTTTGCTGGTCACTGCCCAGCCTTTGGGTTACCTTGAAGTATGCAGTTTACCACAAGCACAGCTGGTCCCTAGTGTTATTCTCCTCCTACACTTTTCGATTTAACTTTTGAAACAAATTCAGCCTGGTATATGCTGGCTCTCACTGGCACAAACCAAGGCTCAGAGCCCCTCAGGTGGGAAGTTTGCCAGGGAAGGGCTTGTGGCAGCCAACTCCTCTCCATATGTCGAACGCTATTGCAATCCAAGAGAGAATTTACTCAGGAACCAGAAATTGTTAACTTGTTAAGACTCACACTGTGTGGCATATTGCTGTTGGTCTTTAATATCGCATGCATGTAACCACAGTTCTTGCCAAAAGGTTTGTAAGAGACCAATGAGTCTCAAGTGGATTTTTGAGTTTCAGGGTCCGAAATGAGTTAGTGATATTATAGTATCCAGGACAAAAAAAAAGCTGGGACCTACTGCCCATGAAGAACAAGATACATTGTTAGGCCAGGATCTTTCCAGTAGGAGATCTACTGCCCCATGCTAATGGGAACATTTTTCAATGTTACTCTTCTCAGTTAGGAGGGCGTGATTTTTATTTCTCTTGCTTGGTGTAGGCTACCATGATGGACACATAGTGATCCGGTGGTTCTGGGCAGCTGTGGAGAGGTTTAACAACGAGCAGAGGCTGCGATTGTTGCAGTTCGTCACGGGAACGTCGAGTGTGCCCTACGAGGGCTTTGCTGCTCTCCGAGGGAGCAATGGCCTGCGGCGCTTCTGCATAGAGAAATGGGGGAAAATCACCTCCCTCCCAAGGTACGTCCCAGCCAGGACTTTGTACCAGAATTGCTGTTAGAAACACAGGCCTGGTACTTTGTTCCATCTCTCTGTCAATTAATGAATACAGTAAGGACATGTAAAAAAAAAAAAAAAAAAACAACAAACAATGATCAGTTTGTTGTTCTGTAATTACATTCAGAGAAAAGTGTTTTCTTTTGCTGTCTTTTTGATTTGTAGGCTCAATTCAAACTATTTGAAATCTTTGGAAATGGTTAAGATTAAGATTTCCATAGGTTCAAACCTAGTTCTCTTATTTTGATTCTGGAACAGATTCAGATCAACAGGAGCTTGTCAACTGATTCTGTTCCCTTCACTTTCAAAGTGCTAACAAAAATACTTCTGAATTTACAGAGACATGAAAGCCAAAATCTGTCTCTGAGTTTTGGCTGGAGACCTGAATGTAATCCCTTCATTTATTCTGATGGTTCCACTTTTTTGTAATGAAGAAGCTTAGTGACAGAACTTCACTGATAATATCCAATTTGTTGCATCTAGTTCAGTCAGCCAGCTAGGAGCAAATGAGCTATAATGTCATACAGAATCAACAGACTCGGCAGTGATTCCCAAAGGAGAGGTCATCTTCCTTTTCAGAACAAAGGGGCAGGGGCACAAAGGGGTGGACTTGCCTCAGGCCACCCAAGAGAGTGATGGCACAGCCACTGATGGTTTCAGCTGTGAGTTCTGCTTTACTTCTTTATGGGTGACCAGCACTCATCCTTCCTTACTGAAGCGAGTCACCTTTTCTTGAATGTCCTGACAGTTGCCTGAGGCTCTGCCCCACTGGGATTACAGAACATTTCAGTGCCTCTGAGATACTTTTGCTACAGTGGCCCTTTTATATCACATTTGCCCTCCAAAGGATGCTTTCTTCCTGCTCTTATCATTTGCTTTCAGCTACACTGCAAAGGAGGCCACTTTTATGGCACAGAGCAGAAATTTCATCTCATAGATCTCACAAATATTGTCAGACAATCAATTAACCAAGGGTCTGGTCCAGTTTTCTCATTACTTGCTCTCCATGTTGTTTGCCCAGAAACATACCATAAGACATGGACTTGAGCAAACACCTGAGTCCTCTGGAGAGGTAAAGTCCAAATCTGGTCACCCTCTCAGTCCAAGTCTGCTCTAACCCATGCTTATGCAGTGGGAGATGCAGAAACTGGAGCCAAGGCACTATATCAGAAGGCATTCAGAGCTGATATCTTATGTGGACTCCCTCTAAAGTCAGGAGATGGGAGTGTTTTCAAGGAACAGTTCATCTCACCTGAACACAGACTTTAGAAATAGCTCAGCTGAGTCACAGCTGGAACATTTTGGTTTGTGTGCATCCACCATAAGGACTCTGTGAAGATTATATGGAGAGCTGGAGCCTACATGAAGCTAGATGTGCGATTTAAAACAAGATGAAAACATGTAAGGTCAGTAAGATGACTCATGCCATCTGAGCTCCAGCCAGCAATGCGGTAAGAAAGCCTGAGAGCAACAGTTTGCTATTTGTAGTCCAGGTCCTCCTTTTGCAGTATATTTATATAGTCAGGTTCTATGTAAGGGTTTCGGAGCTTACTGAGGACATTCCTGCTTGCAGACAGTCAGCAGTCACAGACTCTGCAGCGTTTCTGCAGAGCTCTCTTTGCACTCCTTCTGGGGTGCAAAGGGGTGAGAGGGAAGGGTGGACCTTGGTGCATGCACAGAAAATGCCCTGGCCTTACCCATCAAGTTCTGAAAAGGTAATTGGCCCCTTTCTGCTCTGTTTAACTTTCTTTGTGAACCTAGGCACTACTTCTGACTCAGATTCAGTTAGCCTCGAGATTTTATGTTTGTCTGCTGATCTCTGAATGAGTTGCTCTCCCTGACAGAGGCCTCCTTTCCAGGTGAAAGTTGGTAGCACTTATTAGAAGTCTTAGAGCTCTGCATTCATTTTAGCCAGGGGAAAAAGAAAAAAAACTTGCTCATGGGAAATAAACACAGCTTGATCACCATGAATTATTGCCTGCATTTTTATAAAATTATGGGGTGCTGCCAAGTATACACAGTGCTAAGAAATGCATAAAATACACAGGCTGTACCTGGAGCTTCCCTAAATCCTTAGTTAAGCAACTAAATGAGTATTATTTAAAACTTGTATTTTAAATACCTGATTATGATTTGCCCACGTTTATTTAGATTTATTTACATACTTAAGACTTACAGGCTAAGAAAAAGTCTTATGTCATATCCTGTCAGCCTTTTAACCCCGTGACATGAGTGTAACTAACTTTACAATAAACCACAACAAATTCCCTTTTCACTTTAACTGCTGTACAATGTGTAGAGAACTTTTAGCTCTATCAGGAGAATCCATGACTCCTTACCTGTTCCCTTACTTCTGCTCCAGATGGCTGAGGTAGTTTGGCAAATATCCCTACACTTGGGCAATGGAGCATGCAACTACCATTTACTTATAGTGAGCAGACATGTGCTAACACCTAAACTACATAGGTGTTAGCACATAGGCACTTGCAACAGCAACATGGCAAGGCCAGAAAAAAGGCATGGTGTAAATTTCTAAAATGAAACACTTTTCAAATAATAGCCCTAATACATGGCACTTAGAGTGCTTCTTGAAAGTACTGAGGGTAAGCAAGACTTTTTCAGGAAGGTTGAACATCCAGTAACTTCATTCTAAGTTGGTGGATTTGTTCATTAGTACCAGCTCCCTGCATGAACAGGGTAATCGTGGTGTAATATGTTCATCTAAGACTAAGAGTAAGATTACACCACTGTTTTATTTCTGGAGTGTGCACATGAGCCAGACACATTTTTCCTATCTGTATTTACTTTTGAGATCACATATGTTAGAAACTTGAGGCACCATACAGCTCAGAGATGTTGCTCTAATCCCAGATCTCCAGACAATGACCCTAAAGCAGGTTCCAAAGAGACTGCCAGCTTTGCAGATCTGTCGGTGTAAATCTGCATCATGGGTTCTTCCAAACTGGTATAACTTGTCATATAAAATAGCAGGTTCAATCACTTGTTCATCAAGGTTGAGTTTTACTCTTCCTATATAATATGGAAAGCTTTGTCCCAAAATGAAGGTGTTACTCATTTAACTGGTTGCCAGAGTAGGGATGGTTGGAGAATTTTTGCACCTACAGCCTCTTCTGTAGCAGGAATCCTCTCTTCACCTCTTCTGTGTCATGTAGGTTTGTAAATGGAATCAGTTTTAGTGGTAGTTCTGCTAGGACGGATTCTTGTTCCCCACCAAACATTAATGAAAAGCCACTGGTTTTCTAGCTGGAATAGCAGAGCTTCATTTGGTACCATGGGAGCAGAACTCCTGGCCCAAAACAGACCTGTGCTAAGAACTAGCAGTGCTTTCTACTATAACTATAGGAGGCAACAGTTCAGTCTTCTTAAATCCTCGGCTGGAAAAAGTGTTTGGTGCCTACAAATGCCACTGTCCCACCTTGTGACTGCACTCCTCACCTGGCAAAAACTCCTGCCAGTTCCAAGATTATGTCTGTTTGAGTATCAAGTAAGTAAGGACATCAGTGTGTATCCCAGGGATTCAAATAATCACATTTGACGCAATGAGGTCACTTTCCCCAACAGTGCTGAGCTGCAACTACTCTTTCATCAGAAGAGATTTTCATTCAGCAGTGTAGTATGTGTTATGTATGATGCAGATTACCAGTGCTAGTAAATATCTGATCTTTTGTAAGAGAATTCTGTTCTTCTCTGTTGGATGATCAAGTATTTAATCACCACAGAGTTCCATATTCTAATTAAAAAAAAAAAAAGATTGTGACTACAAGGAACTTTATTCTCATTATTTCCTTCTTTACCAATGGACTGAGTGCATGGACTTTGCTGTCTCTTACCATCCATCTTCTCTTTCCTCTTCAATACAACAGCAGTATCAGCTACAAATCTACATTCATCTGTTTAACACTGATTCCCAGACAGCATGTAAGTGTTCCCTCTTACAGGCAGAAGGAACAAAAGCTACTATTGGTGGGTTCTCAGATTGACCAAGGGGGGTTTGTGGGCTCATTTAACGAAAGCAAGGTGAACAGAACTGCCCAGTTTCTGCCTGGCAGGTGTGATTATGTTAGAATGTAAGCCTTACTTTAGTAGATAGTTTCAAGCTATAATTAAGATAGCAGGGGGTTCTGTGCCCACTTTAACTGCCTTTGGATTCTCATCTTTATGGGGAATAAGAGAACTGACAAAGAAAAGAAGAATGCAAAAATCTTAAAAGCTTATAATTTTTAGAAAGAATTCTTAGAAGAAAAGAAATAGCATAGCACTGTGAACAATGAGCAAGATTCAGGGTTCAAGCCCACCAAAACTGTATTAAGTAATAGAGACAGACTGCCAGGAAGAATGAAATTTTAAGTGGTCCATTTACTGCTTAAATTACTGGAGGATGAGGGCATACGAGGGTCAGAGTTGGTTTACATTACTTTATCTTGCATTTTCTTCTGGAGAAGCCAGAATCCTTCCCATAAAAGCTCTTACCAATGTAATTCTTATTCCAGGCCTTACATTCCCTGAACACCCTCTCAAATGTCAGCAGGCTTATGTGGTAGGAGGCTTAAATCAAGGGAAGAAATATTTTCTCTTTGCTGTGACTACTTCTTGCACTACTGATGTGATGTTTTCACCCCAGTATGTGTGGCAAGTGTTCTCTGGTTATGCTTACTGTAGTCACTCTCACTGGGATCAGTAGTAGGAGGCCAACATAATTCAGGAGGAATTTACCCCTTTGGAGGATGGAGCACAGTTAGACAACATTGGGCATTATGGAAAGTATCACTGATTATTAATTGCCCTGTGTACTGCAGTATCACACAATATATGATAAAAAACAGACAGTTTTGCACATAATTATCCTTATTTAAGACTGAGTGGGCTTCACAGGCATCACTGGAGTTGCAGTAGATCCACCCTTGTTTCACAAACCAGAATATGAACTCAGGTTTTGCCCTTGGCAATCTATTGTGGTTTGCACCATAAGTAGGTAGAAGTGTAAACCTTACCTGGATAGTGCTTCTGAAACGCTCTTTTCATTTCAAATTTGATCACCTTTCTTTGAAGTGCAAGGATTTTTTTCTGTGACGTTGTTGAGATGGGGAACACGAGAGTGTTGTTTAGCAAAATGTTTCAGTGTTTCTAGACATGTTAACATTTTTTTTCCTTTCTTTGCTCCCCACAATAAATTCCTTGAGACCTTCTACAGAAGAGCCCATATCTGTAAACATCATAGTAAGAAAAGGAGTGTATCTTTTTTCTGAGTTTGGCGAGGTCAAGGATGTCTAAAAGTCAACAGCATTGAAAGGTTGTTTCACAACCAGTGTGAAACCAGATGGATAATGATCTCTCAAGATAAATGTCTGCAAGAAAGTAAACACCAGAGTCAGTGGCTGTGGATATGGCTGTACCACACAAGAGGATGCACAGCAGCAATGTCTGAGATGCTGTTGTCTCAAACAGTTAAATATACCATGGTTAAATACCATACAGAGGTCTGGTTCTGTAAAACTGCTTTGGAGGAACTCACACCTGAACCACCATGGCTGTGCCACTTCCAATTCTGGAGCCCAGCAGCTGAGCTCCTCAAGACTGGCTATCTCTGCATGGGGTTCTCTTGCCTGTGATAAACATGTTCTGAACGGACTATGAGAATCCTCTTAATTAACTCCCAGTGGTTGATAGTATTGCCAATGGATTGTAGAAACAATTTATGTTACCAAAGATTGTTGAGATGAACAATAAATACTGCAGGGCTACTCATGGATAATACACATGAGCTGCCATGTTTAATTTTAAGAGATGAATGAAGTAACAGCTTTCTTAATGTTCATTTTTCACTAACTCAGGCATTCCAAGCTCATTTCCACAAATTCTGTGTTTATTGTATTCACTTCTGAGACTAACCAGCTACCAAATCTTCATTCAGAAAGGGGAAAAAGAATGGTAGAAGCTCTCCTAATTGAAATTCTGTAATGCAGTGAAGATTATGTGCCTCTGGCTATTTCAGTTGCCTGATTGCTTTTAATGATTCACCACTGGTGCTTGATAAAGCTCTTCCTCTGAATCTACAAGTCTCAGGCCAGCCCATCTACTACCATTACATCTTTCTCACTTTGTGGGTGGCCTAAGAGATGACTAGTGTGGCTTCATGTTATTTTCTCCAAGATAGCTCTGCTGCTTCAGTGTAAGAGAAATAGGATTTAATTAAAGTTTGAGATAGAAGAGCTCAAAGTAAAACAACTCCATGGCTTCTAAAAATACTAGGGGCCAGAAGCTCAGACATTGTTTAGCCATTGAGGCTACATTTCCTTCTGTAAAGTTTTGTCAATTCACATTTATCCCAGTGAGCAAGAGGAAATAGAAATATTGCTATCATTATGTAAAACTCTAAAAGCTGACTGAAAAAAAACTGAAACAATTTTACTGAAAATGTGCCCCTCCCACGTCCATTTGTTGAATGAGCTGTGCAGTTTCCCAGTCAGTTGAAATGGCTGAACTGTTGGGGCAGGAGCTATTTCTTTGCTCCACATTTGTAAAGCACCTCCCACAGTGACGGGCTGTCTGCCTTTGGGTCTAATTGCTGCTGCCAGAAAAGCTGCAACAGGGTGAAGGCACGCATGGAACCCATTCCATGGCTTTTTTTGAAGGTGCTGCCAATGTAAATATAAGGTTAGGTAAATGTAATGGTAAAACTGGGGAAAGAGATGGTCATCAAGTTTGCAGCTTGCTCCGCACAGAATATTTTGCTTTTGTCTTGGATACTACAAATAAATAACATTTAAAGGCCAGACTTGCAGCAGATGGCCAACAGCTGACTTGCTGAATATTTTCAGCAGCCTTCCTTCCTCAGTTAGCAGATCCCTGAATGGTCTTTTTGCAGGCCTGCCTCACTGCAAACACATGCTCAGCCCATTCTGTCACTGTATTCCATCACATTGTGTTTGTCCACTGCTGCAAAACTTACTGACAGATCATGTTGGATGTACAGATGAGTGCCATTTTGTTAAAAAATCTTGAAGCATCCAAAATTATAGTAATGAACTTCTTTATCAGGCCCTAAACCCCAGCTCCTCAGTGACCTCCAGCATTCTTCTCCATCAAGATCCGTACAAGAGCCCTGCAACATCCGAAGGAGGAATATCAGATCTTATGTTGATACTTAGCTTGTGTCTTCTGTATAACATATTCAGGTGCATATGCACATACATTTCAGTACCTCATATTTTGGTGGAATTAAAAAGTTTTACTTTGAGTGAACTTGAATGTCTTGAGTCTCAGTAGAAGCTAGCTTTCTCAATTCTTATTTTCTCAAGTTTCTGAGATTCAGCCTAACATGTAGCATATTTTCCTTTTACAGGGCACACACATGTTTCAACCGTTTGGATCTTCCACCTTACCCTTCATATTCTATGCTGTATGAAAAGCTGCTGACAGCTGTTGAAGAAACTAGCACCTTTGGACTTGAATGAGGGGGTTCAGTCACTTCTGGTGTTTTTATGGCAGATGATGTCACCTTTCCTGTCCACCGTCATTTGATCTTGGTTTCCCATGTTTTTATTTTTGAAAACAAAACAAAAATCAAGATTAACAAAAGCCGTGCATGAAGAACTGCCACCCTCTATGATCTAACCTTCATGCTTTCATCCTCTGTTTCCAATGGACTGCTAGTCTGTATGCAATAGAAAATCAACTGTCTCAAGGTTTCTGTATATCTCTACATACCTCCATTAATAACAATGAAAATACAAATGCAAGTTACACTACACTTGACCAAATGTTAATAAATGTTTACTTCCACCTACGTTGATTAAAAAAATTAAAAACAAACTTCATCAAGCATTCCAAGCTTTTATATACCCATATCTTCTAAATCAATTCATAGCCCATCTTACTTCTTAATCGTTGAATCCAGTACTAGGAGCTGGTCAAATATATCATCATCCATCCCTATTTTCCCTGTATGTATTGTCCATCTGAAAGACACCTATGAGCAAAACTGAAATTTTTATATATGAACTCATGATCCACATCAGTTGTATCAGCTGGAACTGGCCCAGATACACGGTGCAGATAAGACCTTCAAAAAGTAAAAAAAACCACCACCAACCTGTAATGCAATGCAAAGCATAACAGCGATTGTTATGATTGTTGCTTGCCAGTACTGGAGAGAACTCGCACTTCAGAGCTATCGGGAGGGGCATCTCCATTGTAATGTTTACCACACAAGAAGCACAAGGTTGTGCACACTCAAGAAGGATGTTTTATTATGTAGCATAAAGGACAAGGCTCCCTTACCTTAGTATTGTATATGACAAGGAAGAGGGGAAGTAAGAAGAATGTTCTACTCTTATGAATACCCTTGGGTTATGTTTACCAGATCTTTGTTTTCTGATGTTTAAAATGTTTGTTTCCAAATGACAAGTCTAGACAATCCCATCCCCTGTGTCAGAAGCCATTTATTTTCTGTTAGGTTGGGCTAATCCATGGTTGCTGGGGGCGGTTGTCAGTTCTGTTATTTCTCTTTTCTTGTTCAGTGGAATAGTCCATATCCTCAAGAGTGATTGGTTGTAGACAGAATGTTTTTGTCTGGGGTCTGTCAAATGAGAAGCTGCAGTGAATGAAGGTGTTTGTCAGGTATGAAGGGAACTGTAACTCTCTGGGTGTTAAGATTTTTCTGTACATCCTCTTGGAGGAAGCCGTCCAGTCATTCTAAGTACCACTAAACTAAAGATCTTGCTCTTGTTACTGCAGACATAAGCCTCTTCAGTTTGGTGTACTTTCCAACTCTGAATTTGGAGGGAAAAAAAGGAAAACAGCAGTAGGCTTGTCTTTGGATGGATTTTGCTGAGGCTGTTACAGTCAAACTACTGCTCTGATTACATTCTAGTTATTAATCTTTGCTGCCCTTGTTTTCCAAGACCAATCTCAGATTGAAAGTGTTTGTCTTAACTGGGAAATAGAAATACAAAGTATCTTCTGACACTAAATATGTTAAAGGATGCAAGAAATGCAAAGTGACACATTTATGAAGGTACGTGAGAAGGTAACATCATAGTGTTCAGCAGCTTGCATGAAGTACAACACCCCCTTGAGGGCTTGTTACTGGTAGTTTTGTGTTAGTTATGCTTTAGATCACTGTAAAATCAGGAGACCGGTTTTAGATCTAACACATCTATTTTGTCCTAAGTTTTCTCACCAGAGGAAAAAAAATTGGACTCTGCATTCTCACATATTTTTATACAGAACCTCGTCGCATTTGAAAAACTGCATTCTGAGAGCTTTAGATCTTTCTCCTGCTTTTATTCTTAGGTCAGTAGGTATTTGAAAGGTGATGGATCCAAAAATATATTTCTAGGCAAAAAAAAAAATTTTTTTTTTGTTACTGGTACATAAAAATCTGAAATACTTAAATTGCCCCTTCATTTGATTTGTGTGGCATTTCAGCAACTTTTATGCTAGTTTACTGTGTGGCTTTTACTGAGAATCTATGTTTTATTATGTTGTTGTTTAATATTACCATTGCAAACAGAGGCTGCAGCTACAGGCCAGCTTCATTGTACCCCACACTGAAAATGATGTTTAGTGTTTCCATGAATGAGCTCTCAGGCATTGATTCTATGTGACCAGCCCACTGCACAAGAGAGATGGAAAAATTAATGTTTTTCTCAGAGCATCTGTCATGTGCACATGAATTTCATCAGGACAAGTCACACCAGGAACATGGAAATCTTCCAATGTATGTAATTCCTGCCTCTTCACCTCTGGGCCCCCAAATCCAGTGATTCTTGTATGGTTCCCAATTTATTCCTGATGATGTTATAAAGTTACCTGTACTATGTCAAATGTTGGATGTCTTCTAACATAAGAAGAAAGAGAAGCATCCAACTGGTTTGTCCATGTTTGGCCAAGGGAAATAAAGAGCTGTCTCAATAACATAGTAAAAAAGTGGGGAAAAATCAATCTTTACAACACTGTATAGTTAAATTTTTTTAAGTATTTTAAAACTATATTTTATTACAAAAAAGTGAAACTATTTTTTGTAGCATAATAAAAGATGTTTGTATTTCAGAGACAGCATCAAGCACCACTAAATGAAATACAGAAGGCTTTCTCCTGAAATTCTTCTTCACAACACTTTCTGGCACTCATCACACACTAAACTAGATTATGTTTGGCAGATGCCATCTCAAGCACCTTGTGTGTTGCTCCTCTGGGAAACACAGAGCATAGCCAGCTACTTCCCATCAAAATCCTTGATCCAAGTTGTCTTTCAAGCACACAGCCTAATATTTTTTAAAAGCTGCTTTCTAAGTTGACAAAGTCATGCAGATTTCCTTGAAAGTTTTTTTGATCTAAGGCCAGGAATAGAGATGGTTGACTGTTTTCATAAAGCAAAGCAAAGAGAAAGAAAATGCCATGTGTGGCTTTTCCTGCATTCTGCCATTCCAGCCCTATCCCTCTCTCTTCCCAAATGCCCTACCCCAATAGGTTTTCAAACTCCTACGTCATCTTTCTGATATCCAGATCAACATTTCACAGTATTTCTCCATTCCTTGTGTCATGCCATGGGCAGAATCCAGTCTCAGCCTGGAGTGAGGGGGAAGCCATGCATCTGCAGAGTCAGAGTGAGGCAGTGAATGGTGCTCACAGGAGAGAGGGAGGAACCTACCTCCCTCAGCCTGTTATTTAACCTGCCCATTATGCAATTAATTGACTTTGTGCATATGCAAGACATACCCTTCCTAGTTCATCTGTTGATTCAAGTGCTGTTACTCCCTGGGTCTTCATCTTCAATTGTAAAACACTGACTGCTGATTACAGAAATTCTGGTTTCATTGTTTCCTACAGGAAAGAATAGAAGATATTCCATAGGGCAGATTTACAGTGAAATAATCTTTCCAGCTCTTTCACCTGGTGGTGGCTAGATTAGGATACAATATCAACATCATTAGATTTTTAAAATGCGAGTGAAAATGGAAAAGCCAATCTGACAGCTTTCATGAATTCTAGTTTTTGATTGGAGCAATGAATACTGGCAATGGTTTCAGAGGGCCCATACGTTTTTGAAAATTATTGTCATGATGGTATTAATGGTTAAGGGAGGGAAGGGGGTATTTCTGGTTTTGAAATCCTGTTAGCGTTAATCTGGAGATAAGAGAATGGAAGTAGGTATTTTAAATCATCAGTAGGTCTTCCAGCTTGAAGTAGTCTCACTGACTGTTCAACCACATGAGCAATGCAGGATTTGATCCAGTATAAACATCTGTATCTTAGTGTTAACAGCGTCAGGTCTAAACCTTACAAATGCTGTCACTTCAGTCTGCAATAAGTTACATAAGTGTTCAGTTTCAGTCTGTGCATATTCAAAACTTGACTTTTATGTTCCAGAGAGGTCCATGGCTATCACAAGGCAAGAAGTGAGTGGTCCAAACTACATCTAACGTCTAATGGAGAAATCATGAGTTTTGTACAGGTCTGACACAGGGGAATTTTTACACCCAGTTTGCTCAAGTGCCCATGAACTTTTGAATGAACTGTAGCTGAGGTTTGAGCTGATAGTCTAGTCTGAGATATGGCCTGTGGGGAGGGGAGTGTTTGTTGGGATTGTGTTTTGTTGTTCGAGTTTCACTGTAACAAATAGTTGACATACCTCTAGTTGGAAACAATAGGATACTGAATTTGAACATGAAAATCGAAACTGAAATAAGCTAAAATATAAATGCACAGGGGACAGGTTAAACTCGTCCTTCACTATTAATCCTTTGACAGTCCATGGAATTTCAGAAGAACAAATTTGACTGGAGATCTGTTTAATTTCGGTTGAAATGATATTTGCCCTGTCTCCATAGTAATAGGGATTCCCAGTCAAGATTAAATGCTTTCAGTCAAATGCAGACCAACAGATCTTTCTACAACAAATGCGGTGCTTTTTTATTATTCTTGCTGTACCTCAGTGTTCATTTTGAAAAGATAAAACTACTGCAATACACTAAATCTGGGATAGATTTTCCAGTTATCACAAGGTCCAAAAGATTGGATTGTTACTTTCTCACTAGTGAGTCATGTAGTTCTTTTGTTCCAGTAGAAAAACAGATTCCTGTAGATAGTAGATACTAGGTATAGTAAATATTGTACCATTAGCCAAATTCCCTGCAGCTTCCGATTTATCTAACGGAAATGTCTGTTACAGTTTTTGTTAAAGACTACATAAAGTCAGTGGCAGGAAAGGTCCTCATTATTGGACTGATTTTGCTTTTATTGACAGAAAAATGTCACATGATACTCAGGCTGTGCTTTCTATTCAACCATATCACTATGGAGGAATGTCAATAAAATCACTTTGTTATGGCATTGTGTGGACTGTCTATTACAAATAAACTATTTCATAGAGGGTGGAAACTGGCATTGTCAAAGCCCACTAATTTCCTGAAAATTGCAGTTTCAGGATCATGTCCTTTCCCACTATTGTATTCAGGCCCTTGCACTGCTTTTAATCAATTTTTCAGGGCATGTGTCTAAAACTTGAGGTTCTCCTCACAGGTTTGCATGACCCTGCCTTGAGAGCATGAGAGCTTATTCCTCGCTTTAGGAGATGTCTGGTCAAACAGAAGGACAAAAGCAGTGTGTATGCCACTTACACATCCTTTGCTTCTAAGTATAATTACTGCATCATAGGGATGAAATGCAACTGCAAGGACGATTTCTTAATAGCATATGCTGGGTCTGCACTGTGTTGACAGCAAATACATAGCAAGGTGCCCCAGCATCTCAGTATGTCACAACCATTTCTCTCCTGCTCGTCAGTGTAATATCTCTGGCGTGTTTCATTAACACATTCCAGGATAGATTACCACGCCTCAGATACACCGTCAGCAGACACCTTCCTCACCATACCTGTTTTCTTACATAAATGGCACCTCATGAGGGATTGTGGTACTATAGGAAGGATGGGAAAGCTCAAATATGAGGCACTGTTTCTAGAAGGAAAAATATAAATCCATGGAAGATACTGCAATAGAAGTGGTGAGCGTATCTTGCACAAGACAAATCAGTAACAAATGTGAAACTGTGTGACTCTGAGAACTCCTGAGAGCTCCTCTGGAGCCAGCACTGCATTTCACTCCATATGGAGGAGCACAGGTCCACGAGGCCCAGTGCTGGCTCTCCTTCAGCAGGGATGGTGGTGCTGGTGGCAAGAGTAGCACCCACCCATGCACATGCTCAAGAAATCCAGGTCTCATAGCTCAGCCTTTATTCATTTCCTGTGTGTGTGATTGTGCACGGGTGTGAGGAAGAAGTGAGAGAGAGGGCATTTTGGCACTAAGCTGGATTTCTATGCTTTGCTCGCATATAAAGGAAGGGAAAATCCATATTGATTAAAAAGCAGCGAGATGAGCTGCTGATCATTAGGGTGCATCAGAGGTGTCAGTTTCTGCAGCAGTGATCTGTGTATGTGGCTGGAACCATGCCTTTTACCAGAACCCATTTCATGATTCCATTCAAATTCTGTGAACCCATGGATACTATGAACCCATTCAAAGCCAAGTTGGATACAGTCTTAAGAAATCTGGTCCAGTGGGAGGTGTTCCTGCCCATGGTGGAGAGGGTTGGGACCAGTTGGTCTTTAAGGTCTATTCCAACCCCTTAACATTCTATGATTCTATGACAAATAACTGAATTTCAGATAAAATAGAGCAGCAGTCCAAGTGACGCCTCCATGGGTACATCCAGCATCTCTCTTGGCATGCTAACAAATCTGTAATACTTCTGTAGGATATTAAAAATCAATAACAATCTTTTCCTGCCTTGTGGTGGTAGTGTCATAGTTTTTTCTACAAAAGACAATAAATCCACATGCAGCCTGTTGTTCATCCGTGTACAAGAGGCCAAAGAGAACAAAGGCACAAAGCATCTGCTGTGTCTCCTCGAATCATAAATCTTCCTTGAGCTGCAAAGACACTCTTACTATTTTTTAAATTTAACTCTAGTAAACTCGAAAATCATTTTTGACTGAAAATATCTTTCATGGATCAATCAAGATGAAGCATGTGTGGCTGTGTTTAGTTTCTACTCTCTTGAAACTAAATTTAGAAGAAAAATACTCACTGTAGTATTCTACCTGAAATGCGAGCCCTGGTTCTTATTTGTATTATGCTTTGATGTAAAGCAGATTTATATTGTTTTAATTGAGGTGTGAATGAAGCTCATCCCCACAATGCTGTCTTACAGCTCTTTGAGATTGGATAGAATAGAAGTCACTGGAACACACAAACAGTGCAAGTAATGGGGTTTTCTTTTCCTGGACTTGTGGCATGTAGGATTTCATATAGTTAATTAACTGCTATGGTACAAGAAAATAATGGGGCTGCATGGGGAGTTTTCTGTACCAATCATAAGCAATAGTAACACTGAGGTAACTTGCCCTTCCTTTTGTGAAGAGTAATACGCTTCAGGAACATTTTAATTTTTGATTTTTTCAATATGAAACTAGAAGACTGGTTTGGGTTATCTTTGTTTCCCACTTACAAAATAAACCAGTTAGAAGGAAAAAATAATTCTGTAAATACTCTGCAGTGTGACACTGAAAATGTGTCCAGCCAGTTTCAAAATGGACCACAGACAAGAACTGTAAAAGTGTTGTTGGATGTGATTTCCTAATGCTGGTTTTCCAAGATCAAAACAGCATACAAAAATAAACTGCACATGCTCCAGTTTTTCTGTTTTCAGCACTTCATATTCTTCAGTCTGTAGACAAAGCAATACAGGTTCCCTACCAGCATGCCACATGAAGTCATCATGTTTAGGTTACAGCTTTGCAGAAATGCAGCTGGGGCAGCACAGGAATCTGCTTAGGAACTTTGTTACAAGCTGTGATTTGACTTCAGTACCTCTAAGGTATGTCTTGATACTGAAGTACAATCAGTGACTTTTCAAGAATGACTGAAATTAGTAATAGATATTGCTAAATAAGATTATACTTACAGTATGTGAAGATATGTTTACTGACAGCTTTGGCATCTTTGGCAATGGAAAATAGGCTTCCCTGCTTTAGGTATGTAAGTTAACAGCATTAGTGATATGTGCATTGATTATCAGAACTGGGACCTTAGAGTTTAACCCCTACTTCTATAGTATGTAAAGCCCTGACATGACTTTTGAACACCATCACTGTGCTTCAGCAATGTCCTCCAAATGTACAAACTGAAACAGTTTGGGGTCTGGACACAGCCATAAAATAAGTAGTGATGCATCTTGGATTTTGTAAAATACAGTCTACCAACTTTGTAAAAGGTGAATTTGTGTTTGGGACTGCCTGGCCACTGCAGAGAAGCTGTGAAACTGATCTGTGGAGCACCCAATGTAGTGCGTGGGGACCCATATGATGTGTTTTTCAACTGGTAAGTTAATATTATAATAACATATGTAAAATTCACATTCAAATGAGAATTTCTGCAAAATATGAACCTGTGAGAGTATTTGAAATGGTTACTGATAGATTCCCTAAGCCCAAGTTTATTCATCTGTCTTAGAAATTATGAAATCAAACCCTATGAGGAAAAAGAGGAATAAATCTTATTGTAACATGAGCAGCAGTTTATATTAAATCTCTCATGAATATAAAAATAATTCAGCAAGGTGGCAGTAATGATGCTTACTGCTGCCACTTAGTGGAGCCATGCCTTCCTCCCTTAAACTAGAAAAAAAGATTAATAACACTTTTTGCTGCAGGTGGTAAGAAACATCCATTTGTACAGAAGTATAGGAGGGGGCAGTTTTTCAGTGGTGCTGGGTACTCAGAGTTCTTGTGTAAGTGCTGTTATGTGATGACAAGAGGCATTTTTGTACAGGAGCAAAACCCCTGAGGTGAGGAACATGTACTCTTCCTGTTGCCTCACAGATAAAACCACCACATCAAGAAATAAGTAGCTTCAATGCAGAATAACTAACTTCAGAATGGAATTTCAGCAGCCTGCAGAAATTCCAGCCACAGATGATCATGGTTCTCTATCAGTACAGAAGTTGAAAGGATGAATTTAACAATTCAAAATGGAAAACTATCTTAAATTATATGTGCTGAGCTACAGATGGTAAGATTTCATATTTCCATAACAAATTGACCATGAGGATGATGATGATTTCATGTGTCTTCTCTATCATGTATGAGCTGCCCAAATACATTTTTATTGGGAAAAGAAAACATCCTGTGATGATCAACCTAGAGTAAGATTGATACAACTGAACAAAACTTATGTCACTATGCAACACTTTCGATCCACCTCTTCAGGACAGAATAGAAATCACTCCAGTGATTTAGAATAGAAATCACTCCAGTGCATGCAGACATAAATTTAAAGGGACATTGTTTTTAACAATGAGAATAACAATAAGAATACCTGTGGTGGTGTCTTTCACCTCACCTCCTGCTTCTTAGCTTGCAGGCCAAACACAGCTCATGAGAATGAACTCCTTGGATGCTACTGCGGAAAGAAAAAAATATATATTGAAACATCAAAGAGTTAGTTATCTGTACCAGCAGAAATTAATTTTTGCTATGCCATCTGAGTGCAACTGAACATACAGCAGCTAATAATATTTAAGTGATTAAACACAAATATCCAAAGAGCAGAGAAAAAGCATATACATTTTCAGGTAACACATGAGAGGAGGTAACACATGAAAGAAACCAGCCTAGATATGTCTTGTTAGCTTTTCTCTAGATAAGCGTTGTTCATATCCACGTGTGTTTCTCCCTGTGTAGATAAGCTTATGCTGCAGAATTTAAGACTAAGATCAGTGCTATCTTAGTGCAGAGGAGAAACTACAGTGAGTCATGAAGCTTATATTTTTCCTTTCTAGAGGGACAACTGAAATTAATACGTCACATATCAGCTCCACAATATTCTGGTACTACTAGGCAAAGCATTGTCTGTTCTATGGATAGTGCATAGCAAAGTGGGAAAAGATTCTGGAAGCCAACACAGCTTCACCAAGAGAGAGTGTTGCCTGACCTACCCAGTGGCCTTCTATGATGGGGTGATTCTATCAGTGGGAAAAGGAGGAGTTACAGGTATCTTTTACCTGGATTTCTGTAATGCCTTTAACATGGCACCCCACAACATCCTTCTCTCCAAACTGGAGAGAGATGGATTTGATGGGTAGACTGTTAGGTGGATAAGGAATTGGTTGGACATCACATTCAGAGGGTGGTGGCCAGTGACTGAGAGTCCCAATGGACATCAGTGACAAATGATGTCACTCAGGAGCCCATATTTGAACCTGTGCTATTTGTTAATGACACAGACAAAGGCATGGAGTGCACCCGCAGCAAATTTGCCAATGACACCAAGCTGAGTGGTGCAGTTGCCACACCTGAGGGTTGCCATCCACAGGTATCAGCAAGTGGCCCCCATGGGAACCCCATGGGGTTCAACAAGACCAGGGCAAGGTGCTGCACCTGGGTTGGGGCAAGCCCCAGTACCAGCACAGGCTGGGGGATGGACAGATGGAGAGCAGCCCTGGGGAGAAGGACCTGGGGGTGCTGCTGGATGAGAGGCTGGACATGACCCAGCCATGGGCACTCACAGCCCAGAGACACAAACGTGTCCTGGGCTGCCTCCAAAGCAGCATGGCCAGAGGGTGAGGGAGGGGATTCTGCCCCTCTGCTCCTCTCTGGTGAGAGCCCACCTGCAGTGCTGCATCCAGCTCTGGGGTCCACAACATGGACCTGCTGGAGTGAGTCCAGAGGAGGCCACAAAGCTGCTTAGAGGGCTGGAGCACTTCTGTAAAGACAGGCTGAGAGAGTGTGGTTGCTCAGCCTGGAGAAGACCTTAGAGCAGCATTCCACTACTTGAAGGGGGCTACAAGAGAGATGGGGGACAAAGAGTTTAGCAGGGTCTGTTGTAATAGGACAAGGGCTAATGGTTTTAAACTGAATGGGGGTTGTTTTAGATTAAATATAAGGAAGAAGTTTTCTACAATGAGAGTGATAAAACCCTGGCTTATGTTGGCCAGAGAAATAGTAGATATCCCATCCCTGGAAACATTCAAGGTCAGGTTGGACAGGTTGGTGAACTGACTGAGCTGAAGATGTCCCTGCTCATTGCAGGATAATAGGACTATTTGTATTCTCTGGATAATTCTTTTTAGGAATGCACCAAATCTGTCTTCCTAAGCCTAAAAGAACCTATTGCTCAATTTTAAAAGGTATTTAAGAATCTAGAAGTTATTTTAAAATACAGCCAGAGAAACTTAAATATCCCAAAGTATTCTGAGGAAGATATGTTCATATTTCAGAATGAGTAATTACACTGATTTTCATAAATGTTTAGCAGGGTTCCCCCAGAAAAATGTGATTGTGAAAGTGAGTAAAGAAGTAGAAAATGTCATGAGAATTAAGTATCTGAAACCTTCGCTGATCTGAAACCACATACTTTCAAGATCCAATGTATTTGTCAGGCAAAAACCTCCTCTCTGCAGTAAATGCCACTGATATCTACTTTCAGCTATAACAATTATATAATCTCAGTTTAATCTAGATTTTAATGTTCAGCAGGAATATCCTGCCTCTGCTACAACTTTTACAGCTTTTTGAGTGGAAAGCACATTGATACCAAAAGGTTTTAACCCTCTTTAACTTGACATGCTGGTTCTGGAATTTATTGCTAAACTATAGATGATTAGCAGGATGGGCCACCTCTCCTACAAAGAAAGGCTAAGAGAATTGGGATTGTTCAAGCTGAAACAGAAAAGGCTCCAAGGTGACATAATCACCTTCCAGTACCTGGAGGGACCCCACAAGAACGATGGAGTTTTTACACGGGCATATAGTGACAGTGACAGGAAAAGGGGGAATAGTTTTAAACTGAAAAGGATGTTTACATAGGACATTATGAAGAAATTCTTTACTCTGAGGGTGGTGAGACACTGGAACAGGTTGTGCAGAGAAGATGTGGATGCCCTATCCCTGGCAGTGTTCAAGGTCAGCTGGATGGGGCTTTGGCAACCTGGCCTAGTGGGAGGTCTCCCTGCCCATGGCAGGGGGTTGGAATGAGGTGATCTTTAAGGTCCCTTCCAATCCAAACCATTCTGTGATTCTACTTTTTTCTGCAAATCAGATTTGGCAGTAAGAGAGTGAGGGGATTCCAGCACAATGCTTGTCAGCAATTGTACTCCCATCCCGGATCAATGACCCAGGTTTGGACTGAATCCTTTCCTGTATGTTGGCCTGTTTCCTCAATAGTCTTTTCTCCTCTGTGCCCTGGATGTTGGCAGGAGGTTACATGCCCTTAAAAGAGACACGTGGCACAGAAGTGCCTTGATAAATGACAGCCACACAGATCAGGTCTCTTTAACATGTACATTAAGTAATCGAGACACTGAAGGGATTGAGAAGTGAGCACATGCTTTTCTCAAGCCTTTTCCAGTTAGGCTCATGCCAAATCCATGAGGCAATTCCCATCAGCCTGCACAAACCGATGACTAGGAGGCAATTCCAGCACACCTCACTGAGACACCAGGATCTCAGGCACGCATGGAGGAGAGGCACCACACACGCCCTGGCTGTGGGAAAGACGTAATTGAGGCTTGTGCCTCAGACACCACAGGGACCGAGGCTTCAGCAGGTGGGCCCAGGTGCATCTGCCCCATGCAGAGCTGCTGCTGCCCCTTTCTCCTCACCCTCTGTCAGCCTTGCTTCCCAGTGTCCTGAGCCTGGATGTCCCAAATGGCCAATGCCCTCCACCTGCTGTGGGTTCACCCCAGGCTTCACACTCCCTCCCTGCTGCCCCTCAGAACACACCTGAGTGCCCACAGAGTGCGGGCCTGGGCTGGGGATCACAGAAGCACAGAGTCCTTAGTGTTGGAAGGGACATCTGGAGATCACCGAGGCAGGGTCAGCTACAGCAGGTTACACAGGAACACATCCAGGTTGCTTTTGAGTGTCTCCAGGGAAGGAGACTCCATGACTTTCCTGAGCTGCCTGTTCCAGTTCTCTGCCACCCTCAATGTAAAGAATTTCTTCCTTGTGTTGAGGTGGAAGTTCCTGAGTTGTAGTTTGTGGCCATTGCTCCTCAACTTGTCATGGGGACCACTGAAAAGAGTCCAGCACCATCCTCTGGGCACCCATCTCGGTCATATTTGTATGTATTGATTAGATCTCCTCTCTGGATTAAATAGGCCCAGCTCCTGGAGTCTCTCTTCATAAGAGATGTTCCTGACCTCTGATCATCTTTGCCACCCTCCACTGGACCCTCTTCGGTAGCTCCTCATCTCTCTTGTCCTGAGGAGCCCAGAACAGGACACAGAGCTCCAGATACGGCCGAATAGAGGGGGAGGATCCTCCGGCTGCAGTGACACGAAGATATACAAGCTACGAAGGGAGGCAAACGTTGTGTCTCCCCTCAGACACAACCTCGGCTTTACGGGGTTCATTTAAACCGAGCAGCGGCAAGGACCCGCCGCTCCCGCGGCGGCCGCCAGGGGGCGCTGTCCCGCCGTCCCTCCCTCAGGCCCGCCCGCCGAGCTGAGGCGCGCGAGGGGCGGGGCCGTGAGGGTACACCCCGCCCCCCCGGCCGGCGCGTGCTGCCCGCAGCCTCCGCGAGCCCGCGGCAGCGCCCGGCGGGAGCGCGGGCCGGGACGGACGCCGACACCGGGAGGGAGACGGGAGCACAGGAGGAGAAGGAGAAAGAGAAGGCGTCCCCCTGCCGAGGGAGAAGCCCCGCACCATGAGCCCCGACGAGAAGCCGCAGCCCGGTCGCTCTCGCGGTGACCGGCCGCCGCCACCTCAGCCCGCGGCCGGGCGATCCCGGCGGCGGGGCGGGCTCCTGGCGGAGATCCGCACGCCCATCCGAACGGAGCCCTTCCAGGAGCGGTACAGCCTCAGCCCCGGCCGGGAGCTCGGCAGGTGAGCGCTGCTTCCGCTGCCCCGGACGGCGGGGGGAAGGAGCGGGGCCGGGGGGTTGTGACAGCCCGGCCCTGGGGGTCCCTGCCGGGGTAGAGCCGCGTCCGGCGGGGCTCTGCCCGCGCCGGGCCGGCTCCGAGGGCGTGCCCCCGGCGTTGGCTCGGCTGCAGGAGGCTGCTGGGAGGCAGCTGTACCCCGCAGCTGTCCGTCCCTCCTGCTGCTGGAGAAGTCATCCTCGGCTCCCCAGCCTTGCCGATCTGGCTGGGGAGAGATGCTGTGCTTCGAGTAGTGGATATTGGTCTAGATTTCCATTGGAGAAGAAAACCCGCTCCCCCTCCTTTTTTTTTCTTTTTTTTTTAAGTATTTATTATTTCCTCGAGTTTTGTAAGCTGTGACGTGGAAAAACAATTTTCCACTCCTTTGGGATAGCATATGCTTTAGAGTAATCTAATGGTGGAACTTTTCAAGGAGTTAAAGCTGGTTAAAATCTTGGGTTTGGAAGTGATTGCACATGTAAGGTTTAGTCCATGTATAATTTCAACACATGACTGATAGAATGCAAGGTTTAGGGCAAAAAGGCTCATTAAAAGGTTTCTGCATCTTGGGAACTACATATATGGAATTTCAGCACCACTTAACCAATACTTTTGTCTGAAATTCTGTCACTTCCTATTAAAAGAATTATAGTATTCTTAGAATTGCATGTGCTTCATCCAAAGACTGTTTCAGTAAAAAAGACTAGATGGAATACTACCGGATATATGGAAAGACATCCTCCTCAATGTATGTTCTATTGCAAGTTATGCTCACTGTGTAACTCAGTTTATATAGTGGCAAAACCAACCCTTTGGAGCTAAGGAGGAGTTTCGAGGCAAGTGCAGCTGCATTAGGTACCTGTAACAAATATTTAGGCTGCCTAGGTGTTAGCTTAATGCTCACTTAGTAACTCTGATGTACCAGTAGAATAATACCTGTTTAAACATAGTAGTCTGAAGCATTCAGATGGTAAACAGGTGGGAGAAACATCCCATGGAATGAGAAGGCTTTTTGTAGATTGTTGTGACCACAATGTCCAAGGCCTGGAAACTGAAACTAACTAAACACAGGCTACAAATCAGCCTAAATTCTAAGAAACAGTCCAAAAGGCATGGGAGCAGTGTAGTACAGAATGTCCTGGTATCACTGCTGTTTTGGTTTGGGTTTTTTTTTATTTTTTATTTGAAGTTGAGATGACTTCAGAAAATATTTTCAGTTCTTCCATGGAATGAGCATTTCCCTCAGAGCCGGGTGATAGTCACTGGCCTAATCAGAGCATGGAGTAGATGAAGGTTCTTTCTGGAACAAAAAAGTGAAACTCAGATCATTTCCTTAACCTAAGAATAAGAATTAACTACTGCTTCAAGTCTTAGTCTGCAGTTTAAAGAAGTAAATAGCAGCATGGATTTTCATGTGGAATATTTTTTGAATATTTTAAGGATGACCTTCACGTGAAGGCTGTGATTTTGCACCAGGAGTTAAAATGAGTTAAGTGGCAGTTCTGAGTATTTGTTGTGGTTTTGAGCACAGTTGCACATATTTTTGGTTCAGACTATCTCTCCTCAACTTCACAAGTGTTTTCACTATCTTCTCTTTTAGAATATAGAAATCTCTACATTTGAATGCATGTGCTTGGTTTTTATTCAACAATTTTAAATTTTGTTTTTTAAAACGCAGATACTTTAGCTCAAATACTCAAAGACTATTTTTTGCCAACTCTGTGACAAAATGTAGGTGGAAAATCTCTCTGCCACTTATAACTATAATTTTATTGATAATTTATTAACACAAATGGTTTCACTTTTATATGTTCATAAATTGTGTCATTCTTTATGGGTAGAGTTCATCTTTACAAAGAACAAATTAGCAGCCAGGTATGGCAGGTTTTTGTCTTCGATGAAAAGCAGTCGTTGTGCACACAACATAATCTATTTTAGCATTAAGATTTGGTAGAAAAAGGTTTATACACTCTGTGTTTGTCCATCCCATTTCCCAGAATTTGAGAAACAGTTTGAAAGCTGAACTTTAGGTAGGTTTGAAAGTAACATTTGTATGGATTATGTTTTAAAATGAGAGCACGGAGAGAGAAGCAAGTTGGTTTTTCACCTTTGCTGAGATCAGGGCTGCTGCATGAGCTCAGCAGGTTTGTGCGGTCTTTGGCCTCCCGTTCTGTCAGTCAGCACGCGTATGTTGAACTTCCCAGGGCACTTGGAGCCTCTGCTTTGTGTTCTCTAGTCTCCTGAGTTTGGAGGAGGTGGGAAGAAAGTGGAACATGGCAGAATGTTAAGGCATTGTAGTTCTGGTGATGCTGGGACGAGTGGTACGGGGGCTCTGGCCACAGGTGGCATGTTAGGGAGCAAAAATCCTGGGGGAAGCAGTCCAGGATGAGAGGCATGGATGAACCTAGGAGGAAACTTGACCACAGTGTCACCAGAGGGACTTGGGTGCAAACCCGTGGGAAGTCAGGCTTATTGGTTCTGCTCACAGGAGAAAAAATGCTTTCAGAGTGTAGAGCTTGTGTGCTTCAGAAGGTGCTGCCTCGTTCAGTAGCTGAACAGGCATTTGCAAGTCTGTTGAAACACAGCTGTTGGGAAAGCCAGGTTCACTTGGGAAAAATATCAAAAACTTTGTTATAATGGATACTCAGGAAAGGAAATTATTGCAAGTTCCTTAACATGACATGGAAACAAAAGTTTTTAAATTAAATTATTTAATATATGACATTTTGGTCCAGTATTCGCAGCCTTAATAATTTTACTGTCCTCAGAATCACAATATTCTCACACAATTCTGAACTTGCATGAGGTCTGAAATCAAACTTACCTCTGATGATTGTTTTAAGGGTGCCACTTCTCATCACCTCACTGAGATTTAAATGTTTTCAGACAGTGCTAGCTTGAGTTACGTTAGTTTGAAGCCATGTCACCTTTGCAGAGGACAAGACACCAATTGCTTAACTCTTCCCCTCACCATTTGTGCTTAAGCCATAATTGTACTGTAAAATGGGGAACAATACATTTTTTACTACCAAGTGTTTCCTTAAAGAGTCTACTATAGTTATATTTAGTTGCTTTGTTTGTTTTCCTTGAGAAAAAAACTCCTAATTGCAGACAAAGTATTACTAGGCTATTCTTCAGTTTGTTGATGGAATGTTGCACTACTTTTTTTATGTGAAACAAGCTATGCACATATTAGAAGTCATCATTTGTGTACAGAAAATAATACTCTTGATTCTAAAGCTAGGTTAGAGGGAGGAATAAGTTGACTGGTCTGTCTTCTGGAAGGTAATGGTCACCTTAAATGATTGATCCACAGTAAAATTATCTGCTAGCAAAATGTGTGCACACATGTAAATATGTCCAATGCAATTCCATTTTTTCTTCTCATTCCCGGTTTTTTCTTAAAGCATACAAGCCCATTCTCCACCCAAAGGTAAGAATAACAAATACTCTAATCATCCAAGGAGTGTGAAATATTCTTTGTTTTTGACTAGTGATGTGGCTGTAGTTTCATGTGCATGTCTTGGATTTTTTTTTTCCCCCTAAAAGAACAACTCTGGCATGAACTTGTATTTCTCAGGTGGGTTTCAGTGATGTGTGTCTTAGCAGTAAATGACACTTGTACCATTTTGTGCCATGACACTGCTGTCCTCAGCTGCTCTCTGCAGTAGCACAGCTGGGGTGAAATAGCTGTAGAACTAAGGAAAAGTGAAAAAGAGGTGAAAATGAAGAGTTGCAAGTAGTTGGTTTTGCCATTTGAGAATAAATTTATGTGAGTAAAATATTCATGAACATCAGAAATGTAATCCCTGCACTTTGTTGTTTGGAAATCCAAAATTGTCAGGGGGAAAACCCCACACTTCAGAAGAAATGTTTGATATGAGTTACATAATAAACTGCATATAGTATTGTGGATCTCAGAAAAGTTTTTTTTCTGAACTTTATAAAAAGTAAACATCTTCCCAGAAAGAACTTGTTCCTGCATTTGTTACAGTGACAGTATTTTATAGGCCACTTTAAAAATAAGGTTAGTTATTTTAAAATATTTAGTTAAGCTTAGTTATTGTTATATATTATAAATAAATTAGTAAGGTTAGTTCTCTGTTGTTCTGATCCTAGGACAAAAAATTAATTGGTGTCATATAAATGTTGCTGCTTATCTGATTTGACATTTGATTTGTGATTTGACAATTTTCCTTTGAGCTATAATGTGTGACTAATGAAACAATGCAAATTCTGTTGGCAATCTGAAAAGGTGACATTGAGCTTCTTTGTAATCAGAGATGATTTATCTTAACTCATTCTTGAATATTCGAGACTCTTGTGAGGACTGAGAACTATTTAGAGTTTCCTATTCTTGTCTCCCTCCAAAGCATTTTTATTTGTGATTGGATGTCTGGTGGTCTGTTTTAAACTTGACAAATGTGCATTAACATTTTCATCTCAAAATTATTCCTTCATGCAACATTCTCAGTGCTAGCTCTTCTCAATACACTAAAGTAGCAATGATGTGATCTAACACTATTTTTATATACTTTTTTATAAGTTCTGAAAAGCAGGACTTTAAGAAAAGCAAAGATGAAATGTATGCAATGTATACTTCATAAGAATGCTTGTTTATATATGTCTTATCTACTATTCTGTCTCAATCAAAAAGAAATTATTTAAAATTTATCTGTTGGTGTAACCATATAGTGGATGCTATCTTTGGATCTTAGCTCTGAAATTTTCTCAGACATGAATCTAGATCACTGCATAGTAATTAGTTCCACTGGTTATAAACATCAGGTTTGTCAAGTTTGATCTTTTTGGGGATCGTATTCAGAAAAGATGAGTTCTAACAGGCAGTAGTTATAATAGCTCTAATTATAGGTATAACCAAAAGGAATCCTGGGCAGGATTCTTGGTCTGAAACAATTTAGAATTAGTATTTGTCAGCCAGCTGAACTCCCGTGTAACCTGTCCTTTGAATAACGTCACCTATCAGGCTTCTGGCCAGCTCAGCTAAACAGGACATGCGTGGCCACACACAGTGGTGGTGGCTCTTGCTGTTTCTTGCTGCTCCATGAATACTGTTTTATTTCCATAGTGACTAATGCACAGCGAATCGCAACATCGGTACTCATTAGGCTAATTAACTTGTTTCCAGATAGATTTTGTATGTAATTCAAAACAGCACGGTACTTGAAAGCTGCATTATAGAGATTTCAAACTTTTCTAAGCCACTTTCTCTAGGTTCTTCCTGGTGCAGAATTAAAAGCTTTTGACTGCACTAAGGCAACATTCAAGAGGAAGTACGCAGTGCATTCTGAGACTATATAAGGAAAACAGAGAAGTTGAACCTGCCTGGTTTAACCCAGGCAGGGACCTAAATTTATTGGTTTAAGGCTTAGTATCTATCAGGTGTTGAAATAACTTGCTGTGAAAGGGCTTCTCAATTTATTTTTATATGTTGTTTTTTGACAACATACTTACGAATTGATTTTTTTCTTGATGTTTTTTGGTGCTAAGAACTTGAACAAGTGTATTAACACTTTTGATAAATGCATAGCTTCCTACTGTACGTAAATGTGGTGCTACAAAATCATCTTCATGCATTTACAAACTTCAATAGTTTTGTCTTCATGTATGTATTAGTAATTAAGAACATTTTCCCAAAAAGTTAGGTTCAAGACATTGAAAGCATATTCTTGCTGTTTGTCTACCTTCACTAGACATCTGGACTGTGCTGTGATCTAGTCTTAATACCTACTATGCTGTAGATAATGTGCTTATGCAAAATAGTATTCCTAGAGGAATAACTGTGGCTGTATCAGTGGTTACAAGTCCAATTATTTTATTGAGATTGCCTAGCAAATACCCACTTTGTGGGTACTTATTTGACTTGATTCATTTAGACTGTGTGATTTTGAAACAAATGCTTATTAAAAGCAAGCCAACCACAACTTTGTTTAGCAGTTACATTTCATGGATAACAGTCTTCTGCCAATAGGCTGGGAGAGTGGAATCTTTGACATGAGCTGAAGTGGTTAATTCTGTGAACTTTGGCTTGGAGGTAGGAGAGGCAAAACCCATAGTAATTCTATTCCAAAATAGATGATGACTATTATTTTGGTTTCAGCAACCCTACAGTAAGTAAAGGACCAAAACAAAGATCTCAAAGCTATTCCTGCAGCTTTATAAGAAAATGTTTACATATAAATAAAAAAGGTAGTTTTGATGATCATTATACCTGTATGGTAAGAGCTAAAGTAAGGTTACTGTACTTCAAAGTGTAAGAATTCATCATTGCATTAGTGAGAGGTATTAATTAAAATACCTTTTTAGTCTAAAAATCAGCCCTGTGTGAGTGGAACCGAGTGGAGCAGGTGGTGTGGGACTCTTGCAGGAAGTTGAAAGCAGCCACTTGTGCCAGAGTGCTGTGGGGGAAGTGGTGTGACGCAAGCGCGGCAGTGTGGTTTGAGCTGGCCCACTGCATCATCAGGTGTGTGTTCTGCCGAGGTGACGCTCATTAATGTGGGCTAAGCACCCTGCTCAGCTCTCTGCTCTCTGTTCCTACTCACCTTGGCATTGCTGCCAAAATTGTGCTGCACAGCTTGATTTTAGTCATGCTGCTCCATTGTATTTGCATTATCCGTGTTCCTTTTTCTAAGTCTCACTGTATAAGTAGATGGTTTTGAGAACTATTCATCAAAAAACTCCAGCTGTTATCATTTGAGACATGCCATGGTGAAAATACCATCTTGAAAAATGTAGAGTATGGATGTTGCATGGCAAATGGAGCAGGATTCAATGGGAGTGCTCTTACCATGGATATAGTGGGATACTTCAGAACACAGTAACTGGGTTACTGTGAGGTGGTCAGAGAAAGCATGAATTGCTCATTTGTACATTTGGATTTTGCCAGCTTTTTAAATTAAAGTTTGGAGGATAATGTAATCTTGGGAACTAGCACAGCTTGTTTGCTCTGTGTTTTTGAAAACCGTGTTGTTTGAATTGATTGGTTTTTTTTTAATTCCTTATATTTCATGGAAATTATTTACACTCTGGGCTGAGGTGTTTTGAACACAGAGATCATCATTCAGCAAGGCATCTTTCTAAATTCAGATTGAATCTTAAATGCCAATAGTGATTCGGTTCAAGTTTCCTGAAACATTAATTTATAAGGCCGTGCTGTCACTAAGGCATATAAAACTAAATTCTTATTTAATTTCAGGGGAAAATTTGCAGTGGTGAAGAAGTGTATCCAGAAGGACACTGAAAAAGAGTTTGCAGCAAAATTCATGAGAAAAAGAAGAAAGGGCCAAGACTGTCGGATGGAAATAATCCATGAAATTGCAGTCCTTGAGCTGGCACAATGCAACCTTTGGGTCATTAACTTGCATGAAGTTTATGAAACTGCGACAGAGATGATTTTAGTCCTGGAATAGTAAGTATTAGTAATAATTCCTGAGTAACTTTCTGCAGTATTTGCTTAAAAATAATAATGTAAAAATACTGTGTATCAATATGAATAATGTAAAAAAAAAATTATTGGTTGCCTGTTACCCTTGCTAAACTTCAAGAATAATTGCTAAGAAAATGACGATTACAAAAAGTTATGTGCAGTCTCATAACTACTTCAGATTATAACAAATGTCTCTAATTATGTAGTATCTTTCAAAGCTGAGCTATAATTTATGTAGTTAAAGCATCTTAAATGAAATATGAACTCTGTACACTCTCTGCGTAGAAAGAGGAAGAGGAAAGAAGCAATGAGTATCTGTTCAAGAGCCAAAGTTTATTTCATTGACAGTGGCAAAAATGGGATGAAATCTGCTGTGGTTTTTTTACTAGTTACAAAAATGTATTGAAAGCAACATCATTGCTAAAAAGAAACTATTACAACCTTCTGCAATAGAAAACTTGCTAAAACAGTATCTTTTTGGGGAAAGAAGGGAGGAGGATTGAGACTTAGAATAGTTTCTTTCAAAAGGACACTTGCCTCTGCATTTGTCTGTGTGGTTTTCTCCACTTCAGTTTGTCCAGATGGGCATTCCTGCAGCTGTTGTGGCTGTTCATCTCAAATGCCAGTGGCTTTAGATAGTAAGGCATCTCACTAGCTTCCAAGATTCAGCCAAATGCTTGTTGCTACTGAACTCAATTCTTGTTCAGTTCTATGGATTTTATATAATAAAGAGAGGAACAGTGAGGCTCAACAGTTCAGAAGTGACTTGTTTGTTAAGAGCAATTTAGTTTGTGCAGCTCTTCTCTTACTTGATAGCAAAAAGAAATGGTGAGAAATCTTGTGTACCAATCACATCTTGTTTAGAAGTCAAAAGAAACTATCTTCAAAGTTCAGTGAAATGGAATGAGACCATGTCTCCTAAGGCAAAATTCCTTCTAGAATACATTTTTTAAACTTCATTGTGCCCTTAATGAAGTCATAATATGTGAAATATTCAAGTATCTTTTATAATGCATAGGTGTGACAACTTCTGGGGTTTTAACTGCTGCCACTGAAGACTCATAAATACCTGCTTTAAACACTAGCAGAAATTTAAACTCAAATACAGTTTCATTTTCTAGATCCTATGGGATTTAATATGAGCAGTGGAATCTAAATGAGCAATGAGTTTTGTGATACTTTCAATGCAAAATTCCTAGTTTTCTTTTAGAACTCAATTTTCTTACAGTTGCAAAACTCTTTTAATATGAAGTATTAAATAGGTTGTTAAGCAATTAGCAAAATTACTGGGTTTATATGCATCAAACAGTCATACCTCATTTCAGATAAATAGCTGTGTGCTGGAGTTGTAAATTACAAAAACAGTCTTTCCCTGACTTCAGCAAGTATGTCTGGATGCTTCTTTAGTGTTCCAAAGACATGTTGCAACAAAACAGGTATGAATGTTAGTGAATTTCAGACATTCTGAATGCAGAGGATTAAAGAACATACCTGGACTGCAAGCTTCTCTAGGGCATTTCAGTTTCTATTAAGTTTGATCATCTTTGTGGCTGATCTTTATCTCCTGAAGAAGTAAAACAAATACTTAATCTTGGCCACTAACTTCATCTGCGGAGATTTTAAAGTTTCTTGTCTTGATGTAGAATCTGTCATAAGGGCTGAGGGTTCTGCCTTCAGGAAATGTTTTGCTTTCAGGGAGAGAAATATTAATGTTACATGGAGGGTTGTCTTTCAAGCACTATAAATTTTTGAGAGAAAACGAACTTAAAATTGGCCATGTTAATGTTAAGTGTTGAGCAGTGGGAAGCAAGGTGGCATTACAGTGTTGGCTTCAGCTGTAGCATAGCAAATTGGGGCTGTCTGCATCCACCCTCACAACAGCCTCTGACTTTGGTTTGTTGTCATAAGACCTCAATCAGGGTATTTAAGTCAGAATTTAAGTGGTATATAAGTCTAAATGGGTAACAGAAAGCCTGGAATTAATCTGTGGGCCAGTTATGCTTCTGTATTTCACTGAAAATAGAATGAAAAGAACCTGGAATTTTTGCTTTAGAAGGTACAGATACAGTCTGGGAAACTTGACATATCAGGTATAAAAAGAAAAAGCAAATTTGGTAACTTTTGGACTTGATACCTGTGTGCAACCTACCTGTCATCTTCCCATTTCTTTTGAAAGAAAGAGCAGTAGAGCATCTGATGCTTAAGAACTGGTCTTTTTCATAAATGTTTATCATCATGTTTTTACACATCTGGGGAAGGAATAGACGATACTAGTAGGTAATTAGTGGGTCAAACGTATAGAGTCCTGTAAGTGGAGCTTCAAAAATCTTCATCATTCATATTTTATTATGAAGAGCCTCTGAACTAAGCCAGAGCCTTGTGTAAATACAGTAGACTTCTGTTACACTTGCTTTAAAAAGAGGAGGAAGTTGTCTTTTTCATCTTGAAGACACAGTTAGTATTTATTTTATATGCTGCATGAAGTGTTTTTTCACCTATAGTTATTTGGATAATGTAATGGACTTATATGTCCATTAATACAATGGACTTACATAGTCTTGGACATGATTTATTGTCCTACTTACTGGCGGTGTGACCAGTTAAAATAAGAGTCTGCTGGCAGGAAGTGATCCATTTGGCATAGGATTCAACAGACTGAACTTGAAGCAAACCCACTGTAATCACAAATAACTGCTGCTCCAATGTTTGCATCTTGTCTGTTTGAGTAGCAAGTGGAATTGTTCTAGTTAGCAGTCTCAAATCAAGACTTGAAATCTAAAATAATTTTATACAAAAACTTCTCAAATGGTCTTAGTTATCTTTGTTTGTGTTTCATTCAGTTCTTGGGCTGCCTGATTGGAAAGGTGAAGCTAAAAAACTAAATGCATTTGTCTGAGAACTAAGAACTTTTAAGACCAGTATCTACAATTTTATATATTTGGATGCTTCTCTTCCCATGTCCTCTCATCAGATATGGATTTGTAGTTTTCTCAGGCTTTGGGAACATTGGTACATTACATTGCCTTACACTGGAAAAATTACCAGTAAGTGCACTTACTATCCAATGGTATGCCTAGCCAAGGAAAGAGGTATGGCAGTCAGCAGCAGTGAGCATGAACCTTTGCTGGTAGTGTTACAAGCACTGTGGTGTGAACAGCTTGTACTGTAAGCTCCATGTACAGAAGATAGATGGCCTTCCATTATTTTGCAAAGATAACCCTTTCAAGAAAGACTTTTGACGGAGTTGAAGATTCAGGAAGTAAATTTTTGTCCGTTGCAGATTGTATGTAACTCAGCATTGAAATCAAGTGTGTTTTAGGAATTGGTCTACATACTTGTACTCTGGTGATTTGTACTTTTGCATCCTTCAGAACAGTAACTTAATGTCTGATCCATTAAAGCTGGGGGAATGGTTCATTTCTTGAGGTGCCCTGAAATAGGTTTGTTCAATCTTTTTCTAATGATAAGTTAAATGGCTGTGTTAGTGTCTCCTAAGTGTACTTGAAAGAAGTTTGATGCTGAATTTCATATAGTTCATTTTTAAGATATTTTTCTTTCAAGGAAGATAAGTAGTCTCCATTTAATCTAAAGTCAACATAATTGTAACACAGATTAGTCCTCTAGACTTCCAAATGACTTTTAGCTCATTTATGCTGCTAAGTAGTTATAAAGTGTTAGCATGCTTTTCATTGCTGAAGAGCAGTTGGATTTCACTTGAAATGAGAGAAATTAATGGCACAACAGTACTTTACTAAGTAAATTAAGATAGCTAAAGAATTATGGTTGCCATAGCTTTCAAGTTCAGAAAGCCTTTTGTCTCACAAATTTTTCATACACTTAGCTAAGGGAGGGTGTACTAGAGAAATAATGCATTCTAAATAACACTAGTTTTCAGAATGTTTTGCCATTAAATATGTCCTTATCAAATTTTTTTTTCAGATTAAGATGCCTTGTTTTCCTAAAAACTTTGGTGTCCTAAGGATAATTCTTTGCTTTTTATTCCCTAAGAGTATTTTCTGACTGGCCCAGTCATTTGCTAAGTTATTTCATAATGACAATTAGAAAAACTACAATTTAATGCAAAATGGGTAAATATTATTAACAGCAGAGCACTCCTGGTCCGCATATATACAGAAATCATAGCCGTGACATGGCTGTGATACTCTCTTAGCAGGTATTTTGAGCCCTTCTATGGTCAGATTTTCCCCCCCTGAAATCTAGCTGAGTTGAAAGTATTGTTAAGGAGCTTGGCAGAACTTGGAATAGGTGTGCAGGAGGATCTTTTTGGAGTTCATTTTTGCATTGTGCTTCCAAGCACTTGTGACTGGCTTGGCTCACAGCTCCCTGACTGTTTTGCTTAAGGGAATCCATTAAGCCTGCTCCACAGCAACAATACACAAAATGGTCTTGCAGTATCAAATTTCCATGTGTTCTTGTAAAGGGTTGCTGGTTTGAATGTGGGATTCTTTGGACAGAATGAATTGTCCGGGAGTTGTCCCATCAGCTTCCTAAATAGCAAAGTTAAGATCAAAAAACAAAACATTGCATGAGAAGTCACCTTCCCATGTGAAACTATTTTGTAAAGCCAAGTATCTATGGTAGCTGAGAATGGCAGTGTCTTGTAAGTTATGAAGTGGGTGTGCATGTGTGAGGGCTGGATTTGCATGTCTCACTCTTAAAAATGCTGATGAACCCAGGCATCTTCAGAAGTATAGAGAGAGACCTAATTTTTTTTTTTAATAAAGTTTCTGGATCAAGGGTTTTCTACTCTCACGTTGGTAGCACTGTCTCTTGATTTCACTGATGGGACATTGCTTCAACTTTTATTGCCTTGACTTCTGACACCTATAATTCAGAATTCTTTAGGTGTAGTATTAAAATTCTAGGTAGCTTACATTTTAGCATTGGTGTCTACCTCAGTTTTAATTAAGGTGCACTAATAAGCAAATTGTAACAGATGCCTACCAAGTAGACATATAGCAAGCAGGGCTTTGTAAGGCCCCTCACCCTCAAATTTCACTATTTTTTCAGGTGGGTCTATTAAATGTAAAGTGTGATCCCATGTTTTGGGTATAAGTCAGATTTCACAGAATTAAATAGCAGAAGTATTTTGTCCTTATTTGAAGTGGTAGAGCTTTACCAGCAAAATCCCAGGGTTATTGCTGTAAAAGATACCGTGTTAGTAATTTTGGTAGTAGATGTTATCACTGTATGTGCACTATAATTCACTGCTACAAGGGATTAAATCACTCTTCAAGTAACATATTATGGCATTCTTAAGGCAGAAAGTTTAATTTATGGGTTGCAGTAGATCTTTTTCTATTCCTATCTGGAAAGTCCAAGTTATGTTGCTTTTTCAAGGAATTCGGCTTAGGATATTAGAATACATTAGCTGATGTTCATTTTTTAAATGTCATTAATATTTGAATCCTGTTCAAAACTGAAATATTACTATTTCCATGAATTAAATAAAAATGGACTGAAGAAAAATGTGATAGTGTCAGGCATATGAAATTTTTCAAAAGGAATTATCGTATTAATATTCCCTTGAAAAACTCATTTTGTTCTTGAGCTCTATCTCTTGATACATAAAGAAGAAAAGTAATTATTTAATAGATGTTTTTTCTGAAAGAAAATCTTAGTTTAATAAATCAAATTGTACTGCTGTACCAGCTAGCCAGCATATAGAACGAAAGTTTGAAACTCTTTAGAAAAGGGTACAATTTAATCTTTTTTTTTTTTTTTTTGTAAGACCATCTGCAGGGAAAATTTAAAATAATAGCTGTGAGAATACCTTGAAGGGCAAAAAACTTTTTTTTTTTTTAAATCCATGAGGGTTTTGAAAGTACTAGGACTGTAGCAGGAAAGTTAGTATAGGCAAAATGAACATTTGAATATATTTAAGTGTTTTTTTTCTGGGAGTACACAGTTGAAATGCACCATTTTTGTATCACTCTCGTTGCTGTTATATTCGTGTTGAATGTGCCTGGCTGTCTTCAGGATAGCCTAGGCAGTACAATTCATTGAAAAAAAGCAAGCAAAGGCAGAGTAGGTGGGTATGCATCAGTAAAGATTAGTGCTTGTGCAAAGTCATTTTTGCATGTCACAGTTTGGTGTAACTGGAGAGGATTTTGTCCTTGAGGCTTTCACCACCTTTCCCTAACAGGTGATTATAGAATTTCATGCAGAACAAAGGGTGTATGTGCTGATTTCATAGTAGGAGTTCAACAATCCATATGCAAAGTGGCCCCATTCTAACATTCTTATGCCTGATGCCTGTTCTTATTTTAAGATGGAGCTTCTTTTCAGTTTATTTTACTTTTGATGCTTCAGGTTTATACTGTAAAACAATTTTAGTTATCTAGAGCCATTGCTATACAGAGCTGGTACTGCATGTGGCTTCAAAGTACTTTAAAAACATTCATTCATATCTCGTTATTTTTATATTTTTGTTATTCTGTTATTTGTTTAAACATATATAAACAAAAGAGAATGCAAGCTGAGAGCTAAAATTTTCAGAGCTATTTTTAGATGAAAGAAGTTTAGAAACTTAATGCATCCCTGTATACCAGAGACTTCATAAACAATTCAGTTGCAGATTTTACATTTATTTTTTGAGTATGTGCAAAGTGTTTTGAGGAGGGTGGGAGGTGGGGCAGCTTTGCTCTATGTTTGCTGAGATTTGCCTTGGCCAAATTTCTGCGTAGTTTTATAGCAATGGCAAAAGGCACAACATTTATGAAAACACTGTCCTCAAACAATTGAGGCATTCATCTAAAAGCAAAGTCAGTCGTGTTTGAAAAGTAGTCCCCAAAATTTCTGTTTTCTATTCATATTCTCTAACCTAAATGACTAAAATCTTTGCCTCTCTCCAAAGCTGCCATACTGCAGAAATCACTTCCAAGGCTGTAAACCCTTGCCAAATGTCTAATAACTGAAAATATAATGATTGATTATACCTCCTGCTGATATTGCCTATACAATAAAAAAGTGCGAGTAGAGCCAAATAGGTGCTATAATTTAGTCTGAACTAACAATATTCCTACTGTCCACAGTGCTGCTGGAGGTGAAATCTTTGACCAGTGTGTGGCTGAAAGAGAGGAGGCCTTCAAAGAAAAAGATGTTAAGCGACTTATGAAGCAGATATTAGAAGGAGTGGCATTCTTGCACAGAAACAATGTTGTTCATCTTGACTTAAAGGTAAGATTGGTGCTGTATTTTTCTTACTGATTTCTCATCTGTTGGCTTCCTTGCTTATGTCACAATAGTGCCAATTTGTAATTAACATAATTTTACCTAATTATACCTTGAATGAAAAAATTAAACTTTTGGGATAGAGTAACCACCAAGTCTGCAAGCATGTTTGGGCATTTCTATGATTATGTTAAATATAAACTTAATTTGATTAAGTGAAATATAATCAATTCAAAAGTCAATTTGCCTTGCACCTTAAATTGCAAATGAGTGCTTTGGGTAAGACTGACTTATTTCTACACTGCAGTGAAAGTGTCTGGGTATTATATGGGCATTGAAAACCAGGTTTGTTTTTTGTATTGACTTGAGTTTTAATGAAGAAGGGTGGTAGTGACACTGGTGGAATAATGTGTAATGTTTCAGAATGAAATGTTCAAACAGGACTGGTAAATTAATGTATTAAGTACATTTAGAGCATTTTCTTCCTTTTTTTCCCAATTACTGTAAAACCTAATTTAAATGTCTGTCATTTGCTGCCAAACAGTTGACTGACACCCTGTTGGTATATTAATAATCATGGTTTACAGAAACAAGTATTTTTTCTTATTGAAAAATAGTTTTGACCCAAATCATGTGACAAGTAGAGTTGGCATCAAATGAAATCTTATGGTCAAGAAGGGACTTGTAAAAGGGACCCAGAGAACTAACCTCTCCTATGGGCAGCAAGCTCCAGTTAATTTTCTTCAGCTTCTCTTATTATGAGATTGAACTAGTTTATTACTAAGCAAGAAGTCTAAAAAGTAACTTGCATTGCATTTTTTAAAATTCTTTTTACATGTCCTATTCTCTTATTTACTAAGTGTATTGTAAGCTGCTGCATGTTTTTTCTGTTGCTGAGATTCTTACTTACACTTATTTGTATTTTGGCACAGTTATAAAGCTACCAGTACATTCCAGTATCAAGCTGTATGGATTTATATATTAACTTAGCACATCATGAACCATTCATCAGCTAAAGCAGATTAATCATATTTGCACACAAATATGTCATCTGCCTGGTTTTCCAAACATTTATTCAAATTTTATGTGGGATTCTTTAAAATTTGATTGAGTCATACACACAAAATACTAATAATTGTACTAAAAGTATTAATGAAACATTTTTAGTAAGTGATGTGAGAGTAAGCGTTCAGAAAGACTAAAAATGACCAGTTAGAACTCCTCAAAGTTCCAGTATGCTTAAACAAGATACTCAGTGTTTCAATGCTTGGCCATTTAATTTCCTTGAAGGAAAATGTGTAAAATGTCTTTTGTGGACAGTATATATTTGTACATGTTTGTAGTTAAAATTGTGGTGTTTTTTAGCATCACCAGCTGGATATCTGTAACTGGAAATGTGATGTGTTTTCTATGACTACAGTACTTATTTGCAAAAGTAGACTTGGGATGTTGATTACAGATTTTGTCCAGAAAAGAAATTCATAAAAAGCTGACTTAAAAGCTTCCCAATTGGTCAGCAAACTTATGCTATAGCATGGAGCATATGCAGTTCTCACTGAAAAATCCAGAATTGTTTTGCTGCCTTAGAGAAGTTCATGAGCAGAGGAAGTTGTGTAGTGACTGAGGTTTATTAATATGTTTATACATTACTGCAGTGTGTGTTTAATCGGGTCCTACTCACAGTGAAAAGACTTCCATGATTTATATAAAACTATCAGTCTTTTGCAAAATAAGGTTTATGGAAGTCTTCAGAGTACTGGCAAACAAAAATTATGGAAATGGTAGAATTAAAAACCAGGACTTGCAAAGATTAATTGATCCACAGGCCTTACAAGACATTTTTAAAAGGCCCATTTTTGACAGAACTCAAAAAGTTGGATGTTCACTTCCGCCACATATTTATTAACCTACAGTGCTCATCTTCTGTTGTATCTTGTGTCTCATGCTGCTTTAACTTGCAGCTTAAAGCACAGTGGAATTTACTAAGTACTTTGTGATGACATTTGGAAGACTTCTGTATGTTTATTGCTGCTATGCAAGGTGCTTGCCAATAGCAAATTTTACAAATTCTTGCTAAAATGGGGGGTTTTGCACTATTAGTTTCACCTTTGTGTCTCTAAAGATTTCATTTGTCTGTTACAAATTCCTTTGGAAAGGTCCATCCAATTTTCCATATGTTGCACCTTCAGGAAAAGTTAAATTCTGTACCCAGAAGAATTTAAACTCAAGTGGTTGTCTGTATGTAATTGTCAGCTTAATATTTGTATTATAATTTTAATGAATCAGATCTATGACATTGACAGCTACCTTGCTTTAGCTTCTCTTTGCCCTCTGAACAGATACAGGATTTTCCTGGAGACTAAACACTGCAGAAAGAAATGGGGTATTTTGTTGTGGCTTAGCAAGGTTGTCACCTGATCATTTCTTTCCAAAAGCATGGTTCTACTGAAAGATGGTTGAAATGTGTCTTGTTGTTAATAGCAAAATACAATTATGTAGCCTAGTTTTGACTTGGATGAAGAGCAAATATAATGCTACCAACTGCAAATTAATTATCACTTGACAGTATTGTGTTGATGCTATTTAATTTGCAGGGTGTGCACAGATTGTAGGCAGGAGTCTTTCATCTCCTCTTAATGGTGCTTAAAAGCTGCAGAGTAAGGGAAGTCTCCTTTCTCTGTATTCTCATTTGCTCTTTGACTTAATCTTGAATTGGGGTTAGGTAAAAGCTTACTGTAGTCGGGAATGGAAGAGAATTTAAGCAGTTGTGGGGGCTGAGGAAGAAGATATGGGGGTCCTTTTTACTTTTTTAGAATCAGCCTAGTTTACTATCTTTAAACATAATGAAGCTGGGGTATCTCTGTTTCTGACCACTATTTCTTTGGTAATTCCTGTCTTTTCTTCTAGGCATCTGAGGTTTTTTGAATATTATATAATTAGATAACCTGCAGCATTAATGAAATTAGGTAAGGTGAGGCATTGATTAAATTAAAAACCTGACCTTTATTATGTGTCCTTAGTCTTTGTGTGTCTTCTTGAAACCAACTAAAGATTCAAGAAATAAGAGGATCTAAATGGAACCTTTAAGCCTTGCTGCAGTAGATGGGAGGTCTTCAAGGATTGCCATTTGATGGTTTTCATCAACAGTTTCAGTAGTGCTTGAGGGTAAAAGTGAAAGGCCCTTTTTAGAATGGCCACCAGGAGAGCCTCCAACCAGCATCTCCTGTCTTTGTGGGCTGACTGGAATTAGGCAAACTTAGATGTATTCTAGCAGAGTAAAACCAAAAGAGAAACACTTTTACAGATGTGAGGAAATTATCTTCCTTTTCTGAAAGTTTGAGTAATGGTGTCAGGCTGAAAACTATGGTGAGTTCAAAGCTATGGCTTCTTTAAGGTTTCATGTTGGCGTTTAGGTTGGTACTTCACAAGAATCCCATAATGATTCCTTAAAATAAGAAAATTACTGGTATTTCATTAGGAATTGATTCAGACTTATGACTCAATTCATACTGTAGACAGGGGGTTTTTTTCTGCATAGGTGTGTTTTGCATAATAAGATTTTTTAAAAAGACAATAAAAATGGCAACTGCTTTAACTACTAAAATGTTAAAATACAGGGCTGAAGGGTTTCACAAACCTTTTCCGTTGAAAATTTTTCCTCATTTAAATATAGAGGAAAGAAATATTTTTCTCATGCTTTTAATTTGACTCTTCATAACTAAATTTCTCACTGGGAATAACATCTGAGAGGGTAATGAGGGAGGCATAGTCAGCTTTTTTTGATGTTTGCTTTTCTAATACAAATAGAGAAGAACAAATCTGAACTATAAAGAATGTGGGAATGTGCTGCTCCAAAACCCTTTGTATAGCCCCCATATCCCAATTTGTAAAGAAAATTTAAAAAGAGCTATTCTTTATATGTGGATTTACAAACAGAAAAGAAATTGACAACACCATGGAGTTAGTTTCAAATGACAGTTTAACTCTGCAGGAATCAAAAAACTCGACTACATTCAGGTCTTGCAGTGAGAAGTGGCCAAAGTTTTTTTTGTGCCCAAGTTTATTTCTGTATTCAAAAGCAAGGCTGTTCATGTGAGAGCATGTCTTCATGAGTGACTCTGGGGATGGAGGATAGAGCAGCTCTGTGATTAGGGAAGGAGTATAAATGTTGGTGTTACTCCATCTGAATTATCTGTCAGAGGTTGCTTTGCTGTTCTTATTCTTTTGTCCTCCTCCCTTTTCAACCACCCTGATGCAAGATGATCCAGGTTCCCAATAGACTTCTGCACTTTCATGGAGCTTGTGCTCACTAGAAGAATGAAAGCAGTGCCAATTGTCAGCACTACCATTTGGACAAGTTAATACTAAAACCCAGTGTGATCACTGGTCTGGGGGTTGGGAAAATCAAACCTTGGTGGCTTTTGGGGGTTTTTTTTGACAAAAATATGTTTCAGTTGCCAAAGTTTTTCTTTTTTAAATTAAGCTAGCATTTAAAATAGTAAGGAACTTCTTAATGACCACAAAGATGCTTTGAAGGAAGACAGCCAAGATCTAGTGACGTCAGTGCAAACAAGTTTATCCAAAGGTGATGCTCTTAAAAACCTGTTTCTCAGGCTGCTATTTTTTTAAAACTCTACTTCAGTTCGTATTCTGTAATACAGTTGTTTGTACTTTGAACAGGATTTAGGTTGGTTGCAACAGACCTTTAAACAGGTGCAGTCAAAATAGTTGTGTGTTCAGGGTTTTTAAAATGATTGGGTGATTTTGGACAACCTTCCAAGGGAGGTATTTTACACCATCTGTTGGAAGAATCAAGGAGCAAGAGGAGTAAAAAAGGTGATACAAAGGACTAGAAAGGTGCAAGTGTGGAGGTACTTGCATGCTATTGTTTAATGACAGCTATTGGCATGTATTTCCAATGTGTTCTAAGCTAACAAAGGTTTGATTCTCAATTCTAAATTTATAATCCTGCCATTCCTTTTAGCCTATGTGTCTCTTTAGAATCACCTTGGGGAAAAAAGATAACTGATCCAGGGTATCATACTTGTTATGGGAGGCACTGTTGTTGCTCATGGTCTAAAATAATTATGCAATATGATGTCAACGACATTCATGATTTTTTGTGATCTCAAAAGTCTCCTCCTCTTGTTTTTCAGCCCCAAAATATTCTGTTAACCAGTAAGTCTCCTCTGGGAGACATTAAGATAGTAGATTTTGGCCTTTCCAGAATAATGAAGAGCAGTGAGGAACTAAGAGAGATCATGGGAACTCCAGAATATGTAGGTAAGTTGTTACTATAGGATTGATGAATAGTCCAGGTTTCTGGGGAGTGAAAAGAGGATTTGGAGCATGCCAGCCTGGCTGTGGAGTTACTGTGTTGCAAGATCGAGTTATTACTTGGACTGGTACTGCTGCCAAAGGTAGAACTGGCAAGTCTTGCCAGTCTAATGAACTATCATCGTGTGCTTATGTTGAAGATGAAGACACACTTTAGATGAGTCTTACCAGCAGTCATAACAAGTATTACCTGGATTAAAAGTTTAAATTCACATACTCAGTCTCTGAGTATTTTAGCCAGTGTAGGTTTTCTCTTTTTTTAAAAAAAAGCCCAAACCACTCCAGGCCTTGAAAATATACTTGAGAATATATTTAAGTTGTGTGGTATATCTTCATAGTTATGGGTTACAGTGCTGCAATATGCAATGTTGGCTATTTCTGTTTTGTCTGCAAGAAACTTATACAGATTCCTTAACTGGGAAGGAGACTGGCCTGGCTTCTGAACATGGCAGTAAAAGGAAAAAAAAATTTTACACTTAAAAACAGTGAATAATAGAAACCACTTAAATAACCTGAATAGAAGTATCTTGATTTCAAAAGACTGTCATGCTTCAAATGGTTTTTCTTAAATTTTACCACATGACCATTATTGCTTTTTTAGCTGTAATGTAATGTCTGCATATGACAAAACCCATTTTTTCTCCCTCCTGAATAGCTCCTGAAATTCTGAGTTATGACCCCATCAGTACAGCAACTGATATGTGGTAAGTTGAACAAATTAATGGTCATCATAACTTTACTGAAAAGAGTTGTTCTTTGGGGATTTCTTTGTTTATTTGCTTTTGAGAAAAAAAGGCTAACTAAAAAACCCGTTTTCTTTTTTTAATTTAGGAGCATTGGAGTACTGGCCTATGTTATGTTAACAGGGATATCACCCTTCTTGGGGGATGATAAACAAGAAACATTCTTAAATATATCTCAAATGAACGTAAGTTACTCTGGAGAGGACTTTGACCTTGTATCAGAGTCTGCTGTGGATTTCATCAAAACTCTGCTGGTTAAGAAACCCGAGTAAGTAAAAAACACAATTCTATATGCTAATTTGTCAGACGGGCTTAATTTAAAATGTAGCAAGTGCAAGTATTTTCATTTTTAAAGTATAAGGGGACTTTGATTTCATTGTGCTATTGCTTTTTATGTATATGAGAATTCCTCAGTTTCCCTCCAAGCTTGTATATTCCAAATGATGTCCAAGTGTTAGTAATTAAAACTCAAATTACTTTCAGAAAACTGTGTATGAACTGTAGGTTGTAGCAGTGAACACTACACCCATTCTTCTTGCAGGTACTTTGCTGGTCTTTTACATGAACTGAGCTTTGAGTCCTTAATCTTGGATGGGTTGGTAGAGAACCTTTTCCTTTTCTGGTTCATTAATACACTTTTCTTAATGGGCAGCAAACTGGAAATTCCATGTTCCCAAATAGAACGGGTGTTTTCTGTGGAAATTTACCAGTTTAATGGGACATGCCAACTATTGAAATTGCCTACTGCTTGTCTATGGGAATACTTGAAGAAGTTGGATAATTTTTCTATATATAAAAAGTATAAACTTCAGAAGATGGTTGGCAACATGGAAGTGTAAACTCATATTTAGGGATCTATGAATTCCTTTTTTTTAAATGGTAGGAGTTTATCTACTTGAATTGCTGTGATCTTTTTTGGTAAAAGATAGCAGTCAGTGCAATTCTGTCTGTCTTTAATACAGTCATATCCTTGGAATAATTTTTGGTGATATCTTCTGCAAGGTTCTGAATTTTGTATTCATTTGGACATTTATTTTAATACTTTCCTTGCTCTGCAGGGACCGCGCAACTGCTGAGGAATGTCTTCAACATCCATGGTTGGAACAAAGTGATAATCCTGCTTGCAGGGCCTGGAATAAGAGTACAGAAGGGGAGACCAGTGATGCCATCCAGAAAGATGCAGATTCTGCCTCTGAACAATCAGTAGATGCTGAGAAGACGGGAGAGGAAGAATCAATAGTGACAGAAGAACTAATTGTAGTGGCTTCATACACACTGGGACAATGTAGGCAGTCAGAAAAAGAAAAAGTAACTGAGCAGAAAGCCATTTCTAAACGATTTAAATTTGAGGAACCATTACTGCAGGAAATACCAGGAGAATTCATTTACTGAACTGTATGGAGCTTCATAGCTATAACTGGAAGGCAGTTTTTTCTACTAAACAAAAGTATTCTAGCCAAGTGAATTTCTGATATGCAATAAATGTTCTAGATAAAGGAAAGTGTTTATAAATGGCATACAAAAAAAATGTGCCAAGTTCTTATTTTCATGGAAGAGATGAGATTTCAAGTGGCTGACATGAATTTAACAAAGAGGATAAGCTTATTTTTGTTTTTAATTTTTATTTCTGTTTTTTTGTTGTTGTTATTGATTGGTAACAGTTTTTGCTAATTGTTCTGGTGTTCTTGAGAAGTTGACACTGGAAGTGTTTTGGTGACAGATGTCAATAGGAGTATTTTAGGATATATTTTGGTATTTAATGCAAATATATAATGCTGGGTTTTCCTCAAACGCCTCCTAACTTCAGTGGAACTAAAACTTGAATGAGAGGAGAATTTGATCATCTGGTTTGATGTACAGATTTCAAAATCATCCTGTGTGTATTCCTTTGTTTACATCAGGTCAAAGACTCCTCTGGAGTGTAGCTGAACAGTGAGCTGAGCTTCTCTAGACAGAGATGCACATGCCCCACTGGGAAAGAAATCTGTACTGGAGATATGTATGATTTGGGAACACTGTAAAATCCTGCTCCTGAGGGTGATGTATTTGCTTATTTCAGTCACTTGTGAGCCAGCAGAGATGGTTCCTTCCCCTCCCCTGTTGGGTGAGATGTGCCAATAGAATCCAGCTCAGTGTGGCCACACAGTGCTGATGAGAGGAAAAAAGAATGACATTCTGATGTAGCTCCTCTGAAGTTACTGAAGTTCTCTCCACTGACTTTACCATGTTAGGTTAGACAGTTTGTCCAGCTAATCAGCCCTTGATTCCACTTCCCCCAGAACCAGCTGGGGTTTTACTGGGATCATGAGGTCATTTCTACCTTCTTTCTGTTCCTCCAACTGCTGCTTTAAGGAGAAAAGGAGCATCCTTAGGCTAAATTACAATTGTTCAATATAGCTGTCAGATGAGGAAGAAGATACTGCTTCTTCTGAAACAGTGAAGCGCAGCTCATGCCTCCTGCTTCCTGATCACTCTCCCTTAGACACTTGGAAATACAGCATGTTATGTGGCCTGGCAGAGTGGGATTAGGGAGCAGTATGGATGGGTCATAGTTCTCAGTGGACACAGTCCCTCAGAGGACAAAGCTGGCACCAACTGGGCACCAAAACTGAGTGGGTTTTGCAATGTACAGATCTGAGGATCTTGGCCTGAGTCCTAGTTTTCTAAGAAATCTTTCATATTGATGCTGTTCCAAAGTTTAATTTTTATGTAATGGAAGTTTAGTACTATTATATTGCATACTGTTAACTATTCAACTATTTATTTGGTTTCCTTATGCTGTTCCTTTATAATAAACTCTGACAAAAGTTTTCTTGCTATAAAACAGTGAAGAGAAAATTTTGAGCTAGTTTTTCCCTTTTTTCCATGTTGGTACACACTTTTCTAATTTCAAATCTATCAAATGTTCGACTCCATTTAGTGAGGAGGACTTCAGGGCTTTGTGCTAATGTTACAGTTCCTCCTTCACACAAAAGTTCAATGGCTTAAGAGCAGCAGTACTGGGGTGATCTGATCAGCATGGCTGAAAAGGTGGGGGAAAAGCACTAGTACAGAAGAAAGCTGAATCAAAAGCAGTGGGATGATGGGTAGTTTTTCCATAAGCCTTCATTGCCAGAGGTTGGGCTACCTTTACTTCAAGCCACATCAGGGAAGTTGCACCTAACTGTTCTATCAAGCTTCTTCCCCTATGGAATTACATATTATTGATTATTCAAGTAGGTAGAGCAGCTTCTTGTTCCTCAAAGGTGTTCATATAAAACAGCCAGTGGTGCTCAGAACTGAGTTTGGATGTGTTATATATTGTAATGCAGAGATGCCTTTCCTGCTCTGGAGAAAGGAGTCAGTTGCTGGACAGCTCTGGCAGGCTCTCAGCAGGAGAATCTTTGAGCCAGCAGCATATCTGTGTTAGCTGGTTGTTTCTGGACACAGAGAGGAGCTGACCCTACCTACAATGTGATCTATTTCAGCCTTTGTTAGGCAGGACAGTGCCATCATGGCCATCTTTCACTCTCCAGTCATTTGCCCAAGACAATTTGCTTGGGTGAGGGGACGCTGATTCATGGAATTCTTCTGTACAAGATTGCAACTTCTATCTTCCATCATTGCCATTTTGAATTTTTTTCCCTCATATCCATACTTCCATATGTTACTAAGTTGAGCAGAGCAGTGAGGTTGAAGCATGTTCATATCCTACCCTTACAGAACAATGTTGCTAGTGTTGCACACATGTTTAACAACACCTGGTTGCCCACAGCAAACTATTTGAGGGATATATATATCCCATTTCACTTCCTCTTTGTAACCACAGATCATGTCTCAGATTGAGACTGGTACTAATGGAAAAGAGTAGGTGCTGAGCAGTATACATTTTGTCCTATATATACTGTTTTTAATGTATGACAGTGAAGCTTAACATGTATACGTGAAATACATACTTACTTCAAGGCCAGCTTTTCTTGAATTGGCTGCTTTGAGATTTCCAGTGGGCTGCATCTCTGTTTAACTCTTTGTGCCTTAAGGTGATTTTATACACTGTTTTTTAACGTCATTAAGAATTTGTATAGAGTTGTGAAGGTTTACTAGTGTAAGTTATAAACAAGGCATCTTATATTCACCCTTTAACGGGGAAAATTTTCTGTAATGTTTAACCGCCAGACTATCAGCCAGACCCACACCCTTGAGGCTCTTTCTGTTCCACTGTGAGTGTGGATAAAGCTGCAAGCGAGGTGTTCTTCCCCTGAGCTGTAGCAAGGAGCTGTTCAATCAGTGTTGTTGAGGAGCTCAGTTGCGAGTGAAGTGACACATCAGTAAAACCAGGGGCAAAGAGCTGTGAGGAACAGCCCAAAGCAAGAGCTGTGAAGAACAGCTGGTTTTCTGCAGCTCCATGAATATGGGGGACTGTGTGTACGTACTCAGGTCATTTGGGAAAAGCTCCTGTGATGGTGGGGAAGGGGCTGCTTGTGGAGAAAGAATCAGCTCCTTAGACCTTGTGGGCAATGCTCTCCCAGTCCCCACTCTCCAGACTGAGCACATGCTAGCTGCCTTTGTAGCACGGAGAGCATGGCTGCTGTTAGATGCAGGATGCTGAAGGAATGGAAGGGCAGATGTTCCTACAGAGTTATCTGTGGTTCATGGAAGACCCATGAACTGTATCAATAGGAGGGGCAGGTCCAGGCCTAGGCCTTCTTTCAGTTGTTGGAATAAATAGCTAAGTCCTAATGAAAAGCACAGCCTTGTCTCCTCTTGTTGCTATATTCACCTCTTTAAGGGAGAGGCTTATAGATTTTATAGTTGCTAAATTAAATGTTCTACAAAACAATATTTTTCTTTTTGTCCAAAGTGGAATTTGCATTGTGATTTGTCTCATGTGTCACATTTTTGTGTACAGGTCTCTAAATACAAAAGGGTGAATTCCAGTTTGTTATCTACCCCCTGAATCCCCCTTGAGAGCTGTTAGGTCACAAATGCAAATAAAAGTTCTGCCCATTCTCCACTGGTGGTGCTCACAAGGGATGGGGAGGGAGATGGGCCTTGCATCACGTTACTTTGTGGCTTAAGATCTCTCTTGAATATTTCAGGTGTTGCTCCTGGAAGACAGTTCAACGTTTTAAAGAAATAATGCCAGTTTATTGTTCTTCTGATAAAGTGTTTACTGTTTCAGGAACTTTACAATAAATAAAATTTTGTTTTCTGAACAGCTGATGGCTCTTTTGTTCTTTGTGCTTTGGGAAACACCCATTAACAGGATTACTGATATTTTAGTTTTCTGAATCACACATTTGTTCAATATGTGCAGCAAATACAAAATGCATCCAAAGTCTTTTCCGTACTAAAGCAATATGCTTCCACTATAGAGTTTTTCACGGTACAGATGTTGAATTAAGCTGTCATTTGGATTAATAAATACAGCCAGGGAAAAAAGAAAGAAAGTACACATGGATGTGATAAAAATCTCTCCTAATTAAGAAAAGGATAGCATTCGTCAAAGTGAAGCAGAGCATATAGGACCAGAGTCATTACTGCAAAATTAGGAGAGGAAAGGGAACTACGTGAAAGGATTATCTTTTTTCCTGTAAACACAGAACTTAATTACATTGAGTCTTTGCTTGCTTGTAAAAGTAGAATCACAGTTAAGCTGGTGATGCAGTGAAAGCAGTATACTCCATCTCTTCAATTAATTTGCAATGCCAGCATACAGACTGAATTACACAGGTGTTTTTTAACTAATCTTCACAGAGAAGTCTCCTGAGCTGGCAGGATATCACTTACCATCTTCCACTTTCCAGTAGCACCTTGTGAGATCCAGCTGGTCTGGCTGCTGGATCTCACAAGCTGCTGGCTGCTGGTTGTGGGCCTTACCAAGCAAAGAGAGGCAACGATTGTTTCACAGAAGTTACTGGAATAAGGTACTTTGCTCCTAAATCTTCTAGAAAAGCAAATTAATAAAAACTGCCTTAGATTGGTCAAGAAATGACATTAGTCTAGTACTTTTATAGAATTAGTGCTACTTAAAATGAACCAAAGGCATTTGGCCCAGTGTGATACATCTTCCAAAGTAACACTAAGAGCAGGCAAGTCTCCATTGTTCCTGATATTACAGGACTGCCCAGGACCTGCTGCCAAAACTTGGTAGTAAATTTTGTGGAAAACTCAGGGAAATTATGTCTTTGACAAGCAGGAAAGATGCAGCACATGGCAGGAAAGAACTGGATCCTCATTTCTAAATGGGAGATGAATCCAAGTAATTTGTGTTCCCTGTGCAATGCAGGACATCTGACAAAACAGGAAGTGAACTGAATGGCCCATAACTTGGATAAAAGTCTGTCACTCCTTGGAGAAACACTCCAAGGCAGTGCTTTCAAAACATCTAGCTTTTTTGTTTTTCAAAACACAGCCCCTGTGTGTCCATCAGCTCCAACTCAAACAGGTGCAAGTGTTGTAACAGTACTGAGCAGTATCTGCTGTTCCTCAGCTGTAAATTAAACTCTTGCCCTGAATAGTCTGCCACCTTGGTAGTTTCCTTGAGGGTGATTACTGCCTAGCAGAAAAGATTAAAATCAAACTAGACAATAAGAAACCAAATCCTCAATCCAGAAAGGTCATGAAGATGATGTTTGTTTTAACCACACCAAAAACTGGAAAAGGAACTGCACAAATATTCAAGCCAATAAAAAAGAAGTATTTTAACATACTGAACATGATTAAGATGGTTAAAGGATTGTAGCACCTGTTAATGAATCTGAGAGACCTGGAATTGGAGAAGGCTTGGGGAAGGATCAGTGTGGGGGCAGAGTAAAGAGAATGGAGACAGATTTGTCTTGGCAGTATCTAGAATCAGGACAAGAGACAGTGAGCATACCCTCAAGCACACAAAATTCTCCTTAAACATAAGAAAAAGCTTTTTTTACTGTGAGAATGGTTGAACACTGGTACAGCTTGTCCAGAGGGTTATGGAGTCTCCACCCTTGGTGATCTCTAAAACCTGACTGGACATGCTTTCAGGCAATCTGTTCAAGCTGACTCTGGTGAGAGTGAAGCAGTTAGACTAGATGATCTCCCAAGGTTCCTCCCAACCTTTAATGTTTTTTGGGATCCAGGGTCTTTTCTCAAAAGATAAAGATTTTCTCAAAAAGAAAAACAAAAGAAAAAAAAAAACCCACAACAACAAAAGAAACCAGTGCTTCAGCAACATGATGAAATTAAAGAGAACCCAATCCTGCTCCAGTGTTCCTCAGAAGAAAAGACTGCAAGAGGGATGCTCAGGTGCCCTTTTGAAGTTATTTGGGTTTTCAGCAGCTGCTGGAGACCTTTGCTCTCCCTGTTTTCCTGGCATGTTCCAGATCCCTTGGCTGCTCCTGCTGCACCTGTGTCCTCTATGAAAGCAGCCCCCTTGGGCTGTGATGTATTTAATGGGAGCCACATGGCCAAAGCTGCTTGGCACTGAACACACCAACCTGATTCTTTTTTCTCCTTTTGAATATATGCATCTTAAAAGAGCTCAAACATGGAGAGGAAGTGACTTCTGAGGTTCTTCAAGGTCATCAGGCAAGGAAGTCAGTGTTTTCTGGCTATTAGGTAGTAAAACAAAGGCAGGAAATTAATTGTGATTTCACTCCTCCCCTTCCATTGATTTGCTGGCTTCCAGCTGCACACATCGCTTTGCTCCTTCTCTGAGTTTTAAGATTTGATTAAGAGAACCATTGGTATGATTTGATGATATGGCCCGTTCTCACAGCTCTGGGGAATCAATGGGATGGTTGAGGTGACTGAGAGCCCTCAAAGTCAAAGGGCTGCTCAGGGGAGAAAATGAAAGATGGAGCCTTGCAAGCTCTGCTTCCCCCAAGCAAGGTAATAAAGTCTCCAGGGTTACTTGTAAGGTTTGTGTGGGGAAAACTCCTCCAAGCCTGGAAAATCCAGGGCTGGAGCCAGGCCAGGCAGTGGTGTTGTGGCACAGCTTGTGAAGGCAGCATGGGGACGCTGTGTGTGCCAGCGCAAGGGACAGGGAGGTGGTGAGAAAGCGCTGTGCTGCAGGCTGGGGTGGCTGTGGCCAGATTTCTTCGACACTTGAGGACTTTGCAGCCTCTGCAGGTCCCAGGGTTACTGAGCACACAGAGGTGACAAAAGGCAGATGAATGGCAATGTGGGCCAGATGCTCCCAGTGCAGACACAGGGAGGGACTGAACAGGCCGGGGTTCCTCTCCACAGCCATGGTATCTTTGCAGATGAGCAACAAATCAAAGCTGCAGCCAAGGAAGTGGTAATTGACGGATGGGAAGTGGTTGATTTGGCTTTTTCTTGTCAGCTGTTTGATTTCCCACCAAACTTCTTCAGTGACCAAAAGCTAGAGTCGATCAAGCTTTGAGGCACCAGGTGGCCAGCAGATCTCCATATCCCTGAGGTGTTGTTCTGGCTAGTGGTAGTGCAAGATTAATGTTTTCATATCATATGAAATTTGATTTGGCGTGTATTTTGTTTTGTGAAACCAGTAAACAGCAACTTCAATCTTAAAGCTGGGCAATGCTGTCTTTTTTTGATTAATTCTAATCCTCTCCCTGGTGTGCTGGGCTTTCATGTGGGTTGGATCAGGTCTCACAAGTGCTGTTCATCCTGACAGCTCTTTGTGAAGTTCAAACTAAAGCACACATGTATTGTTTCATTCTAAAATTGTTTATCCGAGATGCCTTCGCTGTGGCACTTCAGCATCTCCTTTCTAATTAGGCATTTGCTTTTCAGGTTTGTTCAAAAGCCACCTTGCCCAGTCTGCTGGGTCATTGTTAAACAAGAAAATGCTCACTGTTCTTTTAAAATTCTTTGCTCTAGCTCTCCCTTCTCTATCACTCATGGCTCTTGAAAAGCTTTGCAGTGCCTTTGTCCTTGGTGGATTCCTTGGACTCAAATTTGGAAGAAGAGATGGAGAGGTGAGGAACAGAGAATGGAGTGGTATAAGCTCTGGGCTATCCTTAGCTACAGCTTCTCTTAATCTAGAGATTAAGCATCTCTATTACAGTGAATTCAAAACAGTCTTTTGTCTGGATGTTCTTAAGGGCTCCCGTGTTACTTCCTGCTACAGACAGGACAGTTGTATTTTTCTGTACCTCAGACTGTGCCTTAAGTTTTGCAATTGTTTGCATAGGCAATTTGGGATGGGACTGGAAATTAATTGGGTTTGGGGAGCTTTTTTGTTAGTTTGGGGTGTTTTGTTTATTCCTTAATTTGCTTGGTGATGGGAAATTCTCTACCTTATGGCACAGTCAAAATCTCTTGTCATGGTCAGAGGAAACCATGGCAGTGCCTTCATCTGTTCTGCACCCTCCTGAGTGTTTTTCTCCCTGAATATCCTCTCCAGAACTTGTTGGACAGTGCTGGTGTGAAGCAGTGGCTTCTTCTAAGTAACCTTCAGCGTTAGCAGTGAGTCTCTTCCTGGAATTCCTAAGTTGCGTGGCCTCAGCTATCTCATGAGCTTTGTAATGATAACTGTGGATGTCCAAATCTACCTCATAAGTGGAGTTGAGGGTTCTGCTGCTGAGCTTCAACTTTGCTGCTTCATCCTTCCTGATTTAGGCAAGACCTTTTTGAGAAATGGGGGGAAACTGAGGCAGCAAGTCTTCTCAAAGTTTTGAGAAGCTGACTTGTCCTGACTTTGGTCTGCCACTGTAAAACAAAGCTCAGTTTCCTGGCAGTTTGTTTATTTATTTCAAATTCATAATACCAGCACACACAGGGCATAACACATGACTTCTCTGCAACAGCAACTCTTATGCAAGATATTTATTTTAGGCTTCTGTTAAACACGTGAATAAACCAGCAAAAGAAAGAAATTACAATTACAACAATAATGAGGTAAATCTTGGAGAGAAAATTGTCTTGAGAGCACCACTTAAGTGAAACTGTCACTTGTGACAACTGTGTACATTCACAGACACAGCAGGATGCAATCGATTAATGGCTCCTTTGGCTCAATGGGAGGCGGAGATGCAGCTGTCCCTGATTTTTAGCCTTCTTGCACACCAATGCTTTCCACTGGAGAGTGGTAAACAGGAATATTCTGACCATCCCGCAGTTTCAAGGTGACATCCTGAAGGCACCAGCTGACACAAACCAAAGAAGATTTTTAACTTGTAGCAATCACTTTTAACATGGTCAAGTCAGTGTAGAAACAGCTGATTCAGAGAAACAAATAATTCCACACATTCAGTACTTTTAAAAATTCAAGTGTTTTAAAACATGGTTTGTGAGTGCCAGCTTCTGAAAGCTGTTCTCCCTAATATTGTGGCATAGTCCAGATTTAAAGGTCTGGTATGCACGTTCCTATTTGCTGCAATTCAAATAAAAACCTGCCAGCTCTTCCTAGGACATTCCTTCCCTGACCCGGTGCCTTTTTTCCTCTCCATCCTGCGGGTGCATTCCTTGCTCCACTCCTCTCCAGCCTTGGAGCCAGACAGTGTTGCTAAGGAATTATTCTGGCTTGGAAGAGTTTGAACACTGTGTGATCGCTCAATGTGACTGCTGAAAACCTGACAGGGTACGACAGTGGTTACTCTAAGAAGGAAAATTGCATTTGTTGGAGACTGAGGGGGAGCCTGTTCCTTCCTCTAAGCTCTGCTCCAAACCCACTTCTGAGAAACTGCTCATGCTGCTTTTCCAGCTGGAAAGGACTATTATTTTGGGGTACTAAAATAGGATTTTTTCAAAGCTCCTGGCACTGGCCCAGCTCTGCTATTGCTGGAGTCAGTGTTGAGTACATACAATTAGGTAATTAGGCTGCTGCACCTCTGTGCAATGGATTTGCAGCAGGGCTCTGCTCAGCAGCCCTCTGCTCCCACCCCCAACCCAGGCTGAGCAACCAGGCTTGGGGGTGACCTGCTCGTTCCCCACAGTGTGGCCTGGGGGCTCAGCCCTTCTCTTGGTCACTTCAGGGCAGGCAAGAGGAATTTTGCAGTGCCTTGGCTGCCCTTGCCTCTGGGCACCCTCCCCATCCCTGTACTGCCTGCCTCTGGGTGAATGCTACTTCCTCCTGGACCAAACGAGCTCACAGACTCCAAATTTTCTTTTTCAGTTGTCTTCTCTTTTATGAAATAAATAAAACACTATGGACAGTCTGCACACTAAGAGTCAGATGCATTTCAGTGGCTTTTGTGCCTCAGCTACTCTTGCACAGAGCACTCAACTCCTGCTGCCATTTAGCTCTTTGTGTATCAGTGTGAGAGCTGCCCTGGAAAAGCACTCATGAACTGCAGCATCCCACCAGGATAGCCTGCTTACCTGCTCCTTACTCCTAGCAATTCTGCTGTTAGTTCCTCAGTGGGATGCTAGGGCACCAAGTCCTGTCTCAGCCCCATGTGAAGCTGTGCACAGGACCCTGCACGTGGGTGGATTTGGTGGAGTCTGACAGATTTATCTGCCACAAATACTTTTACAGGCAATGCCTTTTTTTTTTTCCTTAGATTTGCAGAAATGTAAAAAGAGCTCATTTTAAAACAAAACTCCAAGAGATGTGTATGTACTGCTGTAGTTTAACATTTTTCAATTCTTCAATTATCTTCACAGTAACTGTGAACAAGGATTAACAGGGGATTGTCTATGAGGAGGGGCTAAAGAGAAGTGAGGCGATCAGAGGTCAGGCACCAGGGAAGTGAGGTGTGCAAGAAATGGGGCTGGGGACCCTTGGGGTTATCCCTGTTTATTAGGGAGGAGGCCAGGTCCAGTACTGAGTTTCTCAAGTCCCAGCCTAGTGCCTTTCTCTTCCTTCCCATACTTACTCAGAAGAGAAATCCAGTAAGTCATGCTCATCTAATTATGAATAGAAAACATCACCATATGGCTGGTGGCAGCTGAGTAAAGGTTTTGTAGCTTTCAGTTTCTAAACAGAGCTAACAGAAGTACCTAACAAGAGATTTGCATCTAGTAAAATTTATGAGCTCATGTAGTAATTCTTTGCTCAGTTCCAGAAATCAGTTTACTGTTGACAAAGGAGGTTTTCAGGCTTCAGTACTATGAAAATGTACTGAAGTACTATACTACTTCTAGATGATGTAGTATCAGAGTATCCTTCTGCTATAATGCATCTGTTCCAGCACTTTTTTTTAACCATAAGGACCGCACTTCTGGGATAGCTCAGAAAAACAAATGCTGTTTTTAGCTCACCTCGCATAGCTGCAATATAATGTGTGATTCCCTTACTGCAATCTCTAATAGCAGACCAGAGTTAGGACTGCTGTTCAACAGCCTCTGCACCTCTGTGGGGAGGTGGGGTGGGAGGGGACCATGCTTTACCTTGGCTCACAGTATTTGGATATGTACTGAGCTACAGTTTGCAGAACACACTTAACACAAAGGAATGGCTCATGTTCCTCTTCTATTCACATTCAGAGAGATAGATTCACAATATTTCTCAACTAACTTACATTTTTGTCCTAATGAAAATAATAACCTTTGATAAGACCTTCAGACAGGAGTTTCTGCTCAATCTGTGTGCATGACCTCAGCACCACAGATGACTAAAGCAAACATCCTGCTCTACTGTTTTCTCCTAGCACTTCTTTCCCATTTCTCCTGCCACCCCCCAGGTACACACCACCGATGGGAGTGGTCCATCTCTGCGTTAATGTAGAGGTAGCCCGCTGATTTTGTTCCAGAGACTGGTAACTTTATCTGCAAATGTAAAAGCACATTAGAGATTCAGCAAAGCTTATTATGAAACAGACATTTACTCCTTCCAGTCAAAGAGCTCACACCTTTTTAACTTTTAACACTGTAATTTTTTTTTTACTGTATTTCAGAATTGGACTGATCTTTTCTAACAGCTAACACATGTGTGGCTACATAAGTGTGTCTGCTCTGCCATGCATTAATCTCTCTCTGCAGAAAGAATGCACCGTGTTACAGCTGCAACCCCCAGGGAAAACCACTGGCTCCCTGAAATATTTATCAGCAAACACCTTTCCTTACCAGAATGCATGGTCATCCAGAGGTGACCTGAACTGTCAGAGCTTCCCATTACCATTACAAGCCTGTAGGTTGAGATCCTCTTCATGTCAGTCCCTGAACACACACTGAGGCAATGAGAGGGTCAGTGATTCTTTTTTTTTCAGTGTCACAAATTTTATCATTTATCTGTTTAACAAACAAAGCTGGACCTGCAGCAGCAACCATGGCCGATTGCACTGGGTCTAATGTCTGAATTAAAGAAATGATTGAGGTGTAGCATTTGCTGGTGGTGATGCAATCACAAAGAAAATGCCAGGTGTTTGCCAACCCAGGAGCTGGGAATGTTGTGAAGTCAGTAAATCGACCTGTGGTATAATGATGAATTAACCAGTTTATTTCATGAGAACATGAATACTTAGGAGCATGAAAAAGCAGAGAAGAAAGTTGGTGATTTGTGTCTTGGGTGAGGTCAGTGGAAGGCAGGGTTTGACTTCATACTGAGTCACCCAAGCGACCAGCATTCTTAAACAGTGAAATAGGAAAACACCCGTGGGAAAGGTTATCTTCTTTTCAGTCAGTATATGAGATTGTGTGGGGTTTTGCACAACTTTTTTCGCTTAGATATGTTCCCTGGTGGAATCTATGAAACATGGGAAATGTTTTGGTCCAGGGTATCATGTAAATGCAGCCTGGCTGAAGTGAAATGGAAGAGTAATTTTATGTGAGCTGGTTAAAGGTTGGGGGTTTTTTAATCTTACCCTGATAGCTACATTCCTTCATTGTGCCATCTGATCCATTCCCTAATGCCCTTGCTTGGTCCCTGGCATTCGTAACTACTCACCAGTAAAAACAAAATTATTCCAATGTGATGAGTTACCCTAGTGAAGGACCTGGAGAGGTTGCTGGGGGCACTCGGTGTTAGCAAAACAAGGGAAGGGCAGCCAGTTGTGGATTAAGGGCTAAAAACACCAATGGAAAGTACTCTTGAGGCATCAATGCCAAGTGGAAATAGACTTTTGTGTTTGCAAGGTTTGCCTGGCCCAGCCCTCAGCTGATACAAGGCAGCCTTGTGCAATACTTCAGCAGCCAGCACAGCATTCTCCAGTCACTGAGTAACCCTCATGCTCAGTCTCAGGTTGGGCAGCTGTTCTCAATGACACAAGCTTACAGGTGCTCTTAAAAACCACACCATTTATGCTGCACCACAGCATAGCTGGTAAGGGGCTGTAAAACTGCTCTCAATAAAGCCCTACAACTAGCATGGGACATATCTGGGGGGTAAAGGAAGGCAGGTGCTATTTTAAAGCTGGATATGATACATCTTTGAAAATGATTTTGTGGCTTACAGTGTGAGGGGGGGAACTGATTGTCTTGAGAGGTTCCTTGGCATTGTGTGATGGGCCCATTCAGCACAACATGGAGATGCTGCTCTTGCTGTTTCTGTGCTAGTAGATTTATGCTCTGGAAATCCATTCCTCTTCCAGATCAACTGGTATTCCATCCTGCTGCCTTCCAGTGCCCCCAGGTGACTCATGAGCCGCTGAAAATCCCCTGGCTGATCTCTTGTCACCTGACATCTCGGGAAGCCACCCTGTGACACCGCCCGCCCGGAGTTACCCGCGCTCTTTCCGTGTCCACGCGATTGCTCCCATCTGTCAGGTGGATGTTGTGAATCTTAAGAGGGGGGGCACCCAGGGCTGCCAGGGCATCAGGATTGCTCTTCAGTTGCTCCAAAGCTTGCTGGTAATACTGGGTCCTGGCAAAACTTTCTAGATGAGAGAAACATGGTAGTGAGGAGACTATTCACTTAAAATCAAAACAAGCTTAAAAAAAAGAAAAAGACATTTTCTTCAGACTACCACACCCTCCCTGAAATACACTCCAAAACTATTAATTAGGAGAAATTTAGCTAAAGGAGGAAATACATCTTTACATCAGAGAAGAAAATGTTATTCAGCTCATTTAAGTGAAGAGGGCTCTGAACATAGGCTGTTCCATTCTGACCTACAGCTCAGTTTATGGCTCTGTCTCCCCATTTTTCATGCAGTTGTAGGTTATCTAAAAGGAAGGGGAAAAAAGGGGCAAGGATGAATATCTGAAATGTTCTGATAAAAATTCTATTTTTATTTTTTTTTCTATTTGAGGTACACAAAATACTTTAAGAATGGAGAATATCTTGCAGACATTGAGAGGGGAACAGCTGCTGCTGTAGAACTCTAGCTGTGGTCTTGGTACAGCTTTCCAAGCGGCAGCCATGAAGCTGCAACTCTGCTGACAGATGCCTTAGAAGGGAGGCACTCAGAAGTACCACTTAACTTACTGGTGAAGCAGCCACACCAGCACTGCACATGGAGGACAGTTGTTGCTCTGTATGGCTGTGAAATGCTGTACCATGGTTGCAAATGGACAGGCCACAGATGAGGAGCTGGAGACTTCCCGACCCTCTTTATGGAGACGGAGATTTGCTTATTAACAGTTCTAAGGTTGTCTTCCTGGGGTTTCTAGATCAGCTTAACTTCATTCTTTAGACATCAAGAAGGGCAGAGTTAAGCTAAGAGCTTGTAGTTGTTAAATCCTACTCTGGCAACTCTGTCTTCACCTTTCAAAGGGTTTAAAACAAGGTGTAAGGTTTGTTTCTTGGTCTCTTGCCTGTCAGTATTAATCTTGGAGCATGAGGCAGAAAGGTGCTTCCCCCTCTCCCTAATTAGAGGCATCCCCTGTGAGTAGGCAGCATCCAGTTGGCATAGAAACAGCTTTGCTAGGCTGTCACCTGCGTTGGTCCTCCTGTGTCCTCCAGCACATGCTAAGGAGCTCCAGCCAAAGGGGTTGCTGCATGCCTACCCTTTAGTACCTATAAATCATGGCAAACAGCCACTCAGACCATGTGAAAAGTATGTGGTGTTCACCCTGCAGGTTGGAGGAGAAATGGATTCTAATTTCCTGGTGCTCCTACTCAGCTGTTCCTTGTTAGCACCTCATGCATTAGACAAATGCCCAACTAATCCATTTGTCCCCACATCTTTTGGTAGGGGAATTGAAAGCATGCTGGAGTTGGCTGAGCAGACTGCTTCCACAAGAAGGGTGTGGAGGTGATGAGAGTAAGTAGAAATAGGATTACCTGAGTATTTGTACAAGCTTGCACAGAGACCACGTGCATGCAAACTTTCCTTCAGCCTGAAGGAAGGGAAGGGAAAGAATCCTTTCTCACTGCTCCCACCCCTATGGGGGCCACTTGCTCCTCAGTAGTCCATGTATGGGCCAGTTCTGTGCACTGGGAAGAAGGCACTGGGATAGCCCCAGGCATGAGCCAAGGGAGGAAGGCTCTAAGTGTGGCTCCTGTGTCTGTTTAGAGGATAGAGAGGGACACACCTGGCTGCAGAAAATGTCCTTTCAGCAGCCTGGCTGAGTTATCAGGCAGCTGCTCAGTGGCCACTGAAATTACAAGAGGGCCAGAAGTAGCCACTGCCATGTGCCCCTTGACTGCACAGCCAAGGCACATGGGGAACCAGCCCTCAGGCTTGCTGTGTAGCACAGGGGGTGACTAACAGTGCTGAAGCTGAAAATTAAAAAATGCTAATGTCCTTGTTAAAGCCAGATTCAATATTTTAAAGCATAAGGATCATATTTCTGTCATGTACTCCAGAGCTTGTGGGCATGAGCTGCCTAAAATTAAAGCCTGCTTTCCAGCCCTGATTTGTTATTAATACGTGTAAAATGAAGGGGAGGTTTCAGAACTTATCTGAGGGCTTGAGAAACAGGCTTGGCTACCCTTTTTTTCTGGCAGCATCCTCTGGTATCAGGGTAGGTGAAAAGCAATACCATTTGATAGCACCAACAAGGGAGAGGCACAGGGCCAAGAGGCCTGTGGCACCCCCTGAGAGAGAGGCAAAGCTTACTTCTGCTCTGATGCTAACTATCTAAAAGCAGTTTTTATAAAAATAAACATGTATAATTTGGACTAAAAATGTGGATTCTTGGCCAAAGACACATAGCAATTAGAGATAAACGACTAGATATAAACAGCAACATCACCTGTCTAGCTTTTCTCTTTGTCCTGGTCTTTTCAGTGCTGACTACTCCTATCTGTACTATATTGAGGAGAAACTCATGATTTCTTAGCACTTCACAGGTGTGTTGTGTTTAAGAGCCAGCACCACACAGAGATTTACAGATAAAACTGCTAGACTTTAACACCTTCTACAGACGGTCCTCTTTTACTGCCCAGTTACAAAATCTCAGTTAAGAAATGAAACCTGCATTACTCCAGGTGAAGCTTTCAATTCACCATCACCCTCAGGAAACCCCAAAAAACAGACTTTATTCTGACCACAACAGCCTGCTCCCTATGTAATATGCGCCTCTGGAAATGCACACAGCAGCTCTTGGGAGAGCAAAAGCCCTTAGGATGAAAAAAGTGGAGCCCACAGAGGCAGAACCCAGAAGCTCTTCCCTTAATTTCATCTGCTTCTCACAACTTGCATGCTGCTGTTTTCCCCACTACACAAAAGCCAGTGAAAGGGGCAGAGGAGAAATAAGGTTGCTAACAACGCCAAGACTTGCTTTGCATAAGATTGTACATCACGATGCATCCCCCGCCGCTGAACAGTCCCATGAAAACAGCCATTTGCTGCAGTTTTCTCAGAGAAGCTGGCATTTTTCCTCCCTGAAAAGAAAAAGAGAAGACAGTCGTTGTAAAAGAAGAAAGCCAAAGGGTTACTTCCCCCCTCCTCCTCTTTCCTGAAAGCCCTTTCCAACCAGGCCTGAATGAAAGCGCAGTGCACAGGCCCCGAGCTTGCTGGGGCCCCACCATGCACCCAGACGGAAGAGTGGTGAGAACAGAGCAAACCGAGAACCCAGCTGGGTCGAATGTGTTTATTCAACTCCTTTTAGTGATGCCACCACTTCGCTAATTGCCGAGAAGAAAATGACCTCCCTGGCGTGGCCGGGGGCCAGTGTCGTGGCACTGTGGCGGGGGCTCCCGGTGCCCGCGTGTTTGCTCGCACACTGCGAGCATTCAGGCTCCGGGCACCGCATTTCTCTCTCGAGTAAACTCCTCTCAAGTAAACACGCTCGCGGCAGGGATGCATTTGGCCTTGAGTGGCAAGGGACAGAGCCAAGCCAGCACTGTGCCAGCAAAGATAATGGAGCCAGGGTGTGTGTATTCTGTTGTGTCAATGTTCTTCCCAAGCTGTGGATAAACAGGAAGTCTCTTCCAAGCTTTTTCTTCTTTCCTGTAACCCCCCCCCCCCCCCCCCCCGCGCAAACTTGCCCTTTTAATGAGTCACAATTTTGACATTTGAATGCATGACCCAGCAGAATAAGAAACACTTCCATAGTTTGTGCAAGAGGGGGACTGAAGAACTGAGCTAATGCTCCTGCCCACAGCAGGTTAGTAGGAGTCAAGCTGAGCTGTCACTGGGGGCGTAGCACTTTGCTTCAGGCTGTGGCAGGATAGGACTTGAACAAGCGTCTGAGTATTGGCTTCTGCTCTCGATTCACTTGGAGCTGGAATGGGAGGGAGGAATGGTCCTGACAGCAATTAAAAAAATAGGAAAAAGCTTTTCTTTTTCAATGGGCACACAGGAATATGAATAACTGGAGGAGCTGTATGGGACTTCTAATCCCAAATGCTTCACACCCCAATACTTGTCACACGACACTGTGGCTGAAGTGCTACGCTCCATGAGAGCTGATTAATAAACCAAGACCCAAAGCAAAATGTAACAAGAAATGTGACCTGGGCAAGACTGTTTGAGCCCTGTTGTGGAAACCACCTCTAGCATCCCTCAGGTATGTGTTAGTCAGGTATTGTTCAGCTGACAATCACAGTTCAGCAAGGGTGGAGAGAGAGGAGTCAGAACTTCTTCCCGTGGTGGCCAGGTCAGGATGACATGGGCAGCCTCCCTCTGCTCACCACTCTTCTGACATGTCCTCATGCTGACACTTGCATGCTCTAAACTGAGCGAAACTCAGACTGCCCACAGAAATGGTCACAGCCTGTCTGAGTTCAAGAGTAGTATGGACAATGCTCTTGGGCGCCTGGTGTGATTTTTGGGGTGTTCTGTGAAGGGACAGGAATTGGACTCCATGATCATTGTGGGTCCCTTTTAACTCAGCATATTCTATGATTCTACAAAACTGTGAATGCAGTTCAGGTATAAATTTCATCTCCTGCCCTGCCGGCGTTAGCACTCAGTTGTAATGCATGCTATCCCTAGGCTGAATGCTTTCCTTATTAACTAGTTTCCTTGATTTTTAAGAACCCTTAGTATTTAAGTTTACTATTTAAATAATTTCAGATTTGTGGCTGGCTAGTAGTGATAGTAACTCAGAGAGGCATGTGGATGTAATGCCTATTTTATGCCCCAAAATGCCTAAACTGTGCCATTAGTATTGTCAGCTATCATCTCTCTCACTCCTGATCTGTTTCTCTGATGAGTTTTTTCTTCTTGCTTCCCCTGGGGAACTTGAATGGCATGAGAAGTTACAGCAGAGGAAATGTGCAAGTGTGGTTTTACAGAGAAACAGTGGTAGTCATTTCACAAGGAGAGTGAGAACTTCCTGCTCGCCTGCTTGTGCTTGCAACTTTCTTTAAATCCCCACAAAATCTGATTAATAACCAAGTTTCTTATAAGATTCATCTGGCCAGGAGGAGGCTCTGACACCAACACCACATAACAGGGATGGGGAAAAAAACCCCATGGTAAATCTGGAGGGAGGATCAGATATAACAGTTTGTGACCTGAGGCATTTGTTTTTGCCCCTTTCAAAGTTGTGGCCAGGCAAAATTTGCTTTCTGTGATTAAATTCAGGGTAATTGAATGCAAATGTCTGGGGGTGGGGGGTGCTGCTGGCAGTGTGCTGAGTAAGGGTGGGACGACAGGGAGCTCTTGCACCAGCAAGGTTTTGACTGAGGCTCGGGGGACCTGCCTGGTAAACAGCGGAAATTAGAGGTTCTGCAAACTTGCTGTCAGTGGGTTTGAGGTTTGTTAGGTCTCACGGTCTGCTCGCACCCAGACAAGGGAGATGCATGGAAAGTAAGAAAAGCTTATTGCTGATCAGTCACATGCTCACACACACTCTCATCACCACCTCCGCTCCAGTGCTGCAGTGTAGAGACAGTGCCATCTGGCAAGGGAGCTTGGCAGCTGAGCAGTGGTGATCCCATTAAGCACTGCTGCCCCATGCTGCACGCCTGGCTGCTCCTAAGGTGCTGCCCCTGCCCACAGCCGTCTTCTGTTGCTGCTCCTGCTGAGGCAGAGATGTGGAGAGCTGAGGTGCACCCAAGCTGTGCACCAAGGTCTCCATTGCTCATTTTCAGTCACAGCTGGAAGCCCATGGACTGTACCTGTCTAGTTTTTGATGCTCTTGTCCCACTTGTTTCTCAGCTGTTTTCCCAAGCCAGTCCTATGACAGCACACTGTGGGAAAAGGTTCAGAGCTACACATTTTAACAAGCCTCTCAAGACTGCAAACCCTCTCACCGATCCCACAATTCCTTGCCAGCCTCCAAAACCAAGGACAGAATTGACTTTGGAGCCCAGAGCATCCCCCACAGAGGGGCTGCTGCTTCCCTTCCCTGCCATCCTGGTCCCTTGTGGAATGGATGCTTGAATACTGCAGCCTTGAGCATCCTTTGGCACACAGCTGCCAATGACTTCTGAATGGTGACAGCTTGCAGAAGACCAAAATGTATTAAGGATCTGTTGTCTGCAAGGACTTGTCAGTTGGATTTCTGTCCTGTGGCCAACTGTGTTTGCTGTTCTGTTGGCTGCTCTGCTGAAGTGCCATGGGAGTGGCTCACTAAGGAAGGGAAGCAGAGTCATGCCCAAGGTGTGCCTCCTGTCCTGAGCCTTTGTGAACATGACATACACCTTGCAAACTGCAGAGGCTCTCACAGGGAAGGACCAAACCCCTCCACTTCACTTGCCACAAAGGGATCAACTCTAAGTATTTGGGAGAATTTTATAGATACAACATGCCTCCTAAGGAGGAAGTCCATGCTGCTATCTGTGGTGATCTCCCCTGAGAACCTTTATATCTCTAAAAGAGTATGCAAGTCAATTGGTGGAAAAACAGACTTTTCAACAGCCAGTAATGAAAAAAGCACAAATTTCCAAGCTGTTCTGCAAAGACATCTTTTCCTCCATGTTATTTGCAGAGGTAAAAAAGATTAAGTGGAGATTAGCACACACAAAAACACTGAACCCACAGTTACCAAGAAGAGACCTTAAATCATTGTAAGTAGTTTTCTCAAAACATAACTGTTAAAGAGCAGAATACCCTAATAATAGTGATGTTCACTTTGTGCCTTAAAAATAGCAGGATTTGGAGGACAAGGCTTGACTTTGAAGCTAAGTGGGACACAGGCTGTTAACAAGATTTAAGAAACTTCCAGGGTCACATGTGAAATGGTGAGTTACTGCAACAGTAAAGGCTGTTTTAAATTAGACTTTGTTTTCTCCACAGAGGATCTTCTAAAAATAGGCTGGCTTAAGACCATCTCCCTTATTTTGGCAAATTTGAGTTTTCTATTTGGTGTCTGAAATTTGTGTGGCAGAGATTGCTGTTGGGCACCTCCACCTAAGGCAGGTATTGGAGAAGAAGGGTATTTTCACCAACCATAAACATTATTTTCCCTGGAACTGAGCAAGGGAGCTGGGGCTGTAGGTTCTCTGGGGAAGGCATTTCCTCCTCCTTCTCCTTGTCCTTGTCTTCCTCCTGGTGCTATGAAACTCCACCAGCATCTCTAGCCTCTGGGTGCTACTACGGGCCAAACAGCAAACAATAATACTGCGCTGAAACAAGAGAGAAGCAACTTGATCAATGCAAACTCGGTGTGATCACTGCTGCCTGTCTCAATCTGGGCCACTGCCTACCCACCTGGCAGTGCCAGAAGAGAATATAGTGCCAGGCCACCAACACAAGCAACTGGGAGCCTTTAAACCACCTTGAACAACTGCAGTCCTGAGGTGTTGGACTGACACACTAAATAGGTGCATCAAAAGACTACTATTAAATTAAATTAAAATTTATCAAGAGACCTGAACACAAATCTGAGCATCTAACTTCAAGGCTGGAATTGCTGCTGACCCTTCCACAATGGAACTCTCCCTGGGCTGGTGGCTTTTTAATTGGCCTTGGGCACAGCTTTTCAGCAAACCACCCAGGAAGTCACAGGAGATGAGGGGAATGTCACGCAAACCACACACGAGCACGCACTTGTATTTCACATTCTTGCTTTCTTGCCCTTCCATTGATCTTCTAAGATGCATAAGGCAGGCATCTGGGTGTAAGCCAATTTCTATACTAATAAGATGCTAGGACAACATTTTAGACACATCTTTTTGACACTCACTGTCTACAACATCCCTTCATCATTAGTACTCTCACCCAAAACAGGACAGTACAGCGGAAATGTTCTGACAGGATTTCAGCATATTATTTTCCCCTTTTTTTCTGGAAATAACCTCAATATATTATTTTCCTCATGTATGAGAGGTAACAGCACAAATTTTTAATGCTGCCAGCATGTTCAGAAGCATCAAAGACTTTGCATGTACAGAGTGCCTTCAACAAGACCACAGAAACTTGCAGTAAAGTTTGCTTAATTCATAGTCAAACCAAAAGTAGGATTAATACTTTTTCTTTTCTTTTTCTGCCTTGGTTGTTCTTCAGATGCACTGAAAACACATATTCTGGCATTTAAGCAGGTACAACATCTTTTTAGACACCTTTGAAATAGTTTCTTCCAGGATCTCCTCAGGAATCAGTTCCTAGATTTGCGCAGCTGGCCTGGTGAGAATGCTTTAAGGGGCCCACTCTACATGTGAGAAAGACTATTGGCAAGAAAGCCAAGAAAGAATGTGAAGGTTATTTTCTGCCTTTGCTACTAACTAATTAACAAGGCAAGAGAAAGTAGTCAATAAAGTGATTAAGGACTTTAAACAGTCACCTCACTCTTGTATCACTTCTCCTGCAGCATATGCTACAAAGCAATTGGCCTTCTCAGTCAGCACAAAACCTGCATGATGCCTTCAGATATCCTAGTTTCATTTCATTTTTCTCCTCTCTTGGACACTCTTATGTTCATGTTTCTATTCTATTTACAGAAGAGAATTTCTGTTCTGCTGCCACAGACAACTTCCCTTTGTGCTCTTAAGCTGCACTGTCTCATCCGGTGGGCTCACCTGCACTGCATTTCTCTTCCTCCTGCCCACCCACCTTCACTCCTCTGTGTGCCCTCTTCCCTGAAGAATATTGCACCACCACCCTGGTGCTGAGCAGACAGAAGCAGTGGGGCCACCATTCCTGTTGTCCAAGGAGTCCTATTGTCTCCTGCTGTCCCTCAGTTTATCCCTCTGTGAATAGAGCCTGTCCTAACTGTGGGTATCAAAGACAGGTGCCAAAATCCTTCATTAGTTTTCTTCAAGTTGGAAAGATGCTACAGCCTAGTTTGTTGAGTCTTTCTGAAGGCCAGGCCCAAGTGCCAGCAGTTCAGCAGCCAGCTCCAGATCACTCTCCAACACAACTAGATCTGCCCCTACTCTGTACTGAAATACAAGGCATATATCGCAGAAAAAAGGCACAACCAGGGCGTATTATTAGAGAACCAGGATAATTATACCTACAGTGTGACCCATTTTTGCTGCTATTGGAGGATAGCATTATAGGTTAATGCCTAATAATCTGTCATTAACATCCCTAATTGTATGTTTCTGTAATTGAACACCATGGAGGGGGGAAGAAGGTGTCAATGTTCATTTTTTGCATTTTAGAGGTGAATTGCGAAGGATTTAAGAGTAAGAATTCAAAAGTAGGGTAAATGAAAAAGTTGCATCCAAGGTGCAAGAAGAAAAGATCAGTGGTGATCAGTGAGTGATTTACCTGAGAAAGCTGTGGGACAGCTTCTTGGCTTCCTTGCTGCTGGGAGTGAGGTCATGAGTGCTGCAATCCAAGGTTCAAAAGAATTGCTTTATGCTGTCCCTGTGCCTCTGCACAGCCTGCAACACAGGCCAGCTTCCAAACGGGCACGTTAAAACAAAAGAATCATATAAAGAAACAGCAAATAGAGTCCTTTGACTGTCTCGTGCTGTCAGGATGAGAGGGAATAACACTCTGTGTTTAGCAGAAAGGAACTGTCAAGCCAGTGAGGTTTTCAGTTTGATGTGTTTTTCCCATATATAATTGCCTTGAATAAGTTCACTGAACCTGCAAGGTAAGGGAGCAGGGAAGAGTACAAAATCATTTCTCATGGAAAGAGTTTGCAATTCTTTCCATGCAGTGGTAATTAATTATCTTTCTTAGCAATTTCTGGGCATTTATCTATATCCAATACACTCATTATGCTGAAGACATTGACAAAATCTCATATCCAATCTAGCTTTAAGTCAACTTACTAAATCCTGAGATGTGTAAAAGAATCAAGAAACCACAAGGAATCTGTGATCACTTTCTTGGCTAACAGGTTACATTTTACCTCATAAAGTGAAACGAAAATGGTCTCAGAACTTCACACAAGTACTGCAGATGTCATTGGGCTAGGAATTCTATGTGACTGTGTTAAAAACCTGGAAGTTTACCAACTCAAATCGTGATAAGGCTTATGCTTGTCTGTAATCTTTCTGACTTCAATAATATCATCCATATGCCCACATTAAACAGGCATGCAGTAGACAGTGACCTAAAGGTACTGAATGCCAGGGGAGGCAGTCACAGGGGAAAAATGTTTAAAGCAGGAACATAGTGTACATCATATGGTGCTTGCTCCCTTGTTTTCCTCCGGAAATGAGGGGGTAAAAGATCTGGTGTGGTCTGCTCTGCTGTGGTCAGCAAGAGCCTGATTTACAAAGCTTTTAAAAATATCAGTGGAGGTAGGAAGGTCTGCAGTCCTGTGCCCAAACACCTTGCTGACCTAATGCTTTTTATTATTTAGTATTACAGCAGTACATACTTTTGGCACTAAAAAACACCCTGCTCCTATTCTTACTTCCTACTGAAAACCAAAATTTAAAAAAAATGCTACCCTAATTCCTCTCAGATGGGGTAAGTTTATTTCAAGTCCCCTTTTTTATACCCTCACAGCACAGCCCCTCCTTCAGAAAAGGACTCTACCCTTCTGAAAGTCAAGTTCCTTTCAAATGTGTCAGATCAACACTTACAGCCCAAGGCTTTAAAGAAAATTAATTACTTTCAAACATCTTGGACACCTGGATCAGTTCCAGAAGTTGGGCCTTGCCCATATGAGCAGAACTAGTTCAGTATCAGCTAAATCTGTTAACACAAATTAGGATCTGGGGAAAAGCTAACCTCAAAGACTCGTGACATTTTAATAGGCATTGGGGACCAAAATCAGCACAAGACCAACTGGGATTCTGACCTAGAAACATTCTATTATCAGAAAGACAAAAAAGAGAAAAAATAATTATGATGAGAACCATTAAAAGAAAGAAAATAAGTTCCCATAGTACTTGAGGGTTTCTGTTCAGACAGATCCAGCTTGTTAACTTGTGCACAAAGCTGTGCAAGATGAAGAGTGCAAAAGGGCAAAGGAAGTGATGGAACCTGCCACACTGCACATGCAGCATCTGGAGTCAGACCTTTAACTTCATCTGGAGAGTAGCTACTGATTTATTCATCCACCCTTAGAAAAAGGAAAACTTGTACTGGATGCTCACAAGATAGTTGGAAGTGAATCAAATTCCTTTCCAAATATGAGTCAGGACAAGAGGAATTTCAGAGAACAGCTGACTGCAATCCGTATTTTTATCCTCAGAATATGTGTGGGAAAGATTTTAAGGAATAAATATTTCTCTGTTTAATACTTTGAATGTGAATCACTGAATCTTCAGTTCTTCAATAGCTCCTGTTAGGGAAGGCAGGATTTTTTTTTTTTTTCATTTTGCAGAGCTGTGGGAGAAAAAAACACTGAACATCTTCACAAGAAGACAGTACCAGGTCAGGCACAAGACAGTACCAGGTCAGGCACTTGACTCTGAGACCTGGGCTGTTCCCTGTTCCCTGTCCATTTCCTCTCTAAGGCTAAAACATGCCAGACCAGACAGATTTGGCAGAACTTCAGGGCTGTTTCCTACAGCAAATCTACCTTTAGAGACATGGGGACAAGCTTTCCTTTATGGAGATACAGCACAGGGCTTTGTCCAGCAAGGAGGTGTGATTGTCCAAGAGCTCGACAAAAGCACAGACCATACCTTTATGTACTGTTGATGGGTGAGATTTCTCAAAATGTTGTGTGCTTTATGTATGCTCAATAGATGATACCTTTACAGGATCATTGCCTTCAAAAAGATCTTTGAAAATTCAGCATCTGCTTTATAGCATTTTCAAGACATATCCTCACTAGTAGTTTTCAAACAGGGCTGCTAACAACATACACTATTTCTTCATGAAATGGTAATCTTCAAATACCTGTTGTGGGGTTTGTTGATTAAACACTAGATTACCAAGGGCTCAATACAATGAAATTTGACACTTGTGGCATATATGAGACACATAGGTGGGCTGTGATCCATTTCTGTTTGTTTATGTTTTATTTTCCCATGACATGCTACTCAGCTCTGTGATGGTGGGAATAGCAACAATGATGGATACCACTTTTGTACAACATTACTCCTAGGGACCTCTGCTTACACAGAAAAAGCCCCTCTTAATGTTACCTCCAACCTATCCATGACTTTTGCAGTTTGTATGATACCAGCAAAAACAAAGCAGAAGACAGAGCTCCCAGGTTTCACAAGCAGCTCAGAGACTGACTCACTGTATCACTGTGGCTAAAACTATAAAGTTTAGGTGTCTCAATTCACACAGAAATAAGTGACTAAACACTTCCTCGTTCCTACTTTGCTAGAAGATACCAATATTTAATGGCTGCAAAGTGCTCTGACAGCCTAAGATGTAATTTTACTTAGGTGTGCAATTGCCCATATGCACTGCACACATTAAGAGCATGACAGTGTGTTCCACACAAAAAAATTAAAATACTTTGCAGTCTGGCACAGGTCATGTTGTAGGACCAGCAGAATAATTATAGCAACTGCAGTTGGCACTTATTAGAAAATTAAAGAAGCTGTTAACAGGTCATTATTAATCCGTGACTACCTGCCTTAATAGTATTCAGTCAACAGGCATGAAGGTGAGGGGGTGGAGGAAGCAGTCACACCTTCCTCTAAGCCACTGTAGAAGACCAATACCCTCATTTATCATCACTTTGTAATCTGCTTGTTTACTTCCCTCCTGGTGTCTCTTCCCACTGGCTCTTCTCTCACGGCTGACTCTCACACCAAAGGACTGCAAGGCTCTTGGCCAGGGAAGCCACCTGCAACAGCCAGTCCCAGGGGAAAGCCAGCCCTCTGCAGTGTCTCAGCCTGGTAGCTGTCTCCCTGCTGTTCAGAGCTGCCTGTAAACACCTCTCCTGAGTGCCCTGTCCTACTTTTAAAGACTATTTTGTATGTAAGGTGTCCCTGTCCATCTACAGCACACTAGGATTTGTTCTCTTGTGTCTTGGTTCTTGCCTCCCTTGTGTAGGCAGATGACTGGAAGAGGAGGGAAAAGCAACTCATTCCCTGCTTCTTCAGACAAATACACACTCTCCAGAGCAGACAGATGCCCTAAAGTCAGATTCAGGGCATCAGTTCCTCTTTTGGGTTCAGCTGTAGAGTATAAAACATTTGCTGGCTCTGGTCTAATGCTTTTTGACATTGTCAGGCCCCCTTCAGTGAACCATTGCCTTGTAACCAACTTGACAGCAAGTATTGTTCTACATTTATTAATAGTGTACGTGTTATCTTCAAACTGACAGGTTCCAAGGCCAGGCATCAGCTGTGCTCAGCTCTGAGTTAGAAAAGAAAATTCAGGCAATAGCACAGACCTCCTGCTGCTAATAAGTAAATAAATAAATAAAAACATGCCTTCACCATGCTGCTGCCACATGATTTTATCCTTTCAATCCCAATTTTGCAGTAATTTTTTCTTTTACTTGAAGTACTTTAAAATATGAAGTACTTGCTTCCCTGCACCCTCCTCTTCTTGGCTTCTTTAGGAAAAGACTTTTGGGTTTTTTTTCTGAGTCTTCTTTTAATTTATTCCTTCCTCTCTCATTTGGATGCAAACCTATATTGCAGAAACCTGAATCTACATAAAAGTTAATTAACTTCAGGAACTGTTTCTCTTTTCTTCTCCTTTCTTGTGTTTTTGGTTTTTGGGTTTGTTGTTTTTTTTTGGGGTTTGTTGTTAGTTTTTTTTTTTTTTTAAATAAAGCCACTATAATTTTCTATTATTTTTAAAATGTTCAGCTTAATGGGTTATGTTTACTTAGTCAATAAGCTGATGATGCCCACAACAGGACCAGAAGTGTTTGGTTAGCAGCAGGGAGAAAAAAAAATCAATAACTCTAAGCATTTGGCAGCTTTGTGGGCAGGAAATAATTTGTATTCTCTGGTTTAAATCAATGACCTTCTTTTCTTTGCTGTTCCAACAGGAAATTATAAACTCTGTGAACACTATTTGCATAGTGCCTTCTGCCATACACTTGTATATGCCTGGGGAAAACAGTATGTTAACCCTAGCAGTGCTCCCTGTTAAAGAAACCCAGGTACTTTAGTACAGAGCTTTTCAGCAGGCACTTGTATTCATTAGAAGCATAAACAGTCTAGAGAAAGATGTAAAAAGAGCTCCTCCTCCACTGTCAACAGCATTCCATTGAATACCATGTACCTGGAATCTTTTTATATCACAACAAGAAATGTTTAATCTGGAAAGGCATGCAAGTAGAATAGCTCATGTGAGAAATATGAACTGGTTTGGTTAGTTTTAGGCTTTGGACTGATTTATGCTTCCATGTGAATAAAACATAATCAGAAACTGTGGAGTGATGCTATTGTATATACAAAGAGGAGAACTGCTCCTGTTACTCATGGGAACATATGGGCCATAATCTAATTTTCAGAGGTTGTGAAAGGTGTGCTAAGTGACTAATTCATTTCATTAATATCTGACAAGCCACTTTCATAATGGGAAAAATTACCTTCCTAGATAATTTGGTTTTTAACAACTTATCATAGTTGTTACTCTCCTAAGGGTGCATATTTTCCACTATGCAAAAAACTGGCATGGAATAAAAATGTTGATAGACTGAAAACATGCATTTAGCTTTAAAACAGAAGTTTGTGGGTTTTTGGTTTTTTAATATGTGGAAACTATGGTTTTTGATATTTTTGCTCAGAAGATAACCATGTGCTTCATGTGGTTTCTGTTTACAAAAAGGAAAATGTATTTTCTGGGGAAAATAAACTAGATTACACCACAGGAAAAGGAGGTTTGATGTTTCAATATTCAAGAGTGCTCAGATGGAAATTCAACTCCTTAACCCTTTACTGAATTTAGGACATGGATTTTTCAGTCGTCTCTCTTCTTAAATATACTGTTGTATTCATACTGAATTGAATGGGATTTGCTGTAGAATGGGATTTGCTGTAGAAGTAAAAAGCAAGATTTTCTCTCTTTTGAGTTTAAAATCAGGTAATGATTTTGCTGACTTCAATAGAATAATTCTTTATTTATACCACTATAAGCAGGGGCAAAGTCAGATTCGGAATGTATCTCAAAGTGACAGTGTTCAGATGCATATTTAATCTTTGTTAAATGAAGCATTTGCAATAAAGTGCACTATTCACTGCTCTTACTGTTCTCCTGGTAAATGCATTGTGAAACTGTTTGTGGTAGCTGTCTCCAATCTTTTTAATTTAGTAATGAGGACATACAGCATCCAAAATGTTACTCTCCTCATGTGATGCCTCTTCAGTCAGACCAGTCCCATCTCCAAAATGGCAGAATTGGCTGACAGACCTAAAATTTACCAGTTTGGCTCCTCTGCCTGAATGTGGCACAGATGAGGGGCAATACTTCCTTTGCTGACCTGGATATCTGGATCCATTAGACACACCCTCAAGTGTCTTACTTGTTCTTTTCCATTTACATTGGCCATTCCTTTCTAACAGGCCATTCTCCTCCACCCAAGACAAGCAACTAGGGGAGCAAATGGTTGAAAAGTCTTGGAAGCTCCTATAAGCATGGGATTTTCCCCTGGGCATGTTTTGTCTGAGTTGCTTTATGATGCAGAGGTCTTACTGGAAGAAAGAACTGGCCCTACAAGGTCTGGATACTTTGCTGAGAGATGAATACTGGTTAGCATACATAATTTCCAGTACTGCTGGGGAAAGTAAGAAGAAATCAGCCAGTCATTTTGAGTTTATGCAACAAGATGCACTCCTCTGACTGTGTTTTTTTCCCAGAATCTGCTTGTTAACTATGATGCACTATGTGCCATTTGTGCTTTAGGGGACTAAGAGTCTAAGCCAGTTTATTGGTGAAAGCAACAACTTTCTCATTAAATGTTAATGGCAATGTTTTGATTAGTCCCAGGGTTCTGGGAGGGAGTTAAGTCCTTCCTTCAATAACCAGCCGTTACAAATGCAGCAAGTGTTAATAAACTCACAGGAAGCAAACTAGGCAGGCATACATTCCATCACCCAGAAAATGGATCTCATGTAGCTTTTTGAGGGATTGCTCACACTTTACACCAAAAAAGTGTTTGATATTTTAATATGGAGATTCAGGCTGTTTGCAGCACCCAAAGCTGCAGTCCCATGATGTTGTTTCCCATTTCTCTCAGACCTTATATTTAATGTGCTCCCTTCCATACAATTTAAAGCTTAAAATGTCATCTGGTTGAAGAGTGGAGAGGTGAAGAAATTCAAACAGGAGCAGCAACTGTTCTCACACTTTTAGCAACTGTGCTCAAATGTCAAAAGAATGAACATAAGAAATCATGAAAGATTTAAATAGCTTCATATCTGACATGAGCTTGTAATGCTCCAAATGGACTTTTATAGGGAAACAAGAGTAGTATATGGGTTTTGTGGGAATGGAAAAGGGCTTCACATGCGAGTGTGGCATGAGAGTTTTATCAAATGTTGGCCTAAAAGCCAACTGGAGCCTGGATTTTGTCTCTGTGCCAAATGAGAGCAGCCAGCTCTCTGCTCCTCCTACCCCATCACTGCTGCCATCAAGTCTTAGTTGGGAGAAACTTTCTGTTAAATTGAGCCCAGCATATGACAAGGAAAACCCAAATTGAGGCTTTTGAATGGTTTATCCTTAGTGATACAGTGACCTTAGGAGATACTTTAGGGATACTGTATCCCAGTTGAAGGTATGGGTTTGGGTTTTTTTTTAAGGTTAGTTTTGAAAGGTCTCTCTTTAGCTATATAGTAATGTGGTGGTTTGACAGGAAATGTGTTTTTTGAGATGCTGTGTTTTTGGCCAATGGATATTCAGACTTTAATATTGGCATTTAACCTGACCATTGAGACATGGACACGCCTCTGAGAACACGGGGTTAAAAGCAGAGCTCTCCCCTGGGAGGGTCCTCTTGGGTTTCCGGCGGGAAAGAGTTCGGGTCTCTCCCCCGGCCCAGCTGCTGGCTGGGCAGGGGGAGGGGAAAGCCATGTGGCCGAGAGAGGTAGGCCTGAGCCCGGGGGTGGAAGGGTGGAAGAGAGAGAGAGAGAGAGAGGCACCGGGAGCCATCGGGCAGCCCCCCCTGAGAGACACAGAGAGTGAGAGAAAGAGCCGCTGCCTGGGACTGTAACCTTGAAGCTTGATAAACATGGGCCTGCGCCGGCAGCACGGCTGGGACGGAGAAGAGGGGGGGGTTCAGCCGGCCGCTTGTAAGAGCTTTTAACCCCTTTTTGGAGAATGAGAACTTTACAGATCATTGACCTCTCCTAGAAGATAGAGTGGAAGATGAGGAAGGAAATGGGCCAGTGTGAGAGAGGTCTGGGCGAGTGAGAGATAGTAGAAGAATAGAGAAGAATCCTAGTGGGAAGAGATGATGGAGTGGCTTTTGCTGGACTCTTTTTGTATAGCCATGGACAGAACCATGTTCCTTGTGATACAGAGACTGCATTCTAGGGGGAGGCAATGGCCTCAGAACCAAGAGGGTTCAGTGTTGATGCCCCTCGGCCCCAGGGGGTGAAAAAAATATGGGGGGGACAGGTGTCCCAAAGGAGAGATTGTGGGGACAGGTGTCCCAAAGGAGAGACTGTGCCTTTTTTGGATCGGGACAGAGCATCCTTAAAAGACAACCCTAGAAGCAGTTCTGGTCCGTGTTCAGTGGTGAGAGCACTGGACATGAAAGGAAGAGGTCACGACGGCAGATGTACTCCGGGCGGTGCCACGAGTGACACAGAAACACACGAGGCTTCAGCTGTGTTTCCAGGGGAAGCCCATGGTACAAGAAGGACTCCTCTCCTCTTGATGAACTGAGGATTGATTGTCTAAAAGGTGGTGCTGGACTGAGAGTTGGTGATTTGAGGAACAAATGTATTGGGTTGGAAATTTGGTGGGGGAGGAGGAAATGCATTTGTGAAGTTTTCATTTTCCCTGTGTGTGTGTTCCTTTTTATCTGTAGTTGTAGAGTAGTTAATAAAGTTCTGGTTCTTTTCTTTCCTAAGTAGGAGCCTGCTTTGCTTATTCCTGGTCACATCTCACAGCAGAAACCAGGGAGAAGGTATCTTCATGGAGGCACTGGCATTGTGCCAGTGTCAAACCATGACATTTTTGGTTCCCTGACCGGGAATCGAATTTTGGGGGAATGATAAGATAAAGTTGTGAGTAAAGCTGTGAGATGGGACCAAAGAAGAATAAGAACAAAGCATGTATTGAGTTAAAATCTGGAGATGAAGGTTTTCTTGTTTTGTAGAAGTGTTGAAGTGTTTTGTAATTTTGTTAATAATTTTAGAAAGTGTGTTCTCAGAGGCGAAGGGTGGAATGTGGTGGTTTGACAGGAAATGTGTTTTTTGAGATGCTGTGTTTTTGGCCAATGGATATTCAGACTTTAATATTGGCATTTAACCTGACCATTGAGACATGGACACGCCTCTGAGAACACGGGGTTAAAAGCAGAGCTCTCCCCTGGGAGGGTCCTCTTGGGTTTCCGGCGGGAAAGAGTTCGGGTCTCTCCCCCGGCCCAGCTGCTGGCTGGGCAGGGGGAGGGGAAAGCCATGTGGCCGAGAGAGGTAGGCCTGAGCCCGGGGGTGGAAGGGTGGAAGAGAGAGAGAGAGAGAGAGGCACCGGGAGCCATCGGGCAGCCCCCCCTGAGAGACACAGAGAGTGAGAGAAAGAGAGCCGCTGCCTGGGACTGTAACCTTGAAGCTTGATAAACATGGGCCCGCGCCGGCAGCACGGCTGGGACGGAGAAGAGGGGGGGGTTCAGCCGGCCGCTTGTAAGAGCTTTTAACCCCTTTTTGGAGAATGAGAACTTTACAGATCATTGACCTCTCCTAGAAGATAGAGTGGAAGATGAGGAAGGAAATGGGCCAGTGTGAGAGAGGTCTGGGCGAGTGAGAGATAGTAGAAGAATAGAGAAGAATCCTAGTGGGAAGAGATGATGGAGTGGCTTTTGCTGGACTCTTTTTGTATAGCCATGGACAGAACCATGTTCCTTGTGATACAGAGACTGCATTCTAGGGGGAGGCAATGGCCTCAGAACCAAGAGGGTTCAGTGTTGATGCCCCTCGGCCCCAGGGGGTGAAAAAAATATGGGGGGGACAGGTGTCCCAAAGGAGAGATTGTGGGGACAGGTGTCCCAAAGGAGAGACTGTGCCTTTTTTGGATCGGGACAGAGCATCCTTAAAAGACAACCCTAGAAGCAGTTCTGGTCCGTGTTCAGTGGTGAGAGCACTGGACATGAAAGGAAGAGGTCACGACGGCAGATGTACTCCGGGCGGTGCCACGAGTGACACAGAAACACACGAGGCTTCAGCTGTGTTTCCAGGGGAAGCCCATGGTACAAGAAGGACTCCTCTCCTCTTGATGAACTGAGGATTGATTGTCTAAAAGGTGGTGCTGGACTGAGAGTTGGTGATTTGAGGAACAAATGTATTGGGTTGGAAATTTGGTGGGGGAGGAGGAAATGCATTTGTGAAGTTTTCATTTTCCCTGTGTGTGTGTTCCTTTTTATCTGTAGTTGTAGAGTAGTTAATAAAGTTCTGGTTCTTTTCTTTCCTAAGTAGGAGCCTGCTTTGCTTATTCCTGGTCACATCTCACAGCAGAAACCAGGGAGAAGGTATCTTCATGGAGGCACTGGCATTGTGCCAGTGTCAAACCATGACAAGTAACCTTTCTGGAGACTGTGTCTTTAGGAATAGTGGTTGTTACTTTGATCAGTAACAAGCATGATCCTTGGATTTTTTTTTTACCTCAGTAAAATAAAGGGGTAGACTGAATAAAACCACTTATTCTCTTAAGTAACAGGTCAGCTTAGACATCTGCTGCACTTTGCATTTTAGGAAATAAACTGGAGCTGCACAAAGAAATCTAGAACCTTTGTCATGGCCAAGAAGCATGTTTGTTTTTTGCAGTGGGCAGGGCTTTTCCAGTGGATCTACTGCGGTTTGCCAGCCTCAGCACTGCTGTAACTCAGGAAGCTCTTAACATGCAGCCCAACTTCAGCACAGCACCAAGAAGACATCATTTTACTGTAGTTTTAGCACAACAGGAAGACATCTGGCAATATTAGTGACCTCTGCACATCATGGTGCTCTAGTGATTTTTTCCCTGGTTTCATTTAAAACAGTTGTATGATAGGCTGATAACCATATTTTAAACTCAGTCATGCTTGATAAAGTCTTGACTTACCTTATTTTGATTGAAGGTCAGTATCTATGGCTTGATTTTCAGGCAGCTGAGGAAGCAGGGAGTGCTACTTGTCCTGTAAAGCACTCAGTGTTAACAACAGGCCTTTTGGTGCCACTCCTCCAAAACCGTGGTTCAAGATTGCTATCACTCAGCCTCAAACTGGCTAGAAAGCCCTCCTGACAGCTCTTATCCAGACTCCACCTAAAACAAAAGAGAAAATGCAGGAGTGGGTATGTATCAGAGACAGGGGAAGAATATTCAAACATTCCTAAGGATTCAACCTGGTCACTCAACCACCCATTCCAAGACATATAGCACTGTCAGTCCTACTGCCTTAATTTTCCTTATAACCAATTTATAGTAAAGAGAGAAGCTGGTATATGATATTTTGACATGACAGTTGTGCCATCAAAAACATTAAGGACCTCCTGCAGCCTTCTCCAAGCATTCATAAAAACCTTATGAAAATAACCACACACTCTTTCGAATGAAACCATGCCTGCTGGCTGCCTGAATGGTGCTAACAGTATTTGTAAAAGGCAGGTAACAGACCGTGTATGTCAGCCCTATAACTAAATATAATTTTCATAATAGACATTCTTCTTATACAGTTCTTCCTCTATTTGTAATGATGAATAAATCCACAACAGTCCATGAGCTGGGATTTCTTGTTTGGCAGTTTATCCAACTTTTATGAACTAACCTACCTGAAAGTGGCACTCCTAATGACACTTCGTGTGTATCAGTCTTTGCACATGCAGTATTTTGCTCTATAATCACCAGGAGGAACAAAATAGAGGAGCCAGTGATTTTTAAGGTTTCAGTCTGCAACCAAGACCTTAAAATTTGTAAGCTGTGTAAGGTTTCAGTCTGCAACCAAGACCTTAAAATTTTTAAGCTGTGTAAGAAGCAGAATAAGAACACCTGATATACTCCAGATCTGGGCTTTTTGGAGTCTCCAAGGCTGACACAGAGCATAGTTCCCTGCAGCCTTTCCCTTGCAGAGAAGATCTAAATATTCTCCAACATCCAGCCACATGCTGCCACAAAATTCTAATATTTTCATTATCTCAAAGACCCTGTGTGTCTCTGTCAGGTCTGTTGTAACAGAGAGGGAGGTTCCCAAATTTTATGTATACAGATGTGGATACATGCAGAACACGTGTGTTGAGAACAGTCATTTATGCAGGAAACCAGGCTGAAATATGAGCAAGTCAGTCAATAAAAAGTTGGGCAATTCTCAAGACAGCAGTTAAAAGATTGATAAACACTGGCAGAAGTCTATGAATGGGACTGAGCACTTGCTACAGCACTGTGTATTGTGGCATCCCAACAGCGGCCTCTTGAGTACTGCCAGCCTGCACGGGTTAATCTCAGAGTACCACCAAGAACAGCCTCAACAGAAATGAGGCTTTCATTCAGTGGTCACTCAGCCTTAATTAAAAGGACACTTTTCAATTAAACTTCAATGACATCTTCTGAATAGAAGTTTTACACCTACTATATTTCTTTTGGACAAAACAGTCTGCTCAGCTGTATTCCCAGCTGTACACTCTTGTTTCTCCCAGCTTTCTGGCATCCATAGCTATTTAGAAAGCAACTTTGTTATGTCAACTGCTAGGATTTTCTACAGTACATATTACATCACCTTTCCTGAGAAACTTGTTTGAGCAGATCCCTTTTCTTACTTTCTTGTTTCATAATGTCCTTCACATTCCTCTTTCAATATTTGTTGTTCTCTCTGTGGAAGCTCAGTTGCTGGCATTTTAAGGAAAGGTTACATAGCAAAAAGGTCACTAATAGAGGTTTTTTCTCCCTGCCCCAAACTCCTGGAGAGAAGCTCTCTCTGCATGGCACCTTTAGAGAAAGGTTTAGAGAAAGTTTTCCCTTAAGAAAAACCTACAGCATTCACTGCCAGTTTCAGAACAAGAAAATAAATTTGGAGTATAAATTACTCTGGTCATTTTAATTCTGAAGGTGTAGAAATAAGGACCAGCAAATAAGGGCAAAGCAAGAGACAAAACCAAATCATGCTGTAGTGCAAGTAAAAAGCGCGATCCCAAAATTTCATCCTTGTCCCTGATACTTGGGTGACTGTGCCTCTGATCAATTTGTTCTTGTGTCTCTGCTTACTTCTTGTTGAGTCTTGATCCTTATGAAACAGCCTTGGAAATCAACAGTCAGAGTTCTTTCAAAATGCCCCCTACATAAGGATGTACCAATTGAAGTTTGGTCTGTAGACAGCTGAAGGTGTTGGGAGCCTGGAGTTCAGGTCCAAAGCCTTCAAAGTAAGCAAGGTAAGAACAAAGTGTGTTAAGTCTGGAGACAGGATTTGGAATAAGCTGGGAATGAAGCATAGGAAAAAAAGGAAAGATAGACATTTCTAACCTTAAGTGTATAAATGGGTGGCTTCATGCACATGCTCACTAGTGGGAATGCATGCACACACAGGTGTGAGCTGGCACAGGAGCTGGCTGCTTGCTGTTTATTGATGCAGGCCCTTGTACAGTCCCTCCTTGCAGCACAGGGTGTGTGCAGGGGACACATAGAGCCTGGTGTAGGGCTTCAGCTCAGAAACATGATAAGGAGGCTTGTTTTGGCTACTGCTAAGTGCCTGAGCATGAAGTTGGGAGGTATCTTTTATCCAAGTGCAGCTCTTTCTTCTAAAAACAGTGGCTCCCACATGATCTCCTTGAATAGTTTGAGTTTTTCTATATAAACAATAGAGAAGGAAATCTAATTTCCAGGCTAGGAAAGGAAACACAGCTAAGTGAGCACTGTTAGCAAGGGCAAGCATATTATCTCTGCCTTTTTGAGAATCCACTGAGTTGAACAAAATCTTTTCATCAGCTGCAGCAGTCTTTATTACACTCCATTTAAATGATCTGTTTAGGATTAAACATTTCTTGAAAGACACACTGCTTTTAATACCAAAGCATTTTCCATTTCATTTGCTTCATTTTAGCAAAATGCTGAATGATCTGAATGATCTGTGTCATGTTTAACAAGAAGTGTAACTGAAGCACCCTGCATCCTGCAGAATTGCTTTGTGGACTTGTGTTTTTTAAGAGATCTCTGAAAAATCAACATTAAAAAACACTAGCAAGCTATTTTGAACAACCAGACATAAATTTAGTATAAATAAGACCTCATATTTACTGGAAAACCTTTAAAGAGGTCATAAAAACAAACAAAACAATTCAAAACCACTGTGCTTCAACAGCAAAATCATCTAAAATTTAGCTTAATCCTTTTAGGATCAGGAGTCTGGACAGAAACTAAGGCAAGAGATAAAAAATAGCCAAGCACTGGTATCCAGTTAATGTATCAGCATACTGATGATGGTATATAAACAATGCTAAAAGAACAGGAAAATTATTAAAGCAGAAGACAATACTTCATTTACTGTTCTGCTGCAATTCCTGCTTAGGAAGTCACTAATACAGATTCATTATGAATACTAGAAGTGAGTACAGGCAGGAACATGCCTGTTACCCAAATGAGTATGACTAGTGCTGAATGAGTCTTTCACTAATCTTTTTTAGAGCCTGAACTTCATTTCCAGAAAGGCAAGATTATTTGCAAGGTTCCATTTTTCCACTTAAATGCAGAATCAGACACATGGAGTTCTTCCAAGAGTTCTTTGGGTTTTAGTTTCTTCTGAGCAAAAAGAATATCAGAGTAACAAAGCCCAAAGAACCTGCTTCAAACTTGGTTTGCAAACCTCCCAGATATATGTTGGTATGGGAATTTTATTCTCTTTTCTGGAAGAAAGGAAAGAAAAGGGGGAAAAAAAAAACCTAAAGAAAACTAGCCCAAAGCAGTATTCTGTTCTTGTTCCAGTTGATCTGTTCAGGATCTTGTCATTGGCCTTTGCAAGATGAGGAAAGACTTTTGTGTATGTAAAACAGCACCCCTCTCATGGTACAGCAGGACCCCCATGCCCCTTTTTACAAAAATCACCCATGAGACTACCAGTGCTTTCCCACTTTTCCTGCCTTAGGAGTCAGGTGAAGAGACAGCTGCATCATGCCAGCCTATTGGGAAACATTAAACATGAGGTGTGTCTTCCAAAAGGTCTGAATCAGGATTGCAGTGCCCAAATCAGATGCCTAAAGTAGGGAGGCAGTCTCAATCCAGACTACCCTTTCCCCTTCCTGAAATGCTGAAGTTGCTGATTTTCCCAACTTGCCTTTTCCGTTGCTAAGGATTTCTGTTAGAAAGAGGTGATACAGGAACTCAGTTTTTACAGCACCAAAAAATGCTGCAATGAGAGATTCAGCTAATGGTACTGAGGAGCACTTCTGTCACATACAGGAGCCCTGTGTAGGATGGGCTGCTGTCACAGGTAAATCCAGCTGGCTCAGTAACAGACTGGAAGCTAGGGCTTCTTCCAAGAAAAGGCAGACTTATGACAAACCAAGGGATGTGACATAGGAAGGGAACTTCTCCTTCTATTTTTATGCCTTCCTCCCTTCATATTTTATTCCTTGTCCTCCCACTCTAATGCAAAAATCCAAAATGGTCATGTTATAGCTACAGACCATGCCAAAGACTTGTCTCCTCTCTCTCTCTCTGTATGAGTTAATCATTCCCAGCAAGCTTTCTGGGGTGATGAGTCAGTAACACAAAGAAATTACAGATTAGATGTGATATTTATTTTGCCCTGCTTTTTTTTAAGCACAGCTGTCCCCCCCCCACCTGAAAGAATGGAGGAAGGGGTAATCAAATGCACTGTAGCTGGGAGCTCTAAGGATAACACCTCCAAACTCTGCAGCTTGCCATAAAAGGCTTGCAGTTTTTATATTCTTTTTGCTGTATGTTTACTCAGCAACACTGTTTTAGAAGTTGCAACATTCATCTTTAAACATTAATTACCAAGGCATGATTGCTTCAAAAATCCACTGCCCGAGGCCAGGGCCTAGGAAGTGGAAAATGTAATTTCAGAAAGCGATGAGAACAAATACTGAGCCTTTTAATTGCAGGTTGGTACAAATGACTAACAGTAAAGCAAAGCCCATTTTGGACAAATTTGTTTTTCTGCACATTGAATTCAAAACTTAGCAGTGAGTTGCCTGGGGTTTGTTCTTTCCCCCTTTATTCTCTTTGTAAAGGTCGAGAAACAGATGAATTTTTGAGGTAGAGGAAGTACTTTTCTAAAAATTCAGTAAAAATTATTAACAAGAGAGAAAGAGGGAGAGGAAGAAAACAAGGAAGAAAGAAAAGCAGGGAGAAAAGAAGGACTAAATGATGCATGCAAAGTCAGGCAATAGTTGCAACAATCATTGGACAATTGCTGTGCGCTTTTGGACCTCCATTTCAGGGTGAAGGCTGCAGTGATTCTCAGCATCTATCTCCATCTTCCTCAGTTCTGCTGAAATTTACCTGGAACCACCAACAGTCTAACAATGGATTGGGCCTGCTTCATCATGTGTGGCAACACAAGATTAAATGCTGCTGTGACTCAACATTGCCACATCAGATGTCCCAGCCTGATGCCAATAGAACCACTGCAATAGCAACGGCATCTTCATCTCCACCCTTCTGGCCTTGTTGCTGGCAGAATGGGGACAGCCCTGTGTGAGCACCTTTGCAGGGCATCAGAGGCACTTCTTTTCACACAAAGGTAGAGAACTTGTTCATTCTAGCCCCATACTGCCATACCTGGGAAAACACACCTGATGGGAGATGTGACTCAAAGCCTGATGGGTCGGAGGCTGGTTTGCATGACCATAGGGCAGACCACACAAGCAGGCTCTGTGATGGTCCTAAAGTTGTACACCAAAGTCTGGAGGCCAAAGGATGATTATCACAAATTGTAATAATCATCCTTTCAAATGCTCATGTTCCCTGGAAAACTCCAGTTCTGCTTCTGGCTGTTCTCAGAAGCACTTCTGGCCTTGTTGCACTGCACAGCTTGTGCCTGCCTCCCTGGGATTGAGATATGTTGTGACTGCGTTTACAGGGGTCTCAGGTTGAGAGAAGAGACGAGGATTTGACTCTATGTTTCAGAAGGTTTGATTTATTATTTTATTATATATATTATATTAAAACTATACTAAAAGAATAGAAGAAAGGATTTCTTCAGAAGGCTAGCTAAGAATAGAATAGGAAAGAATGATAACAAAAGCTTCTCTCTCGGGCAGTGAGTCCAAGCCAGCTGACTGTGATTGGCCATTAATTAAAAACAACTAACATGAGCCAATCAATGATCCACCTGTTGCATTCCACAGCAACAGATAACTATTATTTACATTTTGTTCCTGAGGCCTCTCAACTTCTTAGGAGGAAAAATCCTAAAGAAAAGATTTTTCATAAAAGGTGTCTGCGACAAGATGTCATGCCACTTCCCTATCACAAGGGCCTGAATCACTAGATACACCAAAAATCTGCCTAACCTCTCATGTTTCATTCAGAGAAGCGGAGAGGTGGTGTTCATGATGATGGTCAGTGCAGTCCACCTCCTCTCCCAGTTGCTCTTAACAGTTTTGTACTGGAAGATTTTCCCCTGTGACCTGGGAGATCTGCTTTCAACATGCCCTGAGTACATTCTCTTGCTCATTCCGTATGCACCCTTCTGTCAAATGTGGAACAAATGACCTCCTTCCCCTCGTGGCTATTCTCACCAGGCCTGTGCTGCAGACCCTTAGCCACAGGCCAGTTTCTGCAGGATGGCTCATGACCACACTGTTCAGAGTTTGGTCCCTACTGAGTGGACTGGCTGCAGCCACATTTCACAGTGCTCAGCTCACATCACTTCTCATGACTCTGTAGTTAACAGTATTTTCTGTTCATGGGCTTGGTGGGTTTTTTCAGTTTAAAGTGTGAAGAGTACTAACAGGTGTATGCTGCAGGCAATCAGCGCAGTTCTGTGTTAAAAAACTATAATGCCAGAAAAAAAATTGTTGTGTGCTCTAGAAAAAGGATGGGTGAGGGCACGAATTACACTATTGTCTGACCTTGGATAATGATGAAGCACTGTCCTTGCTGAAGGAAGCACATTTGGTGTCTTCCACATCTATCCTATCTGTCTGAAGCAAACTTTGGAGTGCTCTACACAGCTGACAACACTAACATTTCCCACTGAGGGTCCCAATGGATTTGTTCCAGAGGAGTGCTCTGACACGTGTTGGGCATACTGACCATGGATACTAGGAATGACCAGGAAACCCATTGCTGGAGAAGAACAGAAGCGCACCAAGTTCAGCCACAGCAATTCTAAGCAATAGCGGTTGTACTTTGACAGGGTCCATGCAGTTCACTCTCCCAGACAGAGCACCAAGCAGAACACCAAACCCAAGTGAAACACAGTGATGTAGAGCAGCCCTCAGTTGGTGTGTAAATTGGTCAGTCAGGAAAGATGACACACATTTTCCACTGTTCTCTCACACTTTCAGATAATCAAGATGAGTACTGCATTTGTAGGGTGATGTCTGGAAGTATGCAGGAGAACAGCAGGACTTGCAGTGTCTCCCATCCTCCCCCGCCCCTTCCCAGAAATCCAGTGGCCACTTTCACTCTGTTTTATCACCGGTATGACTGAGATGAGTCTCTTGTGGCTGTGCCCTTTTGAATGTCACTGCTGCTCTATGGGAACCCAGCTGCCACTATGTTTTCCTGACTGCCTCTAAAATGATTGTCAAGGACAGAAAATATTAATTAAATTTTAATTATTAAATTGAATACTGTGAGGTTAATTATGGCTATTTACAGGGAGTGTATGAGATTTGGAGGGCCTACCTTCTGGTGTTTATGCACAAAGTGTTGCCTCTTCCTTTAAGCTCTAATTAGCTAGCTTTTTTCTTTTTAATAGCCAGCCTTCAAATGACTGCTCAGTAGCTCCCATTTTGTTCCTCATCAGCAGTCCTCCAGCACAGCTGCTACACAAGGGAAGCAGCCCTGCAGTTTGCCTTGAAGGGAGCAGGTGATAAAGAATCTATCAGAAGTGGTGTAAACCAACAAAATAAATTAAAAAAAAAAAAAAAAAAGAAAAAACGTAGAGTCCCAACCCCTAAACTATGTTAAACAAGGAAACTATATAAGAAAAAAAGAGCATGGGAGTAAATAAGAAGGAACTGCAACATCTGAAGCTGCTGCAAGGTCAAAAATGTTCTCTCTGTATGCAGCCCTCTTGTCCAGCTGCATATTCTGCCTTCCTGCATATGCAGAATGCCAAAAGCCATCAATAGCAGATAAGCACCTGGGAAAAAGCAAGCTGTTCCAGCACAATGTCAGCTGTGAAACTTGAAATAATTTCTCCTCTGCTCCTTATTTTCAACCTACACATTTCCTCCCTAGTGGTAAAACCTTTTAAAAATTTAAATGGACCCTATTACCTGTACTTCTAGCTACTCAGTTTATACCTCTGAAGAAAAAGGGTCTTTTCAGGACACTGAAAGGCACACAAGTGAAGGCACACAGTAACACACTGTGCCCAGATATGAGGAGTTTATTCCAGACAGCTTTTCAATCTCATGTCACTAGATGAAAACGAATAGTGCCTAAGAACCAGCACAGAAGAGAGCTTTGGAAGTTTGGAGATATTTTGGGTGTTGTTTTGTTGTTTTTTTTGCAAAAGTGACCAGCATGTTCAGTAGGCAGACCACTGCTTTCCCTCAAGTATCTGCTCCTGCCTGCTAAATGTTCACAACTGGACAGCTGCCATGAAGGGAGCAGAGGGCAGTGGCTGGAAGATGAGGGCTGGCACAGGCAATGCAACCAGTAACTGGCTTGGTGCCGGCCTTCTCCTTCCTACCACAGCAGTTGGCTCCAAGTGGTAGGCACAGGAGACTGGTTTGGTCTCCTGCTGAGGTGAGACAGGGTGAAGGGAAGAGGGAAGAAAATATGTTGGGTTTTTTTATTTTATAACCAAAAGCAATAATGCTAGTAAGGGAAAATGGGAACCAAGATGGAGAGCAGGATACCTCTAAAATTTCACATGGAACCCTGTGGTTTCTGAAGCTGGAACACCATTGTCTAAATTAAGAAAGCTATCTTTCATCTCAAGAAAGGAAACATAATAGCCAGAATCATTCTTGCAGAAAGGCCTAACTTGTCTGACTCCTCAAGCATGCTTGAAACAAAAGTTTTATCTACTCTCCTTTGTAGCAGAACAGCTTCACTGCCCAGGGATGCTGAGCTGAGAGCCCTCCAGCACCAAGGTGTCTCCTCACCTCATGCTTTGGCTGACAGTGTCAGATCACAGCAAAACCCCTGCTCCAGGTCTACCTTTCCGATTCACAGAGATTTCCCCAAAACAGAGAAAATAAAGTATCATCTTTTCTTCTATTTAGAGTTGTGACACTTGAGAAATGCTAGCCAGAATGTGCAATAATACACCTGTTGCAAGACATAGTTTTATTGTTGAAGTGGAGAAAAGCCTGTCTGGAGACACCATGCATGGCTGCTTTTTTTTTAAACTAATTTTGTAATGAGGTGGTAAAGATCCAGCAGCTTAGAGCTTCTGCTCCTGCCAGCACTTAGCTGCTTATTCAAAGTCCCAAGATCCCAGTCACACCGATGACTGGTCACCCCCCAAGCCTGTCACCCGTGGGCTCAGAGGCCTGCAGCCAGGCAATGAGAGCGCCGGCTTAGTTACAAGCTTAAAGGGCTGAGAGCCTTTAAGGAGGCTGAGAGCCCGGATTAGCCAGGGTGTTTCCAAGCGGGGCTGCGCCGGACAAGCCAGAACTGCCGGCAGGCTCGGGCTGCCGGTGCCACCTTCTGGACACACGGGCAAGTGTCATTCACCTACCCCTCCGCATGGAACAACACTAATAATAATAATATTATAATAAACTCCTCATATCTGGGCACAGTGTGTTACTGTGTGCCTCCACTTGTGTGCCTTTCAGTGTCCTGAAAAGACCCTTTTTCTTCAGAGGTATAAACTGAGTAGCTAGAAGTACAGGTAATAGGGTAAAAGGTTTTACCACTAGGGAGGAAATGTGTAGGTTGAAAATAAGGAGCAGAGGAGAAATTATTTCAAGTTTCACATTAATTATATAATAATATTTCACTCCCTAGTCCTGCTTTTGTGGACTCTTCCCTGGCTCCCTTTGAACCCCTCAGCACAAAATTGAGGGGGAGCAGCCCCAACAGGGTAGCAGCAGCAGAATCCAAGCCGGCTGCACGGTGCATCCTGCCTCCTGTGGAAAGGTATGTACCACAAGCTCACAAAAACATTCCCAGCCTTTAGCGTTTTTTTTTTCTTCAAGCACTTCTGTGAAACAGCCAAGCCTGGCAGAAGTAGACACAAGACTCATTTAAGAAACACCTGTGCATTTTAGGGATGAAAAGCAGGGGTATGTAAGGGCAGCCAGGTCAAGGCCAGAAGTGCTGTCTCAGGGGCTCAGAGTATTTATTTGAGCAAGGACCAGCCTGTGGAGAGGTGCCTGACTTGCCTTGGTGGCTGATTAGCTTTAGTGGCCATGTACGAGTGCAGCTATGAAATCCTGCCATTTATGCCAACAGCAGTTGTGTTGTCACAGAGAACTGTGCCCTTTAACATCCAAAACACAAACTGTTGCATGTGGTTACACCACAGGCATCTCTGAGAGCAAGCCCAAGGTTAGAGAGGCCACCTCATTCTGAAACAATCCAAAATTATATCTCACATGTACAGCAGCTGCAGCTCTTTCTATTTCTTACAGCTGCGGAGTGGGACTTGACTGCTGTCTTCCAAGAGGCAAATGGGATACATACACCCAACACAGTCCTCAAAACTGGCTTGCAGAATAAGCTTGGGAGCTACTTTTAGTGCAGAGATGTCTCCAAGGAATGGTTTAAAGAGCACAATTAAGAGTGGTAGGCCAGAAAAAAGCTGTGAGGTTGGAAAAAAATGCCTGAACCAGTAGAAAGCAAAGAGGAGCCAAAGGAAGAGCCATGGGGACAGTCAGGAAGCAGGTAGCAATAAAAAGCTGCAAAGTGCAGTCTGCAGGGCACCACACTGAAGACCTGTTATTTTGCCCCAAACTAAGATGGAACTTAGGAAATATGGACTTTGAACCTCTCAAATGCTTGCAGCAGCTGCAAGCATGCAGCATGCTTGCAAAGGGCCTCAATTTAGTGGCAGCTTTTTTAGGGATTACCATAACATGAGACAGCAGCAATAGAGGCAATGGGCCTTATTCAATGTACATGTAATAAAATGTGGTCTATAATGGGAACTTGAATGATCTAAGTATGATATAAATACTGCTGCACTTCTATATTGCAAATAACACCTGTTTCCATTTCAGAGGACAGGGCACAGAAGTAATGTGGAGTCAGGCTGAAGGACCAATAAAGCAAATGTGCAGCAACGGTAAGGCAATATATTTATTTCAGAATGAAGTATTTTTTTTTTAATTGCATTTATTCTTAAATATGCACATAGCAATATGATAAATACTACCTCTGTGGCAATTAAAGCCACACTGCAGCTTTGATATTACCATGTTGCTGTTATACAACCCAGTTTCAGATGCTGACCCATCCAGGTTGCCAGTTTTTACAGCTGGACTCTGCCTGAGTTTAGCTACTGCACAGCAGCCCTAAATACATGTACTGCTACTGCTTGTTGTGCAATGGCTTCATTCAATTTCTTTTAATGTAGATTTATTAAATATAGCAATAAGCTACCTTCCACAACAGTTTATTCATGCCAAGGCATCTAATTCCTACTGCTGTTAAATCTCAGTTCCCATAGCCCTCCAGGACATGGAAGGATAAGGGAAAATCCTGCCTGAAGTAAGTTTCAGCAGTCTGGGATTCTGAGCCCTGCAGAAAGGGGTTTATAGATGTACTTCTCTCTAGGACTGCTATATACTCTTGTATGATTTATAACAAAAGGCATCACCAAAGTACTTCTACTCTCACTGAGCACCATCTCTATTTATAAATTTTATAATTTCTGGTCTGTATTGATTTTAAAAGCATCTTTAGCATGCAAGCAGCTGTTTAACGCATTTTGACCCCAAAGCAGGGAATTTGCACAAGTATTCCCACTAGAATGTTTGTCCTTTCGTGCCCATGCATTAGGGCTCTGTTTAAAATCTGTCCATGTCCCTAATCTCCCTGGGGAGCTTTCCCTGAATATTCAATGCCAGTCCACAGTCTGTAACAAAAGAGGGAGGGGAAAAAAAAAAGAGAGACAGAGAATAGTGTTTATGCATAAAATTCAAGAGCCTTTTCACATAAAAAAACATATGCACACACAAAAGCATCTCCACTACAGAGCCTGGCATTTCCACAGCAAAGACCTGACAGTGCGTGCAGTTCTTCAAGTTAACTAATTTACAATAAGGGCATCAGACATCTGAGCTCCAGATGCACTCATTCAGGCAGCCAAGGCCATAAATAAAATAGAAAAGAATACTCTTACCCTAACATAGATTTTATAGAGACGTGTTGAAGGCTTAGCAGACGGGTTTTGCTGTCTCAGCTTTTACCTGTGTAACAAAATAAATGCATAAAGCTGCTTACTGGCTTCTTCAATTCAAGACCTTTGCATTTGCTCCCATATGCTCCCATGAAGATATAGCTAATTTAAACAATAAGCAAAATCCTACTCCTCGGGGAAACTGATGGCAAAACTGCCACTGGCTCCAGCAGACTCTGGGTATTTTTCAACATAAATAAAATTGGCAGAACTTGGCTAATAGTATAACCAATACTATAACTGAATTTATATTCTTCAATCTACAGATTTGCCACCTTAATTCCATTCCTGGTTCTGCTTTCATCCTGTCATCCTGTGGAAGAACAAAACCAATGACACAGCTACTGTCACCAAAACTGGAATTGCTGCAGCCTCAGCCCAGGCTGCCAACCAGCTCTCTCCCACGGAGAGGTGAGAAACCCTGTCTTGAATTAGGACAAGATATCAAAACACTTTGTCATAGCACTAACTTTGTTTTGCTCAATCTACATGGTGCTCTAACAGAGCAGAAAACTGGCATCACAAATTTGAAAAAATGGCATATCACAGAACAAACATTTCTGAGTTTCAGAAAAGTCTGCCAGTTGAGACATCATCATCATCACCCCCCACATCGAGATATCCTCATCGTCCTCATCATCATCATTCAGTCTAGCTTTTATAAACATCTGAGCATTTTTTTTGCAGCCAGTGTACTGTTTAGGCAGATGGCATGGAAATTTTACAGTCCATTTCATCCCTGATGTCTACACTTAATGCTCATTGTTGATAATGGCATATACACAGATACACAGGTGAACATACATGTATGTGTATACAGACATGCTAAGAGAAAAAAAACATTTCTGACATGTTTCTATAAGGGCATTAAATTGGTGAAGGCAGATTTCTGAGCTCAGCACATGCTAGAAGTGCATCTCAAAACTGTGTATTTGGCTGACTTCAGGAAACATTGTGCACTGTGAGCAACTGTGAACATCTGAGGATGGGGCAATGATAGGGAGAGGAATGCACAGTCTGGGACCAAAGCCTGCACCAGGAGGAAGCAACAGAGGCAACTCCAGGCTTGAGAGGTAGAACAGGCAGTGCAGGGAACAGGCACCAAGGAAGTTACTGGACTAATGCATGGCTTGCATGGTATCCATGGTTGGATATGGCCTTCCAGAGCTATTTTTAAGAGGCAGCACTTGACTCAAACTAGGCTCTGCTTGTCTCTCTGTGCCTTGGCTCAGTCTCTACCCACAGTCCCCATCCCTTTCTTCTCTCAGGACCACTCCCAGATAGTGCACCCCTGATTCCAGCCACAGGCACTGCTTTATAATACAGCTCAGGGAAAGACAGAGGAGGAAGAAGAGAACAAATGATGATTGATGATTGATGACTCAGACTAACTAGAGAATGTGCTTAAAGCAAGTTTGTTTCACCAATGGCAGTGCTTTGCTGTTTGCTTTACCCCTTCCAGACTAGGTCATCCCAATTACTTTTCTCCATTTAATAGTGACATAACTAAGTAGCCAGAAGAAGCTGTCTCACCTATCATAAAAATACAGTACACAGTAATCATAGGAGGCTACTGTTCAAGACAAAGTCATGACCTCCACATTTAAGAATCTGCTGGTCAGTAATTCCGAAGAATGCATTTATTCGCAAAATCCTGTTTTTATAAGCTGCAAATCAAGACACAGCTTCCTTCAGCACTGTACCAGATTTCTGAATCATGAGCCCTGTAGTGCATGAGATTTTGCTTTAGAAATAAAATTGCTTGCTCAACTGCAGAACACTTCAGTTCAGTTTTCTTTTTCTACAACTACTGTTTAGTCTTAAACCAGAACTAAACAGCTCTGGAATTATACATGCACTTTAAGTCCTCTTAGTATCTACCAGATTCAGTATAAACACATAATGATGAGTGTCTGATATCCTCTTGATTACCAGCATTTTCAGTATCTGGCTACTTTGCAACACTTGGCAGCTAAGTAAAGCAGGTCTAGCACACAGTCAGATGTGGATTTTTTTGGTTTGGGGGGTGGCATTACTAGAGGTTTCCCAGATATCCCTTATTTCAAAGTAGGAAAAAAAACAACAATGGCCCGCTCTGTACCAAACCACAGGTCAACAGATTTCAATGGTCCAAGGTTAAAATTGGCCTCCAGCTAGCTGCACAGACTTATCCCATAGGTATAAAACAGGAAACTTTTAAACCTTAAAAATAGTTACAGTTATGTGACTTACTCTTGTAAAAGGATTTTAATCATACACATGAAGACTAGAGACTTTCCTCCTTTGAAATGTTTGTGTCTGACACTTTCCCTAAAGCACAGCAAGTCTGTGTTTTTCTCTCTTGCACAGGCTGTGGGTTGAGTTTTGTTTTGCTATTCTTTTTCTTTCACAAATCAAGCTGTCAGCAGCACGGGAAGTAATTCTGTAACTGGGACACGTAAGAGCTCTGTTCTGAGACTGCATCGCTGCCCCCACTAAAGTCATCCTTGGAAACAAGAGCACTTGAGAATATCTTAGCACACAGTGAAAGGCTTTTTGCTATGGTTTATTTAGCTGAAAAGGAAAAACATAAATCAAGGGAAAATCTCCAGAGCTTAGAGATACTAAAAGTATGCAGTCTCTTTTGAGCTTCCTGCTACTACAGGCCACAAACTCTAAAGAGCACTGTGTTTGAATATCCATTTCTGTGGGGACAATGCTTTTGAGCTGGGAGATAAACCTAGTTTTCTTGGACTGATATGAAAGCTAAACAATAATTCATGCTCCTCTCCTACTACACAAACATTCCCAAAACTAAGGGATCCAGTCCAATACTAAAGGGCCACGCTGTGCACAGCTGACTGCTACAGCCTGACTGCTAAAGCCTATTGCTTTAGCCTGCTATTAACTTCTTCCTCTGCTCCTCACTGACTGCCCCATATCATAGCTCCTAGGTGTTCTCTCCACATGTCCAGCCTCCAACCCCAGCAGATCCATCCCATCTGTCCCCAAGATGCAACATCTAGCCACCACAGTCCAGGTGGCCCAGTTTACCTAACCTCTAACTCCTGCCTATCTGCACCATCAGATGCAATGTGCTTACCCAGCCCAGCCATGTAATGAGCAGTGCAGCTGCACAGCCACCAACCTGCCAGCACACATGTGGCAGACCACTTCTGGGCAACTATTAATCACATATTGCATAAGAAACAGTCCCTTAATGCAGGCAAGTCTTTCCACTCCCAAATCATGTAGAAGACATAAAAGCTTTTGGCCATGCAGAAAAGTGAACAAAATGAGTGGTAATTAACTCTCATGACTACAAAGGCTAACAACTTCGGCACTTGCAAAGGGGATCAGAGGCAGCTGAGCCGAGCAGGAACTGTAGCAGAACAAGTATTTGCCTGGGAGCAAACACTGCCTGAGTGCTTATTTTAGAATGAATGGTCATGTTAGTTAACTAGAGCTAACTTTTGAACAAATAGCTCACGTTACAGCATACCGAGGTACACTAGATGCATCCTTTGATGTACTAACTCACAACGTACTACTGATTTTTTTCAGAAATTAAAAAAAACCCACAATTTATCCTTCATAGCTGATTCTGGGTTTTGGCACAGTCTTTTCACAGATTCACGGAAATGAACCTAAAATGAATTTAATCATTGCAGCATGAGATATTTATATACAGCAAGAGCATGTGGTTTGCAAAGGAAAAAAAAAAAAGGAACCAAAGTTTTTCTGTAAATCAACACGTGTTACTGTTCCTCACTATCTCAGGACAGGCAAGTTTTGGTACACTACATGTCCTTGGTGTTTCTGACCTTTCAGCACAACTGCAGCCTCTAAGCACCAGGATTTGGTCTGCTGTTCAGCAGCATACTATGCAGCCTGACACACCCTTCACGCCACTTACTTAAAATACCAGTGTGGACAACTAATATGACTCCCATGGTTTTCAAGAAGTAGGAGAAGAGAGCTGGGATTTGGGGAGTGATTTATGAAGCAGACAAAATTCATCCTAAAAACATTAAGTAAAATGTGTTCTGATTATTACCATGAAAATAAACACATTTCATCTGGAAACATATGAATTCAGGAGTAAAAATTTCTTTTATATAGAAACTGCTTCACACTTGTCATAAACTTAAGGGATTTGACAGGGATTGAAGATTCACTTGTCAGCTGCTATGTCCTTTAATTAGCTTCCTAACATCCATACTGACTGAAGCAGTATGTTCCCAATTTAGCAAATCAAGCTGTCTCTGTCCAGGTTTCACTGTAGCTCTGAAGACCTGAAAAGAGCATTAAATGCAGTGATTCTTCTGCCCCCTAGCAAACATAATCTGCTATTTAAATTTTCTTCTGTCCTGGCTTTTGTGGAATGGACAACAAAAGTATTAACCTAAATTCCAGAAGCTGTATAAAGTGTGTCTGGCTCTTCACAATCTTTTGAGAGAAATTCACATACCAAAACCCATAGCTCTGCTATGACCTGTTCTTGTATCTCCTATTTTACTTCAGGTCCACAGGAAACTTCACTACATACATTCATTCACAACTTCACAGCGATACCATAGTTAGGTATGGATGGCCTTGTTTGCAAAGCACTTGACAGGACTTAGGGGTTTACTGCCACAGACAACTCAGACCCAGACTGTTTAACCCAGCCAAGACTTCTACACCCCTGTTTTGCACTCCCACCTGTAATGTGGAGATGGTAAAATTCTTCAACCTTTCCAGCTAAATATTGTTCTACTTTTTAAATGGTACACTCCTTAGGACAGAGGATCAACCACATACTCACCCAGAACCCGGCACAAATTACTCTTTAATTTAACTCTATGGGGTCTCTGGGTAAGAATCAGCCCCTAAGATGTTAACCAGCTTTTGTTTAACAGCATTTTTAAAGTACAAACCAACTGTAAATCAGACCAGGCAGATTCTCACTTTGGGTCATTAGGTTTACCTCGTTTCCATCCTCCTGTCTTTCTATGTTCTGGGTGATACCAGGCAAGTTTCTTGCGGGTCTTTTACACTTGTTTTTGCCATCTTACCCTGTTGGAGCCATGCAAGAAACTGTAATAACAATACTAACTGCTCCGCTTTGACAGAACATAGCTATTTTTACTGGATTACTTTTCTGGCACAGGATTTAAAGCACCAAATGATTTGACACCTGTAATTTTATACCTGGAATAACAGAAGGTATTCATACTTCTTTTGTAATGTAAGATAAAAGCAAACTCTACATATGTTCTCATTCCAGTGCTGCTGTCTGACAGCTATTTGCCCAAGGAGAAAAAAAGTACTGTTACATTACAGAATATGTGGAAAAGTAAAAGCTATGGAAAAGAAATCATTAAATAGCTAACTTATTCCCCTGGTAGCACTAGACTGTTCCCTGCAGCATGTTTCAGAGTGTTTTGTCCAGTCTGGTTTTACAAGTTTCACGTTACTTTCATTTATATATTTAATACAGCACTGAGTCCAATGTGGTTTGTTGCTGCTTATTTTCCTTGTCTTTCAACTACAAGACTCAGTGCTAGACCAGCTGTTCATATAGAGTCAGCTCCAAAACTACTGAAAAAATATCTGGACCCTTTCCACTGACTTCAACAGGCTTTGGATCAGCCTCAGGAAAAGACGACGAATACATTTCATGTAAGACTAAGCAGGTTACAGTCAGCAAAGTACAAAGAGGATTAGCTGTGTGTGATCCAAAGGCATGTTACCCTGCGTGCTGAAATGCCCGCCTAGCAAACTTTCACTTTCATGCAGAGAAAGGCCCAGATTCGTTTCTGGTGCTCTGCCACTAAGTCAATGCTACCATGCAAGGAATGAGTGGGATCTGGAATCCACCCAGTTAACCTCATTACAATTGGGATTTTCCTAAACTAGAGGTGAGAAAATTTATTTTCTAAAATTGCAAAACCAGTAAGCAAATCATAGAATAATGGTATGGTCTGCATTAGAAGGGACCTTAAAGGTTGTCTGGTTCCAACCCCTCCACTCCCTGCCACGGGCTTTTTGCTTTTCAGTTAGGTTTGGGTCTTTAGAGACCCTATGGAATGAGTGTCAGGAAAAACACAATGGATCTTGTCTCTGTCAGGGAAGGACAAACTCTCTTTTACTTCAGAACCTAAAGTGGGTCATATTTGGTTTAAGACACACATATCTAGACCTTCACTTTCTGTCACCAAAACAGATGGGCAGCCCCAAACCAATTTGTGCATATTTTTTTTTGAGCACTGATACTACAACATCTCCCCACTGTGTATGCTTTGAGAGCATGACTTCTGAAAGCTAGAACACTTCTTATTAGGGATTATTCTACCAGTGGGGGATTTATTCTGAACAATACCATCAAATGAAAATGATGGTGAGCAGTTATTCTTCCCACCATTTCTCAGTTCACAGTAAAACTTGTCAGTGCTAGGGATGTTCTCAGCTGCTGAGAATGCTTTAATCAACCACTATTTTTTCTGCTCCTTCTGTTCCCTAGGGACAGGGGACTTCATGGCAACGCTTTGTTGTACGATGTGTACAGTTATAACCTACACTAAAATTATGCCATTAATGAACAAACACTGGGTGTGTGTGTGTCAAGCAGATGAGAATGTTCTTTTGATCTTCTGAGCTCCACCACTGTGGCAGACGGGTGTCTAAACTGCTTTATTAATGCACTGAATTCTTCCATCATTTCTCAAACAATACTGAATGAAAAATCAGAATTTCATCATAGTGTGATTTTATGTTCTTCCAGTTCAAATCTAGCTATAAGTAGGGGGGGGGGAATTATTTCTTTAGTTCTTAATTTTCCAGGGGGGTGGGAGGAATATTTCACGTGCTTGACACTCTGAGGCAGCCAACAGAAGCTTCTCAAATTTCTGTTTAATTTCAAAGCAGTTTCAACAAAACATGGGAGGTGTATTTAGCTTTAGGTAAAATTTCAAAACTAATTCAACAGAGCAAGATAATGGATTCAAAGTATTTTTGAGGATAACATTGAATCAGATTAAGCATGTTTAAAAATCATAAAGGTTTATGAACATGATTATAGCAATGGTTTTAGCCTCCAACATATGAATAGCAGTGAAAAACAACCCAACTGGTGTGAAGCCACCAAAACATATGGAAGAAAGCTTATATACAATGCCTGTAGGAAAGCAATGTAGAAAATCCTTGATAACCCTTCCAAATATACTATTCTAATGTGGTGGTGTGACGAAAAACTGAATTCATCCAAATTTTCCCAGACTGAATGACATTTTCAAGGAGTAGAGAAAAAGAGGCAATGTAGGACCTCTGTTCTGTAAAAGAAACAAACCAAATTACCACTTCACAGGCAGTTAAGTTTATCTATCAAGTCCCTTGCAAAAGTGAGAGGTCAGGTCTCTCAATCTCTTTGCCATTCTCTCAGCTGCACTTGCAACATCTCAGTACTCCCCTGATCATAGAATGACAGAAATCATTTGGGTTGGAAGGGACTTCAAAGATCACCTAGTTCCAAAGCCCCTGCCATGGTCAGGGATGCTTACTACTAGAAGAGGATGCTCAAGCCCCATCCAATCTTTCCTTGAATACTTTCAGGGATGGGGCATCTCTCTGGACAACCTGTTCCAATTTTTTAACATCCTCACAGTAAAGAATTTCTTCCTAATATCTAATGTAAACCCACTCTCAGTTTAAAACTATCCCCCTTTGTCCTATCATCACAGGCCCTTGTAAAAAAGTCTCTCTCCAGCTGTTTAAAGATCCCCTTTAGGTACAGGAAAGCTGCTCTAAGGTCTCCCTGGAGGTCTCCATCTCTAGCCAGAACATCCCCAACTCTCTCAGCCTGTTGTCACAGGAGAGGTACTCCAGCCCTTTGAGCATCTTTATAGCCCTCCTCTGGATTTGTCCTAACAGGTCCATGTCCTTCTTATGTTGGACAAAGCATTTTACATAAGGTCTCATGAGAACAGAGCAGAGGGGCAGGATCCCCTCCCTGGACCTGCTGGCCACACTGCTTTGGATGCAGCCGAGGACATGGTTGGATTTTTGGGCTGCAAGTGCACATCGGGTCAGGTCAAGCTTCTTGTCTACCAACACTCCCAACTCCTTCTCCCCATGGCTGCTCTCAATCCATTTTCTGCCCAGCCTATTTGTGCTTGGGATTGCCCCAACCCATCTGCAACACCTTGCACTTGGCCTTGTTGGACTTCATGAGGTTCACACAGGCTTACCTCTTAAGCCTGCCAAGTGTCATCGCTTCCCTCCACACCTCACAGCTCGGCATCATCAGCAAATTTGCTGATCCTCTACCTCCTATCTGTCATTTAGTCAGCTATTTTCCTCACTACACCAGAGAAAGCTACCCACCTTCCTGCTGTTTTTCTTCCAGGCTAACAGGTCAAAGTGGCTAATGGAGAGATCCAACACATGTCAGAACCAGGGCATGGTAAGTAGCAGAACTACCAAGACCAAGGACTCCTGAGGAGAGAAAAAACACTGCCATGTCTCCCTCCTGTGCGAACTGAAATTGTCTGAGGGTGTCTCATGGAAGAACTGTCTTATTGCAAGGACTTGTTATTAGAAGGGAAGGGGGAATTGACAGGAGAGGTAGAACAAGCAAGGGCTCTGTTCTTTGGAGGAGTGTGTATATCAGGGTGCAAACTAGAAAGGTAGAAATCCCATAGGTCTGCAGAGGATTTCATGGATAGAAAAAACTGTGTATATATGCATATATATATATGTGTATATATGCAGCATCTGCAACACACAGGAACAGGAGAAGTATAATCCATATGCAAATAACTATGTAGTTCCCCCATGAAAGAGTGGGCCTGACTGCACAGCCACGTCTGCATCAAGTCTGCTGTTTCTGATGTGCTGCACTTCATACGCATGGCTGGACAGCACAGCACACACACAGAGCTGCTCCTGTGAGGGGCTTCATGTCTTGTAGCTGCTGTGTGTGCCCACAGTGCTCACATCCAGAGTTCCCAGGCAAGCAGCAACCAGCTCAGAAGAGTCTGCTCTCTCCAGCTACCACACATCTGGAAAGCCCAGACAAATTTATGAAGCCCTCAAAATTTGCCTAAATATGATTTCCAGGTGCAAAGAGTAAATGTGCCTGGGAAAAAGGAAGCCTGTAGCATCTAGGAAGTCCTTTGCTACCTGCACAAAAGCAAACATAGGACACCAAAAGTTTAGGAACACCTGTTCTGATGAAGTGAAGGCAGGGCTGGAGCTAAAGTCTCAAATTCTTCCCCCATCTTCTCTACTGACTTGATTTACCACAATTACATTTGACAATGAATTTGAGAGAACATGCTTTCACATAATGGAAATACAAGAGATGTCTTGAATTTCAGTTTCACAAATGTGCCTGTTACTGATGCCATTACAAAAGCTGCATAAGGAACTTACTTCAGGTCTAGACACCCAGGAACAAAATAACTGTAAACGAGTAAGAGGCTATTCACTAAGATGAGAATCCACCCTTCTCTCACCTTTAAATGGCATTGGCTTACAAAATTAATTACTTACACGCCTTACAGAGACGCAGTACTTAATTAATATATGTTAGCTGCTTTGCAATTCTGATGGAAGACACCATACTATTGTGCATAATGATTAATACAGTGTAAAAGTGATGCTATTGGTGTTGCTCAAGCAGAATGCTGAAAGGATATCTATTCAATTTCTGATTTAAAAAGAGGAATGGAGATGGAAAAGCTTTATGAAAGCTGTTTAAAACTCATCCTAAAGAAAAAGGGAGAACTGAGAAGGAGAGGAGCTAAAACATTTTTCAGAGGTATTTACTGTATGATGTGCATTAATTCCTGCAAAACTGAAGTGTAAGTGCCTACAGCAAAATCCTGGCTCCAATCAAGTACACGGAAAACGTTTCACTGACTTCAGTGAGGTGAAGATTGTTAGTTTTTGTCATAATTTCCAGCAGATGCATCCCATATGCAGGTTTGCAACTTTGCCCAGTTCCTTGTTTATAGTTTAGGTTCAGGAAATAACCTCATCAAGCTCAGGCATGCTCACCATGTAAAGGCAACTGCTCAGCTTTTAATCTTTCTACTACATCCTACACTTGGAGTAAACCTTTCCATACTGTTAATGAACTTGGACTTGAGCTACCTATTTAAGTTGGTGGCAAAACTCCAATTAAATGGAAGCTCTGTGGAGATTACTGTAGATTTTGTAATAAATGTGGGAAGCAAACATCCTGTGTTTAACAGTGTATACCCCTGGGAGTTAACTCATTTACTCAGAAGCCTGTGGAATTTTGACTGCAAAAACAAAACAAACCAAACAAACAAATCCCCAAACTCTCAAAGTAACAGAAATTCAGGCAACTTATTTTTTTAAGCATTAGTCCTTCATACCTAACAAGATTAATATTCAGAGAAACAAGTTCCTCACCACTCTGGATAAGGCAGAGTTAATTCAACTGAAAGCTTTGCACCTGTGAGACTCAAAGAAGAAAGATTAAAAAAAGTAGCAAGGGAGAGGCACCAAAATTTGAGAGAAGGTACCTGTGAGCTTCTAGTATTAAGAAGAGTAATTTTAAAGCAGAAGCCTACAGCTACTTTAGGTGGGAAACTAAGTGAAAATATTCTAGGCTTCAAATTTTGATATATTTTTATGTTTGACAAGGATTGAAGACTGTTATGTGGTATATATAGGGATCTTGGTAAGCTATTAATTACCCTTTCCCAAGTGGTGTGTGATGGCTTCCATCTTCTCAATGTATTCCTATTCAGCACAGGAAATCTTAGAAGTACTATTTATTCTGAAGCACCTGTTAAGGTGGGCTCTCTAACCATGCTACGTGTAGAAATGTTGTACTACAGCACTTGTAGAGCAGTTTTGTGTCTATGCAAGTGCTAGACCAAATGTAATGATCAAGTTGCACATAGCAGCTCTGCCTTTCACTTGTGCTAGCATGCTATATGTTTTTAACATTAGTGCAGGCTCTGAAGCACGTAGGCTTGTAGTTTTCTCTCTCAGCGCTTGTACAGCTGTGTCCACAAATGTATCTGTCCAGTAAAATCCAAGGAAATGTTCCTGGATGCCAGGATTAAGCTTAGATAGCTGCAGCTCTAATAACTCACATGCAGCTCACATTGTAGTTCTAAGTGCTGACAGTTGCTTTCCAGTCCTAGTGGAACAAGCAACATCATTCTTCCATCCAAACTCAGTAGTCAAAATGTGTTGGTTTATGAACTACATCATGTTGCTGCTTTCAGGATCCTAAGGAGAGATGGTATTAAGGTGCCAAGGCAAAAATTCAAGCCTAAAGATTTTATTGACTGGAAGTTAAATGTGTGATAAGTAATGGGAAAACAGTGCTGTGTCACTTTTGTAAACAGGTAAGCTGTGTCTCCTTCCTCAGAATGCTCATTAATAAGATACTTACTGGACAACCAGTACCACCAAGGCCAATGAAGGGATGCTAACCCCATGTATTTTGAAGAAATTTTAATTTTGTGGAGGAGCCAGAAGAAAATTATACCAGAAAACAGAGTAAGCAAGGCTTATAGGTATGACTTAGTGATGTCTGTATTGTGCTGACAAGACATGAAGGATTTTCAAGATAATAGTTCCTCATTTTTAGACCTCAGGAAAAAACATCATCCTGTTAAATAAGGTATTTCATGCTTGCTTTCCTCACTGTGTGTCCATCTAAATCATCCTTTACTCTTTACCTGGCAAGGTCTGTCTCTCCCCTACTGGCTTACACTTTTTCTCCCAGCAAGCTGAATAGCAGCTCAGCAGCAATCTCTAAAAAAACCCACACCTGTATGGAAAGTATCTGAATTTCCCCTAAGCCTATCAAATGAATCCTAATCACTCTTATCTCGCATGCTTTCCAGAGCAGGTTTTTGCAGTTCTCTAACCTTTTAACTTTTGTTTCTGTGCCTGGTTTTAATGTTAAAACTTCTTTTGTGGTTCTCTTCTGCCAGGACAGGACAAATCTATTTACTTTTATCTCTGTAAGACTCGCATTCCTTCTACTTACTTATAACCAAGCTGAACTATCTGTATCCATAAATGCCTCTGTACTCTGAGTATCTTTTTATTTCAGCCTACCTCTCAGGTAACCTACACACATTTCCCAGCCTCAGGCAATGGATCCCTCGTGTTACACCAAAATGAATGTTGTTCAGATGACCATGTCTTTTCGAGTAGTCCAGATCTTGGTGTATCACCCTGTGTTTACACCTTCAGTTTCTGGTGTTCACCAATACCACACAACCAGTTGTGGAGGCTCCTGTAGACTGCTAAAAGACTGAAAAGGAGTGCTGTGAGGTCTTTTGGGACTGTTTTAGACTTCTGTTGGATCAAATTTCCTTATGGATATTCCTACTTCTTACTTCTTATGGGTCTTCCTTTTGGGGGAGTTCAAGAGGTCAATTTTAATTATTTTAATGCTAGACTGGATTCTTATAATTACTGCTGGCTATGTCTATATCAGGAATAAGCATGAGTCTGCAAATGAAAATACCTGATGCTGAGGGCTGTGTTCCCACTATGGGTTCCGTGTGTGTAGTTGGTTTAGGTTAGCTCTTGCCCTGCCCTCACCATTGAGTAGTGGAGAGTTGTGGACTTTACCACCAATGAGTTGTGGAGAGTATTGAGCATTCACTGGTGGTGCAGCCGGTGATCCATCTGAGAACTTCAAGTTCAAGTCAAAGTGCACTACATGGAGACAATCTGCTTCAAACCCACGCTCTTGGCTCTCCTCTCACTCATTTAACATCATCAAAGTGAGAATCTGCACTAGTGCTGGTGCACAGATCAACACCTGTCAGACAGTCTGGGAGATTACTGTTGCCATTAATGAACTTAATCCACATCTGGAGAAGGCACACAGGGATGTGGAAGATTTCTATCTTTTTGTTAGTTAATGGGAAAGCTTACAAAGCCAATCTTCAAAGCAGATACAGCTACAGATAGGAAAAAACCAAAACATTCCCTCTTCACTTGCCTCCATAAGAGGTCTAATATCATGATGGCAGAATATATTTTGCTGTAATGGATAATTAGGCTTACTATGTTTAATGTAGTGATCAAATTAATAGCAGGACTGACTTTTTATATGGTGAAGGGAGGGATAAGAAAGGCAGAGCAAAGCCCCTATTATCTGCTGTGTACTGAAGACATGCAGAGTACTCTCAGAGAGATCTGGAAATAGGGACTATGTATTTTAGCTGGTGGTATGCTATGCAAACACTTAGTGAAAACACTTAAACACCGAGAAAAGTAAATTACTCTGCCCTGGGGAAAGGGGGTTGGGGTGGTTAAATTCAACTACTATTACTGTTAAATTCAACTACTGGTGCAGTTGTTAAAAAACCACCACTGCACCACAGCAGATGAAAGGGTTCTGTCACTTACGACATTCTAATACCAGAAAGGATCCTCATAACATGCTAAAAGACAAATGTCACAATTAAATACCTGGTGATGCTTTTTCAAGTTGCTCACAACAGGGAAAAGACTGAACTATGCTGAACTGAGAACTTGAAATTTTACTAACATATTCCGATATTCTTGTGTATCAGGTAGCTTTTCAGAAGTATACTCTCAAGAACTTTCTATTCCTTACAATATGCTGAGTAGAAAAAAGTAAAACTGCATCCCCAAGAGGTTAGCACCCACAGTAGCCTGATGGTCATATAACTGCTCCTCCCAGAAACTGAGACATAATATAGACTTTTTCTGCAACCTCCCCAGTTATGCAAAATCACAGGTCAAAACTGTAGACTGAGTCACTAACAGCAGTACAGAGAAATAGAAAAATCCAGCTAGTGCCTTTCTTCCCCCACTTGCCGCCCACTTGCTTGAATATGCAAGCATTTCAAGGTAGGTATTTACACACATCACTTGTTGACTTCTGTTTTAGTGGCACTTGTACAGCTGGCAGTTGGACAAGCAAAGAAATCTACACACAAAAGTTGTCTAGAGCTGATGCAGCCACCCTTCTAGAGCCTCCTCCTAATTCCCAGAACCACAAGCTGGGCTGCTACCAAACCATCCTCTGAGGGCTGTGCTGCAGCCTGGGTAAGGCAGCACAGGCAAACGGGGGAAGCTGCTGTGCGACAGCAATGCTCACACAGGGGGAGCTGGGCTGCTTAACAGACAAGATGCAGTCACCTGTGCTGGCTAAGGCTATAAAGAAAATCCAAGTGCTTTTCTAACAGCCACGTTGCTTAGGAAGGGTGTGAGGGGGCCCATCTCTTTGTGTGAGCTCCAACTCTTAAGGTGCGTTAAGTGTAGCGAAAACAACCGCCAGCATCAGCCCTTCTTCCTGCTTGATTTTATGTTGTGGTCACAGCTGCAAAGGTAAGGGTGCTATTTTGCTCCTCTGGCATTGAGTCAAAACCCAGAAGTTTGTATTAGAAAAGTGGTCTGGAAAGTACTGTGTTAACAGAAATGCAAAGCCTCTGACTTCTGGGGAATAACCAGCTTTGAAGTAAAATACATTCAGCAATAATCCATGCATACTTCATTAATTTCAGAACTGCAACAGCAAAGTACTACTTAGAAAAAGCTGTAAGATAGTAATGAAGGCTTTGGGGTTTATTTTTATTTTTAATCCCAAAAGCTCCTTATCTTCCTTCTCCATGTTTTTTCATTCAATTTACAGTAGAGTTAAAGCTCATCTAACAAAAAAATGACACATTAAGTTTGGCTAACCTCTTCACCCCCCCTCTTGATGAGAATCCTTTCTTCCTCGGGGAGTAAAGGCAAAAACTTTACAATTGGTACATTGCTTGCTCAAGATAACTTTCCTTTGCACTTTGTGTTTAATGGAATTTGGCTGATCTGGGATATTTCAGCACTTAAATAATTGAGATAGTGAGGGCAGCAATTTTTGCCAAGTCTTAAATATCACAACGATCTCTAGGCAGAAAGGCAGTATTTCGTTATCTTTCAACATGCAGTCATCTTTCTCTGCCACACCCCCAGTCAAGTTTGAGAACCCTTGACACGGGCTATGCATGATATGAAACACCGGTTTACTGTTCAAATTTGAGTCAAAGCTTAGACTCAAAACAAAGAGTAGCTGCCGTTTAACACTGGATTTAACTGCAGGTCTGAGGAGCTGCTGCTGGAATGGGGGTGCTCATGACACTTATCCCATCCTCCTGCTGGGCTGTGCAGCTGCAGTGCATGCCGTGTCCAGAAAGCCTTGATGCACTGGAAAAATCAACTTTCAAAAAGCCAGCTGAGCCCTAAGCCTGATGCAAGAGGTACAGCACGATGTACAGCTGGGTGGTGGAACAGGGCCACCTCGCTGTCGCAGCCTGCTATTACTCCAGCCTTTGAGGCTGTACCGAGGATTTTTGAAATTTGTTTCTGCACTTCAATTCTTAAAAAAAACCTGGCTCTAAAAGAAGCAACCCAGGCCACTCTTATACTTCAAGTTACATGCTCTCTTCTTGCATTTAAAGAGTTCATGTAAATGAGCACAAAGAAACCAACTAGGCTGGAAAGCAGGAGCAACCAGCCTCACCGATAAGAAGCGATAGGGGACATCATGTTTGCTTCAGTGATCAGAGCAGACTTAAACAGGGAAGTTCCAATTTTTATAGAGAATCATAGCAATCCCTTTCCTTTGCAGTGTTTGAACATTAAACCTACTCAAGACAACCCGACTGCTTCACCACCTGTACCTGAATAACAAAATAAATCTGACTGTAGATTCCTTACTATGTGCATGAGTCACTGCAACCAACTTTTTTTATGTTTGCCCTACATCTTCACACTTCCGCTGGCTGTGCTCCTGCCACCGAGCTCCCCACAGTACAGGGCACCGTGGGCCCGTGCTTGTTTTAAACAACAAGAGATCTTTTCTGCCGTAGTTCTGATTAGTCTGCGCGTATCAAGTTTTCTTTGTTGCTCGCTAGATACATTTGCCTCGCACTCTTCCTCTGAAGGCGGCCGAGAACTATCTTCAGTGCAAGTACCACTAAGAGGGCCCGAGAGGAAATGTGCTCAGGCTGTCAGGGTCACTGAGCAAACCCCTGCCCGCCTCACGGCACTGCTGCCCTCGCCGCGATGCCACCGCTCGGTGGCCCTGGTCTGACCCCCGCCGCCCTTGCAGGCGCCCGCCGTTCCCCGCAGTCGCTGCGGAGCTGCTGTGGTCGGGCCCCAACGGGACTCCCCCGGTACAAACCCCCTCCCGCCTCTTCCCGCCCCCGCGGGGCCCCGACCGCCCCCCAGGGTCATTTTGCGCCGGACCGAGGCCGCCGGGAGGGGCGGCGGGGCTCGCTCGGGTGCAGCGGTGCCGCCGGAAGCGGCGGCGGGGCCCGCCCTGGCCGCGCCCCGACCTCTGCCGCTCGTCCCCACTCACGGCAGCCGCGGTCGGCGTCGGGCTCACGCGGGCGCCGCCATTGCTGCGGTGCCGGCGGGGCGCGGCAGGGGGCGATGGCGGGAGGCGCTGCGAACGGCGGCGGGCGGGGAACGGTGTTACGGCAGCTCCTGACTCGGAAAGGATCCGCAGGGATCACCGAGTACGACTCCTGCCTCTGCACAGGACAGCCCCAACAGTCCATGTCCCTGAGAGCGTTGTCCAGGCGCTTCTTGAACTGTGCCAGGCTTGGTGCTGTGACCACTTCCCTGGGGAGCCTGTTCCAGTGCCCAGCCACCCTCTGGGGGGAGAACTTTATTCTAATATCCAACCTAAACCGCTCCTGATACAACTCCAGGCCAGTCCCTCGGGTCGTGTCACCAGAGAAAATCAGTGCCTGTCCCTCCTCTTCACGAGGAAGTTGTAGATACTGATGAGGTCTCCCCTCAGTCTTCTCCAGGTTGGACAGACCAAGTGACCTCAGCCACTCCTTGTATGGCTTCCCCTCACAGCCCTTCACCATCTTGGTTGCCCTCCTTTGGACACTCCTTTAATAGCTTAATATTTTTCTTCTATTGTGGTATGTCATGGCAGCTCAGGGTCTCTCTTCTCGGTGGCAGGGTTGAGGATTTTCTCAGTGTGTACCTCACCCGAGGTGCCAGATGTCCCACAGCCATGGCTTTGGCTGCAGGGCACCTTGCGGGAGGCCTATGAAGAGACAGATGCAGTCCCCAGCCAGCATTGCTGTACAGGCTTCCCCACAACCCACATTCCCTCAGCTCGGTGCTGCTCATCCACACCACACCTGAGCTTGCTGCCCAGGATCCAGTCTCTTTTGTGGTGCTCTATTATTATTTTCTCCAGGACAGGGGACACCATATAACCACTCTTGTGCAGTCAAAATTGAAAAAAACAACAGTGTCTGTCCGGCAATCCCCAAAGAAAATTCTGGATCTAATCTGGCCATCTGATTCCACACAGTGATATTAATATTTAATTTAACCACTGCTGTCTTTAGCTCATCTTCTTCATTGCAGATTAATCCCTCTCCATTGTTCTGTGTAAGCTGGTGTCCCTGTTGGAGTTTATTTAAGCGAGCTGTCCAGCACTGTCCCTGAGCTCAGCACTTAGGCTGTGGTGTTTGTAAAGTGTGTGTGTTAGCAGTGCTGGATTACATGATCCCAAGCCTTGGCTCACGGTTTTGATTCATCTGAAATTAAACGATGAGTGTACCAATAATGTCAGAGTGTGTTCTGCTGCTGTTCCTTAGTGCATGCTACCTGCTTTGATATTTATTGTATGCATTTCCTGGCTGAGTTGAGTCAGGCATTATTCTCAGCGCTGTTGCCAAGCCAGTTTGTTCTGTTATCCAAGTAGCTTCCAGCTTCTTATTTACACCTTTTGCCTTACTGTTGTGATTTAGTGGAATACTGTCTGCTATTTCATTCTCCAAAATAAAACTGTTTCTCTCATGGCGGGTTTTTAGCAGTTTCCAGTCAACTTCTGCCATCTGGAGCTGATTACATTATTGCATTTCTTTGTTGTTCCCAACAAAAAAAATTGAAAAGTGAGAGGTTTCTGTATTATAGCTGAATTAATATATCTGCTTGCTAGGACTTGTAACACTGCTGGAATTGTGGAAGGTGAGAGTAGGGAGAAACAGTATGGAAAGACAATCAGCAGAACAAAAGGACATACAGATATGACCAAAAAAGAGACAGTGAGAGATACAGAACAAAAAAGGAGTGAATGGCCCAGCCTCTTACACTCCTAAGAAGCCCTATTAAGAGTCGGTTTTGTATGTGAAGCTGCAGGGTTTTTTTAATTCTTTCATCCTGCTACTGTTCTTTTCTGCTACTGTCCCTTCTTTGTGGAAATCAGTTGCTGCCTTTACTTTCAGGGTAGCCTAACTCCTACATATCTAATTGCTCTCTGAAAAATCTATTTCATACATTTCTGACCTGAAGAAAGATTTTGGGCCAGAAACTTGTCTTGAGTTTCCAGCTGTGCCTGTGTTGGCCTACCTACCACTGCTGGCCCTTTTTCCTGGTAATTTTGCAATGATGAAAGCTGTGCAGTACCCATACAATATTGGTGAAGCTTTATTGGTACTGAAAGGTACTTATTATTTATAGATACCCCCTCTGCTATTTCCCCTCTGCTATTTCTCCCTTACAATGGAAAGAGAGACAGCCAGTGTAAGACACCAGTATTACTATGGCCATGCTGGGGGCCATTTGCTGTTGCTTCTTTCTGGGCTGGCATTTTCCCCTGCACACTTGTCACCACCCTAGGGGCCCAAGTCATGCTAACCACTCATTATAGCCACAAATGACTCTAGCCCCAGAGCACGAACGCCCCTGAGGGTGACACCAGGCTGGCCACATGTCCTAGGCCACCTGTGCCTGGGCAGCTGCCTCAGCCATGAGGGATGCAGAGCTGCGGGAGCCCACGGCTCTCTGTTGGGCCGCACACCAGAGCTCCCAGCTCCAGCTGGCAGGGCCTCAGTGCCTGCCCTGTGCCCTCTCACCCGACGGCCATGCCAGGCCCTGCTTGCTGCCCTGATGGTGGCACTCCTGGCCCCAGTGCTCTCCAAGGGCTTGTTCTGGGGCACCTCCCTGCAGCCTTTCAGTTCCTGCACGAGGCCCAGAGAGAGACCTGGAGGGGCTGCTTATAAGGGCCTGGAGGGACAGCACCAGGGGCAGCAGCTTCCCGCTGACAGAGGGCGGCATTAGACTGGAGATGGGGAAGAAATTCTGGCCTCTGAGGCTGGTGAGGTGGTGGGCCACGCTGCCCATGGAAGCTGTGGCTGCCCAGTCCCTGGCAGCGTTCCAGGCCAGGTTGGATGGAGCTTGGAGCAACCTGGCCTGGTGGAAGGTGTCTCTGCCCTTGGCAGCAGGGTTGCAACAAGACAATTTCTAAGGACCCTTCCAAGCTGAGCCATTCTGTGATCCTGGGATCAGAGGGGCCAGGGGCACCTGGGCTTAATTGCTGATTAAAACCAATTCAGCAGTGTAAGTTTGGTTGAGTTCATGGAGACTGTTCACGAGCCCAGATTCCCAGTGCATGACATTTACCAATACTATAGATCTGGCTGAGATAAAGAAAGTCTTGCATGCTCCAGATTCTGCAAGACTGCATTTTATTGAAATAACAGCACAGCAGTTTCTTGCTTGCCAGTCATTCATACACTAACTATGGAGCATTAGTATGTGTCCAAACAGATAGTGACATGATATTCATACTAAATTGATATTGTTCTATACATACTAAATTTATATTGTTCTATTATCATATTTATTATGATGATTTTTAAATTATATGACATTTTACATATTTAATAAACATTTAATTATAAATATAATTTATTCTGTGTAATTATATAGGAATTAGATATAATTGTTGTTTTATTTCATTTCCATTTTATGTATTAAATTATTGCTTTGTATTAAATACAATATATGTATAATATATATTTTATAAATATATCTGTGTAATAAAAATCTTGCCTCTTATAAATGCAGTAACTACAGAGTATTAATACATATCACAACAGGTAGTGACATTATATATGTGCTATTTATTTTCATAAAATAATATGACAATTTATAAACCATAACTATAATATGTATCTATTAAAACACATCTGTTAATAAAAATAATTGTAGTTTTATATACACACTATAGTTATATATACATATCTCTGTCTATGTATCCCATTCATTCCTGTCTTTGTCATGGCACTAAAAGCTGGTTCTCTGCCACCAGCTGAAGCCCCATGGGCACATGCATCCAAAGGAGGGCCCCGAGACTGGTGGAGCGCTGGGAACACAAGCCCTATGAGGAATGGAGCTGGGGTTGTTTGGCCTGGAGAAACGGAGACTCAATACAACTTTATCACTCTCTACAACTATGTGAAAGGTGGTTGTAGTCAGATGGGGGTTGGTGTCTCTCTCCTGGCAGCAGCTGACAGAACCAGAGGATACAGTCCTAAGCTGTGCCAAAGGAAATTTAGGTTGGATGTTAGGAAAAAGTTTTGTACTGAAAGAGTGATAAAGTACTGGAATCGTCTGCCCGGGGGAGGTGGTGGAGTCACCATCCCTGGATGTGTTTAAAAAAAGATTGGATATGGCACTCAGTGTCATGGTATAGTTGAGGTGGTATTAGGGCATGGCTTGGACTCAATAATCTTAAATGTCTCTTTGAACCTAATGACTCTGTGATTCTCTGATTCTATGAGCCCTGCTAACAGTGGCCATAGGCCAGCACTCTTGCCAGGCGATGGCGCAGATCAAGGTAGGCTTGCATTGCCTGGGAGTAGGCAGCTGGATCCTGTGCCAGACCGTGGAAGAGGTTGGGTGGCTTTGCCCTTAGTACATCTGGGGGCAGCCTGATCTCCTCTGGAAGCCTCTGGTTGCCCACAATAAAATGCTCCAGGTGTTTCTCTTCCAGAGATACGCGCAGCTGCTCCAGAGCATCCGAGAGCTGAAGCAGGAAGTGTCTCCTTTGCCACTGTGACACTGGTACTGTGTGCAGCAGGCGCATGACAATGGTCTTGATGGAATGGATGGAAAAGTCCTTTCGTGCAAGAACACGGGCAAGGAGCTGCAGGCATTTAAGGTGTGAGCTGTCCTGGGGGGCCTCCCTGGCCATGTGCCTGAAGAACTTGGTCTCTGCCACGGCATAGCTCTCAGGCCACATTGTGCTTGGGGTGTGGGCCCCTCGATACCGGCTGCTGATAAAGATGTCTGAGGCGTGTCGCCGCACCCCGAACAGCACCTTAACCTGGAAGCTTTCTTGGCCGTTGGTCAGCCTGAGGTTGCAGGAGCGTTTGGAGGGCAGCAGCACTAAATGCCAGCTGCGTGACTGGGGCAAACGCCGCCAGCTTGCTCCCACCAGTGTGCAGAACCAGTGGACAGTTTTCTTCACGTCAAGGTAGGAGTCAGTGCACAGCGTGTCTAGGAGGTTGGGCTGCTGAGTTGTCCTCCTGATCACGTCAGGGTGGTGCTGGAAGCACAGCATGTTCATACCCTGGTACTCCCTCGGGCACCTGCACTCCAGCTCCACCCGGACACGGAAGTTCCTGCCAGGCTTCTGCTGGTCAGTGTCACGCTCCAGGTGGAAGAGGTGGCCTAGGGGAGGAGTCAGGGGTACAAGCACCTGGTACAGAACTTCCTCCTCACGGGCAGTCCAACCTTCAAAGGCACTGCCAATACCAATGGCTTGTTGCAGCACCGGGTAGAAAGTCCTACTCAAGGCACGCCTGAGGACAGTTATGAAATTGTCTATCAGGGCCATTGTCCTGTTGCAGCCTGTCTGCAGGTCCTGTACAGGCCACTGTATGCGCTCCTCTAGAAGCCATCTCAGATCATATGCCCATGTCTCATCCTCTTCCTCTTCCTCCTTCTCCTTTTCTTTCTCCTCCTCGCCACTGATCTCTGCCTCACAATTTCTTTTCCTCCACATAAACCATACAGCCAAGAGAAGAACCAAGAGCCCAGCAAGTGCCGAGACCTGCCAGGGCTGCAAGGCAGACCTGAGAAGGTCTCTCCAGGATGCGCTACTCTGCATCAGCACGAGTTGCTTCATCTCCCGCTCCAGCTGAATCCTCTTCTGTTCCTGGAACTTCGCACGCAGCTCCATTCGCAGACGCGTCACCTCATCCAAAACATCACCCATGGGCTGCGGGTACTGGACTACTAGCAAGAACAAGAACCACAATACCCAGGAATCCATGGTCTGCAGGAGGATGGAGAGAAGGCCTTGAGGGAAGTGGGGAGGGAGGCAGCTGGCAGTAGGGGCAGCAGGGACAGGAATCCCAGTGATCTGAGGGCAGGAAGGACAGGGCCCCAGACAGCTGGGGGCAGGAAGGCCTGTCCCACTGTCCCAGCGGCAACAGAAGCACTGTACCATGGCCAAGGCTCTGCCATGAGGGGCTGTCCCTGCATGCAGAGGGAGAACCCAGTCTTGGGTGCAGCATTTCTGCTCTGGCCCTTGTCCCCAGCATGGCCTCCCTGCCACATTTGCACTCACCACTTGCCCAAGCAATAGAGGGCCAGTGTTACCTGCTTCTAGGTAACCTGCTTCTAGCTGCCCCCATTGTGAAACGTCCCGATGATGTCACAGGTGCCACAGCACATCACAACCCAGCCAACTCCACTCTTTGTCCCCACCCCAGCTCAGAATGGCCCTGATGTACTGGTTAAGGCTGCTTTAGAGTGAACCTTCTTCAAAGAACTTCCCTTGGTCTTTCTTTTGTCTTTCTTACCAGCTGCCTCCATTGGCGGTCTCATAGATATTCATGTTGGAAGGCACCCTTAGGGTTCATTGAGTCTAAGCCTTGACTCCACACTGGTTGGAGCTACCCTTAAATCTCTGCATCATCAAGGTTGAAAAAGTCCCTGAAGATCACACTGTTCAACTACAAACTTAACACTGCCTACTCCACCAATCAGTCAGGTCCCCAAATGCCATATGCACACAACTTCTAAACCTTTCTGAGGGTGGTGACTCAGCCATTGCCCTAGGCAGCCTGTTCCCAAGCTTGATATCCTTTTTGTTGAAGGAATATTTCCTAGAGATCCAATCTAAATCTCCTGTGGCACAGCTTGAGATAATTTCCTCTGGTCACATTGTTTGTTCCCTGGGCTAATATAATAAACCCCACTTAGGTACAACCTCCCTTCAGGGACCATCTGCATCTGTCAGGCGCAGATGGTTGAGCCTGTGAAACCAACTCCTCCCAGAGGAGAGAAAGGTGCTGCTTTTACACTGTGGTTCCCATGATCAAATGCCAGTGGGAAAAAATGGGTTCTCGGTGGTCAGAAGTTTCAGGCTGCCAGGAAACATTTCCATGCAAGGAGAACCTTTCTGCCAAGTACATTTCCTCAACTGAGGAAATCCATACCCTTCCAAGCAGAAGGAAAAATCATCACTCTCCGTGGAGAAAATGTGAAGGTTTGGAGTGAAAGTCAGTGCTGGAATGTGCCAGGATATCCATGTGGATTTCACTAACCTGCAAGGCCAGACTGTGAAGACGGATCCTGGAAGCCAAGAAATGCCATCTTGCTCTGGGGCCTTCCATGCCACTGGCAGCACAAGTGAGAGCCCTTCCTCAGCCTTTGCCTTCAGGAAGGCCTCAGTTTGGGCAAAGCCTGAATTCCCCACCTCTCCTGCTAATGACCTCAGGTTCACCAAGACTGTTCGGTCTCAGCCCAGGCAGGAGCAGAAAGAAGCCCTCGCCTGGCTTTGCAGGCCCCAGAGATGAGCAAAGATGAGGAGTGTGCCAGAAGAGGCCATCAGCACTGCACAGCAGCTTCTCTCAGCTGTAAATCACAGAAAATTTAAACACTAAAGTTATGGTTTGGGGTTTGTGTTGTGTTTTCTTTGGAGCCTTTTCTCCCACAGGAAACCCTGAGGCATTTTCCATGTTGCATACCTGGATTTGAATGGTCCACTCTTGGTGCTGCCTAGATCGAAGTCAAAATTGTTCCTTTGCCCCTCTCTCTTCTCTGTTATGAAACGCCATTTCAAGGGGTTGTGGGTAACACCATTTCTCTTTTCTCATCTTGTGCTCAGGAACTGGGAGAGCCGCCGATCGCCCTCCCCTGCCCCAGCTTGACTCTAAAAGGTTTCTGCAGTAGGGTAACATGGTCATGTTGCCAGTGGCTCAGCTGTCAGCACCAGTGGCAGAGCCCAAATTCCACCACTGCAGGAGCTCTCTGCCCCCCATCTTGTCCAGATCTGGAGCTCATTTAAATGTTGGGGTTTTTATCTAGCTGCCTGAATAAATAAACAATCCTATGGCAAAGGGAGCTTGAGGCTGTAATTTAGGGATCAAACAGCAGGTCGGGACAGGACTGGTTTAAGGTAACTACAGGTGTCATAGAAAGAGGCTGTTGTGCCATCCTGTTTGGCTGTGTACTGTGCCACTTCCAGTAGTTTTGGGATCTGATTCATTTGGAAAGAAGGTGGGGTTTTGTTTTTTCTCTTTTTTTTTTTTTTTTTAATTGACAAGATTAATTATGAGAGTGAACAGGTCCCACATCCTCTAGATCACATGGCTGTACAAATAGGAGCATGGTTCCTGAATCCAAGGGCTCTGAGTTACATCTGCCTCTAATCACTCCCATATGCATTCTTTTGCATATTCTGCTATGCGTTAAGGTTTCCTATCACGTGCTAATGGATTCATTACTTTGTGCTAAGCATACAGTCACGTGCTAGTCATTAACTGTCCCATATGTTAAACTCATTATGTATATGCTTAAATATTGTCTCTCCTGGGCTGCCATTCCTCTTTTATGTAATTCCACATGTATGTTGAAGACCTTCAGACTTTAAACTTCCTGCTCATTAGTTTTGTGTATGATTTGTCAGTTACGTTTTGGAGCTCTTCCTTATTTCAGTTGTGCAACAACTGTAATTAAAGCTGCTAAGGCATAATATGTGCTTTAGCACTTACTAGAGGGGATGGAAAGAGTTATTCAAAACAACCAGCACAGTAATGGCATCACAAACCCTCTGTGGAGTTGAAGTTATGTTGGACCACATAAGTTTTGCAATAGTTAAAACTTCATAACTGGCTCAGAAAATGTCACTCTGGCAAACAAAATGTAGCTGGGAGGAGGCTGAGTTCCTGTAATGTTTCTGATGAGAAGTTCACAGGTCAGAAATGAGAAAATATGGAAAGAAGGGTGTGTCACTCAACATCCCAACCTGCAGAATTTTAGAATAATGACTTTAAAGAATCCAGGGATGCACTGGATTTTTAATTTCTATAGGAAGAAGATGGGCTTCTTTTGGTGTTACTACTTTACACAGCACACTACTTGTTTCTGGTAAGATTTACCAGAAACAAGTTGACTTGAGCACACTTGTGTGCAAAAAAAAAAAAAAAAAGGTTCTCCAGAGGTATTTTATTTCTACTGTATGTTTCTGTATGTTTGAGATGACAGGGTACAGAATTTTATCCTTTGTACCTGTAGTCCCAATGTAACACAGTTTTAGGTTCTACTATATGAATGCCCACCATTGTCATGGTGTAGAAAGATCTGTGGAATTCAGACCAGCCTCATGTCATACATTGTTCATTGCAGGAACTACTGGCTTGGGGGGAAATATCTGTACCCTCACTGGCTTTTATCTTCCAAGCCCCAAAAGGAGCAGCTGAAAGTCCTGTTGCATGTAGATAAGAAATGGCAAGTAAAGAGGCTGGGAGTAAGATCTTGGTAAAAGGTGTCTTTCCTAGGAAAAGCTAGTGCTTATGCATAGTATGTTGTCTGCCAGGAAGCAATCCCAGTAGAAAAGGAGGCAAATAGTCTTGAGTAAGAACTTGTTGAACACCTGGCCTGGGCTGTCCTAGCAGCTACTCTCTGCATGCCTCCTGCTTGGGCAAAGCCAGGCACAGAGTGATTTCTTTCCCACTTGGCACTCTTGAAATTCCCAATTTCCTGAGCACAGATTCTTCCTGCAACATAAACCCTATGGCTGCAGCTGGGCAGACACAAGCACTGCTGATGTACCAGTGTCTGCAAACCACTGCAGGAGTGGGCTCTAGGAGTGTCTGGGGTTGTTGCCCCTAACATGGACTCCTTACCTGGTGTGCAATGCCAATTCACACACAGAGGAGAGGAATCTCTATTTCTTTATTCTAGTTTGTGCAAAGTAAGGAGCTAGTGGTAACCCACAAAACACTAGCTCCCTAATCACCAAAACTTTACATTATTTATACGTTTTAGCAAACAAAAGTATCAGTATTCATTGGCTAGAAGTTGCATAGTTTTCTCATTAATTAGTATTATATCTTCTTAGCTCAGTTTGGTCAGAGCATGGTGCCGATAACACCAAGGTTGTAGGCTCAATCCCCATATGGGTCACTCACTTCAGAATTCGATCTTTTGATCTTTGTGGGTCCCTCCCAATTCTGAATATTCTGTAATTTTAGTGGTTAAGTGATTCTCTCACTTATGTTAATTACTCCACATGTTCAGTCTCCTCCTCTTGAGTCAGTGGGTTTCTAGACTTTGTGGCCTGTGAGTCAGTGTTTTCATTCTCCCCCTGCCAAAACCACCTTTCACCCAGTTGGCACTTTAGACTGATGAGTTGCCCCTGTTTATTCCTCCTTCTGGCCCTATCTTGGGCATTCTGCCAAGCACCCTTGTGGTCTGTTACTTCAGTATTCCATTGCGACTGACTTCAATACATATATAATTCTAAGTCCCTTTTTTTCTATTCTTTCTCAACAGCTGCAGCTACTGAGGCATATTAAGTGTACAAACAGGGTTTATTGATATGTAGTTAATCAGTTTGGAAACCCAACATCACAGGGACCGCTGCGCTTAACCGGTGGGGGTCTTGCCGTGGTCCCCATGGAGATGCTAGCCCCTTGCTAGCCCCCTGCAGCTTTCTGGGTGTTTCCTGAGAGGAAGCGCCCAGCCTGAGCGCCTGCCCCAGCTGCCTCTGCCTTCAGCCCGCCCCTGCAATCCTTATTGGATTGCCGGCCGAGGGGGTGTTGCCGCCGCGGCTGGGACGGGGCGTGCGGGCGCTGATATGCCGGGGCTGCGGAGCGTTGTGTAAGAAGGAGCTGCAGGAAGCTGAAGAGCATTAAACAGGACCACGTTCCTCTGTGAGCTGGAGAGGTTAGTGGCTATTACTTAATCTCTGCCAGCTGTAATTAGGATTTGGAAGCAGGCCTTTCGTTTTCTGTTCCTCGCCTCCCCGGGATTGCTCGTCAGCGGCGTTTCCCCCTCGATTGTGGAGGATTGGGGGAGTCCTGCAAGTCACGTTGTCCTAGCTGCTCCAGAGACACCCTCCAGACCAAAGGGGACGGGCCACTACCTGGGGAGGGGGAAGCAGTGAGAAAGGAAAAAAGGGAAAAGCCCTTGGTTTGGAATAATACCCAGGTGGCAGTGAAGCACGTAGATGATGTGGAAGTAGCCAAATAGCATCTTCGAGTGGCCAGGGCACTGCATAGTGAGAGTGTGAAAGGTCATGCAAAACCTTTCCTACAAACTGAACTTGTTTTTAGAAGTGCTGAGCTTCCTTCCAATATTGTGAAAATCCACGTTTACTGTAGCTATTTGATGCTCCCTTCTGAAACACCGGACCATCAAGCAGGCTGTACCTCAGTTTACCCATGTGTAAAGTGAGAATGAGTATATTTTCCTTTTGTAAAGGGACGTGGTGGGGCCATATTTCAGACAGCTTTTGGTGGGAGAACGGTGGTTCTTGTGTTCTCAGATGTGGTATAGAATCCGTGCATAAAACACATTGACACTTAATTATGTTCTAGTTACAGCTATCATTTATCTCTAGTAAAAAATAGAAAAAAGGTGCATCAAGGGCTCAGTCTACACACAGTGAAAAGACAAGTTCAGCCTTTATATAACTCCTGTCATTCTGCTGAACTTTTGTGTTGAAGCTTGTTAAAAAACCCCGAACAAACAATGTTAATTAGGGCAACAGTTTAATGAACTGATTTTGTGTGAAACCAATTTTTTCCAATTCCTTGCATTGATTTGCCAAATTAATTTTTGTGGAATAAAGATAGTCTTTCAGCTGTTGGATCTATGGTTACAGATGTGAACACAGAATGACATTGTGCCAAAAATCAATAACATAGTGTTTGAACATCTTTCTGTCATTTTTGTTGATAAATGAGAAAATGAAGACAAATATGTTTCAATAATGTAAATCCAATTTGTAGTTTAATCTTGATATTATAAGACCAATGGGTTAATATTTTAAATTATTTTCAGAATATATAAGAAAGCCTTAGTTAGTCTTACTAAAAACTGTCACAAGCAGTGCATACCACTTAGAGAGTAATTATTAATAATTAAATTATAACTAAATATTATTAATATAATAATAATTGATAGTAAAATACTTTATAATTTCTTACTATTGGATCAAGACACTTCCCTTATTTGGGAGTGCTGATTTTTCTGGACTCCTCTTCCTGGGTTTACATCTAATGGTCAAGAAATTTTTTTACTGATAGAAATCTCTCAGTTTCTTCAAAGAGTGAACTGAGTTACTGTTTGTGAAGAGCTGGAGTTTAATTCAATGAAGTATGGTTTGTGTTATTCTTAAAGGACTGGCAGTGCTTATTCTGTAGAGCTAAAAAGGAGACTCAACCTTTGTCATTTTCAACTTCTTAGTGCCCTCATTATTTTCCCAGTTGTGCTGAGTGTTTCAACACCCACTCCTCACCCCCCAAACCCAGTGGGCCAAAAAGACCACCGCATTAAGGTCTAAGCTACTTCATTTTAAATGTCAAAGGGCAGACTTGTTTGTTTTTTTCCTTTTGTCATGAAGAATATCTGCTGTATCCACAGACTCTGAAAACCAAGCTCAGCAGAAGAACAGGACCACTTTGCTCTCTGGACTAAAAATTAACTGGCATTGTCAAAACAAGTGAAGCTAAATGAATAAATTAATGGTCCATTTTCAAATTTAAATGGGAATAATTTTCCATCTTACACCATGGTGTCAGGACTTCAGTAAGATGCAGGACTAGAACACACATTGGCATTTTTGCTTTTCAGTGATGACTCTGAGTCCCCTGAGTTTGATCCATCTTGTAGAGGGAATATGGTACTCTGTGTTGTGCAGATTAGTTGTAGGAAGCTTCAGAGGGTGTTTGCCATTACCACTACTGCGGTCCACTGAAGCTGTCTCTGCACTGCCATCCTTGGCTAGGTAAGCAGAGTCAGGCAACAGGAGATAAAACTAAACAAGGTTGGGAGGAAGTGGAGGAACTAAGAGAGTTTGGATGGATGTAGTAGTAGGACAATAATGCCCTGAGGAAGGAGTTCCTGTGTTTTACACAGCGGTACAGCAACATCAGAGTATACAGGATTGTGGATAACTTTCACCTCGAATTTTCAGGCAACCATAGATTTTTTGAAACTTGCAGGTAGAGCTCAATGTGTCAAAATAACATACATTGTGCTCATAGTGCACCTTATTAAGCGAGGCATTAAAAAGGTTTCTTCACTGAATGGGGAAGCATTGGGCCTTAGGAAAGAAAACCAGTCTGAGAGCCAAGGCACTCTTGCAGTTTAATCCTGTAGTTAAAAAAAAACCAACCAAACAAACAAAAAAAACCACAACACCCAAAATCAACAAAACCCCACTCTGGATAATCCATGCCCTGTTGTAACTTAGCAGAACAAAGGTTGGTGAGGAGCTGTCTCACACCTCTGGAGCTGGCCTTGAACCTTGGCAAATGTTCTCATGCCTGCAAAGCCAAAGTGTGGGACTTAGATCTTAAAACCTTATAAAATAAGTGCAACTATAATAAAAAAAATAAATTTACATTTGACTTGTTTCCTCTCCACTCTCTAAGCAAAAAGAGCTTTGGCTTCTTGTCTAACTGAACTTAAGTGTTTCTTAGACTAATGTTTGCAACTCAAACAGTGCTAATAAGAAAACATTGCAGAAAACCCACCTGACTGGGTTTTCTGCAATGTTTTCTTATTAGCACTGTTTGAGTTACAATAAAAAAACGTGCTAATTAGAAAACATTGCAGAAAACCCACCCGACTGGTGGGTTTAGAATTAGAAAACATTGCAGAAAACCCACCTGACTGGGAAAGATAATGAAATGCATTTGCTAATCCTGTTCCTCCAGATGAGTACAACCCACCACTTTAACAACATGAGTGCAACAATTAGCATAAAATAGATTTCTACATTTTTAAAATTTTTTTTTCCTTATCATGGCTTTATTAACCAGTTAAAAGGAGTCTGTTTGTGGCAGCTAATGGTCATGTTGTAGTAACTAACCTAAATACTAATTTAAAGGCTGCACAACACTGGCTAATAAAATGAGAGGTTCTCATGGCTCAAGTAATGTTACTGTGTTTATTAACTTTCCCTCTCAGTGAAATGCGTATGTACAAAGTCATCTTTATCATCTAGTCATTACCTCTGCTCTGTGAATGAGAAGAGAGAAAAGCCATCAGAAAGAACATGGATTATTGAATAATCCCCAAATAACAGAAAGGACGTAGTAGTACAGGATGTGAGGGGTAAGGTGAGACCACGGTCATTCTAGTGAAAACGTCATGGGTGATTCTTTGCTGTGCTGGAAGCGATACAGCTTTGTGACCCTTTCTGTTGCTAGGGAAAGCAGCCCTTAGTCGGTATTCACTGTCTTTTGCAGGCTCTGACACGGATTAGCAGCAGACTGGTTAGTCTGTTATTTGGTGATGAACACAAAGTAGCTTGCTCGTACTTGTCTTTAATTAGGTGATTTTTCTCAGCACAATTGTGTGCAGCTAGAGGTGGGATCAGCATGTTGGTAGAGATCTTTCTGTGCTTAGTGTTTGGTCTTGGTGACAGAAGATGCAAATATGTGCAGAGGATTGAGGTTGGAGGGGTGTGGTTTGTTTATTTGTTTTGGTTTTGTTTTTGCCATTAAATCAGATTCATAACATTTGATTGGAGACGGCAGATTAATTCCTGGTTTTTGTCTTCCTCCAAAGCTTTGATTCTTTAGTGGCAAAAATCTGTGAAGAACTCAGATGCTCAGATTGAAACATGGGTAAGGAGGAATTCTGTACTGTTGATAATTCACTGTTAAGTGATGAGGCATAAACCAGGATGGTACACTTCTGGCATTGGAGGGCATCATGGGCTTAGTCTGCTTTCATTCTTGTTCAGTAAGACAGAGGTGGGCCTGGTTTTGGTAAGTATAGACTACTTAGATTTGCAGTCCTGGAGTGCAGTATCTGTTAAAAACAGTCCCGAGGCGTCTGAGATGTCTCAGGTTTGTCATCCAGAAGTCAGGATAACCAATCCCAGCAGTTATGTTTGCCCTAGGAAATGTGGTTTTCATTTGGATTTTTTTTAAGTCTATTTTACATTTACCTACTTGCTTAGAGAAGTGAAATAGCTATCCATACATTTAGCCCAATATTTACAAATTAAGATGTACTGCCTATTCTTATATGCCTGGCATCTGAAATGAGACCTTAAGGCTGAGGACTTTTGAATAAATATTTTCAAAATAAATAGGTCATTTGCCTGACTCTACATACTGTTCAAAAATAATAGTCTTCTGTGATGTGTTTCCAACCCAGTCCTTCTTGAATAGATCCTGGTGACAGCCTGACCTAGTAATATTCACAATAGAGATATAATGAAGATATAGGAAAAGAACCATAAAAATAGCTGTATTATATGATAAAATAAAGAGGGCTTAAAGTGTCTGGTCCTTTGTTTTAGTGTAGATAAGAGCTTCCTTTCTCCTCTTGCCCTGCAAGAGGAGGATGTGGCCATGTAATTCTCTGGCTGCTCTGAGCCCAGTTTTTCTGATAAGGCTTCATCATAGAGGATACTGCTTTCAAGGACACAGCCTTAATTCCCTGGTATCTTTGAAGAAGGCTGAATTCTGCACCAGGGAGATGGATGAGGCACCTTTTTTCCTTTTTTTTTTTTTTGTGTTCATGTACTCAGGCAGAGAGAGCACCTTTGAGAAACAACTGCTGGTCTGCTGCATGTTACCCATCCCTGTTTCTTGGGATAGCTGGACCTTCCTACCATCAGATGGCCTGTAATATCAGGAACAAAATTTTCCTCTCTTAAAGCACAGGAAGGAAAGACCTCCTATCTTAGGTGCTCTTAAGTTATCAACTCCTAAGGAAGTGTGAAGGTGTGGATAACTCCAGAGTTCAAGTTTCTTTTGGTTAAATGACTACTAAATAGGATGCCAACTTTTGCCCATGGGATCTCATATGGCCATACTGACAGATGGCCTTTTTTATCAAGAGAATCATTATGAGCAGGAAGAACTGATGAAGTTGCCAAGTCACTCTCCATCATATTTGGAAAGTCACGGCAATCAGGTGAAGGCCCCAGTGACTGGAAAAAGGGAAACATCACACTCCTATCGGGGGGTTGGACTAGATGATCTTTAAAGGTTCCTTTCAACCCAAACCATTCTGGTGTTCTAAGAAAAAGAAGTGCAAAGTACATTCCTTTACTGTGTGCTCATGATTATTTTTATTATCCAGCTCCTACATGATCTTAATTTTGCTTATATGCCTATCTGGAATAAACTTTCCTATTCCAGACTGCAGAACAAATCCATCAGGACGAAAAGCCATCCAGCCTTATAGCAAGTGTAGTCAAATGGCTTGTGATCTCTAAGTTTGACTCAAGCTGTTATTTGGCCACACTTTTACGTTCTTTGTCTAACTCAGTTTGATCCTAAACAAAACCAGTGGGATAGATTATTGCAGATAGTTGTCATTCACATTTTCTCGGCTGCTGAGGTTCTGCTTCTGCCTTTATGTACTCAAGTCTGACCATGGGAGGGAAGAACAGAGATTTATTATCCAATGTCTAAGATGGGCATATATAAAAGAGTGACAGCTTACAGATGTCCACCTGTGCTGTTTGTGTTTATCATATTAATGTAAGGTGCCTTGGTTTTCCATTTCTAATGATAAATAAAGAAATTTTGTGTTTAAAACTGGTTTTGTGGAGGGGCCACAGTTATGCCTGAAATGGCTTAAATAATAAATATTAAGCTCACAGTTTTCTTTCCCGGAATCCCAAGATGCTTTCTTGAGTTTAATTAGCAGAAGGTAAGAAGGGAAGAAGGGATTTAGACAGACATTTTAAAAAGGAGCAAGGCTGAATAAAGTAATGAGCAGGGTTGCTGTGACATTTTAGAATTGCATTTATGTTACTATTGGCAGCACAGGAAGGTGCTAGTTCAGTAAAGCAACTCTCTTCAGAACTCAGTGGTCTTTTTGGGTGTTTAAAGGAATCATGCAGTTAAGGACATGAACTTGAGGTGGGGACAAAGCTCTTCTCTTACGAGAGTAGCTGTTAAATAATTTCACCAGAATATTGCAGAAAAAACGAGATATGGGTACAGTCTAGTAAAATCAGGGCAAAAGAGGGAAATGTTTGCATTATGTTTCAAATGGAAGCATTCATTCTTGGAAATCTTTTACTTCCATGATCCAGTTATTTCTCTGCCTCTTTTAAAAGGTATATTTCCCTCTTCTGGCGCCCAGAGTGTTGTCTGCTCCTGAACCTTTGCAAGACCTGTTTTAGCTATTTCAAAATTAGGTGCTTGTGCAGATCCTGCCTGTGATAGGAGGTTATCCATTTTATAACAGCCACAGTTGTTATAAAGTAATTGTCCACATTGATTTGACAGAGGAAAGAAGAGTGATACTGGGTTCTCTTATCCCAATTACATGGCCTTGTTGGTTCTGAGTAAGTTGTGTATTTAAAATACTCCTCTGAACAGACAGCTTCATGAAACCTTCTAGCTCACATCTTTGAAGGCAGACTGTAAGGAAATAAAGAAGGCAGGGGTGGTGTTTAAGTCTATCACCCAATTATAGTTGTTTTTACACAGATTTTTGGAGAGAGTCTTTGAAGTTGCCAGCAGCTTCACTGGTTCTGAACTGATGAGATTTAACAAACTATGTAGAAACTATGATGCCATTTATATCCTGGCACAATCCATCCTGTACCCTTCTTCAGCTAGTGGCACTGTGTGAACTCAATCATCAAATCAGTTTACAATTTTTTATGAGTTTTGTATTAATTGTGCATTCAAGTTCAGGAACTGAAATATATGTTCATCTTTATTTAGACATGTTTTAAATATAGGTAGCTTTAGAGTGGCTTTAGCCAAATAGAATCTTCTATTTTGCTTGAAGTTGAACCAATTTGATGACAGTTTTTTGGGGTCCTTTTGGAGACTTTATAAAACAATAAATCTGGTGATGGTGAATCTGTAAAGAGGCAGACAATTGTAAATAGGACCCAATTTGTAGGTTGTTCTTTTGCTTGTTTATTAACCCTGAGCATGTCAGGTTCTACCTTGTCATGCTTGAAGGTTCAGGTTTTGGCATGCTCTGAGCTGACCGACTGTACAAAGCAAAACTAATGATATTTTAGCCATCTTCTTGGCATACAAAGCTACATCTCTTCTTGCAGGAATCACAGGTTTGATGTAGATAAACCTAGGAATTGGGAGATGTGGGGTTAGCTTTTGCATAGTTATACACAAGTAAAGCGTTGTTCTTCCTAAAACACTTTGCATGGATCCTAATGTGCAGTTGCAGTGCTGTGGGAAATATGCTTTTAGAGGTTTTCTGTAACCTTAATTTTTTTTTGGTTTTTTTTACCTTTTTATCAGGTTTTCGGTAAGATACTAAATACCCCCTCTAGTGGCTGATAACCTCGGAAAAAGTGTTTGCTTTCTCAGGACAAATTTAACAGATGAGTAGCACTTTGCAACTACTTCACTGTTAAAGCACATCGAATTGCAGACTAACTCTTCAAGAGAGAGAGGCTGGCCTTTGTGATTCTTAAGTGTTGTGTTGCCCATTAGGATGAAAAATACTGAGCTCTAAAGTTAGGAGGGATTAACTGCAATCATTACTCTTCATTCAAAACCTTCTGGTTTTCCCTGCTCTCAAGAAATTTATGACATTGATAGATTTCCAAAAGGTAAAGGGAATGGAGAGCAACCATTGCATTTTGCAGGCCCTACTGAGGGGTAGACTGATAAAATTACAGAGGTGATAGGACATAATTTTTAAGATTACAAGATTATGCAAAAGTTTATCTATTTCCTAAGTTATCTCATTCAATCAAGTTATTAATGAAAAAAAAAATTTACATTACCCTCTATTTTAGAAGAGTTGGCACTTTTTTCTCTGGGTTAGGGAATGAGAAAGTCAGCTAAAAAAAGTACATTTGTCTGACTAGCTAAATTCTGTGTGTATATTGTTTTCTTTGAAGAGAGTATGAGGCAGGCCTTCAGTGATATGAATTGCTGTCATGCTAGCAATGCAGGCAGAGGGTTTTATCAGCCATGGTAAGCAGTGTCATTGTAGTGACTGCAGTGTGTAGTTGGAGTGCTTTTTTCATTTGGGGAATTCTCAAAATAGCTCAGCCTGTTAGAGATCTAGGATGCAGTGACCTTTAGTGGACCGGAAGATAGGTATCATCTATTGGCTTGAGTCCATAAGGATATTAAAAGAACATACTTGTAGCTGGAGATGTGTTTTGTTCTTGTGCATACTAATATTACAGTCAACAGCAAGAGGTCTTTCTCAATGGGCTTGTAGGAGTATTCTCATTGAGATCAATGGGATTACTTGTGATTAAAGCTAGGCAAGCATATAATTCCTTTTAGGATTTGGTTTTCAGATTAATTTAACAACAAGAGAAGGAAAAGAAACCTATAGTTTTGTTGTTTGTTGTAGGGCATTGTTTTATGTAGATATTTCAGTGCAAACTTCATTTATAGTCATATTTTCTAGATGTCTGATCTGTGTGGGATTTCCTGTCATGAAGAAGAGAGGTTGTACTAATACCTACTTCTCACTTTGCACTTATTATCAGTAGGTCTGAGAGTGCTTTACAGAAGACAGAGGTTCCCACTGTTCTGGAACTGGGGACTATAGGGAAAGGGGGTATGATTTGCTTGCCTTGGATCAACCAGTGAACTTCTGTGAGAATGTAAGGATACAGCCTGGAAATACAGCTTTCCTGCTTCTGCCCAGCCCAGATCTTCAGGCTCTCTGAAGAAGAAAGAGCTTGTAGAAAGGACTGCAGTAATTGGCAGGAAAATGCAGGGGCAGATGTAGTAAGTGTGAAAATATTTCAGAACGTTTTTCTGTATTTGTTCATCATCACTTTCAGTTGTGTTATAGCAAAAGGTTGGAAGCCTCTTCTGACATCAGAGTTTATCTGCAAAGCACTTGCAAATCTATCAAGTGAGGTGGAGAAGCCTCTTCTCTCAGTGGCTGACACAGCGAAAACAAAATGAGCAGTGTAAGCAAGGGAAGGGAATGGGCTGAGATTCTTGGGCATGTCTCATGGGCTGTCCTGTCATCTACACCTCTTGTGATTAGCTCTGAGCAGTTTTCCCAGAAATGAAGGTATGGATAAGTAGTTCACCTTTTTTTTTTTTTTAAACACGAAAAGCACTCAATTTTAAACAGTGTAAGAGTAAGCACTAAACATCAGTTCCTTTGCATGACATAGGTTTAAGCAGAGTCTCAGACACTTAGCTGTGCAGAGACTACTCTGGGGCTTCATTGCTCTACAGGGAAGCTAGGGGACATTGTTCATAGTCCCAGGGACCTGGCAGAGTTCAGCTTCATGATAGTCTTAGTGTTTATGCAGATGTTAAGTCAAAAATGTGGTGAAGGATGTTTCATGCTTTTTTTCCCTTTTTTGAGTTGGTACCATTTTTAGCTTTATTTGGGGTTATTTTCTCAGGCACAGATCGGTAGTGTAGCAATACTGTTGTTTGGTCACCTGGAAAATTAGGATCTGTGAATCACTGATAGCTCCAAAACACTCCATTCTCTTGAATGGACTTTACTGCAAAATAATTACTTGCTGCTTGTTAAAATTCTCTTCTCTTCAAATTCACTTTCAAAAACTGTTACAGAACATTAAAGCTTGAAAGAAATTTTGGGAACATTTTGTGGCTTTCTTTGCTTTAGGCATATGCTAAGTAGCCACATAAAAGCAGTCTTTTGCTTAAAAAGTAGCAGTGATGAGGCTGCAGTTATATGCAATTGTTTATTTACCCACCAGAAGTTTCACAAGACATTCTGCAGTTCAGTCCAGAGCAGTTCCTGGAAACTTATTATAAGTAACAGTTTAATTTTTTTAAGGAGATATTTTTATAAAATAAAAACTGGAGTCCTTCATGTCTGTCTCTAATTTTTTAGGTGCCCCTAAGCAGGCTCAGTACTTTCTTGGATAGTTTCAAACTTAGCAGTGTATGTATATTGAAATGTAATTTGAGTTTCAAACAAAATGAATCTGACTGAAGATAGGTCCCAGAGATATGTAGAGAAGCTATTTTAAAAGTGTTTTTCCCCTTCAGACTAGCAACCAAATCTGTATCATAAAGGATGACTACAAGCAAGAGAACAGGACAAAATGATCATTCTTAGGCATGCATAGACATCACAGAACTTTTGTTTCAATCCTCCATAGTGTGGAATATGTCACATATTAAAACCAGATCTTCAGATTTTTTCAGTACTTCTCATGGTTTTATATTACTTGTGTGGGATGATTTTGCTTCAAATATGGAGCTGCAGGCTCTGGAAAGCAGCAATGTGATGGGTGTCAGTATCACTGTATACTCTGGGGTTAGCAGAACTGTGTTTAAATAAAGGTTTTCATCCTGCTCAGGTATTAATGCTGGAGACAGCATATCTGTTACAACTGCTGTTCTTTATTATCAGCCATCTGCTGAATAGAGTAAAGGTGCTTGTTTGGCAGCTTAACACAGCATCTGTCCATATATCAATGTAATTATATCAACTTTAACTTTGGCAGTCAGCTGGAAAACCATAATTTAATCGGTGAACCTGCATATAAATGTAAAACAATGCAGGTGTATTGTTCAAGGGGCATTTAAAAGCCAGGAAGAAAAGTTCCCCTCTGGCTGTTTCCAAAGTACAGTGGTGCCAGTTAGTATGAGAGATTGTTTTCTGCTGGCAAGCTCTGTGAGCATTGGTGCCTTGAAGTTCTAACTCACTCAGCAGAGCTGGTGTGCCTGTCAGAAGGCTTTGGCTGGGTTGTGATAGCCAGAGACATGGGTGGGAGAGATGAGGAGGTGCTGGCAAGGGTAGATAGTTAAGTCCGTAGCAAACAGCTCTCAAGGAAAATCTACATGGTTGCTCTGTTATTTCCAGGTGCTGCAGTTTTCCTCTGAAATGTCAGAGACTCTAAATGGTCCTGGCAGATTTTTAAGAAAATTTCTGATTCTCATTTTATGTACTATTAATGGTTTGAAGAGAAGGGGTGAAGAGCCTTGGAGGTTACCTTTCTGGCTGTCTTTTTCTTGAAGAAGACTTTACTTTTCTCTCTAGGCTGCAGTAAAAGCAGAGCAAAAATAATCCATCATGCTAACTAAATTCAAACAATAATTTTTTTGCCTTTTTATTTAAGATCTTCAACTGGGAACCTTTGCAGTGTCTCCTTCTAGAAGGTACTTCAGCATATACAGAAGTTAAAGTGTGTAACTGGTTTCCTGCAGAAAAAAAGGTATTTATGCTTTTGAATAAGCTGCTAAATTTGAGTATTTGTGAGTGTTTCCTTGGTGAAAGGAAACATTAACAACACTAACACAATCCACTCTGTTCAGCTTCTGCTTTCTATGCTCTGGGCAGATGTTTCATGCTAAGGGTAGACAATGAGAGCAAGATGTGGTGTACCATGTACAGCAGGTACATGTACCACAGGTTGTAGCATGTACCAGCACCCTGAGATACAGCATCTGCCAGGTCTCTGGGTATTTGAAATCAGAAATTTAAGCTGAGAGAAATCTCAAATTTTCATCTTGATGATTTTACTGTGAATGCTGTGGTCAATCTGGTATTTCCCTGTAAACTTCTGTTGAGGGAGGTTCTGTGACCCTCATCTCAGGGCTCTGCTGCAGTAAGAGAGAAAATATTTTGTATGATGTCTAAACAATAAATTCATCTGAAGGGACCTCTGGAAAGCTTCCTCAGTCTGTTACCAAAAATCAGTAAAAATAAAAACGTCTTCATGCCAGTGTAGCATCATGAAGCTGCCATTCTTTATTTGGCCAGATGCACGAGGGGATATCTCCTCCAAAAATCAGGCATGCTGAATACAGAAGAGGTCCTGTTTATATACAATATTTTACATATATATTCATTGATTTTTTCCCAGAATAAACATACATATGATAATAATTTCCCAGAAATCATTCATATATTTTCCCTCCCCTTTGGATACGTGTTCTTTTGTCCTGGAGTCTCTTTGGTGGTCCCTGGTGGTCCTTGGCAGCAGTATTTTCAGATTAAATACTTATCTGTGAGGTTTCTGCTACTTTTAAGATGCATGTGGTACTTGAACATGTACACTTTAAAACACCAGGCTGAGATTGCTTCAGGAAAGCCTCCTGCATAGTGTTATGCTATTACCTGTGACATTAACTATAAAATATTTTGATTTCTGATGTGAGTCACTCATTCATATTTGTGGGAACAAGAGTTTGTAAACTGCAGGGAATATGCGGGAGGCTTACTGAAATTCTTTATATATCATGGGAGAAGGTGCTTGTACTCATTCTGTAACGTCTAGACATGCCATGAGACATTTTCTTGAAGGGGAGATAATTCCTAAGTTCTGCCTTTTAGCTTGCTTCTGCACTACTTTGCATGGCCTTAGTGATGTTGCACAAAACAGAGGTAAGCCTCACTTCCCCCAGGCTTATCTCAGTGAGTGTTTGCAGTTTTGAGATGTTGGGTCCCACTTGTCATTGCACTGGGGAGGAACACTGGTGCTGGTTGATGGATTTCTTTGGACTTACTCCATTGTTTGTTTTGCTGCTAAATATTCTGTTTTGCTGTGAAATTTTGCAAGAATATTTGGGTCAGTTTTGGGGTTTTTTGGTTTTCTTTTTGTTTTTTGGGGTTTTTTTTGGTTTTTTGTTAATTGCTAATGCAGGAAATATGAAGCAGAAGCACAGAAAGCTCAAAAGCAGAGGGGGCAATGGTACGATGATATATTGGTGTAGAATCAATTATCCTCTTCAACTTTGCTTTTCTCAGCTCTTTTTGTGTGTCATGCAGGGCTCATCTCCCTTGGTAAGAGGAGCCACTTGTGCTGGCTGTCAGTGGGGAAGAGCTTCTAGCAGTCAGTGGCAGCCACCATCCCTCTTGTCCCAGTTCAGAGGGGACCTGTGGTGAGCCTGGCAGGGCTGCCTGCAACCCAGCCAGGGTGGGTGCTGCTGTGATGTGAGAGGCATTCCTTAGAAACAGCATGTGAGCATGAAAGACATCTCCTAAACGTCTCATCAGCTCTCTTTGCTTTCACACAGCCAATTAGGAAAGGGTGGAGAAAATGCTTTTGGATACTGTTGCATTACTTACAATATGACTTTTTTTCAGTATGACAGGAACCAAAGTTCCTGAAAAGCCTTGAAAATGCCTCTGGAATCTTTTTTATTAAAGCTTTAACTCACTGATTTTAAGAAAAAGTGTGAAAGGAATGCAGAGCAGTTTGTGATTTGGGTTTCCTACTTCATCATTTTTGTACTTGAAAGATTATTGTGGCTGTTATCCTCTTGTAAAGGTTTGAAAGAAGTAAACTTTTATATATTCATCTGGGCTCTCAGATGAGAATTCTCTATTCTTCTCTTACCTGGTTTGTAACAGTTCTGAAAAACACCTAATTTACTTTTCTCCCTGAGCAGCTGCAGATTTTGGTGTGTGAGCAAAATAAGGGTAATAAAAAGCCGCAGCAGGGATGCAAACACAGCAATTTTTCTGTTAGCTACGTGTGTAAGCAAAGGTTCCAGAACATACATTTAATGGCTGTTTCTTTTGGTATATTAGCCACTGAACCCTTGACCTGGACCAAATGGCTGGTTGCTGTGGCAACAGGCTGCACAGTTACGGGTTTTGTTCTTAGGTTGAAATCATCTTGCTTCTCTTAAATGTTCATTTTGAGGCGATCAGAAGAAACTAGGAAGTTCTTTTTTCAAAGGAGAGGCAAAAATATTAATGTTCAGCTACCTGAGCCTCTGCAGAGAGACATTCTTTGTTCCCTTGTTCCCTGAAGAAGGTAGTCCGCTCCCCCACTTTCTCCACTTTGTTGAAGCAGAGGTCAGCAGGTCACCAACAAAAAAAAAAACCAACAAAACAAAAAAAAAAAAAAAAAAACAAAAAAAAAAAAACAAACCCAAAACAAAAAAACCAACAAAAAAAAAAGTAGTTCTTGGAAACAACATGACTGTAGGAAGGTCAGGGGAATTTGTTTGCTGAACAACTCCAACTTCCAATCCCACTGAAGGCAATGGGGAAATATTAACAGCTTAACACTCCACTAACCTTGAGAATTTCTGAACTTAAAGTAAGCTCCTGATCAGCTCTTTTCAAGCTGGACTTGTGAGAGACTGGAAAGATTGATGTCTTGGGATGTTATGGGCTACATGTGGTGGAGGAAGGGGCAGTGCCCTGCTCTGTACACCCCCACCCTAGAGCCTGTATCCCAGCCTGGCAGTGGCTGACAGTCCCTGGCACAGCACAGGCAATGCTCCACCCCACCTCTGGAGCCCCCAGCTCAGCTCCTGAGTGGCCAAATGACCAGAAGTCCCACCTGGGGGAAGGGCCCAGGAAGGCCAAAGGGTATTTAAAGCCTAACACAAGGCAGTCAGATGTCTTGACTGTACTGCCTCTTGGAATGTGTGTCTGTACACTGCTGGAACCCAGGAGCTGGTAGATATGTTTGGTTTTTTCTATATCTTTTCTGGTTTTCTTTCTTTCTTGCTCTCTCTTCTAATTCCCTCTTCTTGGACTTTTGAGTAACTTGAAATTGAACTGTATTTGAGTTTAAAGGTTGAATGAGCCAAGTTAATGCTTTAAAAAGTGTTATCTGTTGATTGAATGTTGCACTAAACTTGCCAAATTTGTCTGATTTTCTAAAGTTGCCAGTAAAATCTTTTTTGTTGTTTTGAATTCTTGAGAGTATCTTGGTATTTCTCCTGTGCATCTAACTCAGAGTACACGAACAAACATAAGCCCTTTTAAAAGTCTCAATGATCATGGTTGTTTGGAGCCTTAAAATACTAAAAAAAGTTCTTGCTGTGACAGTGGTCAAACACTGTGGCAGGGGCATGGGAGGTTAAAGGATTGCCAGCTATGGGGGCAGTCAGAACTCAGCATGGAGAGCCATGGTGAGAGCAACTGAGTGACCTTCTGGGGCTCCTTCCAGCTGAGGTCATTCTGCAAGTCTGTCTCTTTTTTCTCTTTGGCCACAGAGAAAAGCAAATGTGATGGAGAGCCCAGACCAGGACTCTGCCTGTGGGTGGTACTGAAAATGAGTTTTGTGTTTACATTGTCCTCTTTTACCACACCCCCCCTCCCCCTGCACCTCAGCCCTACACACTTCTCTTTCCTGGTGAATAGTGCCATAATGCCATACCTCAAATACTTGGTAACAAAATGTCACTGTAATTCCCCTAGAGAACTCTTTGATATATCACTAATTTATTTTCTTACACTAAACATGCTGCTCTGTGTTTTGCCTTTATATCTTTTTGGCATATGTAAAATGAGTGGCCTTCAGCACCGTAGGCAGGAGCTTAAAGGAAAACAAAATACAGACATGGCATGTGATTGGAGGGGGGATCTTTTTTCCTTTGTGCCAGCAGCTGTCAACCTCTTGCACTTCCAAAACAGTCCCTTAGGGCTTTTTGCTGCACTGTGATCCTGTCAGACAAGAGGCACAAGGAGGAGTTAAGTGGGGTTGTCCACTTACCCATCTCAGTCTCAGAAAGATGTGAAGGGCTGCAGCCAAGTAGTGTAAACAATCTAAAGAGTTCACTCAAGTGAAGGGATTGGCAGTGGCAGGAAGAAGGAAACAAGAAACAGAGATTGAAGGGATGCTTTCACGAGATGGAAGGAACAAAAAATGAAGAGGGTCTGATCTGACCTGACTCATTTTAGGCCATTTTCATGTAAATCTTCAATTAATTTACAAAGTGTTTCTAGTCCTCAGGATGCTGGAACAGTGCAGGTTAGAAAGGTTTCATCAGTTGTCAAGTGCTTCTGCAGATCAACAGCAAATCATAAGACCAACAGAAGAATTTATTGCCAGAGGCCCAGAGCCCAGCCAGTGAGTGCAATACCTTTCTCACCCTCCATATCATGCAGTTGTGTCAGCCATTGCATTTGGGAGATGTAAATCTTAAAAGAGATGCCTGCTTGTCATTAAAGAGATGGCAGAGCTTTCTTTGGGCATGGAAATGTCAAGCAAGCATCTGGATCAGATTCAGTGGCTGGTTACAGCTTGACACTGTAGGCTGTGCTGGTGGTTACGTGGGGAACGCAAAGATGCTCCCTGCTTCCTGTCCCAAAGTATTCCAGCCATGCTGCTGAGCACTGGGACTGTGTGTGTGGAACCGTGCTGCAGACACTCAGGAAGTCAGCAGGGTTTATATAAAGCTCTGCTGGGTTTGCAGAACCTTTTGGCTCCTTTCCAGCTTGGAAGTGGCAATATAAATAGAAGAATGTCTCACTTTTGAAGTCTGCCTTCTATTCATGGAAAGGAAGAACTTTGCTGGAGCTGTGATTTAATAGCTGTTAAATACAAATCTCAAGACCAGTCCTATGACAGGCTGAACTGCTGGATCCCATTTCAATGGGATATGAGTGAGCTCAGTAGCCTATAGCATCACATCTGTTATTTGGTTGCTGACACCTGAATAAAGTGCGGTGCTATGAAAGCAGAGTTCAAGAGTATCCATTCTCACACCTTCCTTCCCAGTTGCACTTGTCCCTGTTACAAGAAAAAAGTTGCCTTTTCTTTTTCCTTTTGGACAGATTAGCAAAATGTTTGGGACAGTGGTGGTTGGAGTTGGAATTGCTGGCTTAGCACGAATCCGAGACTTGATGAATCCGATGCCTTCCAGCCCTTCTGAGCACCTGAAACTCATTGGATTTGTATCCAGGTTAGAAATTTCATCTTACCATGTCTAATATGTATATTGCAATGTTTTTTCTTCTTTTTCAAGCCAAGAAGGGAAAATTTGTGCAAATATGCCTGTCATTCTGAGTGGCAGCTCAGAAGTGAGCACAGAAAGATTTGCAAGAGGGAACAAATAGGTTACCCTAGTGAGAGATCTTCCAGAAATTACTAAAATAAAAACTGAGAGACATTTTTGCTGTAGAATCTGTGTGATAACAAGAAATTGTCTGACTGGAATTTCCTGTAGATTTAAGGTTGTGCAGACAATAAGTGCATTAATGATCTCGTGTCTGCATGGCACTTCTAGAAATGTTAAAAAAGTAAGTTTTACAGAGTTTTAAAAAGTTCTTTTGCAAAAACATGTTTCAATGCCCCCAATACTCCAACTTCATAAAAAAAATCTAGTATTTTTTTTAAACCAGGTATTGAACCTGTAATTATCTGAAGAAAATGCCATGATTTGCTACATGCAGCAAGGTTGCTTTTTATCCCTCTTATGCTTCTTAGAGAACAAGTTTTTCTCACTAGTTTGGAACTGTGGAAATTTAGTGTGGACCTTCCTCTGAGCGTTCCTGCTGGACTGTCTGACCCATTACAGTGGAGCATAAAAGTTTGAAACAGGCAGTACCTTTAATGGATCTCAGGTTGTGAATGTATTTTTCCAGCTATATCTAAATTGTGCATCATTTTTTGAGACAGAAAGGACTGATCAGGTCACCCATTTTATTTTCCTACCAAATACATTTTTGGTTCTCTGATGCCTCTGTCAGTGCTACAGGTAACCTTGAAGAGCAATGAAGACAGGGTTTCTACCACTGTTTTTTTGTGAGAAACAATGCTGTTAAAATGCATGATTCACAGAAATCTTCCTTGCATCCCCATCATACACAATCACCACCTGTCTTTGCTTTCAAGTCCTGCTTGTAGCCTGCTTCCCTCCCCTCTGTCACCTGTCCTAACACTGTCAAGGTGCCTGCTCTAGTCAGTAGTAATGCAAAGGGCTTTTGGAGGGATTGTGTGTTTTTCATTCTCAGCTGGAGCTGTGCTCAGCTTACTGCCCAAGAGAGCTTTCCCCTTAGCACTGGCATGCTGTGTGTGTTGCAAGGTGAGCCATCACAGCCAAGCATCTGCTTTGTCCCTCTCCTGCATGTCTGTACTTGCAGTTGTGTGTATCCCTGCCATCTCGAGTGCTTTTGTCCACATTGTCGAGCATGGTGGGGAGAAGTTCTCCCTTAGGAGCACTGTCCTCTTTCAAGTCATTCTTTGGTAATAATGCTTATTCAAAACCAACACACCAGAACCAAAAAGGACTTGACAGATCAATAGCAGGCCAGTTTCTGGACTGATACCACCACCTGCACACTGGTCCATTTTTTTTTGGTTCTCTTCTCCATTCCACTTTTGTCTGTAAGTGCTCGTGCTCTTCCTGGATAAAAAATTGGTTGTTATACCCTGGTTGAACTCAGTGAGACAGTGGTCCATGGGAACAATTTTTAAGTACTGCTACGCAACTTGTGCTGGGGAAGAATGGACTGTGACAGTTATGCTCTGGTTGTATTTATGCTAAATGTGCAGGAGAAGTTTTGGCAATATTAATGAGGCTAAACAGATTAGCCTGGAAGATGCTCTGAAAAACAAAGACATCCATGCAGCCTTCATCAGCACAGAGAACAAAAGCCATGAAGAAACCATCAGGTATTTTGGGGGGTTTTCCCCTCTTCTTTTCCCCCTTTCCCCTGTATTTTGGAAGCACAGAGGAGCTGTGTAAAGCTGTTGCAGGAGAAGATATGAACACTGAAGAAAGATTACCAGAGTAGAAGCCTGAAGTGAATGATAGTGAGTTCCCTAGAGCACCAATAAGCCCTGGAAGAGAGTAGGATTTAAGATGCATTAATTTCCCAAGTAATTCCATTTCTGCACCTCTAGGCCTGTGTTTGATGGACAGGCAGCTTAAAACAGGATTTAAAGCCTTTCCTCACAGATTATATTGTGGAAGGGTAGTCCAGTGCCTCACTCCAGCTGCTTGCGTGTCTGTAAGTCAGAAATTGCAGTGCTCAACACTGTAGGATTTTAGCAACTTGATGTAGGGGAGTGAGGGAATTCTGTGGCAAAAGAAGAATTAAAACCCCACTCCCCTGCTGTTTAAGTGTGTGATGTAGGCACCACACCATCGTTCCTAGGAAAGTTGCCATTTATTTCTGTTACTCCATATTGTGCATGTCTCCATGTGAAGCTGCCTGTGGGAATCAGAAGCAGCTTGCATGGTGAGAAAGGATTAGGATAATATTCTTTTTAATGGCTGATTTTTTATCCCTTTCAGAATGTTCTTAGAAGCTGGGAAACATGTCCTTGTTGAGTACCCCATGGCTTTGTCTGCTAAGGCAGCCCATGAGCTCTGGGAGATGGCTGAGCAGAAAGGTAACACATTTGTTCTGAAGCACATAAGCAGTTTTACCTGTTGGGTAGCACCAAAGGCACTAACTCAAAGGCACGTCTCCAGCCTACTTTTAGTCATCACATGCAAGGGAGTATGACTGTCTCAGAGATGTGCCTGTCTAGGATTTAAGACTTGTGCCAGCAGGGGAACAAACACACAAATGTCATTGCTAGGAGTAAAATATCTTTGCCCTCACAAAACTCTAGCCTCTATTTGTGACACTTAGAATGCAGTTAAAGAGGAAAACTTCTGTCACTGTGATAGTAAAGCACTTGATGAGTGCAGCTATTGAACTTGTGCAATTCCCTGTCCTCTCTCTGCCTGGAAACGAATCTACAGACAGCTCTCCCAGCTTCTAGCATTTGTGATGTGCTGGCCACACACAGCTGCTCATGCTACTGTAGGCCAGCAAGGCATTCCTGTCTGAAAGACAGCTTGTCTATAAGGAAAATCTCTTTATTTCCAGAAAGTGTGTGGTCCTATCCCAGTGGTGCAAAGGGTCAGAAACTGGCAGTCAGCTGGGGCCAGTGGGGATGAATGGGGCTGCAAGGGGAAGAGCAGTGCTGGGCAGAAGCAGAGTGCAAATCATTTGGACAAGCTGCACTTTTTATACCACTACTTCTTAAAGATCTCCTTTGTGACTTTTGTGCTGAAACGCTGGAGGTGTAGGATTTCTGCTTTGCCGTTTCCCTGTACCAACACCAGTTACTGCCTTGTTGCTCACCAAATGGTTTCCCATTGAGCAGAATTTATGGCTCTTTTTTTGAAGCAGCAGCAGTTACTGTCAGCAGCCTACAATGATTCTCCTGGAAATCTTCCAGAAAAACACATACTGAATGAAAGACACATTTAACTTGTATTGGACAACCTCTATTTCAAAGTAGCCCAATTCATTGCAGTTGGAGCGAGGTATTCCTTAACATATTGTTCCAATCTGGCTCTGAGCATTATGCTATTTTTCCCTTTTCTTTTTCTTTCCTACTGCTCTGGGAGGAAAAATGCAGAACAAGGAAATGTGAAGGGAAAGAGGCCAAGAATTAATCCATCCGTTACTCTGAAGACTCAAGTTTCAGCCTTAGCTGGGTGCTGGCTTTCATTACAGAGTCTCTGTTAAACGTAGTGGCTACTGTTCCTGCTGTCTCTATATTTGTTGTCTCCTGAAAATCCTTAACCCAAATTGATGCTTCAGCTCAGGGCCCATGTTTCCATGTTTGATTTTCTTCCTGACATCACTTTGTGAGCCATGCATGAATATTTCTGCATGAGTTCCCACGGGTGGATAGTGAATTAGGCATGACTTTGATTCACACAGAAAACTTTTATTTAATCTGTCCTGATTTTTTTTTGTGGTTTTTGTCTTGTTTTGTTATTTCAATGGCAGGTAAAGTACTCCATGTGGAGCATATTGAACTTCTTACTGAAGAGTACAAGCAGCTGAAAAAAGAGGTGGCTGGGAAAGACCTGGTGAAGGGAACATTGCATTTCACAGGTCAGTAGCTCTGAAGAAATAAAAAGTCCATCTGGATTTGCTCCCCAGGGATACCAGTGCTGCCAGACTTCATTCAGTCCTTTCACACAGGACTGTCTATAAACTGAGTAGAGACACAGGTACTGGTTCTGGATAATTCCCTTGTTGAATTCACATACACCTTTCTGTCCTCAACATGTCCTGAAGGGTTTGTTGTATATGTACTTTGTGCAGCCCTCTCTGGCACAGCTTGTCAACTGATCCATTTCGACATTAAATGTGTTTATTGACTTTCCTACTCAGTCCATCCACTGACCTTTCTACACCCTGATCTTTAAGCCTGCAACACTGCACTTTCTTCATCCTTTCCTATGCAGAAGACATTATTCTATTTCCTGTTCCTCAAGAGTTTCTATTCCACCAGGTAGTGTCCTTGATGAAAACAAATCAGGATTCCCAGCTTTCAGTGGAATTGCCCGTCTGACGTGGCTAATTGATCTCTTTGGAGACCTCACTGTTACCTCTGCCACCAGAGAGAAGCAGAAGGATAAGAATTATTCCAGAATGACTGTTCACTTTCAGACAGCAAACAAGAAGTGAGTAATGTCTGTGGCAGCATGTGAGCCAGGCTCCTCATCATCTGCAGGACTTCTGCCTGCAGAAGTTCCGCATTCTCTTCTCCTCTTGTGCAAACAGAATGGGTGGAGGCTGGGATCAAAGTGTACATATCTTTTAAAGATTCATTTTATAGTATTGAGTTTGATCCCCTTTTATTATGTGGTGACAATATCCTTCCTGTCAACTAGGATATTTTTAATAGCCTTGCTAAAAAGTGGTATATAATAACTATGAAGTAAGTCCCTAGTATTTCATTCTGTCACTTGACTACTCAGCTTGGTCCAGAGAGTGGTAAAAACTCTGAGGTTTAGTCATTCTGGGCCATCTGTGCAAAGTTCATGTCCTTTCAAATAAGTTGAAGTTACTTACAACATCAGTTAAAAGCAACCAGATACAATTTGAGAATTATCTGTTATGAAAAGGTAGAGAGAAATTATCCAATGGTGATGGAACTCCTTGTTCTTTTTTTTTTTCTTTTTTTTTTTTTGATTGCAGATATGCTGATAGACCTCTTAAAAAGCCCAAATCTAACCCAGCATTTTAGATAAATATCTAGTTAAAGTAGTAACCTGAAGGACTGGCTATTTGAGGAGTGAATAATCAGGACTCCTTTAAACTCTTAACTTCGCCACAGGTCTGGTTAAGCATTTCATCAGCCACTCTACAAACCCATTGCAGTTTATCTTGGGATTATCATCTTGTTTTAGCAATCTTCCTCTCTCTTTAAATAAAACAGCATTTCCAATTCCTTTTGAAATGCACTTGTGAGAGGACAGAACTCTGTATACAAGTTCTGTTTACCCTCTTAGCAATTTGCTAGTAACATAAGTAGCTGTGAAGATCTAGATAGGGTGAGATTTTGAACTAAATCCAGCAGATGGAACTAGCGGGTGGTTTAAACATTTCCCTGGCTGTCCTGTCTCCTGGGTAGTCCTTAGCTGCTATGTGTGATATTTGCTGGATACAGAACTGGTTCTGGATTACTTTTTTTTTTCCTGCTCTAACCAATCTGCACTAACCAATATTTGCTTCTCTTGGCCACTACTATTTGTATGGATGAGTGTTTTCTCACCATAAGTGTTTTAATAACTTTGGGGACAGTCAGTTTTATGTTCCTGGGATAATTTAGGGTGGGTGGAAAATTACATAGCGTTCCTGTATTGTGTTCAGTGCTGGGGCCATATTTCCTGCTGACCTTCCCCCACTGACGTCAGGGGAGTTACTGCAGTAGAGAATTTGGCCCACTCTCTGTCAAGTGAAGTTATGGCCCAGCAGTAATGGTGGTGGTGTTACAGATCTAATTTTCCCAACCTTTATTTTGCTGAATATTGGGAAAGGTCTGTACCTTTCATGAGAGCTATCCCATCCTTTTTTGAAAGACATAATACAGTAACCTTGAGAAATCAGGTTAATTCATCCTATTTTCTGCCTGGAAAATACAGCAGGTGCAGAATGCAGAAGCCTGTGTTCTGCTTGTTAAGCAGGGATTTGTGTAAAGGGTATAGTCTGTCTCCAGTGCACAGCCCACCCTCGCTGCTTGTCTGGCTCTGGGTGGATTTTGGAGGTGTGTGTTAATGCCTGCACCCAGCTATTTGAGAGATGACCTCTGCCTCTGTTGTGTGTCCAAGACAGCTGAGCTGACGGCCTCTCTGTGATACAACATTGAGCAATCCAGAAAGAGCCAAGCCTCTACTGACAGCGCGTCTGGTTTGGGACTGCAGTTCCTGTCCCAGGATTACAAAGCTTGGATTCAGTAAATGTCAGAAATCAATTTTTAGTGCAAGCTGGAGAGATAATGATTTGGGCAGCATTTCTTTTAATGTTAACTAGGGATAGGGTCAAACTGTATAATTCTTATCCAAGCTAAGGGAGCCTCTCATTGATTTAACAGTAAATTAAAAATATTGGCATTTTCAAAGAGTTAAAAGGAAAATGTTTAAAAGAAGTTGAAGAGATTTCCTAAACATATACTGACAAGAAACATTTGAAGCTATCTTTTTATGGAGAGCTAAGCTTACAGAGTCTAATAAAATATCTTCAAATTGAACATTCATAGAAAATGATGTAATAGATGCTTTCTGCAGAAGTCGCTGCATAAAATTTTAAGCTGAGTGGACCCAGAATTCTTTCAAGCATGAAACCAGCTTAATTCTTCTGGCAGTACAAAGAGTATTTGCTTCATATTGGTTTGTGGAGCTATTGCAGTCCAGCGAGGTTCACTCATTATTTGAGGAAAAAGGGAATTAGAAAAGCAAAAAGTCTTTTTCAATGTAGCTGAGAAAATGCAATCAATTTACAGTTTGGAAAGACAAAATGGCCATAGAAAGTCAGAGTGTTTTCTTCACTGCAGACCATTTGCTTTGCAGTCAGTATAAAGGTGGTTTGTTAGTGCTTGATTAAATTTTCTTTTTCTTCGACTACCCAACATATGTAACCCAGCTTTGTTCAGATACCAAAAACGTTGGATTTGATGCTTGTAAGTAGCTCTACTAACACTTCTAAATAACTAAATGTTTCTGTAGCTAGATAATACTTTGCTACAAATCTTTAATGAAAGTGGATAAATTGTCTATGAAAAAAGCTACAGCCCTTCACAATTTTCTGATCTAAAATACAAATCTGTTTCTTAAGCTACAAAATTGCTTACATAATGTGTGGTCTTGCAACATGCTTATCTTTATAGCAAAACAAGAGGCTTATTTCAGAGTAGAAGTTGTTGTTAATTAAAAATGAATACATTTTGCTTACCAATCAACCTCTCCTTGGGAATGTGACTAAAAATCCAATTGCAGAAGAAGATAAATCTATTAGTAAATCCAACATTTTCCTCCTCACTGATCTAAATCAGTCATTCTAATCACTTTGAATAAATTCTGCCTGCTCTGCATGTTTGTACTTCTGGTTCAGTGGCTTCCCAAGCTACAGCAGAAGGCGTACACTTGAGCCTGATCACTGGTGTGCATCTGCTCTAGATCACCCCAGGGAGGTGATCCTGCACTGACAGGGCCTGTTTTGGATCATATCAAGAGTTCTTTGCTATTACATGATGGAAATCTTTGCCTGGGCCTGCCCACAGGTTTCTTCATGCCTACCCACCTGAGATAAAGCAGGTTTAGTAACAGTGGTCTGAACCCTCTGAGACTCTTTATTATCATAGGAATATAAAACCAGCTCTGTCAAGTCAGAGCAAAGCCCAGCTTGCTCAGCAGCCTGCCTCTGACCCAGATCAATGGCCTTTAGCTCAGGGAAGTAGGATGGGAACACAGAAAGCACTGAGCAATATGCCCCCCAGACGCCCTTCTGGCTTGCAGTGACATGTAGTCCTGGGACTTCCTAAAACACATGGTGCCTTTGCATTTATTAGTCTTCTGAGATTTTTTTTTTGGTGCACTTCTTGCAGGCTGTGATTTGGGTATTTTTTTCCCCCTCCAGTTGTTTCATTCTGTTCAGTCAGGTTCATCTGGCCATGCTTAATTTGTAGGGGAAGCGGTGGAGATGTGGAAGTACAGGTGAGCAAAGAATAAGTGATATAATGATTTAAATATAGAAACTGAATCCAAGAGCATAAAAGATGAGAGGTGCAGAAACATTAAGCTGAGCACTCTGCAGAACGTGTTCAGGGCAGATTGACAAGGACTTTCTTTCCAGATCTAATGATACTGAAGATTTAATGGGCGGTACTTGGAGACAGAATTTATTCTTCCAGGCTATTGATGCCTTCATAATTTGTGAGTGGCAGACTAAAGTAGGCCATAAAGGACTGTGGAGGGGCCATCAATAACCAAGTAAGAAAAATAATGTGCATCCTCTAAACACAGGCAGTAGTGAGTGCTGATGAATGAGCTGCAGAAAGGCAATGGTACGGCTCAGGCAGTTGACAAAAGACCAGGGAGGGAGCATTGTGACTGTGGCTGATGTTGAGGGCCATTCTTCAAAGGCATTGCAGTGTTGGTTCTAGGAGTCTGTTAAGACCCCTGAAGTGGCACAGCATGTCCCATGGCTCCTTTCCCTCAGCCAAGAGGGAAGTTGGGAGGGAAGGTGTGAGCTATGCAAGTCAATAGCCAATACCACCAGGCTTGGTCTGGAGACTGTGCTATTGTGTTGGTGAAAGACAGGACTCTGCTCTGATTAAGAAAGGCCTGCTTGAGAGTCTCTGTAGGTACAATTTTTAGGATCAGCACAATGCTCCCAATGATGAGAATGAAACATTTTAAAAGTTCAGAGAGTCTTGTGTCTGTGTCAGTGAATTTGTTCACTGGGGTTCAGCTCGCATAGTAGCACCTAGGTCATCATTATGTACCCATGTGACTTAAATCTGTTCTTGCTGGAGGAATAACTAGACATGGAGGGCCTTTTGAGTTTAGCTGTGACTGCATTATGTACACAATATTTGGACATCTAACTGCACTTTTCATCCAAGTCCACAAACAAACAGCCCACAAACTTCCCTCTTCCTTATGATGTGGCTTGATGTTGTTTGCTCCACTTTGTGCATAGGGAAAACAAAGCTGGACAGAGCTTAGAGGGTGTGGTGGAAGTCATGACATGAAACAGTGGCAGAGTTAAGACTATTGCCTTCTGTTGACCTCTATAACCACAAGGCATGTTGGTCAGGACACATTGCCTTAATATGCAATAATTGATATTCAAAAATGGTGCATTTATTAGAGCATTTTCTGGAAATACAGAGAAAACAACCCAAACAAATTAGAATTGTTGATTCAGTTTCTTAATTAATACTTTTTTTCTGCTCCTTCGTACTAGACCCTTGACTTGGATTGAAGAAAGAGGACCAGGGATGAGACGTGAAAAGAAAATCAACTTCTGTTTCACAAGTGGTTGCCTGGAGAACTTCCCTGAAGCCCCAAGGTCTTCTGTGGGCCTTTTCATGCAGGATCAGAATCTCTTTGCCAAGAAACTGCTGGGCCAGGTCTCCAAGGAGGAGCTGGCTGCTGAGAAATGGCGAATTTTGCGGTGTCTTGACCTTGCCGAGGTGATCCAACAGTACTGTGAGGAGCCAGAGAAAATCTATTCCTGAGATTGCTCTTAGGGAAGGAAGAACACGGCAGACAGAAAAGCTGTAGGGCTAGAACTCACTGTTGTCATCAAGCAGTTGCTATTTCTGTTTCATTACCTTCTTTTTGACTATTTGTGATTCCTGGGCTCTCCAGGTGTTCTGGGGCAGTCTGGGCTATACCCTGTGCCTTCTGGTTTGCACCAGACAAAAGCAATTCCCTTGCTCTGATGCATCCCTGTCCTGTCCTGTTGTTAGAAACCTAGCAACAGCGAGCTTTGCTATGATTCAGCTGGGAATATGCCTGACAGTAGATCCTACAGGACTGTAAATACTATATATAATCCTGTCTCCCAGGGTCTGTCCCCCCATTCCAGATATGTCTGGAAATGAAATGTCTCAATAGTATTCATGTACTATTTTTGAGAATGAAGTTCCAGTTCAGTTTTCCACCTCTTTACTTGAAATACAGAACTTGTGCCACCACAGTCTTGACCTTTTCCTCCAATTGCCCTGAATATTTCTGTGTGTTTGCTCTAATTAGGAGTCTTGCCTGTTAGGTATTGGTGGGGGGGAGGGGGGGGGTGGTTTGTGTGTCCTTTGGTTTTTTTGGGGGTGGCTGGTTTTCACACTAGAGGTCAGCTATGGTCAAATTAAATCTGTATTGGTATCAAACCAGAATAGAAGAAGAATCTTGGCTCTGATAGAGAGATGTTGATTTCATTCAGTTTCCCTGGTGCCCTGTGCCAATGTAGAAATCTTTTCCCAGCAGAGATGAGAAACATGCATTGAACTAATGCATTGCCTGCCTGCTCTCTACTGAACCTAAATATTTTTGGTTTTGTACTGGAAGCAGCATATTATTCTCCTTCATTTGTGTTCTAATTCAGCATGGGAGTGGATCATAGCAAAAAAATAATAAATATTTTACATTTAAGAAATCACTGATGCACTCCTGGAAACAGAGAAATTAATTTGGAATAGTGATAAATTTAGAATAGCACTGTAGGAAACAGCAATTTGCAAATATATCCATGTGTTTATGTTGTGGTTTATCCCCAGCTGGCAACTAAGCACCAGGCAGCTGCTTGCTTCTTGTACCTCAGTGGGATGGGGGAGAGAATCAGAAAGGTAATAGTGAGGGGGAAAAAAGGTGGGTTGGGATAATGACAGTTTAACAGATAAAGCAAAAGCTGCATGTGCAAGGAGAACAAAACAGGGAATTCATTCACTGCTTCTGATGGGCAGGCAGGTGTTCAGCCACTCCCAGGAAATCAGAGCTACATCACACACCACAGCTACTTGGGAAAACAAGTGCCATCACTCTGAATGTCCCCCCTTCATTATCCTTGCCCAGCTTTATATGCCATATGGTATGGAATACTGCTTTGTGGTCAACTGTCCTGGCTGTGCCCACTCCCAAATTCTTGTGCACCCCCAGCCTACTTGCTGGTAGGATGGGGTGAGAAGCAGGAAAGGCCATAAGGCGGTGCAAACACAGCTTAGCAATAACTAAAACATCCCTGTGCTATCAACACTGTTTCCAGCAAAATATAAAACACAGCCCCATGTTAGCTGCTCTGAATCAAATTAGCTCTACCCCAGCCAAAACCAGCCCAGATTATAGCATATGACACCTGTGGGAATGGGTCTTTAGCATTTTTACTGTAGTCACAGGATCACATATGAAAACATTATCACTTCCCTAAAGAAGCATTTTAGTTTTAGAAGCCTAAGCACTGCACAATGCTATTAACAATTCCTCTGGTTGCCTTTTACTTTCTAATTAGAGCATCTGCTGATGCTGTATTAATATAGAAGCCAACCTCAGTCTGTGCAATTGTTTGTTCAAACCAAAATAGTATTTTTTTTCTATTTTATCATTTGGGCAATTTTTTTAATAAGGGAGCATATATGTTGTGAATGTGCACATAATTGCAGCCAGTCAATACTGACAATTAAAAGTCTTCCTTTGGGTAAATGTTCATTCAGGAGTTGGATACAATTCAGTCTGCTGGAAACGAGAAAGAAAAATCCGTACAATTTTCTCCCAAATCAGTCAGATTTTAGCACTGACTGGAGCTTGATGTGTGAATGAATTCTGCATGTGGCATTTGTTTCAATCTACCCTATCTGTTAAAATCAGTGAACATTCTTATGTTGCCTTCAGTGGATTGAGACCCACGTGAGTTGGCAGCAGATTTCTGCAGGCAGATGCTGTGCTTGTCCACCCAAATGGATACCTTACTGAGCATTCACAGGGTGCTGCTGTGTTGGATATGGCATGGGCAGATCTGATGCTCTGTGAGGGAGAAAAGTGGACTTTTGGCAAAACACAAACAGTCCATCTGGGATTGGAATTAATTAGAATCTTCTGTGTGTGTCTGCCAGGTATGACAGCCAGTGAAAGTTCTTGTTCCTTGATGAGCTCCTGATCTTTGAATATGGGGTGAATGCCACTTGTTTACATGCTAACTCACAATGGGTAGTTGGGGAGAGAGGGAAAAGGGAAAGGAGATTCACACGTCTCTAGGCATCAGAATTAGTCAGCACATCTCCCTGAGCATGCTCTGCAATTGCTGGTGAGAGCAGTATTTCCCTAGGAAACAAATTCATGGGAGCTGTGTAGAGCAGCAGTATAATATTGTGCAGTGAATTGTCCTCTAGAGAAGCTTGCTTCTATAGAGAGCACCTGGGGAAATCAGCTGGTTAATTTGAGCTAGGGAAGGCAGATGCCTAGAGCTTGGATATCCCACACTCTCCTTCATTCCCCTCCCATTCCTTCTAGCTGACCTGCTAACCTACTACTGCCTGTCCTGCTCCTGGAAGCCTGCATCATTTAAATGGCTTTTCCTTCTGCCCTGTGAATTTGCCAAGGTACTGTGGTTGTTTGTATATGGGAGCTACTGGATGTCTAGTTCCAAATGTATGTATTGTTTAACCAGATGTTAAACTCACCAATAAAATACTGGAGCTTGTAATCATTCTTTTTTATTCCCTTTGTCCTTCATTAGCAGTTCCCATGGCCTGTGCTGAAAGTGGCTCTGTTGCAACTGGTTTTTTTCCCCTTTACTCCTCAAGGCCTGTGAAATCCTGCCAGGGTCTACAGGCTGTGATAATATCCCAAAGACCTCAGTTGCCTCCTTCTCCTATTTCAAAGTTCTGAATACAGGTGTGGTAGGATTTGTGACCTTACCTCACCTCATGAGCTCTCCCACAAAATTCCTGAACCCAGGCAGTTTTAGAGATACAGAGGTAGGGAAGGCAAGTGTAAGATGTGACATGAGCAGTTATTATATTTCATTCTTTAGATAAAGCTGATTTTCTACTCATTCCACTGGAAATCACCCTACTCCTGTGGAACACTCTAGGATTCCTTTGCAGGAACCTTGTTAACTGCCTGATGCTGTGAGTTTTCCTGGAAAGTGCTATGATGCACAATGCTCCCACATGGAGGAGAGATGTTCCTTTTCTGACAGAGGCTGGAGATTGACTCTGGCAGATGAGAGGTGTGGAATCACTAACTGCAGCAAGCTAGCTGAAACCTGGAAAAAGTGGTTTGATCCAAAGCCCTTCTCAGAGGGCTAGAGGTCATGGGAATGGAAAATTTCCAAAAAGCAAAGAAACTAGATATTGGTATGAGGAGCTGGAAAGCTGTGCAAGAAGTTCTGGCTGAGATGGAGAGATGAGTATCATTCTGGGATCAACCTGAGAGCTTGTTCTATGGGTCCTGGGAACAGGGTCTGATTTAACTTTGTGATTACTTAGGCTTATCAGGAACAGTACAGGAACATGGGGGGTGGGATCAGGGGGAGGGCAAAGAATAGCAGGGGACCCCACAGGAGCTGCTTGAGCTGGGATTATTTATGAGGAGGATGTCATTGGAACCTTCCCCCGAGCAGATCAGAGGGACAAGGAAGAGGGAAGGCCAGGGCTGGCAGCTGTGCAGACTGGGGCTGCTTTTCAAATGGTCCTACTGCATCAAAACCAGCTTTTTAAAAGGAATAGCATGTTCAGAATGGCATCTGAGTGAAACTGCAGGGCTGAGTTAGGATTGCAGCTCCTCCATCAGTTTGCAGAGGGGTCAAGGAGGTAAAGACTGAACTGTACATCTGTTTTCAGTTGTCATTCAAGATGTTGGACTCCTTCAGGTGGGCAGTATGATCCAGGGCCTTGGACATCCTCCCAGTTTGCTGGTGAGTGATGCACCAAAGGGAAACTGGCAGCACTCTGTGCTGATGTAATTCATGCAGTAGCACTTACTGCTCCCTGAGGCATGTGATGTGCTCTGTGCAACAGTAATAAAACACAACACTGGGAAGTTAAGGATCTCCAGTAAAATAATAACCCCAGTTTTTGACAGAGATAGAGAGATATTTGGTTAGCTTTAAGTGCTGTGAGCTGCTATTTGTAGAGGCTGAATTAAATAAAGTTACAGGACTCTGTTGGGAAACCCATGAGAATTTTTGTTTAAAGAAGGGATGTAGCAGAGGTATTATCAGTAGCAGACTTCATCCCTAATCCAGAAGAACCAAGCCCTGAGATGGGAAAACAGAAGATGTCCATTGCAGTACAATTTGGTTCAATACAAAACACTGGAGCCAGCTCTGGCCGAGCTACCTCTGTTAGAACAAGGGCTGGCTTGCAATGTAATTTCATCTGACCAGATGTGCACAGCTTCTCAGCAGAGCTGAGTGGCCCAAGTGCAGCACTGGGCTAACTCACCAGGCCAGGGAAACACACCCACAGGTCAGCCTGAAGCACTCCTTTGGCTCCTGGCCTTAGCAGCATCAACAGTAACTTCCTCCAGTTTACACTTTTGGGCTGCAAAGGGAACTGAAACACAGCTCCCAACCTGTGCTTTCTGCTTTCTTGCTGACCCAACCTGATTAAAACAGACAGCTTTTCTCTCACCCTTGAACATGACATAAGTGACAGGGCTGCTGCATTGTGATGGCAACAAAGCTGCAGGGACCATTGTGGTGTTACCAGTTACAAAGCCCCAGGTTTAGTGCTTGGCTTCCACATCTTGGCAATAAACACATCTTACTGGAGCCCAGCTGCATGCAGGTCAATATGCAGAGAAATTTAAAACTAATAATTTAAATAAAATTACCATCATCAGAAGATCCGAATAGTAGCCTGCAGAAATGCATGCTTAGAACTTATAAAAATAAATGTATCCTGATCTAATAAAAATCACTTTGTCTAGGTTACTACTTCAAAAAGCTTTTCTAAAACTTCTTATTCAGGGAATCTTAGATCATGTTGTGTGTGAGTTGACTTTCTGATTTCGCTGCTGCTGCTGTTACAACCTGCCTTCTGGAGTTCCTATTTACCACACCTGGTGTATTGTGTCATCCTGCCTGACCTCCAGTGAGTCATCCCTTTTCCCTGATAAAAGTCAACCTACAAAGAATCCAGTAACATGTCTCTAAAACAGCTAGATTGCCTCAAGACAGTGAATAAGTAATTAACAAATTATGGCTTTCTGATGTTCTGTGCATGGGTGTTATTTGAGTAACAAATAAGTAAAAGTAATTTTAAAATGCTAAATTAATCATTAGCAGAAAGTCCAGACAAACTTGACAGATTAACAATAATAATAACAGTAACAACAACAATAATAATGATAATAATAACAATACAAATAATATTGTCTGAAATAATGTCCCTTTGTAAATATTCTGTCTTTTGGGAGTTCTAAAACACCCCAGAAACAGATAGGATAAATCTCTGAATTAGTAGAAAGCTGTGATTGAACCATTAGCTCTTTTTTCTTACATAATTCAAATGTTGTCTGCAATACAAATATAGTTCTAATTAAAATAGTCTCTTCCAACAATTTGGAAAGCAGTGCTCTGGCAGCATTTGGGTTTTTTATTTGATGCCAGGATTTATTGCTGGTGTCCCAGTCTGAGTAGGCAGCAGTATCCTCCTCTTGTGTGACACTTCAAGGGGCTGTTTATATCTCCTGTCTCTCTCTTCCTCTCACCTACATCAAGGACTCCTCCACCATTTAGAAACTGTGCAATTCCCTTGTAACTTGTCATCTCTCCTTTATTCTGGCCCTTATTATAAGCAGTAGTTGTAGATAACATGGTTTGCAAAGACTTGGTGAGTTTTTCAATTAATCAGTATCCCTTCTCTCAGTTCCCTCTGATGTGACTTTTCATTTTATGAATTCCACCACTGGTGGATTTGTTATTGAGTTCAGCAGTTTTAAGCCTTTTCTTTCTAGTACTGAAACAAAATACACATTTATTATAGAAAAGTCCTGGATGCTGACATTATCCTGTCATTAATATTGCATTTTTTGCATTTGGGGACTGTTTTAATTACTAATTTTGTTCACATAGACAGTGTTCATGTTTAGACCTTTTCTTTTACTGTGCTGAAACCTATTTGTCTCCAGACTTCAAATGTTATAGAAATTTCTTTAAGAACTGTTAAGATGGAGAGTTACAAATGACTTATCATCATCTTTATCTTATTTTGACCTATGGTAAAATCCAAACTATCTATGTTCCTTTTTCTACCTGTATGGCTTGATCTTGTTTGCTGCAAGAACTGCACTGAACTCAGGCAGGGGGGGTTTATCTGTGGGTCTTTGTGCACACCTTGCCTCTCACCAGGCATGCTTTTTGCTTTGCACAGTGCAATCCACCTCTGCTGCAAGCCTGCTGTGTTCCAACGTTTGCTTCTCTTGTAATAGCACATCCTGCTGTTGTACCCTCACCTCTCTGGGCTCATGAGACTGTTGCTCATATCTGCTTTATTACAGATACCTGTTTTATTACATGACCATGTAGGTCATAACTGCACACCAGAGCACTCCTGTGTGCTGTTTATATCTTGTTTCTCTGTATTAAATTATCAACCATTAGAGCTTTCTCTACATTTGCTTTTGAGCTTGATTTTATTAGGAGCTCATCTTTCAGTCTGTCATCCCAGCCTGCCAAGGCATAGTCATTGTCAGCTGTAGCCAGGTTACATGCTCATGAATCATTTTGGAATGTCCTTGATTTCACTTATCAGAGTGAAAATAAAGGGCTTTGTATAGCTCAAGTCAACTCAACCTTTTTTTTTTTCCATTCTATGCCTTCATTTTGTTGCTTTCAAATCCTTTTGCAGGATGCTCTCAGAAATTCAAAGCTCTCAGAAATTCAGCCCTGTGCATGGCAGAGTGTAGCTGTGGTATTTTAGGGTGCGACTTGGCACACATTTATTTGGACAGGACCACCAAGCACCCACTGCTTGTCCCTGCCAAGCTGCCTCTATGCAATTGTGGCGCTTCCATCTTCTACTGCTTTACCTGTTGAGGTTCCTCCAGGTGTGCTGTGCTGCTGCAGGATTTGCCCTTTTCCAGTATTTGAAGGTGTGGCCCCGAGGTGACTAGCAAGAGGATCAACAGAGGGCTGTAAAGAAAGGAACAGGCAGCAGTAATTCTCCACCCAAAATCTGGCCAGTAGTGGGAGGGATGGAGTCTATTGTGGAGGGAGGAGGGAGAAGGCTGAGCAGTCAATCTCAGTCATCATTCACCAGTATCCCCACAACAAGGTAGAAAGGTGGACTCAGCTATGCAGCCTCACATTCCAAGCTCTTGATCTTCCCCTTGATGTCCCACCAAAAGTGGTTTCAAAGGGGCCAAGGGTCCCTGAAGGTGGTTGACACCAGTCACAAAGGGAAACCTGGTAGAGGAAGGCTCCCTTTGTTTCTTACCTTGTACACATCTTCCTCAAATATACCTTGCTTTCTTTTGAATTGTAGCAGAGAGTCACATTCCTCTCAGCATCTATTTCAAGAGGCTCCTTCTTGCCAGCCCACAGCACCATCTGGGTTTTGGAAAGGAGGTGAGATAGGAGAGCAGCACAAAGTAAGGTCCAGCACCATGCCTGCCTTTTGGTGCTCTGTGTGGGAGCTGTGCCTCACTGTGAGAGCAAGGAGTGATGGAGGAAACCCACCCAGGAGCAGGGTTTCACCTAGACACTGTGTCCTCTTTTTCTGCCTGCTAAGTTCCTATTGTGTGATCTGCAGTAGTAAAGGCTTGTCCTGTGGCTTTGGAAATCCTGGAGTGGAGAACTTAGGAATTTCCACATGGGGTGAAGCTCTGGACAGAGTATAGGATTGGGCTGGTCACAGTCAGTTTGGCTTCTTCTTATCACCCTTTGAACAGCAGGATTTGTACCTTCTCTTTCTCATAGCTCTGCTAAAGTCACCTTCTGAAGGAAGCAGCGATGCCTTGGCTGGTTGCATGGGACTGGACAGCTGTCAGGATGTTTCCAGGATGCTGCCTCAGGAAAGTCCAACAGTCTACCAGCTCCCTTGGGAGAGCATTGGAATTTGATCTGTAGCATCACAAATATGACAAAATAGTCTATGCAAAACTCACTATTTTCTTACTCCATTGTATGTAGACCTCTCTCTCTTTCTTCATGAGTATTTGGTACATTCAAGTTGCCAGCCCCAGAACAAAGGTGGTTCCAGTGGTTCTGGAAAGTGATGAGTTGCTACGATACAGATGTATGGGAAAAGGATAAAAAAGTGAAAACGAAATAATTCCAATAAAGAAAAGGTAGGGGAATTTTTACCTCCACTCTTAGTCGCCTCAGATATTCTACAGGGTTCATCTATCCTCTGCATATGCAGCTGAAAGGATTTTTTTCTGCATTCATATTCAGTTTGCAACAGCTTCTAAGAAGATGTCACTCACAATGCTCTGGTCCCTGAGTATGTTCAGGCTTGTTTATTAGGCAGAAAACTGCAGTAAATCATAGTCAGGCAGCTACTACTGGCAGTGTAATACCTTGCTATTAATGCAGCTCTGATCTCTTGGAAATTCAGGACACAAACTAATTTATATCAACAACTCAGACTCAGTCGTGTGGACATATCCCACTGATTCTTAATGCATTAAATAATCACAGTTTAATCTGCCTGTCTGATTTTGGCTATTCATGTCAGGGAACAGATTTGTTTTAAACGATGTCTTGCAGCTATTTTCTTTTTGACTGTTCAGTTTATTCAGACTAAAGCAAATGGTTTTCACATAGTGAAAGCCTCACATAGGAATCCTTAACTGTGCAAAAAGAATACAAAGGGTAACAACATCAAAATGTACTACATCTCACCCACGTTCTTCTAAATGCAAAACAACAGAGACCCTCTTGAGTTGGTACTTGTCTATCTGAGCTCCTTCTAAGACCCTCTCAGAGAAGCTGTGCCATTAACCTGTCACAGCAAAAAAGAAAAGCAAAGCTGGAAGGATATCTGTTGATTGGAGGTACAACAAAATTGGTCCCCAGCAGCATCAAGGAGTGGGAATGATTCAAGGGAGGTGTTCAGTGGTAGAGTGTGGATGCAGCAGTGGAAACATGTCATTTGTCTGGCTGTCACAGAATACACACACAGCGAATAAAGGCCAACCTGAGCACGTCTGGGGCAGAGCTGGCAAGAGTGTAATTCCATTTTGTGGCGCCAGAATGGATTTTTTCTAGACTGGAAGAAAGCAGAATTTCTGACCAATTTTTGCAGACTTGGAAAGTGAGTTTGAATAGTGATTGAGATCTCTAAACTGCAAAGTAACACTTTGCCTCATTTACAACAGATCTGGTTTTTTTTCTTCTTTTTCTCAGATCACTCTGAGTCAGGCAGAACAAACATCTCACAGGACAGGTTTTTTGCCTTTCAATATAGACTTTATGACTGTCAGGAAATATTCTTATTAAATGAAACAGAAAATAGAAAAAAAAGCTCTATCTGGAAATTGAAAATTGCATATCTGGGATTGAGCAACACCATGTGAGATGTCAATTTTTCAAGCCAGCTCATTGTATGATTTTCAGGGGTGGCAGACAAAAATACTATGATACAATAGCACTAAAATCAGATTTTAAATTGAAAACAAAACCCAAACATAACAAAGATGTAGAATTTAAATTTGGCTAAAATTGCATTTGAAATTTAAATGCAATGCCTGTAGTTTATGGAAGTAAGAGAAAATAATGTGATAAAATCAACAAAAAAAAACCAATGCATATTTTCCACCTAAGTTTAAGATAAAGTTGCTGAAACTAGGGAAAGCTCTGGCAAAGTGACTAGGGCCAGAATTTTCTGCATTAGTAAAATAGGTTTCTAGAGCTCTGACTTCTCACAGAATGCTTTTTTTCATTTTACTGTATTTATTTCAATACAGTTTCCTCCAAACAATGTCTAAGCAGTGACTTACAAACAGGCTGGAAGTTTAAAAAGCAGAAATACTTGCTTGGTTCTTCAGGTCTGGGCTTATAAACACAGTTTTATGTTACTGCTCTTATAAATTAGAATAGTCCACGTGCCATCCAAAGCAAATCACAAGTGAAATATTGATAGCTCAGTAAATAAAAAATGTCATTTGTTCTAAAATAATAAAATGCTATCACATACACTGTAGGTATATGAACATTCCTTGTGTTCTATCTTCCAGAGTAGCAGACAATAAGTAAAAGTGAAATATAAGTTTTACACAAAAGTTATTTGTCTTTTTGTCAGTAGTTCTCCATTGATGCAGTTCAATTCTGGTTTCAAAAGTAGGTACAAAGTACATATTCAACAGGTTTAAAACCTGCTGTTTACATTGAAGTGATTTGCCTTAATTAAATCCAAATTTTCAGATATCAATATCAATATCTGATACTTTAAGATATCAAATTTTTTATATCAATATATGATTAATTTGTAGCTTGATCAATATATATAAAAATTAGATAATCTTTTAAGTTTCCTGACAACTCAAATCATTATATGACAGTAGCCTGTCATGTGTCTAGTATCTAACTGAAATTTGTTGGTTTCCAGCTATGCAAAAAGATGGAAAATTCTTCAAAAGAGTCACCTCAGTGATAGCCCAAACTCTGAATTTTGGCCCCATCATATTTTCCCCTGTGTCCCTAACCCCAAAGTGAGATACTGGAGTGTTGGTGTATTTGGGATATTTCCACTGCTTCCAGAGAAGTTGTGGAGCCTTTAGAGGTTCTATGCAAGATGTCCACACAGCCAACACATGGAAATACTTATCCGGAGAAAACTAATGCATCCTGCATGGTATGAAAGGAAGGCACTATCACAGATGAAACATAACTTTGGTCTATTCCCTCTTAACCACAACTGACAATTACTTCAAGGTTCCTTCAGCCCCACAGGGAAGTCATCTTGATGGAAACCAGAACTAGGACATGACAATTAATCTGGCACTGGTGAGTGTGGCAGCAGCTCTCTGGTCACAGAGAGCAACAGACAACTTTCCCAGGTATTGTGCTGGGAAAGTCTGTGAGAAGATCAGAGAAAAGAATGAGAAACAATTCTTAACTTGCTGCATTGTGAACATGTGGAATGTGTTATGGAGATTTGTTTACCAAAGGGTGGTTTCTCAGTTAGCCAAAGGTGATGGTGTTTGGATTGGAGGACCAATTAGGGCCACCTGTAGCAAACTAGGCTATTAGAGAGCAATGGGTTTCTTAACAAAGATTATTGATCAGCCTTCTGTGAATTGTGGACTTATTGCCTCTTTGGGGACCATTGCCATGATAGGTGTGGAGCTGGACAGTGAGGTGTTTGTGTGGCTGGCTTTGGCTGCAGTCATGGTCCAGGTTTATGCAGTGGAAAAATGGAGAGAGTAAGTGAAGGGTTTAATTTTGTAGACTGGGAAACTGCAGTTAATATTCTTTTTCTGAAGGAGTTGCTGTTCTTGAAGTATGACAACTTTCCTGTTGCTCACCTGATGGAGGAGAGGAGGAGCCAAGCAGTGAGTGTGGCCAGGATGTGGGGAAGGCAGGCTCCTAAAAGGCTTCAGAGCCTCTTTCTGGTTCAGGTGGTAATCAAGAGAAATGGTAGCTAGAATTTGGCAGAGGGAAGGGATGTAGAAATGTTTCCTGCCTTTGTCACCCAGGCCAAGCAAAAGTGGAAAGCGGGGGGACTATTTATCTTGTTTTGGAAGCTGGCAGTACATGCTTTTAAATATATATGCAACCTATGTATTCATTCATGACTAAAGATAAATATCCTCTTAACCATATGTTTATATTCTGTTAAGTGATCAAGGATTTCTAACTTTCCTGCCCTTCTATTTCTCTGAGATCAGGCTGACTTCTTTCATTCAGATGTCTGTCTCTCTTAATTGCATCTGCCACGGGCTTCCCTCCTGGCCTGTCACTGCTTGACATCACCCCATGGGTTGTGTCCAGCTGTGCCCTCCCCTGTGGCTAACATGGGCCAGCTGCCACAGACTCCTTTCCATCCTAACACCCAGAGAACTTGGGAGAGGAAGAAAAGTTTTGCCATCTCTTCAGTCAGCCAGGTCGGGCCCAGGACACGTTTGGGTGCTCTCCTCTGAACACTTGTGTAGTGAAGGAGCATTTCTTGTGCCAAAGCTGCACTGAAGGGAAGGACAGAAAGCAAATCCTCGGGGACCTGTGAGAAAAAGATTTCCTCTGTAGATGGGGGCTGGCTGGAGCTATGCAATACCTTCCAAATGGCTCGTAATGTGTTAGATAGGAGTGGTGCTGGCTTACCTGTAGTTCCTTATACTTGTGGTTTTGTGTTGGGTTAAGTAAAGAAGCCTCAGCTATAGTTATTTCATGTGAGAGGAGTCCCTAATTTTGAAGCAAGACTCAGTGCAGGGGCTCACATTAGGACCTTTGGGATGTTCACTTATGAGTACAGTTTTCCTGAGGAATGGAGGTAGAAGGACAGAAAACCTGAAGAATCACCTAAATACTACAAACTTCCTATGTAGCTGTGGGACTCGGGTGGATTTCTGTGACAAAGTTGTTTCTGAAAATGGAAGTCCAAAAAAATGTTAAAATTTTCCTAAATGTCAAAACTGTTTTGTTTAAAACAAGCATATGTAACATTTGTAAAACAAAGGGAAAAAATAGGAGAATTAACATCTATAATATTACTTGAAATATTAATCTGCAATTGATTTCACTCTCTGAGTGCAGCAGTTCACTGTGTTTTACAAGAAGGTTTAGCCAGAACAAGGATAATATCCATTATCTTTATTTATTAATTCTTATTTTGTTATACAGAAGCAAGGGGGGAGGAAGGGGCAGAATGGATGCTCCTTCTTCGTGTGGGAAAAAGGCCATCTGAAAATTAGCTGTTTCCAAGCTGGGAGCAGACTCTTCTCCCCAGGGAAGTATTCCTCCATCTGCATTGCTACTCTGAATCAGCAGAGCTTTGGAGAGACTGGAAGAGCATGTGGCTGGGGAGAGATTAGAAGAGCAAGAAGCAACTTGATGGTGCCTTAGGGATGATGCAATCTTCAGCAGCAAAGAGCAGAGGGGAATGAATCTCCCCTTGATTCATGGTTTTTGTGACTGATATTACCAGCATGCCACTAGAAATCATGATCAAGAAGAGCCATTCCAAAGCTAGGTAAACCTGGATGGTGCTAAGTTACTTTTCCTCGGAGAAGAGATGTGTCCAACGTTACTTAAAGCTCCTCACCTCCTGAGCTGTGCTATTTCAGCTTTAGGCAATATCAGAATTTAGGTATGGTAGCTATGTTTCCTGCCTGCTGACTTAATTTGAGTTCACTGTACCAGCCTTATTAGGAATGCAGCTCACAGGCTGAACTTCCATCCTCAGAGACACAGTCATGGTTCATCTTGACCCTGACTGGCTGTAAAGGTGTCATCTCAAAGCTCCATGCAAAACAAGAACATCATGGATTGGCAAACTCAATTTTTTGCACTTGTCACATGAAAAGAAAGTTTTTCTTGCAGTCCAGCATGCTTCCCCTGCAGTGTGTAAGTCTGAGGTTTGGAATAGCAAATGCTAGTGTTAAGTGCTGTGAGCACCACATTCTGCTCTGACACTTCAAACAGGTAATACCTGTGTATTTTACAAGTGGATTAAACCTCTTTGTTGAATGGAAACAACCCAGGATTGCTAGTAGAATGGAATGTCTGGTTTAATCCACTGAATTAGGTTTATTTTTATAGATATTTTGAACTTGTGAATCCAGTTTCTTTTGAATATAGATGGCATATCCTCCAAACATCATTCATATCTTAAACTGGCATACTGCCTGCTCTTGCTGGCATCATTTTGCCTGTTATCTTTGTCTTACAATAAATTCAGAGTCTATTTACTCAGTTTGCGCAAGTTCCTTTGTAATTGCTGTAGCAATATGTAAGTTCAAGTTGGACTGACTTTTAATATCCCTCTTAGTGTTGTTTGTTGAAGCACAAAGTTAAAGTTTGCAGAAGGGACTTAGAGATGAAACAAGACCAACAAAACACATGAAACATTCAGTGCTATTAGAACATGTGGGGTTTCTAAATCAAAAGGAAAAGAGCTGCAAAATGCTGTACTGAGCTGATATTACAATTAGAATACCTTCTTCTTCTGTTGGTTGTGCCCTATAGCTCTCTGTTGGCGTGAGTAGAGCAAAATGGTCACTTGTTTGTTAAATGAGCTGTCCAAGAGTGGGCAGAGTAAAATAGTGTCAGTGGAACAGTGACTCAGCCTTTGAGAAACTATGCTCAGCATCTTTTTGAGACCGATGAAGTGGATGCTACTGAATGTCCTGGCTGGCCTTGCAGCACCAAAAGGCTTGAAAAGAGCTGAGCATAAGTGAGGAAAGGGCTCAGTGAACTAAGTACAAGATGAAATTTGCAGGTGGATTTAGGGTTTTTTACAGAGAGAAAACCATCTGTGGGGAAAGCTGGTGAAAGCAAACCTTAGAGGACATCTCAGAGAAGAAAGGAGAATGGGATCTGTCAAAAGGAGAATCTAGAGCTGGGTTTGGAAGAGGAGAGGGAGCCTGAGAGAGGGAAAGTATGGCTGACATGGTTGGGCAGGAGAGTGAAATATTGTGTGGAGAACAGTGATGAGTGGTGTTCCTCAGGGGCCAAGTATTGGGACTGTATAACACCTTTGTCAGTGACACGTACAGTGGGATCAAGCACACCCTCAGCAAGTTTGCTGATGACACTGAGCTGTGTGGTATAGTCAGCACACTGGAGGGAGGCAATAATGCCATCCAGAGGGACCTGGACCTGAGAGATGGACCTGTATGAACTTCATGGACCACAGGGGCAAGTGCTGGGTCCTACACCTGGCTTGGGCAATCCCAAGCACAAATAAACTGGGCAGAAAATGGATTGAGAGCAGCCCTGGGGAGAAGGAGTTGGGGGTGTTGGTTGACAAAAGACTTGACATGACCCAATGTGAACTTGCAGCCCAGAAATCCAGCTGTGTCCTGGGCTGCATCCAAAGCAGTGTGGCCAGGGAGGTAATTTTGTTCCTCTACTCTTGCTACAGGAACCCCACCCTGAATGCTGCATCCAGCTCTAGGACCCCCAACATGAGAAGGACATGGACCTGCTGGAGCACATCCACAGTAGGGCCACAAAACTCCCAGAGGGCTGGAACCTCTCTCCTCTGAGCACGGGCCGAGAGAGCTAGGGTTGTTCAGCCTGGAGAAGGGAAGGCTCCGAGGACACCTTGGAGCAGCCTTCCTGTACCTAAAAGGAGCTGAAAGAGAGCTGGAGAGAGACTTTTACAAGGGCCTGTAGTGGCTTTAGATGAGACACAAGGAAGAAATTCTTTTCTGTGAAGGTGGTGAAACACTGGAACAGGTTGCAGAGAGAAGTTGTAGATACCCGGTCCCTGGAATTGTTCAAGGCCAGGCTGGATGGGTCCTTGAGTAACCTCATTTAATGGAAGATATCTCTGCCTGTGGTGGGGAATTAGAACTAGATAATCTTTATGATCCCTTCCAATCCAAATTGTTCTGTGATTCTACCCAGGAAGTAGATGAAGCAAATAATTTTAAGATGGAAAAACTGAAGTTGGAATGATTTGCATAAAAAGAGCAATCAGGTAAAAACAGGAAAGAATGTGTTTTGGTGGGAATTGGGAAAAAGCAAATCTGCCATCCTCAAAAGAAGAAACTTTTACAGAGAAAGGAAGAGAGTGTCTTGTGGGAAGAATAGGAAATATGGTGGGCTTGGAAGTATTGATGAGAGATGGAGTTTTAGGGAATTAAAACAATACAGGGAAAGGAGGAAGGGTCTTTCATCTCAGAGGCAAAATGGTCTTGCAGAATACAAGGACCAGATATAAATGTTGCAGCAGGGACAGGATAATCCAGGAATCCAGGAAGCAGAAAGGAGCAAAGACATAAAATGAAGAGCAAAGTAGCAGAGTTTAGAGGAGGATGAGTTTTTAGGGGATAGAACAGGATATACTCCTTCTCAATAGAACTTCTATTCTCTTCCAACATCCTATTGATACCAGTTTTCTTGTTATCTTCATTGTCTATCCATGTTTCTATTTTTGCCATTTGATCCATCCCTCCATGCCTCCATCCTCACTCATGAGGAAGAAGTTCAGAAGGCACCATCCCTGTGTAATGTTGCCCTCAGGTAGAATTCAGCAGATATTTTGACTTCTGATAAGTTGTAGATGGAGCACTCTGCTTTCCTATTGGCCATAGTGTTTTGTTTACTTCCTGGGAAATGTCTTTGCCTCTTCACTTGAGACAGGTGCTTCTCTTCCAAACAACACTGGATTCTTGAATTTTTTTCCCAGCATCTCTTTACAACATTTACAAAGAGCCAAAGTCCTTCTGTGCTGGAGGAAGCCTCATCAGTCACTAGCAAGTTCAATAAAAAGAGACCACTTGTGTACAATGATCAACAGATCTGAATGCAGTTGTAGTAAGTGAGAGGAAACTGTGTATCATGCAAGAAGGGAGAAAGGCTGGAGAAAATCACTGAGCGAGAATACCACTTACACTGGAAAACCCTACTACATCTTTTGCTAGAAAAGCCTTTGCAATGCAAAGTTATCATAGCTGACCAAAGTTAATGGGACCTACTCTGGCACTGAAAAGGTTAGACATGACTATTGCTGATGTAGGAATGGATTTTGCAAGAGTTTGTAAAGTTAGCAACATACAAGGAGGTCAAAACTCGGATGATCCCAGAGGGACACATACAGTGCTATTTGCATCCAGTGTTCAGACTGGCCTCTTACTGATCTCGAAAATATGAACTAGAGATGAGCAGGACATAACAGATGTGGGATACTAGGTCTTCTGGAAAGATGTATAGGTAAGTATTTGGCAGCACCAGGCATTGAATCCTTCTGAAAAATTATTATATAAATGAATCAGAAGGATTTGAAAGAAGTTTGGAAATCACTACATCTTTTGCATATGAGCGCGTGCTTGTGTGTGTATGTTTGAGTGTGGGTTGGCAGTTTGGGGCTTTCTTTGGTTGTTTTTCTTTTTTAAAAACAGAACATCAACAAGAAAAGACTGCAGCTTCACTTGTTCAGGGTTTGACAGATGCTATAGCAGAGCCAAAGGAGGCCTTGAAAGAGGATGTGAAATGTTCACCATAAAGAGACAAAGGTGAAAATCAGAAACTCAAGCCAAAGATCACAGAAATGAAAGTTGATAGATGATACAGCTTCTGATATCCTGGCAGGAAAAGCTGAGAAACACTGTGACTTATCAAGGAAGGAGGTGGTAATATGGGGCTGCTGTAGAGTATGTGGAGGGTGGAAAGTTCATAGAAGTTGTTACACGGTAGAAGTCCTAGAAAGTAAAGGCATTCACCCAGGAAACTGATGTTTGTCAAGTAATAATTCCTTTAGTAGTCAGTCAGAACTGCCATCACTATTTTCCTGCTCACTTGGTGAAATCAGAGAGGAACAAATGTGAGTATATAGGGAAGGCATGGGTACTGTCACTGGGATGAGGCCATGGAGTTTGTTGTGGAGGGCTTAAACACAGTGCAGAGAAAAAACTGACTTTCTGACTTCATTAGAGGGGTAGGATTCAGGTCAGATAATCCTGTCTGGGAAATAACCTATCCACAGCCACTCTTGCATTCAGAATCTACTAACACAGGAATGGATTTGTATCACATCAGAGTGGATATCCTGCAGATACTCCAAAATAATGACATCTCCTGAGAAAGGATGGAGAAAACTGTAATAATGTCTCCTTGATAATGCCAAAGAAGAACCTAAGGATGCTGCTGAGCTTGGTGGAGATTGAATGGCTGAGGGAAAATAATGTATGTTGTACTGCCCAACCCAAATCTAGAAATTGGTACAAAATTTTCAACACATTTTTTTCCTTCTCATGGGCATTTTTTCCCAGAATGTCTGAGTAGGTTCAAATACAAAAGATAATGGCTAAAGTTGTCCAGAAAACGCAGAGCAAATGTGATTTTTCATCAAAAAAAAAGGAAAAAAACCAGAAGTCACCCTACATACGGAGGAGGAAAAACAAGCTGATGTATCACTTTATTAAACTATTTATTAAGCAATTTTAAATTTTAATTCTTGAAAATTGATTAATGAACTATTAATTTATTAATATAGGTTTTGTACAATAAAAAGGTTTCTTGGCAGTTAAAAATTGGGGAATTTAAGAATTGGAAGTCAGTTGATGCATTATACCTGATTAAACCTTTTATCTTTCCTCAGGGAAAAGCCTCAGCAGCCTCAGTATTCTTTCTTACAGCAAGAACTTTTTTTCAAAATGAAGTAGTTCCAGTAATGTCTGAAGCTTATGAAGAAGAAAATCAGGTAACAGATGGAAAAATACTTGCATATGCTTACACTTGAAGCTAAAATCAGAAAGGAAATAAAATGTTCTCCCCACACCTAAGCCTCATTGCCTAATAAAAAATAAAGGAAAATCCATCTCAACCAACAGGAGGTTGAGCCAGATTCAGAATAGGTGTTTATAGGTCAAATGAAATGGGAGATAAAAGTAGTGAATGAAATGTCACTAAAGCAACACAGATGTGTACAAAATGCCTGGCTCTGCCAGGCTTACATAGCACTCCTGTGTGCTCCAAGGAGGGGAACTCAGGATTGTTAGTACCGACCTGAGTTTCATGTTGGTGTTATGGACTATCTGATTTGTGTCTAGGTCTATCATCAGCATGCATTTATTTGACTGTAGCTGAACAAAATGTGAATGTTAACAAGGAATGGCCTTCAAAAATGTTGACAACAGCTACTGTATGACATTTTTAAGGTATTTTTTAAGATGTGTGCAGAAGTGATTGTGTTCCCTTGTAGCCCATCCTACTGCAGCTCTTAAGTTCATCCACCAGATGAGCCAAAAAAGTATTAGAGGCTTTGATCTACTTCAAGTCTGCTGCAAGCATGACAGAAGAGCACCCTCCTTCATTAATGCCCTGAAGCAACAGCAACTTGATGTGGAAGTTTTCTTCCAGATGACAAATGTTGACTGAATAGAGCAGGGGGATTTGGCAATGGAATAATTTTTAAGTAACTGGGAGCATCAGAACATGTTTAATAATATGCAGTTTTGCAGGTTGTGTATAATGTGAAAATCTGACAAATTTCAAGTTGCCATGACAGCTTTGTCATAGAAACTGTACACTTTCATATGGAAATGGTGACAGAAGTGATGTGTGAGTTTCTGAAGTAATCAGTAGATGAGATGGCACTGGGGACAGGGAGACATTTTGGCAACCAAAAGGGAAAATGTTATAAAATGGAGAGAAAGAGAGAGATTTGGGATGCTAGAGAGGGTGTCAGCCTGCAGCCTCTGTGCTGGAGGGACTGGTGGGAGGAGAAGCAGCAAGCAAGGGCCCAGAAGCAGAGGTCATGGGTGGACATTAATAGTTCTCAGTGGGAGGACATAGAAGAAAGCTTGAAAGCTGTTCAGAATGCAAGTAGCAAGACATCCAGTCAGGAAGCATTAAATAGCTTCTAGGAGCATTGTGTGCCAGGCCAATTCATGTGAACAGGTTCCTGCACATTATGCAGCCCATAACTCAGTCCCATGGTTACAAGCAGGATATAGAGAAGCCCAGCATGGAGATGGGGAGGGAGGAAAGCATTTGGGTCCATAAACCACAAGGGGATGAAACCAGGCAAAACAATTAACATGAATTGAAGGAGGAAAAAGGAGTGCTTGGTGGTCCACCCTACTCAGGAGGAAGGTGGGACCAAGGACTCATCACCATGCCCATGGCAGTGCTGGATGCTCTGCATGTTTGCAGACACTGTGGAAGTATGTCCAGGCTGTATTGTACAGTGTCACTGTCATATTTTATGAAAAATACCTTCACCAGGATTTTTCTCCTGAGAAGCTGAGAAGCCTGAGAAAAGAAATGTAAACAATAATTATCTGTTTGCTTGGAATGTGGTCTGGAGTTTGTTTACCAACAGGTGCATCTTTGGTTTGATGTGAATTGTTTTTCATTAATGACCAACCACAGCCAGCTGTGTTGGGCTCTCTGAGTCTGTCACGAGTTTTTATTATCATTCTTTTCTAGCATTCTGATATCTCCTTTCTCTCTTTCTTTAGTATAGTTTTAGTATATAATTTTCTTTTAACATAATATAATAAATCAGCCTTCTGAGAACTTGGAGTCAGTTCTCATCTCTCACCCTGTCCTGGGGACCCTCACAACACTGCAGCAGTTGGTGACCACAGTACAGGTTATGCCCTCCACAGATAAGAGCAGAAATGCACCCTGGAGTTTGGGCAGCTCTGGATGCCTTGTATTCACAGAGGGTGGTGCCTGGACATGGTGCTCTAAGGTGCTGGAGAGTGCATTGCTGGCAAGTGATTCACCTTGGTGAAGAGGCCCCAAAGGCATCTGCTAGATGCAGGGTGATGCCTGGGCTACAAGGGCTGAAGAAGGCAAGAACAAGGTAACCTGGGGTGCAGAGTGTGTCCAATGTGTGGCATAAACCTGCTGACATGGCTGCTGGGGGTTTTGTTCAGCAATCAAACAAGTAACATAGGTGGTAGACAGAGCCCTTGGTCACAAGTGTTCAGCTGTTGACCTTTTGCTATTTCTGCTCTGGAAGCTGCAGGTCAGCAGAAGTGAGTTCTCCCTCATCTCTGGTAGGATGTGACAAGTTAATGAGCAGATAGCTAAAGCAGTTGATAGCCTTAGGAGTCTACATCTCCACAGAGATGCAGATTTGCTAGGAAATTTTGCTTGGTTAGAGCTACCCCACACATGCTCAGAGTATCTAATGTATGCAGTTGTTAGTGAGCTTTTTCTACTAAAATGACATTATAATATTGTTGGTCATTCTCATGCACAAAGCTGAAGGCTTAGAAGAAAACTTGAAGAAATGTATGGAAAGCAGAGATCTTGAATCCCCTGAAGGGATTTGGAAGTTCCAAAACACTGAGCATTATTACAAGAGCTTGTTAGACAGTTATGAAGATACAGGAATGAATATTAGCAAGGTTTCAGAAGACTATGTACAGAGAGAAAGTAGATCATAGAGGTGGGGATGAGGAAAAGATGGAAGACTCAGGAAGAACACTTAGAAAATTAGCTGAAGACTGATGCAAACTAGGAAGGATTTTTAATTAACAAAAAAGAACAGTAAAAGTAGGGAAATAAGAGATTTAAAGAAAGGAGGCATAAAGAAGGGCTGTCGTGTTAAGGAGGTATCAATTATAGAGGGAATCCTTAGGACTGATCCCAGAGGACTGTGCTCCTATTGTCAGCTTGTACTTTTGGGTTACTTTACCTTATCAATTAAGATGTTACCCATAACTCGTTTTCACAGTGAACTTTATGCCAAAAACTGTCCCTCCTGCTCTTGAAATAGCAACCTGCAGGCTTGCCAAAGCATAGTTTCTTTTTGCAGGCCAAGTTCACCCAAGTTTGTCCTCCAGCTGCAGCTGGCTGTTTCATTTCTAAAGAAGCTCAGCTGGGTAGTGTCCACTTATTATGGCTCAGCACCCTCCTGTCCTGTAAGTGCAGCATCCACACCTTAGTGCATCAGGAAAGTGTTACAGAAAAACACTGCTGGTGAGTGTTTGGAGAGAAATTTATGTAGAGAGGCTTCATCAGCCTTGGGTCTCCTCCATGCTGTCTGTCTCACGTGTTCCAAGGGGAAAGAGTGCCTCAAGATAACTTCTTTGCTCCTCTGGGAGAGGCAGAAACTGCTTTGGGACTCCTTGGTGGTTCACCCATTAATGGAAAAAACATGAAAAAACATGACCTGGTCAGTCAAAAAGCTGACCAAAGCTCAGTAATTTCTTTTTGTACACTAGCAGCGACCAGTGAAGGAACCAAGGCAAATGTAGCAATTCAGGGCATCTTTTTCACCCTGGCAGCATGGACTTAGCTTCTTTTCCTGGGTTTATGGCTCTGAGAAATAAATTTCAGGCCACTCTTCATTTCTATTTAATGCTATTTGTGTGAAGACTGTCTCTGGAGTCTTGTATTAGCTTAACAGATGGAGCCAGGGCAGAGATTCATACTGTGATGCTTATTTATTAATACAGCTTTTCCTGAGACAGGGAAAAAATATGTTTTTGTAGGAAACCTTTTCCCCTTTTCCTGGAATGGAAAAAGAATGACATCTGGACCTCTCCTATTCAGCTGTGCTTGGGATACATATTTTCCCCAGATATGTATTTCTGAATCTCATGATGATCTGGTTGCTTAGAAGTAGCTCCAGTAGCCAGCTTCATTTTCCCACAGAAATCCCTTTGAGTAAAACAGCACTTTTGTTCTATGTCAGTGCCCTGCTTCTTTTTTGATCTCAAGAAACTACTGCTCTTGTTCATCTATCCAAAAAGTATAGAAAAACACAGAAGAGTAAAAAATTTATCAGGGGTAGTTTTTGCTCAACGGGTGCAAATTTGACTGTTGTCTGTGAGAAAGGGGCTTGAAGTAGGTGGAGAAAGATTTAGATAGGCAAGTGATTCAAATTATGCCATTTATTTCTTAATGTTTGTTTTAGGAAATGTAGAATAAAGGAACATTGCTGCAAGAGCCACTGTGAACTCACCCTTCCACTCCTCAGACCCTGTGAAAAAGATGGAAATGTCCTCTTTGGCTCTTTTTTTCCCCCAGGCAACCCACCCTCCCCCTTCTGACTGCTATTCTGCATCAGTGAGGTTTAAAATAAGCCAGAGGGGTAAAGGCCCAGAGTCAGGGGACACTGAAAGGGTAGGGAATAGGGAAAGAAGGACAACGCAGAGGCTTCATTTATGGGTAAAAATCAGATGAAAGGGAAACCTGGAAATTTTTGATATTTTCTTCCCCTTGGGGCCCAATTTACCAGCTTGGTACCACTGTAGAAAGAAAATGATTAATCAGGAGCACGGTATCTAACAGATCCCATGGAGCACAAATCCTGGGCCAATGACTAGGCCAGTAACTTGACTTTGCAAAGAGCACCAACAACCATTTTACCAGCCCCCAAAATTTGTGGCCTGTAGAATAGTAGAATTTTGGTATTTAAGGCCAAGTGTACGAGCAAACTTCAGCCACAGAGCAGCCCTCACTGCCTTATGCTTTGCATGCTCATTTTAGACTGTGGGCCAGCATGGGTCTGAATCTCCTCTCAAGCCTGTGGGAGTTCAGATCCTGATGCATAAAAACCCATTTAAAAAAAAGCAATTTTAGGGTTGGCAGATGACAGTTATTCAATTGGCATGTAGAAAACAAAGGTGCTGCCTTGTGGAAGCCCAGCTGGCTCCATCTCACTGTAATTTATAACTGAGATTAATGGAAATGCTTTCATTACTACTAAAAACTGGTGACCAGTTCTGCTCTGTTAGTTGTTCCAGTCAGAAATTGTGTGTACACATGGAGCAGACTGCTCCTTGGATTGGTACTGACTTCAGATGCTACTTAAATGACCCTCTTGTCCCAGTTTGATTGTTCTTTTACTTTTTATTTTTTTCCTGGGGCGAAGAGAAGGGGAATCAGGGGAACTGCACAATGCAGGAAAACCAGCAGCTTTTTCTCTTTCCTATCGCATGCAATATTTCACAGGTGCATTTTTTCTCCTCTGAATGTGTTCAATAGCTGAGTCTCCAAAGTACAGAAATCAGAATCAGAAATCAGAAAACATTTTTGAAAAGCCAACTGTATGCAAAGAAATGCTGAGGTATTTCTTTGCTTTCACCTATGTAATGTTGTATTTCAAAGTGTGGCAAAGTGTTTTGACATCAGCAGTGGTCTAGAAAATCTGTGAGGCTGATACTGGGCTGATGAGAGGATCAGAACAACATCCTGAATGCCAGGGAATCGTGTAAGGGTCCATAGGTTTCTTTGCACATCCAAAAATGCCAGGCTGATCTCAGTGGCCTCTCTCTCTGCCCCTCTGTGAGACAACTAAAGCACAAATCTTGAACTCTCAGCTGAGTAAAGTATCATTTGGACAATGTCAGGTCAGCATGTGAAGCCTCCATTAGTCTGTGCAGCTGGAGATTTGCTTCTGTCTGTCTCAAACTGTGCCCTTTCCTAGTGTTAGTTAAGGTGATCCTGGACCCCTTAGAGTGGTGAGATGTATTTCTGCAGGTTTTAAACAAAGTACTCTTGACCTCATCAGCAGGATATGCTCTCAGTTATTCAGGGTTCTGCAGGAAAAGAGCGTAAGTCAGAGGATGGAGTGACATGCATAATGCAAATAATAAATAATTTAGGCCAAAAGAATAAATCTGGTGTGGTAATCTTTGAAGAACACATAAGAAGATCTCTGTTGAGACCACAGGAGTGTTGAAAGGCCAGCAGGCTTGCTAAGGCCTGACCTAGCTCTGCTTCACATTTCTCCAGGACACTCTGCCACATCTGCAGGCAGCTGGGGAGAACTGGTGGTTGCACCACCCAAGAAATACACCTGATGGTCCAGGACAATCCATGAGGACAATGGCCACTGCTAAGGGAGGTAGTCAGGAAAAGCCTAGAGCATACCAATTGGTTTCCCTCCTCTCATGCACTGCAGCATCTCATTGTAATTGCTTATCCTACAGGAAAATGTTATAATACTGTGGATGTGCAGCATCCAGAGCCCTGATGGCATTGATGACAAACAGAATCCACGTAGAAACAAGTGGCTTTGAGAAGAGGAACAATACCTGTCTTGTGCCTATGCTCAGCGACGTAGATTTTTTTCTGAAAGCCTGGCATTCTTCCATGCTCAGCAGCCCTTAATTCCTTTAGAATAATTTTCTGTACTTTTCTGGGATATGAATATAAATGGCATTTCTTGATTCAGGGCATTGGGACAGCTCCACATCGATTCAACACACAAATCCATTGTAAACAGTGTGTCTGCCAGAGCTCATGTGTGGAAGTTCCTCTTGGTTGCACCTGGCCTTTCACTGTTTTATGTTAAGAGGGTTGACAGAGAAGTGTGTGTGCCCTTAGCAAGATGGGGACCATGCTGCAAAGCAGCCTGGCAATTCATGTAGCAGCACTCATGCAAGACTTCCACTGCCTCAAAGAGCCATCACAAAAGTTGGGTCACTAGGTGTTCTTTTATCATATTTTTGGAAAAAAACCCTAATGCCTTTATTAGGTTTTAACAAGAATTGTTTTTTTTTTTTCTATCAACACAAACCTAAGGATGAAACCAACTAAAAGCAACAGAAGTCTTTTAAGGGCCTCCCTAATTATTTCCATCAGTTTGAAAAACAAGCCAGCAAACAAAATAGTGTTGAGGCCTAAAATGAGGAAAGTTGTGAGAAATAGCACTTACTGTATTGCATATTCTGCAAATATTGTTTACAGGGAAAAAAGAGAGAAAATAAGGTACCAACTCACCTGATCAATACAAACTGTTAAAACTGCCCTATTTTTCTCTTTCAGCTCCTTTGAAAGGCAATTATTTTATTCACTTTCACAGTTGATTTCCTTACCTAAGCTATCTTTTGGATTCTTTTATGTAACAGCAAGATAAAAATATCCCAATATTAAAAATTGTAGAGCATGATTTTACGTGTCAGATAATGTGTAACTGAACAGTCTCCCCTGTCTTCATCTTAGACTTTTTGTTGAAGGTGTCATTATTGGCTGGATAATTGCCCAGTGTCAAATACAAGTTGTTCTATGAGCAGCAGAGCTAATAAAGCCTGCTTTACCACAATCTTTGTGCCTTTTGTTCCTTAATTCCCTCTTATGCATGCAAAGTTCATTGTAAAATGCTTCCCACAGGAGAGGCCAAGTGTGCTGTGCTCTTCAGTTTCTTTTGCCCATTGCTTTTCTCCAAAACTTGTAGGACTCCAGATAGGTATGAAGTGATTTCCTCTCCTTTTCAAATGTGACTGAAATGGCTCAATGGCCTACAAAAGCATTGGGGTTGCCAGGAAACACTAGGCAGAGGCTCATCCCCAGACATCATCCCCAGACTAGCACGTTCCTTATCAAATTAGCACTGCTGTTGGTGCAAAGTGCTCTCCTGGCACCACCTGAGATGCATTCTGCTTAGGCAGAGAGCTGGGTGTGCCCTGATATTTGCCTGATGGCCAGTTATTTATGTCCTGAATAACTATGTGAGTTTTCTTTCACATCAGCAAGGATGACACACTTGGTAACTCAGATTCACTTTTTTTTCTTCCTAATACAGAATTAAAGCTATATGCAGTGTTAAAGCTGCTCTCATGATTTTAGCAGATGTGAGTTTCAGTATTAAGAAGATCCAAGTTTTAAATTTGTCTAAAAACATGAACAATATGTTAATTTGGGAAAAATACCAGCTGACTGCAAATAAGAAAAAATAAGAAGATAAAATGAATCTCCTGGATAATTTAGGGTCTAGGGTTTTTTAAGCTAGAGAGAATTAACATGTTTTGGATTTCTTTTTCTGGGTTTTGATGCCTTTAGGAAGACTTGCCAGGAGCTCTTCATTTGAGAAAGCACAAGCAGTTGCCCTTTCATTTCTTCTATTTGTGAATATTGAAGGGTTACTTGGAGAAACTGTGCAGCTGCTGATGCCATGGCCAGTGACAGGGCTGCTGGGTCCTTCTGTGGCCTCAGGCACGAGGAACGCCTGCAGATTTTGGAGCAAGAGAAAGGGACTGCATTGCTCTGACGGGCACAGCAAAGGCCTTATCTCACAGAGGGTTAGCACAGTGGGGCTCAGCTGCCTCAGGCTGAGCTTTAGGATCCAGCTGTGAATAGGGGCTGAGGTTTTACATAGCAGCCTGATGCAGTCCTGGCTTCCCTAGCAGCCTGGCAGCTGGCTGCAGCAAAGGAAAAGGGACTTTGGCCACACACTTATATGCTGCTGATATACAGTGAACTCATTTAAAGCCAGAGGAGAAATTCTGCTTAAAGACCCTGAGACATAAGATAGTGGCCTTTGTTTGCTTTGACTGAAGCAGAAAATATTTTTTTAAATGATAGTGCCTTTTATGAACAAGAGTGCCTGTAAGTCCCCTGGGACTTGGAGGATCAATGTCTACAATTTCTTCTGTTGGAGGCCACCTGAGAAGAAGTTTGAGGTGCATTGACCAAGTGATAAACACAAGACAGGCAGAGATATTAGGCATATAGAAATGATCAGTTTACAGGATGCAGAAATCCAAACATTTCTCCTAAAGTTAGAATAAAAGGAAATACTTAATTCTGCAGTCACTAGCTTGGCTTTCCTGTCTGGGAATAAATCCCAGATCTTCCCAGCAGTCAGGAGGGAGCAGCTGCCAGGGGTGAGGAGGCTGCAGAGGCAGACATAAAAGCATGGAAACCAAGCTTTGCTGGTGCTGGAAGGGGTGAGCAATGTAAAATGTTCTCAAACAGAAAATCACCAGGTCAGGCCTGACTTCTGCAAAGCATCAGAGCCCTGTGTGAGGAAAAAACCCTTTGCTAAACCTCTCCCTTGGATAGTTAACTCTGAGCCACACATATGACAGGTAAACCATGGGGTTATAGATTGTGTAAGCATGCCAGCTAAATCTTCAGTGCCACCCTGGAAAATTGTGCTCTGAAGACCACCATGAAGAAAGCAGCAATGTGTGCAGTAATCAATATCCTGAAGATTGAACTCTATACAGTATTTTGTTGTGTTGGTGAGGGGCTATCATGTTTACAAATAGAAACTTTTGGATTATTGAAATTACTTTCTACTATGTATGCTACCAAGATTCTTCACCAATCAGAATTTTTTCCTCAAAAATAACCCTCTCTAAAGATTTTATCCTAGCCTTGAAAATAGTGGTTCAGACCAGGGGTAAGTTTGTGCTGGAGAGGTGAGGTCTGCTGTTGCTGTGGCATCATGTGTGCCTTTGTGAAAGCACACTCAAGCCAGTGAGAGTGCATCTCAGCAATGGCATTGGGAACCTCACTGGTGGGGAGCAAGGCATGGGAGTGATACAGGACATTCTGCTTGCATCTGCTCAGCTGGCCCATGTAAACAAACAGGGCTCCCTGCCTGCAGAATGAAGACCTTGACAGAAACCATAACGCTCAACTTTTTTACAATGGAACTACAACTGAATTGTGGCTGTGAGTTGAACATATTTACAAACCAAAAATATATTAATGCTTTTTATTTTAAGGATCTTGACTCCCCATGCTGCTTCCTTCTCTGTCTTATGCATTTTCTTTAATTCTTGCTTTATTTTTGCCTCTCCATACTTTGCAGGCACATTCTTTCCAGTGTGCTTTCCATCACAATTTCCAGAACAGACTTCACCAGTATCGTTCCCCTTTCTCTATTTTAGAGGATAAAAAACTAAATCATATTTCACATAGTGTTTCCATTTGAGACCTGCTGTAGAAAGCAGCAATGAGAAGCTACTCAACCCACCGGGAAGGTACTGTTTAGAGCCCATGACCAAGTTGTATTACTGTGCTGGAAACATTTGCCATGTTCTCTGAAGAGATTTCATTTTCTATAGTATTCTCACTTCCTAGCAGCATGCTATTTTGAAATAATTTCAGGTTCTTCTTGTTGCACTATGTAATAGTGGAAAAAAATGTTTTTCAACCATCTAGAAACTACCAAAGGTTATAATAATGATGGATCTATGCTCCCAAATGTAAACCCAGATCTTAATCTTTCAAATACTTACCTTAGTAGTGTGAAATTTGTCAAAGAAAGCTTTTCCTTCTCTTGTGTATATTTTAATTCAAGCTGTGGACTTAAATACACTTTTTAATTAATTACAAAAATTCTGTAAGATTTTCTTTCAGCCTTATGGTCTCCTTAGTATAACATACTTAATTAACAGCCAATTGCAGGATGAAAGTAAGCTCCCTCATGCACAAGTTCATTTGGAAGCAGAGTCTGATCTACTACATTTTTATCTTATTGACAAAAGAATTGCCAAGAGTCAGGCTGCTCTTAGATTGCAGAGTGCATTTGTTATGCTTGCAGCCAAAGGAAACATGTTAGTTGTAAATGGAGATCTTACCTGAGAAACTGTTAACATAATAAATATGGAACTTTGTGTCATCATTTGTGAAATTATTTATCTAAAGTTTTTCATTCCTTATTGTTCCTAAAAGAAAATACAACATTTTGTATTAAACAGTGTAGGTAGAAATCCTGGAGAAGAGATCTTCCAAGCATTTGGATTGATTGGCATTAGTCCTTTTGAAGTTAAATCTGGCAGGATGGGGAGGGAGCAGAGTTTTGAAAAGTCCATCTGACATCACATATTGTCACTATAGAAAGAGAGGGTTTTACTTCACCTGCTTTTATTGAGTAAAAAAGATGATTAAAAGAAAAAATGTGAGAAAACCATTGCTTAAAATGTTGAAATGCTTATGTGATTATCCCACTAGGCATAGTGTAATAATAGGATTGGTTACCAGAAATACTTTCTCTTTTAATGCAAGTAAAACACCTGTCAAATTCTTTTAGCATCTTATACAAACACTCATGAAAATTTCAATAAGAAGACAAGGAGAATGAAGAGGATAAAATATATATGTAATATAGGTAGGGCTTGTTTCACAGTGGGAGAAGCTGGAAGAATAGGAGGTGAGGTGGAAATATTCAGTATTTGGGGTTAGAGAGAGGCAGATACCTACTGATTGAATGTGGTGTGATTATAACTGATTGATTAAAAGCTGTGAATGTGGATCTGGCATGCAGATGGAGGAAAACCCTCTTACAGAAGATGCTGACAAAGAAAGAGCTGTTATTTGGACTGGAAAATGTAGGTTTCTCAAGCTATAGACATGTTTTCGTCAACAACAGTGAGTTTGGAGTGGAACAAAGTATAATAATGAAGTATAATATTTGATGTGCTTGCTACAGGTTTTAGCATAGCAGCTCAAGAATAATGTCTCAAACAACATGAAAATGGAATTAGCTCTGACAAGCTTACCAAACTGCCTGCCAGCAGCCAGGTGGGGTTTTTAAAAATTGTTTTATTGGGTTTTTTTCAGGATGATGATATTTGGAATTTGGACAAAAATACTTGGAATTGCAAGACCATTAAGTGTCCTGTATAGAAAAGGAAGCTGTCCCTGGCAGAAGGTGGGGAGACAGCTCTGGCTGAGGCTACACACAGAAGGCTTCAACACTGGAATGTCACAGGCTTCATGGAAGGCTCTGCAAGAGGATTTCAAATAGAAAAAAATAGTTGGTTAGGATATGGGTCAAGATATTCTAATGGCTCCAGAAGAATGGAACAAAACCCTGCTGTTTAGGAGTTGGATTGCACTGAAGAGCTTTGATAGCACTTTTAGGAAAAGCTGCAGTGTAGAGCAGCTGGCTCAAGTTTAGGACTGAACCTGTTTACTACTCAGCCAAGGCGTGAAAGCAGAGATGCTTGACAGAAGAGTGTTTGTTGGCTAAGGAGGTACAGCCTTGCTCCCTGGAGCTATATGTGTACAAAGAGGGACAATATGCCTGTGTGTCATAAACACAAGGATTCACATTATGGTGCTCAAAATGGAGGCAGATGCAGGAGCAGCAAAGCTCTTGACTTTCAAGGATCCAGAAGGCAGTGGATAAAAGCCCTAGGTCAAGCTTAAAGTAAATGAGCATAATTTTACAGCACCAGAGCAAAAAGCAAAGCTTAAGCAGCCTTTCTGTTACGGTAACTTATCCAAGGGTACTTATAGGTAAAGGTAATGAGATAGATATTGGATTCAAACAAATATGCTGGGCATGAGGAACGCTGAAAAGGAAAATGTTGAGCTGTATTTAGTGCAGCCACATACAGATAAACTAATTTTTGAATTCCTCAAATCTGAGTTTGAGGTATATGTGCCGCAAATGTCTGGCAAAAAGTATTTGGATAAATTGTAAAAGGGGAGCATAATTGCATCTGTGGCATTTATGAAAAGGGCTGCACTGATTGCAGGCACTCCAAAGAGTGATGGCAGCTTCAGGTGCTGTGGGTGCAATAAAACAACTGTAAATCCCAGCTGATATGAATCAATATCTTCTTCCTAAATCCATTCATTTGCAGAACCTGGTGGCTGGGCTGAGCTTACTAAACTGTGCTCACTTTGTGTGTCTTCAGAGTGAGAATAGGAACTAGAACTGAATACATTTCTAAGAGTGAATGTACATGAGAGACTATTTCAGTGTGAGCAATTACCCTATAGCACAGTCAATGCATTTCCTCATATCTAAGAGTAATGGATTCATGACTTCCAGTATAACATTGCTGCCTGGTGTTTTATGGCACGGGAGTAAAGGAGTCTGACTTTTATAAAATTGAGATGGAAGTCCCGCATTTTGCCTCACCTCAGGAAAATATGAAGTGTGTGTGGATAGAAAAGGGAAATACACTTCTTGAAGAAGAAATGCTGTTGCAGGGAAGAATAAGCAGTTGTACCAGGTGCTGGATGTTGGATATTCTTTCTGGCCAGAAATGGCACATATTATAAAGGAAGTTTTCCTGTAAAATTAGCTGAAGCAGTATCAGTTATGAGTTGCCAGCACAGTTGCTTTTGCTTGAAGGTCTACAAAATACCTTTGAAGTGTGACAGATATTTATACAGCAGAGGATATTTAAATTGGCCTCACGTTGGATAACAAAGTACTTTGTACATGCTCTGAGAAGGGCATTATACAAAGGCAATAGGAATCCATCAGTCCCAGAGACTATTCCAGCAAAGAGATGCTTATACAGTGGGAAAAGGTTTGATTTCCTTCAAGTAGACTTAGCAAAGGACTCAAGGTGAAAATGGCAAATAGAAAAGAAGGAAAAAAAAAAAAAGACTCACTCATAGTCTGGACCTCGTTTTGCTGCATAGAGGAGATAATGCTGATACATGACTGAATGGAGGGAGAGAGAGGTAGTAAGCCAGTATGGCAGAGCAGATACTGGGAGGGGTGACATATTTAGAAGTGGAGGAAAGGAGAGATAAGAAAGAGGCAGTTTAATAACTGCCTGCAGATGAAACCAGAGGATAGTTACGGAATATGCACACTGACATTATTGAAAAATGGTCACAGCTTTCATAAGCTGCAAGACGGAACAAGGATGTGGCACTGGGAAGTAATAAGCATGAAGAGATGAGAAGGCATGTTTGCAATCATCGTGGGAGCCAGGGAAAGCAGCCTCATGCTTATCACCTCTCCCAGCACATCTCCACAGATTTCTGTGCTTAGCACAGGCACACTGGGCAGGCAGGGCTCTGGTTGGGAATGCATCCCCTCTGCCTTCCTAGGGAAGGCCCTACAGTGTATGGAAGTGCAGGTCGATGTGGATGTGTGTCTTGAAAGGGGAAATATGGCCAGCCACTCTGCCAGGCAGTGCCATGCATAAAGGGATGAGCTTGGGTCCTTCCTAAGGGACCTGGCATTCCCCAAAAGCTGCAGCTCTTTCAACATCATATGGATGCAAGGAAGACTTGAACACAGACCTTGCAAATATATTTTTCATTTTAGATGCAGAACTAGATTAAGAGAGGGATACTTGAAAGTAATGGCCTCAATAAAAAAGCAATAATAAGCAGTTGAAAGAGCAGTTTCTCCTCTGACCAAGTGCCCCACAGTAGTTCTGTACAGCTAACCTGTGGGGTTTTGCAGGCAGTAATGTTTTCTTGAGAGACAATCACCAGCAAATGCTGTGTTAAGCCCCAGACTGCTTGCTCTGCCCTTGCATTTTGGCAGCAGACTTTCTGCTAGATGAATGATTTGCAGAGCAGCTTTGTGGACTGGATTTGTGAGGATGATCTGGTTTAAAAAAAAAATAGCTGAGGGGAAAAAGAAAGTTATTTTTAACCCAAATCGGTTCATTATTCATGCTTAATGGGAGAGCTTTACCAAGTCAGGAAGGCACATGCAGGCAGGAAGCACACTGCAGAGCAGGGCATGGTCTCAGCTGCTTCAGGTGGGGCTGTGGGGCCGGGGTTTCAGCCTCTGCTGGGAGCTCAGCCTCTGCAAACAGGGCAGGTTTCACTCTGCTCCAGGGCTTTTGGTTTTACAACTCATTTTTCTGGATTTGAACTGGAAAAGGTAGCTGTTTAAGGCTGCTGCTTTCCCAGGAAAAGTACTCCCACTTTTATTTTTTAAGAAAAATCCCTTCCCTTCCCTTCCCTTCCCTTCCCTTCCCTTCCCTTCCCTTCCCTTCCCTTCCCTTCCCTTCCCTTCCCTTCCCTTCCCTTCCCTTCCCTTCCCTTCCCTTCCCTTCCCTTCCCTTCCCTTCCCTTCCCTTCCCTTCCCTTCCCTTCCCTTCCCTTCCCTTCCCTTCCCTTCCCTCCTTCCACCAAGGAAGGAGGAGTAGAAGGTAAAGGATTTCTGCATTCTGACCCTCTCACAGCTGCCTGGGGTAGGCTGGGGTCAAGGCTTATAGGGTGAACAGCAGAAAGATCATGCAAAAGTAAAATCCTGGCTTTTAAATCCATAATTATCACGTTTCTTTATAATTTAGGGTGTCACCATTGTGCTACACCATCTCCTTGTAGCAGTGGGATGACCAAGCACAACAGAGATGTGCCCAGCTTGGAAGGAAACAATGAGAACGATGGATTTGCTACCACAAAGGCACTAACCAAGGCAGGCTGAGGCACATCCTGACTGAGGCCAGTCATCCTCCTGCCCATGGATGTCTTTTGTAGGAGAAAGCAGTCCATGTTTCTCAAGCCTTGCCACAGCTCCTGAAGTACATAAATTGCTTTCTCCTCTTCTTTCCTTTATCCCTGTGAGATTACTGAACTGAGAGTCTGCCTTCTCATAATGAGGCCAGAGTACATTGGAATTATCATCAGGGCATCAGTTAATAAACAGATTTATTAACTGATTTAAGCAGAAGTACAGGCAAAGAGCTGGCAGGGGTGGTGCGTGCCAGGCTGGCACAGGGCAGCAGTGGTCCCCTTCTGCAGCGGGGCAGGAGGGTGCAGCTCCTCTGCCTGCCTACTGCAATTAAACTAAATTGCCTGGCTCTCTTATCCTCCCCCCTGCCTCAAAAAGCCAGGGTATAAATTGCTGTCAGGATGTGGCTGCTAATGAGACAGAGCTGCACAGTGTCCCCTCTGCTGTGCTGGAGGAGGGTGAAGCGAGAGAGGGGGGTGCATCCACGTGGACAACAAAATCTCAAAATCTCACAACTGACTCTAAGGGAAAGCCATCAGTTCTTATTTATTACTTGACTGGCTGTAGCAAGGCATTAAACAGTTAACACTCATCATCTCAGGAGGAGATAGGACCAATGTAAACAGAAGCATTATTTACTTGGTATTCCTTTTTTTATTATTATTTCATGCAGAACTTTTAAGGTTGCTTATCAGTAAGGTTGCGCAACATTTTCCTTTGGGAAAATCTGTTTGCAATTGCTTCTAGCAATTCTTAACCATTTGGAATGTAATTTTCCACACCAGATAGTTGGCTCAGACCAAGTAGGTTTGGAATATTTCCAAGACATTGTGGTTTATAGGGTTTTTGTCCTTTTTTTTTTTTTTTTGAGGCATTACCTGGGGAACATGCATTCTTTTGTCCATGCTAAAATTTAAAATTTTAAAATGTGTTGAAACGGGAAGGTAATATTTCCTGTCCCATGGTGATCTGCCAAGATCTGGCAATATGGAAAAAATATTTTTAAAAAACTTTGGAAAAAAAATTTTAAAAAATCAGAACTGAGCACCGTCCTTCCTCTGCCAGCTCAAGGGTAATGGGATGTTGTGCTCTGAGAGTAATTGAGCAAATAATTATGTGCTGTTTGTTTGCTGAGTCTGCGGTTCAGTTTTCAGGACAAAGCTTGAGGATTTCTACGCGTGTTCATGTGGCAAAAGTGAGACCAGGTTATTAGATTCTGCTCCCAATGCAATAAGGAAATATTTTCCTTTGAATAAGAACTGCAGGGTTTGGCCTTTGAGTGTGTAACTCAAACCTCTCCGTCTCTAATACAGGATTGTATTTATTTTTGACAGACCTTGGGCAGGAAATAAAACCATGGAAATCACCTTTCACTCTTCCAGAAAAACACATCAATTAGACAAAAATAATAATTCCTATAGAACGTCACATGTCCAGGTATTCCTCTAGTTGCAATCTTGTGGCATTAGCAATGCACATAAAATCTTGTGTTTTCTTCTGTTTGGATGAAGGAACCTAGAAACAGTGACAGTCTATTTATTTCTTTATGGTTGCTGAACCTCTATTAAGAGGTATTATTCACAGTGCTTGATTTTTCTGCCTTTACATCCTCACATCCATGGTTACTGTTTGATTAAACTTTGATCAAAGAAAAGACAAATTATGTTGTTAGTTATTTGACCCTGTGTGGAAAGGGCTTTGTGGGTAAATAAGTCAATTCTAATTCATACAGGCACAAATTTGAAATATTTTTCAAGTAGAATTCCCACTCATAGAGGAAAAATTAAAGTAGTTTTTAGCAGACTTATGCATGATATGGTCTTTTATTTTGTTCCTGGCAAAAACTTGTCATTGCTTGTTTGTTCATCTTTTGACTAGATCTGCCTGCTTGAAAAATGAAAGAACCCTCTAAGGCTGAAAAAGCACCCTTGTGTTCAGTGTTAGTGACATCAGGCAATCGATGCCTGATTAGAAAATCAAAGCCACTTCCTTTTCATTCTTTGAAAATGTTTGCTTATTTGCATCTGTTCGGGCTGAACATCAAAGGTGGGATAGGTTGGTTATGTCCCTGCAATGCTGAGCAACTTCAGTGTGCTAGAACAGAGAGAAGCGACCCCCTGGTAACAGCAGCACATGTGAGCAGCCCTGCACCCTTCATATGCCCCTATATACATATTGTCCATATTGGGCATCTCAGATTGGACCAGCTGAGAAGTGCTCAGATGGATTTGAGCAGCAGCAGCATATTTTTCTGATCCATGGGGAGCCAGCTCAGGTTCAGTGTTTTGCATTGTTTGCAAGGCTTCATCGGGCAGCAGGGCATGTGTCCAACAGCGCCAAGTACACGGTCAGGGAGGGATTCCCTGGGGACTTTGGAGTCCTTCCTCTGAGGAGACCTGTTTGAGTCTTTGGCTGTGCCTTTAGAAGTCCATCTTACAGTGGGACATGGCTGGTTCTTACAGTACAGGGATGAATGGGGCAGTTTCAGACCAGCCTAGGGAGTGACAGAGGGATTGCATGTAGTTTAACAGGCAAATGTAGCTGGGGACAGGCTGTGGAGCTCAGTGTGGGAGTCATGACAAGTTTGGTTTTAGAAGCCTGGGATATTCATCACAGTATTTTCACTGGCAAGAGCAGAGGAAACTCCTGTAAAAGTAAGGAGTATGGGACCCCATTACAGTCAATGCTGTATGCACAGGGCTGTGCCAAGCTGGGTGGAAAAGAGGGATTCTCATTTGTTTTATGGTGCCTGAGAAGGCTAGAAAGAAGTGTTAAATTTGGTTAAAACCAGGAAGCTCAGAAAAAGCAGAAATAAGAAATTGAGGTAAATGCTTCTACTGTGACAAAATTAGCCACAGTCAGGAGGATTGCTTGAAATATAAAGTAATCCTGGAATAAGCATTGCAAGAAATTAGGGAAAAGTCCTTCAAAATAATGTGGAAAATGGGACAGAGACAGAAAGTAAGGTCTTGCTTAAGCTGAAGCAGTTAACAAACTTGATAGTAACCCAGCTAAAACTTGGAGCCATGAAGTGCACAGGAGTTTTGGAGTTTTATACACATAGATTATTGTGACAATACTAGGAAAACTAGAAACAAACAACCTATTTATCTGCAAGGGGAAAGAGTGAGTGGGGATTTCGAGTCTGCTTAAAAACAGGAAATTGAGCTAGGACTGTAGGCCTGTGTCAAGTAAGAAAGAACACTTGACAGACAAACAGTCGATCTGGACTTCATTAAAAGTGAAAAATGTACAAGATAGAAATGCACTTGAGAACCATATGGTTTGTGGCAAGTTATGATAGCTCCCTTGATCCTTACACAAATCAGGAAACAAATGCTTTATTCACTTTTACATAACAAGCTGAGATTCATTAATCATCTTCTCCAACAGCAATAGAAGACAAAAGTATGTTGGAGGTGTCTCAGATTAATTACAGCTGAAATTTGCTATGAATTCAAACACAAGAAAGTTGTTAAGATATGATTATGATATGAACAGGCGACTCTTGATCTTTCTCCTTTGCTCCTCTGTCCAGATTAGCTATGGATTATTTCCCAGGGATAATGGACAATGGCATTTAATTGCTTAAGAACTAACTTGTGGGGTGACTCAAAAAATTAATCAAGCAGGGCCAAGCCCTCTAGCACCCTCAAACCATTAATTTTTAGTACCACATGTGATATTGTATCCAGCTGTCCACATGATGAATTTCTCTCTTCATGCAACCAGAGGCAGTGCATTAGGAGGAAGGAGAATACTGCAGAATTTAAAAAGGGGAAAGCCCCCATCAAGAGGCCATTTTAGTCTAACTGCAGAATGTAAATTGAAGTGAGTGGAACTTCATAATGCTCAGCTAAGGACAGAAATGTATCATACCAGTTCTATCACTGAATCATTAAAGTCATGCTTTTTTCCTCACTTTCTCCTTTTCCCAAATCTAAGAGCATAAACTTGCTAAACTAACAAAAATGCTGCACAGTCAAAAATGTGTCAGAAAGATGTCTGGATTACCTGTGTAGCTACTCACCAGTTTTGGCCATCAGGAACTGAAAGAGGAAGAATAGGATTTAATTTTAGAGACTTTGACTGATGTTAGAACTTCTTGAAATTTATGCAACTGCAAAGTACTTTATTAAGCCTCTAAGCTTCCCACCCAGGTGTCATGCAATTCAGTTGCAGATTCTTACCAGATGGATTTGCAAGTATTTCTTGTTGGTTAGCCAAAGGAAAATGACGGAACAAGTCAGTTCATAAAAATGGCTTAGGCTGATTGTGCTCTTCCTTTCACACCATTGCTGGAAAAATGTGGGAGAGAGAACAACTGAGAAGTAGATAGTAAATCATTCTTAATGTCAAATAAGGAGTTGAAATAAAGATAATGAGAATTCTTGGTAATTACTATCCTCTACTCCAAGAGTTTGATGGTTATAGGCACCTGGAACCACAAAATAAGTACATTGAAAATACACTTACAAGGGCTACTCTTGGCTTTCTGGAACAGGGCCTTCTCCTGCTTCATTGCTCATTCACTTTTCTCCATCCTCCTAGGAAACTTTTGCAAGTTCCTCCACTTCTCTCTGCCATATCCTGATTCACCCATGCTTAACACTGCACTTAGGTCTCTGCTTCTTTCCAGCTTCCTGAAAAGCTTTTGGTCCTTCCTTCCAAACTCAACACTTGGATATGCTGCGAAAAATACAAGAATGGTCCTTAAGGGGACATTGCCAACAGCTCCACAGCAGAATCAAAATGCTTTCTTTCTTCCTATATCCTAGCTCATGCTACAGCTGGGAGTAGGAACAGCTATATTTACAAATGGCGAAAAAAGTAATGGAGTTCTTCTGAAAATGAGATAAGACATGTGAGAGCTAGGACAATAAAAATTGCATATCATCCATGATCAGTAAAGAGAGACTTTCCATTATTAGAAAAAAATGCAAAAACACACAAATTGCACCAACTCCCCAGACACTCACAGCATATACACACGGGGCTCACATCCTATCACAAGGCCTTTGCCAGCATTGCAAAAAACATTGTAATGGCTTACAAAAAAAAGGGGAACCCCGAATTTACCACAGTGAAAAAAAGCCTCTTGAGAAAGTTTTTATTTTAGCTTACCCACAGTGAAGACTACTGGGTGAAGATTTTAGGAAAAAAAAAAACTTAACAGACTGTAGGAAATCTCAATGCAAGACCTCAGACATTTCCAGAAAATGGAAAATATTTCGACTTCCTGCAAATGAAAACTGATAATGCAGTGATGGCAGCTCAGATTGAAAGTGTATGATAATAAGGAATTCTTTCAGTGAATCCTGAAAGAAATCTTGAAAGAAACCCTGAAAATAGTGGATGTGGATGAAGAACCCAGAAAGGCATCTCCTCTCAGTTATCTGAAGCAAGATTATATGTAAGTGCTGTAACCTACTGGGTAGTGCTAACACAGGTATGTTCTGGACTGTGGACTACAGCACACTTATCCCCACCTTGGCTGAAACACAGGTTGGTAAAATCGCAAAAAGTTGCAGGATATTAGTTTTGAAAGATAATTAAGATTTGAGCAGGCTTTCCTAACAGACAAACATCAAGTGATGAGTTTGTACAAGGTTTTTAAATTAAATTTCTTCCCTGTTTTTTAAAATAACTTGATTAGAGGAAAGATGTATTTTGCTAAATTTATGGTTGAACTGAGTAAGAGTCTTGAAAAAGCAAGAAATTGGGTTTTGTAACTCAGGAGATCTCTTTATATTAATGGTTGTAGCCCATACATATTGGTAAACCATGGCATTTAAATAGATAAATGATTTCTAGTTGATGTATGGAGCCATGCTAAACCTGACAGTGAGTTGTCTTGAGAGCTCCTTCGTTTGGGTGGATGATGCACCCTGAAGACCTGAAGGGTGGACAGTGGGTCTGCTGATGTTTAAAGTGTAAGAGCTGCACCTTCTTTGCCTCATCTGGGGCTAATGTGGGGTGCTGTATGTAGAGGTGGCAATGGAGACCTTAGATCCAGAGGTCAAATAGTTGCTCTTTCAGGCCAAACAAGTCCCTTTGTGCCATAAAAACAGCAGGGGCGGGGAGAATACCAGCTAAGAGCTGACCTAACCAAAGCTGCCTGGGACTGAGGATGACTGGGTGCAGGTGAGTGTGATGGAGAACAAAGGGCATGGAAGGTGTGACCTTGAGAGGGAGCAGAGAGTTTCTTGGTCTCAGCACTGATGGAGTAATAATCAGTTGTGAGAGCAAGCACACTAGAGGAGGCAACTTCTTCTGCTTTGCTCTGGAAAGCAATCTCTGCACGCAGGGTTGCAATAAGGCTAGATTGAGAATAGTTCCGTCAGGTATAAATCTGTTCCTTCAGGTCCATCCCCGTGGCACCCATATGGAGGGGTTAACCACGTTCAGGTGAAATGAGGCAACAGTGCTTTCCATGTGTACCCAGACTACAAAACTATATATTTTTTGATGACTCTGTTTCTTTGTTAGAGATGAATATCTAAAAAGTGCTACACATACTGTGTGTGGCTGCCAGGACACGGAGAAATTTTCCCTGACGTGCCCCTCATGTGGTTTCCACATAATTTCTTGGGAGACTGTGTCCCTCACAGAGACAGATTGCAGAAGCTGAATACCTTATGAAGCCTCAGCAGAGCACCAAACATCTTTCCAATTACTTCACTGCATACACAATAATTATCAAAAAGAAGAATGAAAGCCTAAATGAAGTACAGAGGCCCTTGAAAAAATGCCACCTAGTAAAACACTGTGGCCTTCTCCTTTTCCTGTTGACTTGTCCTTTCATCTCAACATTTAATGCCCACTTCCTTTAAACACCTTTTATCCTAACCAACTCTCATAAATCACAAAGCTTCTTGAAATTCATTCTTGTTGACTGCCTGCAGCAGAAAGCTTTAATGTTTCATTCCTTATAACTAAGTAAGCTTTCTGTACTCTGCTTGTATTGCTTCAAGCAGTCAGGCAATGGTCACCTGCCCTGACAATGCTAAACTGGCATCTTCAGCCAGAAACAAAACAGACTCCATGAGTTTTGGGTGTAAGGAGTGTGAAGAACAGTCACAGTAAGACATGGTCTTTAAGGGAGAGGGCATTTCAGTAAACACAAACGGAGAATTTTGCCTCATCTGTCTGCAGACTGAGAAAGCTGCTTGATATTCTCCCTCCTCAGCAACAAATGACAGCACAAAAAGTGATCATGTTATTAATTCAGATGAATAGCACCACACATCTCTACATTATATAATTATTTCATTAAAGTGAAGGATCAGCTTAAAACATCATTAAAATCTAACCAGCCGAAAATAATATGATTCCACTGACATTTGATTTAATTAAAATCTGAAAGTTAGGAATATTGCAATAAGTATTAGCTCCAGAGAGTCTCTGGAAGAAGCAGCATCAGGTACCTTACACGTGCTTCTCAGAGAGCAGGGAGTAGAAGAAGGTGCCAGGAGTTCTGGGGAGCCCAACTCAGTAAAGATCAGTGAAGCCACCATTAGAGGTGGGCTGCACACAGTTTTTCTAAACATCCTCGAGTCAGTCAAGCAGGCTTTCCAGATTATCAGAGTAAGTTTTACTTGTTCAATTCAGTCTCAAGAGTCAAAGAACCAAATTGATTCTCTGAACTTTGAGAAATAACTGCTCCAATCCAAGCCCGCTGAAACCAAGACAAAGATACCCTGCTGAGTTCAATAGCTTGCTGGATCTCACCCAATGCAAGTAATTCCCTTTTTCTTTCTAAAGTGAGTTTCTTTTTCCTGTGGCAGCTTCACACAATATTTCCATTGTGGCTAGCTTTATTCAAACACTGCTCTTCTCTTACTTACAAGTTCAGATTTGTATTGTTTCCAATACTTAAATATTTTACATTGTCAGGATACTTTTCTCCATGGTTTCAGAGAGTGAACTGACCTAGTTAAAATTAAAGGTTGCCAGCATAAATTAGATTAGGATGGTCTAGTGGTCTGAAAAAGTGCTGTAACATGTTGTGCTCGTCTTAGTTTCCTTCAGTAAGAATAGCTGGGTGAAAAGAGTTATTAGAGTTACTTGGTTTACACTGTTAAAATTGCAAGTCTGATGATAGCCTATTAGGATGCAACATGACCAAATTATCAGCTATTTCAACTAGAAATATAATAATTCGGTTTTATTTTTAGTTATCAGATTTCACATTTCATTTTAAATGCGTATGAATCTAGTTAGTTATAAAGTAATATTGCTTACTGGCAGCAAGAATATTTCTACCTTCTTATGACTTTTTATACTGGAAACTCTCAAGCCTGAGATAAAAAAAAATCTTATCCCAAGCTCTGGAGATTCCAAACAGTGGATAACTTGCTCACCATACCTTAGCACAGGCCCAAAGTCTCTGTCAATGAGCTATGAATACAGCAGACATCAAAGAGTGATTAATGTTACCAGCCTCATCTCCCCAAAACATCTTAAGTCTGATTCTTTCTAGGCACAGTGCAAACACTTAGATGCTGAGCCACTTCTGGAATACCATCTGGCTCAGACTTCTTATGCTTGCCCTTAGACCTGTGGGGATTTTTTGCACAGTGAAAAGCAGACTAATGTCTCCCTAAGAAGGATATTGTCTCCTGTCAGTCCTATTGTTCCTGTAAATACCTCTCATCACTACTAAAAAAAGAACAAGAGGATAATGGATATTCACCCTGAATGGAGCCCAGAAGCACTTCACCCTGGGAGCTGCATCACTCTGCAGGCAGAATCCCTGCAAATATCAAAGCCAGTACTATTAACAATAATGCATAGATAATAATTAGTAAATAATTGATGTTGACATTGCCATTTGATGCTGTGTATGCCTCTGCTGCGTGTATGGCAGCTGAGTGGTTGGCTCCTCTGGTAAAAGCTGCATTGCTCTTTGGCCTGTTGATATCCAGCTGTCTGTCACTCCAATATCTAATGGATGGATGTGTAGTGATTGTTGTGCTGAGCTGCAGAATGCCAACACTCCTCTGATATGTGGGAGCAATTCCCCCCCAACTCTATATCAGACCATAACTCTTATCAAGCCAATTTTTTACACAGCTGCAGCCCGAAGAGACTCTTTGGATCCATTTTTCAATGTGTGAACTGCTATTGTTTTAAACCTATTTTCTGCTCTTTTGCATGCTTTGCTGTTTGCTACTAAGAATTCAGTCTATTGCTCAAAAATGCACCTCAGAATGGTTTTTGCATTTATTGTGGGATGGTTTTGTTATTTTGGGGGCTATGGCTGCATCTTAAAGGTGTATTGGGACACTTCAGATCTGTTATTTTGTTCCTTCCTGATGTATGGTCAGCTGCTGTTTTGAAAAGAGAGTAGGGAGAAAGGGATGGGATAAGTGAGGATGGAAAGGCATGTGACAATGAACAGGGAAGTAGTTTTCCTTGCTTTTTCTTTTGAAGCAACCAATCTTGTGTTTGTACCATTTCTGTATGGCTGCAGAAGAAAGTTTCTGCTTCTCTGTGCATTATGTATGTATCATCTTTGGTTTCTGCCTCAAGTGTTCCATGAATTTATGCTCCTGGGGTATCTCTGTGTGAATGCCATGTAGTTCTTACTATCAGAGAAAAGCACTAATGAGCTACTCATCCCTCTTAGCATCCGGCATTGTGGAAGAGCGGTTATTACAGAGTGCCTGGTAAGATTATCATCTTCCCTTGGCTTTTGGAAGGACCATTTTGTTTTCGTGCCCCTATCCTAGCAGTGCTATTTATCCCCACCATGTTCTGTCCCCTATGCTCCAGAGCTTTTTTTTCTAGAGCTGAACACAAATTTCCTCTTCTTCAATATAGCAAGCCTAGAAAATCCAAGTTTTCTTCCCTAAAACATAAAGACACCCTAAAGCATGCTCATAGGGGACTTTCTCAATCTGGGCTAGCTGGGAAAGGAAGCATTACAAGAGGTGGGAATGGGAGCACAAATACAGATTTTTATGAGGGGACTTGAAATTGACTGAGGGTAAGGCAAAAGTGTGCTAACACAAGGCAAGTTATGCAGTTGAGAAATCTAACATAGGTGAAAATAAAACAGCTTGAAAATTATTTAACAATGCAGAGCACACTGCAGCGGTTCAGAACAGCCAGGAAAGAGTGTCTGAGATAATAAATGCTGTAGTGGAGTTTAGGTAGGTATGAGATGTTTGTCCGTGCTGAATAGCATTAGCAGCTTGTTAAGGCCAAGCAAAAAATAAATCACTGACTTCAACAGACTTTACTGTTTACTAACTCCTTACATTCAGATTTACACAGTGAACCAGACTGCCAGAGTGCATCTTGAGTTAGTGAGCTGGTGCTCCTCAGCTGAAGGAATTATCTTGATTTATGTGATAAGCAGTATGCACTCCTAAAGAAAACCAAGGTAGTTTCCTCATGCAGGGCCTTACAAGGTTCAGTGCCTGCACACACGCTCCCTTTTGCACTTTTGCCAGGGAGGAATTCTTGGCTCTGGTCCTCAAGTTTCTTGAAGAAGTTATAACAGATGGGTTGGAGTTATTTATTCCTTTTAAGGGTGAAAAAAATCATACTATCTAGTATTTCCACTGAAGAGATCTTACACCTCCTGAATCTATAATCCTTAGGGCTTCTTTCTTCACTCTTGACATAGAAATCACCTCACTGCTCATATTCCAAAAACCCCAAAACCTTCTTGTCCACAGCCTTTCAGGATCCATTTAGACAGTGAGACCTATGCCAGCACTCATATCAGTACTGCATTTTGTGCTTGAATGGTTTAGCACTATGAAACTTCACTCTGAGACAAGTGCTTGAAAACTCTGCCCAGGGGACAAAGCCTACATTCAGCCTCCTGCATTCCACATACTAGGGCATACATTTGCCTTCCTTGACTCATCATCTCTCCTGAAAATTTCCTTGCCTGTCAGTTTATTACCTCACACAAGCATATCGTGGATAACCCTGTACAGAGTTTAAAGAACATGAGTCACGACTCTGCTGTACCTCATGCTGTCTATGTCAGCCAGCTTTGCAGATCTGTCTGCCCTAAATTTTTATTTAAGCCATGCCATCAAGACTGCTTTACAACTTTGGTTGGTAGTTAGATTTGTATTATTGAAGGGCTCCGGGTCACCCCATGAGCACACTTGCAGACCATCACTCAAGTGAGAAGGAAAGGTTACTCATCTACCACCAGCAGCTTTCTGTCTTCTATTTTAGTCCCTGAGGAATTTTCAGGAGGACAGGAGATATGCTTGATCTCCTCTTTTGGATTTGTATGCAACTGTGGTAGTGGAGCTGATAGAATTAGAAGTAGTAAAACATGGGAGCATATGGGCATGGAGATGGCACTGGGGGTACCAGTAAGTCAAGTATTTTCTGCCTTGCCATGGTAAGTGTGTGTGTGGGGGGGACTGTAGATGGAGACAGCACATCTCCAAGAAGATTGATGAAAGGTTAAATAATCTTTCTTTTAATAATGGCCCTCGTGAGGCTCTCTACAGTTACTACACCAGACTAAGTGAACAACATCATTGCACAGTTCTTTTAACAACCCTTGTATTTTCCATCACTGAAAATTATTTGTTTTACAGGTCAGATGCCCTATTAGTATTAGGATTTCTTGTCATTCTGACATCAATTGCATTTTATCCCTTGTGATTTCTAGAATATATTTAGTGTTGATTTTTTTTTCAGTACAGCAACAGCTTAATCCTCTTGCTATCTCATTACTATATGAGAAAATTGAGATTGCTTGGAGGACATTAGTTAATAAACCCGTTGCCTGTAATTCCCAGACTGTTGATGCATTTTTTCATCTTTACTTAATGGGATGCTTGTTTCCACATTGAAATATCCAGGCTCTAGCAGTGAAGAAATGCTACAGATAAATTCACACTGAAGGGGAAAAAATCCATCCAGAAATGGTTACTATTTTAAATGAAGAAAGAAAACCCTTATTAGGCAACTTCATCTTTTTGTTTGACTTAAAGCTGAAGTCTAAAACCTGATCCTTCACTTGCACTAGTTTTATATTTGTCTCATTGACTTCAGTGGAATTAATCCTAATTTACACTGGTATGAGAAAAATTAGATTGCTGAGGTTTCACTATTCCAGACTGTAACCGATGACCTTGTAGAGTTTTTAATTTTCTACCTAGGGAGATGCTATAAGAGTTGAGAGGTTGTTTGTTGCATAGACAGGAATATGAGATAAAACAAAGCAAAAATAAAGTGCTTCAGACTATCTCATTCCAGGGGTTTTGTCCTCATGGGCCACAGGGGATGGCTTTACATTTCCATTAAGCCACCATATTCTTGGAACTGCATTTCCCAGGCATTTTCTCCAGAGTGCTAAGAGAGCTCACTGTCAGAGTCCAGATGCGCAACATACTCCTGACAGTGATCAGTTCTTGTTCTTCGTCTCTGCCAACATCCCTTTCCTCTCCCCATCCCTTTTATTTTAACACTCAGGGAGAATAACCATGTTTTTAAATCAAGTGGCTTCTCTGTGGGAGAAATTAGTGGTGAGCAATGCAGGAAGCAAGCAAGCAATGATGGGGACATAGACCCCATCATTGGTCAGCTAGACCATCCTTTTTTCCATTTGCAGTTTACTGTGCAGCCTGATAAAGACTCTGGAACAAAAAGCAGCTTGGTATATTACATATTTTCATATAAATTACAGCTGGCTCTTCCACCTCAATGATGGCAGGCAGTAGCTCTTGGCTCTGTCCTTGCCCCTGATGGGAGAAGTACTACCTGCTCTTCCCCTGCTCTGCCTCCAGAGCAGGCTCTCACATTCCCAAGGGAAGACACAAAGTGCATTTATCTGCTCCACACCACTGTTTCTCTAGGGCTTAGAGGTCATCAGTGGTACACATATCACCACTTGGAATCTCTCTCAGTCCCCTTCCACCCTTGTGCACCACCACCCTGCTTATGTTCACTGCGCTCTGTTGTGCCATGTGTTCCTCTTCACAGTCCCACCCTGCTCTGTCTCATCCTCTCACGGCTTTCAGATCCTCCTGACAAAATTTTACTTGTTTTCTCTCTCTGATTCTGCCTGGCCAAAGACAGGCTTCTTCATCTGATCTCCCTGTCTCCTATATGTGCAGTTCAGCCCTGTCCTCCTCTCCTGGCAGGTCTGATCACCTGCCCAGAAGATCTTTTTCTTCAGTCTGCTTACAAACTGCAGGCAGGTTGGAAAGTTACTGTTCTAATTTAACAGTGTTTGGTACTCACCATGCTCAGGTCTGAGGCAGTGCACACTACACCTAGATTCAACAGCATGTGTTTAGACTTCCAACTATCCACTGAAATCAATAACAGGAGCCCAAATAGGAATTCAAAGCCTAAGTGTTTCATTGGCGATGGGCTTTGGTGCCGTAATGATACTCTGAATGAACTTAACCTTCCTTAATCCTTCCAGCAAGCATGTTTGTCATCTCACCATGGACTGCAAACAAAGAGTTTACAAATGATCCATCTTCCAGGAAAAACAGAATACCCCTCAGCTCCTGAGTTCTCTAACATAAAGCATTAATATCTTTGCTGAGGGGATAAAATTCCATTCTTTATTGAGAAAACTGAACAAAACCACATTTGATCTGATTGACACAGCTATTCTGGTTGAATTGGGTAGTATGTTTAATCAATAAACTTTGCCCTTCAGAATACTAATGCTTATCTTGTAGTTGCTGCTTCTCAAAATACTGTTTGCTATAGAATTATTTTTTAATATGATGGACAAATATCCGACTCCATCAAGAAAGCCTGAAAGTCACAGTGTGTGACAGTGGGGCTGTTCTTTTGGAGCCCAGGTAGAATAGCTTATAGAGAACCACTCCACCTTCATTTCTCAGCATATCTGTTAAATGTGTTATATTTTCTTTCAAGTGGACATAGACTTCCAGTGTAGTAGTGACTACGGCTACCATAGACTTTTATTTGGAGGTCTCAAAGCATAATCCAGTGAGCAGCCTTTGTGTTTCAGTTCAGTGAGGTGTACTTAATGTCATTAGTTATGGAAAAGTGACTTCTACATGCAGTTTTCAGATATTAATGAAGATCAATGGATGTAATAGAATGCTAAAATACGAATCAGGCACATTTTTTTTAATCAGTGCCACGTAGCTCAGTAATAGCCTTCCACACAAAAAATAAGTTGTAGAAGGTATAGACTCTTACATTAGGACTGGAAAAAGGGCTACTACATCTGGATCATCTCTCTAAACCTCCACAGACTCCTACTGAAATATAATTATTGAAGATAGAGGCACTGGTATCAATATGCTACTGAATTTGGAGTAGATTGTTGAAACTTCAACAAGTCCTGAGTCATATTCCCTTTAAAGTTTCATTTAAAGTCAATCACAATGATTAATTACTGGTGCAAACGATGAAAAAAAAATTAGCCTTTATTCTGGGAAATTGGACTATAATTTAACTATTATTCTGCCAAGAGACTACACCTTTGTGTAAGCTGCTTGATAGTTAGAAAACAATGGTGTTTTGTTTTTTTTTTTCTTTAAACACACCCTGGATAAACAAATTGCTTTGAACAAGATACGGAAACTGCAGAAATATAATGCTGTGTTTGTCTTGGCTGGCTATTGCTGCATTCATGAATATTTTTCCTACTTTTTTTTAAAATGAATAATGTTAGTGTAGGTTCAAAAAGATACCAGTGATGATTTTCAAAGGCTTTAGACATTTACTGAATATTTTATGCACTTTAAAAGGGGTTTCTTTAACTTACTGATAAAGGCTATTGCCATTTACATAATCATAAAAAAACTTCCAGACTAGCAAAATATTTTTGAGGTGATCCTACACTTAAAATAGAGAGTTTGGAAAACAATTAAGGATTGAGCTAATTTTTAACAGAATCTGTGAAGAAGGTAGTGAAATATTTTAAATACAAAATTGTAGAGGTACATAATTATTTGCAGTTCATGCAGGGAAGCAAATGAAAATAATGTATTTGTTTGTTCATAATAAAGTGGTTACCTGCTTCACATACAGCCCTTGTGGAATTGAGTATTTCTCAATAGTATTAGAAACAACACAACTGTTTCAACAGAAACAAAGATTCTGTTCAATATAACCAGTTTATTTTTTACTTTTTTAAAAATATTCAAATGTTGAAAAAAATAAGGTCTACAAAAAATACACACATCCATATACACTATGAGTGCTCCCTAGGAATTTTTATACCTGTTACTCAGTTTGAAAAAGAAAAATTGACAAAGGAGTGGCAGTCTCAAAAAATAATGTATGCTCTTACGTTTCAGGAAAGAGAGGTAGCTGAGTAAAAGAAATATGTTAATATTGGCAATATTGCTGGTGAGAGAATTAAGGCAATATTATTGAGGAACACCTAAGATTCCACAGAGAAGCAGCATATTATGAATATTTCAGCTGCACTATAAGCCTCAATCAGGTAAAATAAAGCTTTGTTACTGTTACTGTTACTGCTCCTGAAATGATTTTATTTCATTTTAAAGTATATATATTTGTTTCTATACAGAGATTTTGGAAGCTTTGGAGTTTTAAGCTTTTTGAACACAGTAACTGAAGAGACATTAGAATCAGGATGTGAAAGAAGGGGCTGGGTTTTTTTAGCTAGGCACCTTGCCTCCCACAAAAGCCTTATCTTGTTTCTCTGTTGTGTCAAGCTGCCTCGCCATCAAGCTGCAGCAGGGTGGAGGGAAAGTGTTCATTTCTTGCCTAGACAAGCTCTAAGGGGCTCTGCTGCAGCTCACACTTCTGTTGAGAAAATGCCACATGCTGAGCCAAACTCATTTGTATTTGAACTCCACTGAAGCTAATGGGCTTTCCCTGGGGATGAAGATGGCTTCTTGAAGCTAGGTATAAATGAAAGAAGACATTGCTAAGGGGAGCTGAAACAGAACATGAAACTGTTTATTTTGAGGTCAGGAGATGTTTTCCTTTTTCAGCTTATGTTGGCCTGGAAAGAATTTTATAGCATGGAACATCCATACCTTTATCTAGGCTGGATAATAAACCATGCACTGGGAAGCACATGCTTCCACACTGGGCAGCTTCCTCTTCCTCCAGCCCACTGCTTCTTCAATCTCACTCTTGCCAATCTGTCTATCAATTAAAAGCTGTTAATTTTTTCAGCCTTTCTTGCCTTAGCTGATTTTTTTTTTGAGAAAAAAAAATTCTAACACTTTATTAGTTCTCAAACTAAAGTCAGTAGTATATGTGTATTAATAATTAACTGAAATGCATTTTAGAGCTTGCTCTTGTCTGGCCACATTTGATAGTGGGCCATCAGCTGAAAATTTTGGCAGGGTCAGCCTTCAAGGGTGGTAGTGTCTTAAGCTGCAAGACTCCAGACTTCTTTCCTAAGTTTTATTTATGCCTTAGTACTTTCTCAGTTCTCCCAGAATTTGTGCTGTCAGGATTTCTGCCTGTCTGTGGGCTGCCAGAGCACCCTTGGAAACACAGCAGTGGCACAGAGCACTCGTGTCACTGTGCACTGACATTCAGATTCATTTGATGTCCCTAAACATCTTTATGCTCTTCTTCATCTTCTCTATGAAGAGTCATCGAGTGTCTCCAAAACGCCGTCTCCTAGGTCATGCAACACAGAAATTAGGAATGGGAAGGGAGTTTAGGGTTAGCCACACATCAGGACAGAGCTCTGAAAACCATCCTTTTCAAACTTCTACAAATTGGAGCCTTTTTGAAGTGATGCCTGACTTTGAATAGTTATGTTGAGACAATATAAGCTGATCCCTCTGAGGTGATACCCAGTGTAGAATGTGTCTTTCTCAATATGCCAAATGTAAGAAAGTGTAACTTTTCAACTCAGATTATATAGACACCTGTGTGTATAATTGCCTTATTCAGACTTCACTGTTGGACAAAGCGAGGGCCATGACATTTCCTTAGGGACCTTCCAGCAAATTGAACTAGAGACATAAGCATTCCTCTGAAAAAGTAATCTCAGAGCTTCTGATTGGTTGGCATCCAACAGAGACAAAAATAAGCATCAAAATGAGTGGCCACTTGTGCAGGCTGCCTGTGAGTATGCACTGTCATACAGTGTGCAGGAACCTGTACACAGTTACCCCTTACTTACAGCACGTGACCCGGGCCTCAGAGCATGTATGATTAATGGTGCCAGCTGGAAGATACTTGTAAACTCACTCAAAGTTCACTGTATGGAAAAAATAACCAGCTGATGATGTTTTGCTGCAATGGAGATGGCAAGTTTCCTGCTTGAATACTATGATGACAGGGCAGTGGTGAACCAAGGTGTGAGTTGTGAGGATGTGCTAGTAGTTTTTTAATAGGTAACCCACAAAAGGACAGTGGGAGGTGTATCTCCTTCAGAAATGCTACTGGGAAAGGTCTGCCATTCAAAGGCAAATGGGGCAGTTCTCCCCCTTATCTCTTTTGATTTTCCCCCGAGGGAGGAGTAGGTTGCTAGCTTACCTACAAAACAAGAGCAAGAGACCTCTAATCCTCCTAAACTCAGAAAAGAGCTGTGCCTTCCTCCAACTGCATACAGTGTCCAGCTCTGGTAAGGGTGCAACGGGCTTGGAAAAGGAGGCTTAAAGTACCAGGACAAGATGGCCATGGTGAAGGAAACACCCAAGGGCATAACTACACCAGCCACCTGCAGCTGGAGAGATCAGTACTGGAGTTGGAGAGTACCTCCACTCCGGTTTAGGATTTGTCATGAGACCTTTACATGTAGATATCCCAGGGCTGTTACCAAGCATGCTGAGGAAATGAAGGGTCAGACCTCTTCTTGAAATGCCAAAGCTTACCGCATGGGCACACAGCTCATGTTCCCACTCACCAGGCTGGCAGAGGAAGCACCTTATAGAATCACAGAACCACAGAATTATGTGAGTTGGAAAGGACTCAAAGATTATTCTATGGGGAGGGACACCTTCCACCAGACCAGCTTACTCAAAGCCTCATCCAACCCAGCTTTGAACGCTTCCAGAGACAGGGCATCCACAACCTCCTGGGCAACCTGGTTCCAGTGTCTCACCAAACTCATCGCAAAAAATTTCTTCCATGTCCAATGTAAATCGACTCTCCTTCAGTTTCAAATCATTGCCCATTGGTCTATTGCTACAGGTAAAAAATCCTTCCTTATCTTTCTTATAACCCCCTTTAGATACCAGATGGCTGTTTTAAAGTGTCCCCAGAAACTTCTCTTCTCTGGGCTGAAGAGCTCCAACTCTTTTAATGTTCGTAGGAGAGATTCTCCAGCCCTCTGGGCATCTCTGTTGCCTCCTCTGGATTCACTCTAGAAGAAACATGGCTCTTCTGGGGAAGGGGTGTCGTGGTCACGGGCGACCCGCGAACAGGTGCGGGGGCGGTGGCAGAGGGAGATGCGGGGCAGGGGCGGATGCGGGGGCGGTGGCAGGGGGAGATGGGGCAGAGGGCAGGTACGGGGGCAGGGGCGGATGCGGGAGCAAACGCGGGGTCACGGATCCACCACCACCGCCCCCTCCCGGCTGGGCAGGGCCGCGGAGCGGGGCCGCGGGGCGGGGCCGGGGCGGGCCGCTCCTCTGCCCGCCCTCAGTGGCGGCGGTGGCGGCGGCGTTCGGCCTCTTTGTGCCGCCTACCCTAGCACCCGGCGGTCTCCGCCTCGCCCCGACCCTGCTTCGCTGGTCTCTGGCCGCCGCCGCTGTCGCTGAGGGGATCGGCGGGTCAGCCCGCCCTCGCCCTACTGCGGGGCTTCCCCGCCTCCCTCCCCGCCCCGCCGCCGCTCTACCCCGCCTCGTCCCTCTGCCCCCGGTGCGGGCTACTCGCGGCCGCCTCCCCCGGCTGCTGTGAGCCCGCCGTGCGCGCTGCCGCCCGGAGCTCCCCGCCGTCGGGGATGGCGCGGCTGGCAGCGCCCGTGCGCGCCTGAGGCGGAGGGGCGAGCCCGCCGCCGCCGCGGGAGGAGGAGGAACAGGAGGAGGAGGAGGAGAGATGAAGCGCTTCCACCCTGGGGTCGCGCTGCTGCTCTCGCTGCTGTGGGAGGTGAGGTGGGCCGTGAGGGGAGCGCTGCCCTGCCCAGCGGCGCCTGCGGCAACCCCGGGTTCACCCGCGGGGTTCTGCCCTCGGTCGCGACCTGGAGCTGCGCGGCTGGCGAGGGGAGCTGCAGCCCGCACCGGCCGGGGCCGTGCGCGGGATGTGATTTATTTTGGGGTTAATGTCTGCCCATGGGCTCGGCTCAAACAGGCGGTGCGCGGTCAGGAGTGCTGGGGAGCTGCGGGGCCGGGCTGGGTGAGACCTGGCGCGGCTGCGGGCGCGGCGCTCACGGGCGTTCGTGGCGGCCGGGCTCGCCGGGAGTCCGGGGTCTCACTGCTGGAGCACAGGAGGATCATCCGCGGTGTGATGGAGCAGAGTAACACGGGACCTGTACGCAGGGACACGAGCTGCTGCGAGCTACCCATTCCCAGCAGACTGACAGACTGTCCAGGGGACGCAAAGCCTGTCAGTAAGGGTTAGACGGAAGGCTCATCTCTTATTTTCATTATCCTCTTATTTTCATTTCCTGGACAAAGTGTCCATTGCGAGGTAGGTGCGGCGGCATCAGTTCACGGGGAGTCGTGGCGGCACCGTGCAGCGTGGTTAAACTTCTGGGAAAACCTGGATAGCGCAGCTTTCGTACTTAAAACCAAACAAGCAGTGAATTAGGAGCTTTCATTATTTGGAGGGGAGATTTGTGCCGCGCAGTTCTAGAATCATGGAATAGTTTGGATTGGAAGACACCTTAAAGATCGCCTAGTTTAAACCTCCCTCCGGTGGGCTGGGATGACGCTGGATCAGGGGGTTGGGAAAGCAGCTCTTTATTTCAGCGGGCGGATGGGCAGATGTTTTCTGGGGGCGAGCTGTTCTCGGTCTGTGGTTTACCCTTGGGGCTGGGGACGGGCAGGGGGGCAGCAGTGTCCCCCGGACAGAGCCGTGCGGGCGCGCTGCCATGTGCCGCTCCTGGGGGCGGCTCTGGCAGCGTGCGGGGGTCACCGCCGGCACTCGTACGGTGGCAGCGTGCCGGGCTGACTTCGGAAACACCCGTGGGCTTGTCTTAGGCGCATCTCTGTGCTCATAAAGTCCAGAGGCAACGTAGTTGAAAGTGTCAGAGAGGTGAAAGGGCTGTGCTGCCTCTGTGATAGAGCAGTTTAGACAGGAAAATGAATTTATTTTTTTTTTTTAAACGGCCAAACCCATACATGGAAACAGGAGTGCTCGCTGTGTAGTTACTGCTTTTGGTAATGGATATAATTCATGCAAATTATGTTTACTACATGTTTATGCCACCTACGTAGATGAATGGTTTCTGGTGTGTTGCCCACTGTGCCATCCAGCATCATGCCATTAAAACACTCAGATCAAAATCATCGCTTAATGTCAATAAGTGTAACTCTTTACAGGTTAATTGATTTGCACCTCTTTTCCCCGGCTTTAAACCTGGCCTTGGTTCTAGCCCTCAACTGCTCTTAACTCCACAGCAGCTCTTCAGAAAGCAGGAATAGCAAAATGTCGATTAAATGAAACAAACACCACCATTTCCCTCAGGGATTGTGTTCATCTGAGACGCTGAAAGGTTTTGCCCCTCCAGGATCTCTTTGATTAGATGTGTCTGCTCTCCTAACGTGTATTCTGCTGGAAAAGATCATTCGTGCCTGAAAAAAGTAATTTGCATAAATCCTCATTGGATCTAGCCAGTGTTGCTGTTATTTAAGCTTTTCTACTGGTTTTAATTGTGGGGTTCCCCCCCCCCCCCCCACACTTTTTCCTTTAATCTTGAATGCTTGTTTTGCCATCTGGTTTTGTGGATTTTTTTTTTTCTGTCTTGGAAGTTCTTAGGCCTATTAAAATGAGATGGCTTTGTAAATAAGGCTGTATTCTACATGCCCAGAAACAGAGTGCTGGGGGTTTAAATAACTTAATCGGAGACGTCTGGTTGTTTTGAAGGTTTTTGGTGCATGAAACTTTTCACTGTCTTCTGTACAAAGTTCTGTGCTGGTTATTATCTGAAATAACATTGTTGCAATTGTTTTAAATCTGTTTGCAGCTTCAACATGACCTTAGTTATTATTGAACAGAGCATGAGCTGAGAAATGTGGTTTTCATTCATCATTTTGCAAAAGGCTCTGACTATTACCCAGGTACTGTGGGGAGGAACCCATTTAGTCTGTCAGAGCACTATGCAGTAGTTTACTGGTTCTAGCTAGGTTTTCCTTGGGTAGATTACCCAAAATACTTGTTGTAAAATGTTAGTGTATTGCAAAACCACTATTTCTGGTTATGTTGATGAAAGGAATGAACTCCTTCACAGTTAAGTATACATCAGGTTCATGGTGGGTGTGAGTTTGGATGTGGGCAGTGTGTGTGTTGGTGGCTTTCAGGCTGAAGCCTAGTCAGTAGCTGGCTGTGGCAGTCTCCCACAAGCAGGTGAGGGTTTGCTGTTCCTGATGTAGAGGCAGAAGATGCAGAAGAGGGGCTTGAGGGGCAGGGGAAGGAGCTTCCATGTGCTGGTGGCTGGTTTCATGAAGGTGACTAAAGGCATCACCACCAAAGCAGATTTACACATAAGAAATTGCTGGCTCTTGGTGCTAAAATGCCTCTCCTTGTTCTAGACAAGCTTGAGATGTGCTAATTACAGAAACACACCCAGAGCACTGTGATGGTGGGAGAGGGGAATTAATTTTGAGTTTTCTTGTGTGACAAGGGTTTTTTCACTGCAACCACAAAGACCATGGTGGAAGAAAAATCTTCAACCCCAGGACCCAGAAAGCTCTGCTCTGAGAAGACATTATTAGGGAAGAAAAGCTAAAGATGTCATGTGTTTTGCTCATGACTTGCAGTTGAACAGTTTAGCAAGTAAGGTAAAATGAGGTGGACAATTTGACAGGTAATTTTGGTTCCTGTAGGAAGAAATGAAGACTGTTGAATCGTTATCTGTCTTTTCCAAATTAATTTGGCTACTTGGAGCTAGCAGTATGTTATTAACAGCAGTTGCTTGAAATGCCCTTTTTCACCAGGAGCCTGGGTGACTGGTATACCCACAGTACTGGGATATATGATTTCTACACTCACAAATAACCAGTAGTCTTGCTTGCTAGCTTAGCTTGGCTTGTGGTTCTGACGACAGGACTGCATTTTGTCTCAGTTGGCTCTCAGTTTTATAGAAGGATTTGAAGAGGTTCTTGAAGTGATGACTGTTTGGGGCATATATATCAAGATTTTCTGCTTCTCTTTTATCAGTGATCCCAAGGGCTTTGGTTGTCTGAGCTTAAATGTGACTTTAATGAATAGTGATGTCTTTGAAATGGGGAAAAAATAAAACTAAACAGTCCCCCCACCCCCTGATGAAGCAAGCTTATTTTCAGCCTGAATGAGGACACCAGTGTCTCTGTGGGGCTTACTTCTCAGACTGAGTGCCTGCTTTCTCTCACAAGCTGTGGAAGTGCTGGATGGAGGAGAGCTCAATAGCTGAAGCTCAGCTCAAGGATGGGGAAGCTGAACAGAGCTGTTGCAGGCTGACAGAGGACCGTGTCTGTGCTGCAGTGGTAATAATGGTGTTTTATTGTTGCTGCTGCAGAGAAGCTTGCTGGGTAGCCTCAACTTTCAAAACTGTCGAGTAATTTTAGATGCCTAAACCTCTGATTGGCCACTATATTGTATCCAGGAGAATCTAGTGATCAGTAGAGTCTTCTTGTTAATTTGTCAGATGAAAGATACTACTCAAGAGTCAAGTGCCTTTTTTAAAAAGAACAAGAAAATGGACATGTCATAGGAACAGCAAAATGTGTTATCTTGAAAGAAAATTCAAATACTTCCGACAGTCTGTCATACAAGATTTGTTTAAGTAAAAGCAAAGTTGGCTGGTACTACTCAGTTGGTTAACTGATGTGTTGAGCTTTTTAGTATTATTTTTCTAAGTGGGCTTCAACAGGAGAGATTTTATCAAATCAGAGAAACCAAAAATTTCTGTCCTTCCTGAAGTTTTAGTTTGATTGTTTGTGTTTTGGGGTTTTTTTTTTTGTTTGGGTTTTGTTTTTTTAATCCTTGTAGGAACAAGAACGTTAAGATGAGGAAAACCCCCAGTCTTAAAAAAAAACCCTACACATTTTAATCATGGTAGGCACAGGTGGAGTTCAAGAATTTGTGAGGATTATGGGGATCACTACATCCTCCCCTCCCCTGTTTCTGTTATTTTTTTCTATCCATTAGTGGTCAGGTTTTCCTTTATATAAAGGGCTGTAAGAGTAGTGTTGTCTCTGAGCTGTCCCTCTCTGTGGAATACTGTGGATACTGCCCTGTGGATATTTTAACTCGTGTTCTTTCGGTGGTGTCACTGTCATATTTTCTGAAAAATCCCTTCACCAGGATTTCTTCTCCTGGGAAGCTGAGAAGCCTCAGAGAGAAATGAAAACAATAATTATCTGATTGCTTCTCCTGTGTTTGCTGCTTTGGAATGTGGTCTGGAGATTGTTTACCAACTGGTCATTGTTTGATTGGTTTCATGTGAATTGTTTTAACTTAATGACCAATCATGTGTGTTGGGACTCTGGAAGCAGTCATGAGTTTTCATTATTATTCTTGTTAACCCTTCTGTGAGATCCTTTCTCAATTCTTTAGTATAGTTTTAGTATAGCATTTCTTTACTATATCATAAAATAATAAATTAGCCTTCTAAGAACATGGAGTCAGATTCATCAATTCCTCCTTTGTCCCGGGGACCCCAGCAAATACCACACCGTGGGGGCTGGGGGGAAATAAGGGGAAAAATCTATCCCAAAAATTCTGCTACAGTTGTTAGTGTAGATGTGGCCACTAACCCTCTCCTCCTTTTTTGGTTTTGGTTACATAACGGATTTAACAGCTTAAACAATTTCTGGTGGGTTTTTTCCCTCACCCTCCTGCAGCTGGTTGCAAAGCAGCTATTGCATTGCTGAGTGAAGGCAGGAAAGAGCTTTCTTAGGATTTATAGTTTGGAGATCCAACTGGTGCTGGCAAGCCTCCCCTGCCTCTTGACAGCAGTGAGATGGGCTGTGATTTCCAGGCGGGAGGACTGAGCTCACACACTTTTCTCACTTTGCTCCTGCTGAGGAGGAGACAGATTCGTGTTGGTGATGGGTAGGAAATGGGTGGCCGACTGCCATTTGCATCTTCTAAGAGGAGGTGCAAATGGGGTTCTTTGGGCTTGGTTGGTGTGGGGATTTTTTGTTTAAATTAGAAGAAGCATCTGTAAAATCGGTTTATATTTTCTTACGGCAGTCAAAAATATTTAGCACTTTCTGTTATGCTTTCTTCATAAAAGGGAAGTTGTCTGACTCTTTTTCCTCTTGCCACTTTCCATTCAGCTAATGCAGGTGGCTGGAAGGTTAAACTTCGCCGAAGCAAGCCCTTAGACTTCAGGTGCTCTTTTAAAATGGATTTAACTAAAATCAGTAAAAAAGAAAGGGGTCAGTTGAAACTCTTTGGTTTAGTACAGATTCATTTTGGTTTTCTCCAGTAAGAAGAGGCTTAGAAAAACTGCAATGACTATGCCCATATAGAGGCTTGCTCTGGTCATCAGTGTACGCTGAATTACAGGCAGAAAGAGATTAATGCTTAAGCTTATGCTACAGAATTTAAAATAAATAAATTAAAAAAATATTTAGAAATATATCTTACTGGGGCAAGGTGGCTACAAATTTATTGCAAATTTGTTGTGATATAAAAAGTAAAATCCATATGAAAAAACATTACATAAAGCTAGCATATTTTACTTTTTTTGTCTAATTTTTGACAGCACTGTGTTGCTTTGTATGCTCAGCAATGCAGCTGAGTTTGTTTTGCTGAAGGTTTTGTTGAAATCCTGTTAGAGTTTGTTATGGCAAACATATAAACTCTCTTTGCACTAGCAAGAGGCAAAGCCTTTCTAGAAGCTTTTTTTTTGTTTGCTTGAATAGTGGTTTTTGGGAAAGGAATCTTAGGTCTGTCTGAAGTCTGGGGATGCAGCCTGGGATCTTTGGCATTAAATAGCATTTGAAGACAAGAAAGCTAAGGTCTTAAATAGTGGATATTATCACTTTCCTGATACCAGAACAGTAAGATATGAGATGAAATGCCATGCCTGGTATTTCAGAAGGGCATGAGAGGACAATCTGGGTTTTTTTAATGTTTTTTTCCTTTTTGAGAACAATATATCTTGACAGGTTTCTCACATATTAAATGGAAGAGTTATCACTGCTGAGTTAAAAATGTCTTTCTTCAGAAGTGTGTCTCCAACTTCATGCTAAATAGGTGTTAGCTACACCTGTGTTTTAAATAGCTCAACTAAAAATCTCTTCCTTCTTTCTTAGTGACTCAGCTTTCAGTCTGGTAAATATTTTAAAGGACAGGAACTAGCAAGAAGTGGTTTCTCATCTGTATCTCATGTAGTGAAGGTGTGGGTTGTTGCTGGTGGTCTCTAATCCCTGCTTTTGGCAGCTCCTGCAGCTCTAGTGACCCTGGGACCACTAAAGGATCATATCAACCCACTGATGCCGTGAATGACTAAGCCACAAAAAAGGGTCTGGGGGAGAAATGTGAGAGGGGATCGTTTTCCATTGGCTCAGCAGAGGTTTGTGCCTTGGTATAGCGTCATGGAACTTGCTGCAAGGGAGGAGAGAGAATGTATGGCTTGGAGCATGACTGCTCATTTTGGTAGCACACTTCTTGTTTCAATACATTAGATCTCTCCTAATGGGAATCATAAAATCCTTTTGGTTGGAAAAGACCTTTAAGGTCATTGAGTCCAATGGTAAACTTCACACAGCCACATCCACTGGTAAACTGTGTCCCTAGATGATGCTGCATTTCTACTGGAGTGGAAGGCAATCATGGAAATCTTTTCTGTGCTCTGCTAGAAGGGGAAACTAGCAGAGTGTGATTTTTATTTTTTTCCTTTGCCGGAAAGATGGCATTAGATACTATTCTGGAAAACTTAGTCTTATCATTTTCTCAAGTCACCTGCCACATGTCTCTCAGAGCAGAAGTGCTCAAGCAGGAGCTGATGGCCTCCCCAGTCTTTTCCATGTGTGGAGCAGGAGAGGGTCATGGATGGAGACTGTACTTCCAGGGAAGGTTCAGCATCAGTTGCAACATAGGAGGGACTGTTGTCCTCAAGTCCAGCCAAGGGTAACTACAAACACAGCACTCCTCTGCTGCACCCTTCACTCCACCTCTCTCATTTGGAGGTCTAAAAAAACCTTGGTCTTTCATTGAAAGTGACTGTGAAGTGATCTAGGCCTTAGTTTCCAAGTTCAGAGGAAGTTTCCAGAGGAGTGGAAAGTGGCCATTTGTGAAGGGTGATGAAGCAGGGTGATGGGAGCGTACCTAGACTCCAGTCCTGGCTGCACACGAGCCCTCTGTAAGCAGCTCACTGTTTCCAGCTGGAGTAAGAAAGATATTGTGCCAGCTGGCTTGGTCTCCCACCTCTGACATTGATAGGCATCAGGCAACTAAAGAGCTGGCAATAGTTTTCAGGATGGATCCTTCCTTCCAAGGTCTTATGCTGCTGGAATAAGATGCGAGGGCTGCGGACTCCAGGAATGTAGCCAATACCTCTAAAGATTTGTCCTTCTAAGGTAATTACATTTTATGTTTTCTTATGCCTTTCTAGTTACATGCATTCCAGTCTGTTTGGATCTTCCCTGGGAGTATGAAGAAGTGGAGAATCCTGAAATGAAATTAGTATGAGAGGAACATGAGCATGTGGGAAGGTGGCAGGGATCTCACAGATAGCAGGCTGAAGGCGATGGGTAGCACGTGTTATACTTGATGTGAGAGGAACATTTTGTTGTGCATGTTCATCTTTTTGGGCCTCAGTCAGGGGCACTAACACCCAAGGGAGCATGATGCTTTTGTAGACCTACTCTGCTTAGCTTGGTCTTGCCAGCAGTGTAGAGTGACAGGCTTGTGCTGCTATGGGGTTAAGAGCAGGTAGTGTGCCTGTGATCCAGAGGGTTTGGTTGGCAATAAACTAGGAGCTCTGTCAGGGAACATATACTAGCAAAGAAAAATAAAATCAATGAGTGTAGTAGCAAAGATGGGTTTCTTTTGAATGGCTGCAGACTTAGGGTGTTTTGGCTGGCACAGTTGTGTCTTGCTGCATGCATGTCTGATGGGTGTAGGTAAACCAAAAAAATTCTTCTATGTGTCCTGGTCAGAGTCAGTTTTTCTCCTTTTCTGGACAGGAGGTGCTCCTTGTCTAGCTAGAGAAGGCCAGGTGTTTATACCTTGGTGGTTTTGGCACAGTCCCTTTAGTGTCATCACAGGAGATTGATATCCAACTGTGCAGCACTGTTTAGACATGGTGATATGACAGCAGTGTAAGGGTCTCTACCTGGGGAATTGCTCAGGTGTTGCTCAGTGTTTTGTTTCTCCCAGTTTTGTTAAATCTCTTCACTAAAATGGATAGAAAACCTGTTAACTTAGTGAATTCTTTTCTGATTTCCTCATTATATCTGTAAATGTAAATTATATCTGTAAATGTGGTGTTTCTCAGACTGATTGGTGGGTGACTGTAAGTGCTTCAGCTTTTGATGCAAAAACCAGGCAAGGATGAGTCAAGAAAGTGTTTTCTTTCATTTCTCCTCCTCGGGTGGGGGAAAAATACATTGCTTATTGCTACAGATAATTCTCTCAATACTGGTGTAAGTGAGATCCATTAATTTGCTGCTGGCTCTCTTACAGTGTGAGTTCACAGCTCAGGGCCTTATTTCCCTGCTGCAATTGGAGCCAGGGGTTTAACCTATTACAAGGGTAATGGGTGTAAAAGTCCACCTTCAGTTGTTCAAGTGCCATTAAGTTTGGCAGAATCTCAGTCCAAAAGAGAGGACACATGGAACACGCTGCTTTCAAATAGTCAGACAATTGTCTAACCTAAAAAAATAAAGGAGGGGGAGGATGGGTGTGTAAGAGGTTCTAAATCTACTTTTTTGAGGTCTGCTTTTCTTTTTCAGGCTGACATAAGAGGCTCCTATCTTGAGTGCTGTCTTGCCTATCCAAACATTTATCAGTAAAGATAACCATGATTTTCAGTGTTTTGAGCAGCAGTGGTGCAGAGAATGCCTGCTGAGCCTGAACTATCAAGCAGTGCTGCCATGATGTGCTGCACCCTGTGCAGTGGGGTTTTGCATCAGAGACCCCAGTTGTGCTCTGATCTGCTTCTTGACTAAAGCAATTCACATCTCTTGGCTGTGATACAGAAATACTAATAACATATGGGATTAGGTTTAAACTCTTCAGAACTGGGTCATCCTGCAGTTTGAGATAGCATAAGATAACGTTAGGCTGCTTCATTTTTTTTTTTTTTTCCTGTAGTTGAAACAATAGCGGTCTCTGTTCCTAAACGTGTGTGCATGTGGCCCTGCATAAAGTACGCTACAGTGCTACTCTAAGGCTGCATGTGTATGCCTGCATTTTTCTTAGGATGACCTGTATTTCTAGGGAAGCTAGGGAGCAGGAGAGGCATAAGTGCCTAATAATAGCCAGATACTACAAGTTGCATAATGTTGAGGAAAACCTAAGGCAGTTTGGGGCTTTCGCATAATGCCAGCACCATGCAACCAGCTGAACTTAGTGCTGAATTTGCAGCATGGTGATAGAGAAGTGTTTCAGAATCTGCAGCTGATGTGTAGATCTTGGAGCTTCTGTTTTCTGAAATCCAGGTCTTAGATTTGTTTTTTCATGTGCTGTGGGTAATACTTCTGATGCTGACTCCTTAAAGCCCAGGGTGAATATTAGCAAGTTGGGTCTCACTATACCGTGTATGTGGCAATCATTTGAACAGGTATCTTCAGTGCTCCTAGAAGGCATTGCAAGGGATCCTGAAAATGTTGTAGGAGACACATTTGAATATGCCCAAAACCTTGCTGGTGAAACTTCCTGGCATGGCTGTGCTGACCCACACTGCCAGCTCTGTGTGCGTGTATGCCTGTCACAAGGCATCCTGTGGGAACACATTTAGGTTGCAGCTTCACCTGGTTTTCCTTGTGGACAAAACCATGGGCACAGCTGTGGCACAAAGCCAGGAGGATTTGGATGAAGCTTGTTTTAATTCTGTAGTAATCTTGACTTCCTATTTTTATTAAAGCCCTAATCCTGGGCTCCGTCCAAAGGCCATTAAAAGTCAATGGAGACATCCCACTTGTTTCCAATGAGTGCTGGCACGGGCTGCCTGGAGGGTGCTGGGTGCCTTTGGTTTTGCTGTCTGAACCAGCCTGAGGTGCAGGTGTCTTTTGCTCTGTGCAGCTTGTGGAGCCCTGTGGGCAGGGATGGTGGTGTCTGCCCTGGGCTGAAGGCACACACGCTGAAAAGTTTGTTTGCCTTGAAGCAGCCCTTGGTGTCACTCCTCCGTGCACCTGCAGTGTGCAGCACTGTGCCCACCCACGGAGCTGCTGGTGTAGCTCTCCTTGGGGGAGCAGCAGCTGCTTCAGCCAGCCATGGTCACTGTCCATGTTGCATAAGGAGAAAAGCATCGTAGTGATTATATAAAAGAGATTATGTAACTGGGTAATTTGGTAATCGCCTCTCTGGTGAACGCTAAGAATAGCTTGTGAATATGCATTTATTTCTGTGATAGCCATCCACAGTGATGAAGTGCTGGGAAAGGTGGGTGCTGGGCAATGGCACAGGGTGAAATACTTGTGCCTGCTGTGTGTGTGTTTGCAGAAACTTTGCAGGTCTGTTGCTCCTTTGCTGCTGTGCTGAGACACATCAGCTGCAGGTCCCCCTGCCCCACACTGTGGTGTGACCTGCTCCACAGGTGCAGTGAAGGTATACAACTGCTTTTGATAAGCCTGTGACACCTGCCTGTGGCATCTGTACGAGGCTGTGCAATGCAGACGCAGAACAGATGATGGAGGAAGGAACACATGTTGCTTCTCCGTGGATTGAGGCCATTTTTGCTTTCTCTTGCTTCCCAGAGCTGTCTGGTTTTCATGCTGAAGTTGCCAGTACCTCTTCCCCCCACCCCACCCTGAGAAGTGTCTGGGAGGTGCTGGACAATTTCCAGGATCCTGGTGAGGAGCAAGAAGGCTCATTGCCTGCTTTGAGACAACTGAGAAGACCATGTGTGCTTCAGCCCCACTCTTACTTGCATCTCTGTTCATGGGTTTATTCCTTTCTTGCAGAAGAGAAGGTGACTCATTAAGAAAAAAAAAGATCAGATGGTGCCAAAGCCAGTGAGAGCTCTCTGATGCTAATTGAAGTCAAGGGAGAAACTGTGAAGGAGATGGGTGCTGTTCCTTGTAGTCTCTTAGTCATGAGAAGGCTGTGCAGGGGTGAGCTCGGGATAGCTTGGGAGAAGGCAGGAAGCTGGATGAAAGGCTGTGGCAGGGGATGAAGTGAGCAAAAGAAACTCTCTGAGCAGTGGTTCATTTCAGAACATCAGTCCTGGCTCCAAAAATGTTCCTGCAGTTTTCAGATCAGCTTCTGGAGTCTGGATGATGGCTGCCTTTTTGTTATGGGTGTGGGGTTATTTTTAAGTTTTCTTTTGTGTGGTTTCAATTTGCCTTCCCATTCACTGTCCTGAAGGTTCAGTTTGCCACCTTTTCTCATTGCTACAGCTATGTCTTCTGTACCTTGAATTGCTTTTTCAGCTCCTCATCTCCTTGCTGCCTGAAGCTCAAGCTCTTTAACCTTATCTTCAAGCTGCCACATAATCTTCTCTCCACCTACGGCTCTGACCTGGTTTCCTCCTCCTCCTCCCAGCCTTGCTCTGGCCTGCTGTTCCTCCCTTCTTGGCTTAGGATGGCTTTCCTCTCTCTTTTCTGTGTTATTGATTTCATGATTTGCAATAGTTTCCAGTTCCCTGGCTGCTGCATTCCTGTTCTCTTTTTAAAATGTTTTTTCTTTCTGTGCTTTCCTTTTTTATTTCTTTTCTAGGCTTTCTTCAGTTCCATCTATGATTCAGCCCTGGCACAACCACTTCCCACGTGGGTTTTGCCTCTCCTGTCATTTCTTTACTTTTCCCTACTTGCAGAAGGAAAGGCTGTACCATCTGCCCTTAAAAGTGCCTTATAAAACCATTTCCCACATACTGCAGTGAGGTGTTGGATGCAGATTTAAAAAAAAAAATAAAATCCTTTTCCCTTGAAAGAAATACAGGTTTCCATCCTGTCCCTTTTGCACGAATATCTGTTTCCTAGCATGTTTTTTCTCATTTTTGTATGTTAGGCTAGAGATTTAAGAGTTCAGTTTACAGCTTCACCCCAGAATTCCCTTCGTGGAGTGGGTGATTCCTTGTTGCAGTTGGCTGTCTTGTACAGAACCCTTCTCCTTGGTGTTTATGCCTTCTCCTTTTAGTAGAGTATCAGCCCTGGAATATGCTGCTGCTGTTGTTGTGAGGACTAAAGAGTGTTAGGGGAATGTTCTTAATAAACATACGGTTGTTGCTTAGAGTAGATGGGAAGTAGGCAGAGGAGACTGCGTGTGCAGCACCCTGTGAACTGTAGAGGACAAGGGCAGGCACAGACCATGGATAATATGAAATTATTTTGATGCCATGTACATTCTCAGATGCTTAATGGACTTAATTTTTCAGTGTCAAGTCATGCTTCTGGAAAAAGATGTGACTGAAGTGGAGAGTTTTTGTGCAAAAGCATGTAAGGATGTGTTAGAGCTGTTATGGGAGCTTTTGTAAAGTGAGAAGTGTTTAATTTGTAACTGTACAGATACATTAAGAATAATGCTGTCTGGACTGATAGGTAGGTGTGAAGTAGTGAAAAGATAAGGAAGCTGAAATTCATGTACTGTGTTAACTTTTTAAAACCAGTGAAACTGAAATGGTATCACATTTGCATCAATTTTGATGAAAGGTGTGTATGTAAACTCCTGCTTAGGATCAAAGAAAACCATTCTTAGTTTCATGTGGATAAGACAGTTCAAGGTGTGTAAGTATTGTATAAAAAGGTATGAAGGCAGTTTTTACATCTGATGCAGAGACACCATACAATATTTTGCTTTAGTTTTGTCTGCTTTGCCAGTGTCATATGCAGCATGTATAATCTGATTGACTTTAGTAGTAATGTTACCTTCCTTGTTCTGGAGCCTCCAGGTGCAGGCTTTCACCATGTGGGTTGTGAGTGTGTGACAGACACCCTGGGGTTCATCTGGAGCATACCAGTTGTACTGGATGTGAAGGCAGAACTCTCACTGGTGGGGAGGAGCAGAATGGGCTCCATGTTTTGGGAACAATCCTAATTGGTCATCTGCTCCCTTTGAAGAAAATAGGGGCTGTGAAGATATTAAATTTCTTATGGAGGTTTGAGTTCAGTTAAATAGATTCAGTTAAAGATATTTCCAAAAGCAAGTCCAATGGAGGGAAAAAAATGAGCAGTGTCTGCAAATATCCCACTGTCAGGAAGTGCCTGATGGAGACAAATTAATAACTTTTAAGAAGTTCCCCTTTCAAATGTTCCTGCAGCAAGCTTTTTAAAAAGATCTAGAAAGGCTTGAAAGCAGGAACCCTTTGTGAAAGGTCTTTCCTTCAAGCAAGAACATTTTGACATGACATGAAGCAAGGTTGTGAAGGGACAATTAGTACTGGGTTTCCTGATACTGCCTAGAGAGAGCTTGGCAGCCGTTTTCCTGTGGTAGGGATACACTTGTAATCTCAGTGTCCGTATTTGCAAATCTTACTCTAGCCCTGCTGGTGACTGCCTCCTTGTGTCTGAGGGTTATAATCACCCAGATCTTGAGGAAGGACTGAGGTCTGACTCTGAAGCAGGAACAAATGACTCTTGCAAGGGAATTGATCTCATGTCTATGCCAGGTGTGTCCAGGCCTGACTCTCCCTCAGCCTGACAGATGTTTTTGCAGCCATTTGATGGCAGGTACGTACCACCTTTGTGCCTGTGGCACTGGTGTGCTGGTGACAGCTGGCAGGGCTGGCATTCTGCAGGGCTGGCATCCTTCTGCTGGGCTGGGTGCAGCTCCTGCCCGCTCTGCCTGCACCTGCAGGGACAGAGGTGTTCACACTCGGATCCTTGTTCCTAGAACATGGGCTGAAGGTGGCAAAACTGCATCATGTGCCTGACTTTATTACCTGGCTCTTCAGCTGCTGGAAAAAAACCCGTTCTTTTCTCTTTCAATGCTTTGTGTTGTTCTGGAGAAGAAATTCTTTCTTAATGATGTCCTAGACTGATATATGTTCTGTATTCATGGTAACAGCTTCTCCAACTATCCATCTTCCAAATTAGATTAAATCTATTTGTACATTTACGGTATTTCTTCATGCTTTATTCAAACACAAGTAATCAAATAAAGAACAATTCATGCTGTTATGCTTCAGAAGTCCTTGCCAGTACTTAGATTTTTATGGGAAAACAGAGTTTTGCAGTTGATTGTAATGGCAAAAAGTATGCTTGTCTGCCATCTCTCACAGAAGGATTTCATAGTACTTAAGCAATATTAAATATGTCATAGCATGTTCCAGTCACATCCAGTCCAGATGTGTAGCCTTGTACAGATGAGTAAGTGGGCAGAAAGTATTGAAAATGTCGTGCAGGGTGTTTGTAGCAGAATTAGAAACTTAAGATTTCTGATTCCTGGTTTCCTAGTCCTGTTCAATATAAGGCAACTGCATTGATGTTACTATAAACACTTTGCAACAAGCCCTTCTTTTTCATTGAAGTTATAAACATGGGAATTTTTTTGGAAGTTCCAAGCAAGGCATCTTGTCAATGGCATGCATCTCTACAGGCATGTGAGTGGTCTGGAGGAAAATTTCCTGGATTGGACTCTTCTCCATGAGGAATTAACATTTTGCAACCATTGTGTTTATTCACTGTGTCCTGTTAGTAGTGAATCTGAGATCAATAGATAGCTCCAGATTCTTACCCTTAGTATTTTGTTTAATGCATTTGCACATTTACTACTCAGCTGTACTTGTATTGGGATTGTCTTGCAGACTTAATGATTTTCTGATGATCTAATTAACCTCAGCCTGTTAGTGATGCCAGTATTTATTTGTGTAGAAAATGAATTAATGGAAGTTCCACCTGCATCTCACCTCTTTGGATAGCTGACTAAATCTGTTTCACTTACTGTTGTCTTCATAGTGCTGCACTCTGAAATACTACAGAAACTAAAGCTTGTGTGGGGTTCTTTGTTCTCACTTTTTTTTTTCTTTTTAACCATTCATTGATTATGCAGTCCTAAGACACTAATATTTTACAAACTTGGGTCAATGCCACTGAGTAGATTAGGTTAAAATAGAAATAAAAGCACATCAAGACAGTATCAAACTTCCAAAGGCTGTTTTTGTTTAAGCACTTCCAAAACCTAGGGAATTGAAAGTCCAGGTTTACAATGTGTGATGAGAGTGGAACTTCTCAGGAAAGCTTGGCATTCGCCCAGGGTGTGGGAGGCCAGTTTTGTCTCCTTTGTGTCCTCTGGATGAGTCCTTGAAAGAGTTCCTACCCTAGATGGGGTATACTAGAATTGATTTATGTCAGTTGTTAACATTATCTCTCTTTTCCCCTTACAAAGGAAATATGTGCTAAGCTAGGTGGAAAGCTTCACCATCACTCAGTGGTTTAGATGCTCTTTGAAGAGACACCTGTGTTTGCAGCATTTATTCCAATTATACCCCTTCAGAGACTGAACATAGAAACTGGAAGACAGAAAAGGGTGAGACATTAGGTCTGTTGGTCGCAATAACACAGCGTGGCCTTGTTTTGCGGAGTGCTTACATGGGGAATTTGAGGCAACTGCTTGTGTGTGTTGGAAAAAGAGATAATTCTGTCCTTCCTGTTTTTTTACACAGTATCCTAAAAATTTTGCTACTATCTCTTAATAGAGATAGGATGCTCGTGAAAATAGGTCTTCGTACCTATATTTATGCATTTCATGCAAATGCATAGAGTGCATAAATATATGCACTCTGTTTCAATGTTGAAAAGAAATGCTGCCAGCACAAAAGTTTGAGGTTCTGTCTCCTCCAATTGCCTGAAGTTAAATTTTGTTCACTTCCAGCAGAGCAAGAGAGGCTTGAGTACTTATGGATGGGAGGTGAGAAAACAGACTTGCCATATCCTGGCAGAACACATTAGCTGGGCTGGGTGGATCTTGACTGCAATTACTACTGCACCCTTCCTCTTATACCTCTCTGTTCTGCAGATCTGTCCTTTTGGACACCTAACAGATGCAAAAAAACCCCAAAGGAACATTTTTGTTTTGTTTTTGCTTTAGGAATGCAGGAAGCACAGTTTCAGGATCTGAAAAATACAGTTATGTGGCCAGCCCCCTAATATGAGAGGGTTCTCCAAAGATTTCTCTGGAAGTTGCATATCAAGCTGGCACTATCTGGAGTTTACCTGCTGCTACATATGTAATTCATATGATGACATGAAATATTTGTATTTAATAAAGAGCTCATAAAAATCTGTCTTCCCTCCTTTTCATATTGAGAGCATCTCATGGCAATGTCCTGAAGGTTGCACACCCAGGCAAGGACTGTGGCCATACTGGAGAGATATATTTCAAATAATCACCATTCCTCTCCAGTAGCTAGGGAGATGGGCAGGTGGTGCAGTGGAGGATGCAGAGAGGGCAATGCCTAGTATACCTTTTCCAGCCTTACAGACTGTTCTAAAACAGATCCATACAACATTTAGGCTGAGAGTATTGGTAGTATCTTTTCTAAGCCCCAGATTTTTTGCAGGGCTGTTGTATTCCTGACATTGCTGTGCCAGTTCATAGTACCTTCCTCAGCTCCTTCCTGTCTGATAGGGACTAGGTCAGGGAATTCATGCTGAGGCTGGTTTTGCTGCTGTCCTTTTCCTTTAATGAACATCTTAAGGCTGTCTTAGATACTTATTTCAAATTTTATTTATGTGAACTGATGAAATGTCCATGGCACTGGATGTGTGCTACGTTAAGTTTTGAGTTTATATATTCCTAAGTCTGTCTTGTCTGCTTCTCTAATTGGCTTTATTTGGAGTTTTTTCTCTAAATATTTTTAAATAATCCAATGATTTACATTTTTTCTGGGTAGTCCAACTTTGTGTTTCTGTGGCTGGTGACAGGGCTGGTAAATCAGGATTGATTTAACACTTGCCACCCTCTTTTGGCAAGAAAGACCATCCAAGTGATCTCTGCAGTGAAACCAAAAGAAAAAAGATCAAGAGTTTTCAAATAAAAGCATGCATATCAACAGCATCAGTCCTGCAGTTTCTTCTACCAATGTGTAGAATTGGCACTCTGTGTTTCTTGTTGCACACTGTGGATTTAAGCTTGGAGGAAACCCTGCATCTTGAGCCTCTGATCACAATTTTATGTGCATAAATAGTGCTGGATTTTACAGTGTCCCACAAGAATTCTCTGTTCAGCTATCAGGCAGTCTCAAAACAAGCTGCCTACATGTGTGCCTTGCAAATAAGCCTCAAACCTGACCTGGAGGGAATACATCTGTGGGTGGATGCACAGCCCAAGCTCCCCACCTCCTCAGAGCTCTGCCCCTCAGATAAGGCTGTTGGCAAAGTTGATTATGAATCCTGGTGATGGGGATGACTTTCTGTTTGATGCAGAAGAACTCAGTTTTAACTGTTGTTAGGAAAAAACCCCTTACTTCTTTAGAGCTTGTCTTATGTCAGAAATACTCATTCGTGACATTGTGTGTTTGAAGATCTTTTTCCCTCCAGTGTGCTTTTGTGATCTACTTTACTATATAGGATGCAGTATAAAAGTATGGCCTCATGGCTAAAGGCAGTGTCACTTAGGAAAGTGGGGCTCTGCTGTTGACTCTGCTGTCAGGCATGGGCATGCCTCTTTGTGATTTTTGTCCCATATTCTTCTTTTAGTTTAAGGAATTATAACTTCTATTTATAGCTAGTCTTGGAAGCTGTGAAGTAAAGCCATGGATTAAAAGCCATAAGAAAGACAGATAGGTTTCAGTAGATTGAATTGAGCAGATCCCACCATTAACAGAGATGAGGAAGAGGGATCTCTGGTATCCTTTTATTGAGTACTAAGGGTCATGACCAAGTACCACAGAATTATCTCTTGCCATGTAACATGTTTCTCACATCAAGCAATGCTCACTCTGACTATGGGCTAGGAGACCTCTTTCAGTCTGTAGTGTTTCATAGTCAGGAGGGTTTTTTTAACTAGTGAACTTAAGGCCTTTATAAAACCTTGTTTTTAAAAAAGTTAAAAAGATCTGGATATCAGTTTCACTCCGTCTGTTGAGAAAGATTAACTTCTGGCATTCTTTTTTTCCGCTTTGTTTAACGGCCTTGATCACATCTATGTTCCTCTTGGCCTGAAAAGCCTTGGGCAGTGCTTGACTTGTGATGCAGTTGGCATTGTACGTTAAGGAGCCGCAGACATTGCCATTGTGTAGTGTTAAACTTTCATCCATTATTTGCCAGAGATGGACTATCCTGTTCCTCCTGCACCTTGATTCTGGAACCTGGCTACACAATTTTGCAATGAATAAGTAAGTTCTATTTAAATCCATGCAGTTTTGATCTGAGATTTGTCTTGAAATGAATTGTAACTCCAAGCAAAGTTGTCTAGAAATGTTATCACAATGTTATCTAGAAATTATGGATTCACCATGGTTTTCCAGATGTTTGCCTGAGTTTGTCAGAAAATGTTATAAATGAGAAATATCTTCCAGAGGTTTTTATTTGTCTGAAAGCCACAAAAAGTGTTTTGTGTTTCATGCCATGGTTCAGCCCTAGCTGGCAGCTTAACACCACACAGCTACTTGCTCACCCTCTCCTGGTGGGATGGGGAAGAGAATCAGGAAGGTCAAAGCTGGTAAACTCCTGGGTTGGGATAAAGACAGCTTAATGGGGAAAGCAAAGTGAGGAATTTATTCACTGCTTCCCCTAGACAGGCAGGTGTTTAGCCATTCCCAGGCTCCATCACACATAACAGTTACTTGGGAAGACAAATGCCATCACTCTGAATATCTTCCCTTTGTCCTTCTTCCCACAGAAGGGATACTCTGAGCATGACACAATATTGTATGGAATATGCCTTTGGTCACTTGAAGACAGCTGTTCTGGCTCTGTCCTCTCCCAGCTTCTTGTGCATCCCCAGTGTCCTCCCTGCTGAGGCAGTGTAAGGCACAGAGAGGGCCTTGGCTCCGTGCAAGCACTGCTCAGCAGTAACTGAAACATTCCTGCCTTATCAACAGTGTTTTCAGCCCAAATCCCAAACACAGACCCATAGCAGCTACTGTGAATCAAATTAACACTACCCCAGCCAAAACCAGTATGCATTCTGTACTGCTGATTCTATCCCATTTACATTATGCTTAGGTCCCACACTATCCAATACATCCTCATTAACCCCCACCACCCTTCACTCACATCCTTTGGTATTATATGTAGATGTCATTCCATTAGTCACTGAACTTTGGGTTCATTCAGTCCATGGCTAAGGGGTTCCATCTCTTATAGGGAGCACTCAGGACAGGAGAGAGGGTGTGGAGTTACTTGCATGGAATTACTGGGCACCACAACCAGCTCAGGTCACTGCTGCATTTGCACTGCTTCTTGTAAGGTTTGTCCTCTGTTGGTTCCGGGGGTTTCTGCTGTTGTAATTCCCATAACATAATTCTGGTCACTTTGGACCAGACCTTGGGTTTAGTAGTGCAATGAACTTGACCTGCTGCAGCTTGGATTTATCCACAGACTGCAATTCCTTAGGGTTGTACTTGCTCCAAGTGGAGCCTTATCTATGAGCCAGGGTGTATGTGCTGTAGCATGGACATGGGCAAAGTTGCTTTGAGATGTGCCAGTTCCAGCATGGCCTTTTATCCGTTGGCCACAATCCCTGTGGAGATACACCTGCTGCAGCCCAGACATAAGCACAGCCCAGTACCTGCTCTGGCATGGGCTTATCTGCAACCACAGGTGCTCTGGAGAGTTCTGCTCCGGTGTGGACTCATCCACAGGTGACAATCCCTTTGACTGGGGTCACACTGGAATTCCAGCCTGTCCAGCACAGCAGCGATGCTCTGGTCATCTGCCAGCCCAGGCGCATGACCACTGTTATCAGGATGTTCCAGGCACAGCAGAGTGAGATGATAAGAGCACAGCAGTACAGGAAGCAGTGAGAGCAAGGAGCAGCCAGTTACGAGCACCAGACCCTGGCATACAGTAAGGCAAGCAAGTTGTGAGGCACAGGGTCCTGCTGATTAATGGCCCAACAGCAATAATTTTATCTAGAATTCCATCTAGCCCCTTTCAGTCTAACCTGTTGCTATCTCCAAATGTTCAACCCCCAGGCTGCTAACCAAAACTGGCTGTGGTTTAACTCCAGCCAGCAACAAGGCACCACACAGTCTCTTCGTCACTCTCACCCAGTGGAATGGGGAAGGGAATCAGTGGTAGAAGTCAGAAAAAAGCATGGGTTGAGGTAAAAGCTGTTGAACCAAAGGTTGTGCACACAAACAGAGCAAAATGAGGAATACATTCACAGCTTCCTGTGGGCTGGCAGGTGTTCAGCCATCCCCAGGAAGTCAGGGCTCCATCACACATAGTGGTTATGTGGGAAGATAACCGTCATCACTCTGAACATCCCCCTCTCCTTCTTCCCCCAGCTTTATATGCTCATCATGACTCTGTATGACATGGAATATCCCTTTAGACAGTCTTGACTGTATCTTCCCAACTTTTTGTGCATCCTCAGGCTTCTTCACGGGCATGGTGGTACAAGAAGCAGAAAAGGTCATTTGAGGCAGTGTAAGCACAGCTCAGCAATAACTAAAACATCCCTATGGTATCAACACTGTTTCCAACACAAATCCAAACTAGCTCCTGTGAAGAAAATTAACTCTACCCCATCCAAACTCAGCACATTTTTTCATGATGCTTTCAGGAAAAGCACCCTCAGTAAACTACCATACAGACCCATCCATGCTTGCTCTTTGGGACGTGTTGGTCAAAATGGAACACCTTTCTGAATCCTCATTTAGCCAGCTCTCAGGCCATAAAGTTCAGTGGGGCATTTGCAGGGGTGAGAGGAGGTGCTCTTCCTACTTGTCATGGTTTTGTGTTTGATTGTATGGTCTATGTCTTGCAGGCATTAAATGATCTTAGTGGTTGTTTATGGTTTTATAAATCTACAGAATCAGGGGATTTGCATTCTTTGGCTGCAGCTATACAGAGGAAGTCTGAATATTTAATGGAGTATTGAATACTGCATAACTTTTCCATGTATGAACTTGGAGAAGGTGTTTTGATAGATTGATTGGTTTGCTTCTTAAACTCTGTAAGGTCAGAGATCATGTGTCTGAAATGTTTTATAGATCTTGTGTAGGTTTTAGGTAATTAATATTTCATGCTTGCCCCCAGATATGTGGTAGTGGTTAAAACTCAATTAAGTGGTGATTATACAGAATGATGAATATTTCATTTATTTAATATGAAATAGGAAAAAAGTTATATTGCTGCCATGCTGGTTTTATTTCAAAAACCTTTGTCAAGATTAGCAAGATTGAAAATCTCTTTAGTGTCCTGAATTTATTCTGCTGAAAGAATGCAAGTATTTATTTGAGGACTTTTAAAAAAGGATTCTGTTGTCCTCCTTTATAAGGATGTTTCTTCTTGCACCTTAATTAAAGCTTTTGCCTCGTTCACCTTCAGTTACAGACCAAAATATTGTTCTGTTCACACCATTTATTAATTGAGCTCTTGGTAATTGTATATTCAGAAATATGAGTGTCTGCAAGACTGAAAGTAATCAGATGGGTGAGACAGGTGTCTGTCTGTGTCTGTACTCTGTCTTGGATGGTGGCAGGTGCTGTGCCAGGAAGGGCCACAAGACTGCCCACTGTCTGAGGTCCATTCCTCTCATGCCTCCCCAACATATGGACCACTTGGATCAGAGATATTAGGGTGGAGCTCCCATTTTATTGGGTTTAATTACTGGTTTGGATCTGCCTTCCATGGATTTGTCTAGTTCTTTTTGAATCTGTCATCCTCTGCAGTTTCCTGCAGCAACAGATTTCAGATTTTGTCTGTGTGCTGTGTAAAAAAGTACTTCTTAAATGAATTTCCTGCTAGGATAAGGGACACTCATTGAAACTATTGTTAAAGGCTTGGCAAATAATAGTTCTGTACTTAGCCTCATTTAGCTGTGCATTCAACCTTGCTTTTCCTCATCACCCAGGCATCTGTTTTCCAAGTTGAAGGCTCCCAAACCTTTTAAACCCTTCTTGAAAGGCAACTGCTCCATTTGATTATTCATTGTAGTTTTCCCTCCCTGTACGTCTGATTTCTAGCTACAAGCACTTCTTGGAAAGCAGAAATAAGAACTAAGTAATGCACTTTAAAATAGGGGAGAAATTGGTGACTAGAATCTGCTGAAAATTCAGGATTCACCTCCTGTATGGAAAAAGAGCTCCAACTGATCTTTAAAATACAGCCAATTTTAATTTCTAAGCTTTTAAGGAACTGTAAGGAAAGTAACTCGTTGGTTTGAGTTGGATTCCAGTAGTGCTACTGACTTTTGGTTGCCCTTATTCTGCAAGGAGTTATTAGTGGAGTAAAGGACTTTTCAACACAGAGAGCTAAAGAGCATGAAACCTACCAGAAAAGCATGTATTGACTTGTGCCTCCTGAAGCTTTACTGCTTTTGATGGGGCTGGCTAAGGGGGAAATTATTATGTGCTCACCTCCTCTGAGAGAAACTAGTCTAGTTGAATTTTCAAAATTCAGTGCTCAGAGGCTTGCTGGAGTGTACCTGTAGGAGGAGATGGACAGATTTTAGCCTGAAGGAGTGTGGATAAGTGCAGCTATCAGAAGACAGTTGGAATACACGTCCTGCTTCTGCAGCCAATGCTCAGCTCCCTTCTGCAGTATGGGCGTAAAGGCTGCTCATCATCACAGCTGGCTCTTCAGAGCAGTGTTACATAATGGAAGTTTTATTACGTGGTTTGTAGCTATTATTTAGGATTAAATTTTGTTCCATGTAGCTGTCCTGCCACTGCTGTGGTGGTGTCTTCTTGTGTAACAAACAGCATGGCCAATATCTGTTCTGGGTCCTCTTCCAGTAAGCTGAGTAGATTTTCATATAAGAGGCTCAGTTTCATATCCTATGAAACTTTGTTGTAGACAAAGGAGAGAAAGTAGAATTTATTTTGTTATGTTTGAGGTGGGGAGTGAGTGTGGGAGTTTGGGAGGGACTCAGGATGAGGTATTGGTCATCTTTTCTGTCTTTTAGCCTGTGTTGTTGAAGGAGTACAATTTGATGTTTGGTGGCTGTTGGGTTTTCTGAGCCCCTGATGCCTTTATGGTATATCACAAACATCTCTTAGTGCCACAGCTGGACTGAGAGATGGCAAAGCCACCCATGCCAAGACATAGGCCACGAGGTGAAGTTGGGACTTCCAAGCTATTGGTGTCTCTTAATTGTGCTCTGCCCTTGAGATGGTAGGCAAATTTGACCACTTGTGGATGTATATGGAGAGTCAGAGATTAATGGAAAATCCTCAAAACACATTCTACTCTGCATTTTGCCTTCCTTATCTAATCCTGTTATCCCAGTAGTGCTACTGTGGTCGGAGTGGTGAGATGCGGGTGGAACTGAAAATGGTCTGCAGATTGTTAATATTCATATCCATGTCATTTTCATCCATTCCAGTATGGCTGTAAATAAAGAAAATTGATTGATCCTTTTGAACATTAATTTGGTTGTCTGGACTCAAACTGCTGGTGAAGGAACTGGATTGTATGCTTTGTTCTGTGTTGTAGCAGTGAGATTACACAGTTGGGCTGTTAACAGCTAATGCTTGAGTGTGTTTTACATTAAATACTGCAAGTCAAAGTTCAGCTGCTATGGATCTTACCTGGTGGGTTGGTTGTTTTTTTTCAGGTGAGCTCCAGGTGTGAACCTATAGTAACTCTTAAGTTTGTTCATCAACACAGAGGCTTTTTGATAAATCATATGCACATGATTTTAATGTTCCTCATGGAAAACCATAAGGACTTTGGGTGCTGCTTTCTCAGAGACATGTTGCTTCTCTGATTTGCCCTTTCTTTTTCAATTCAAATGCATGCAGCCTGGTTTACATAGGTCTTTGTACATTTTAGTGTTACTACATTTCGCTGATGTATGACTAGTAATTTTTTTGAGAAAGAGTTGGTGATCTGCGCTTTTTATATTACATCAATGAAGAGTGGCTTAATGCTGTTTCTTAGACCTGAGCTAGTTGAATTGATGGCATGTGAAATTCAAGCACAGTAATCTTGGTTCAGTCACAGCTCCAAATTCTTCTGAGAATTTGAACCATGGGTACACATACTCTTTTTGTTTTGTTATGAATAGAAAATAGCTTCATACCACCAACTCTTTTCTTAGTTCCTTGGTTTCTTCAAAATTGTTCTACAAATTCAAGAATGTCAGTTAATAGAGCTTAAAAAAAAGGAGAAATTATTATGTCATAATAGCCTGATGCTAAAATAATGTTCCATTTACGTGGAGCCAGAAAATCAAGTTGCAAACCTGTCAGTGTAGACAGAATGTAAAAAAAAAATTAAAAATAAAATTTGCTATTCTTGTAGGAATGTGAGCAGTGACTTGTTGAGAATGAAATCCCAAATAAAAATATTTGTAGGCATGCAAGGCTAATGCAATTACTGTGGGCACATGGTATTTCTTGACTCTACGCTCCAAGGAAGACTTGCAGAAACACAGGGACATGAACAGTTTAGTTCGGATGTTTGCAAAAGAAACTGGTGTGAGATTCCTTGATACATCTGATGGTTTCCTTGATGTTCATGATGCTGTAAGATGGTCTTGCTTTGCTCCTTGGATGAAAATATAAATAGGAAGTCAAAACAAGACTTTTTGCGTCTGTGTACTATTGTCCTGTTCCTAGTGTTTTCTTCCTAAATCCAACCTAGCCTTCAAATAAATCTGTGAAATTCTTGATAAGCCTCCTTCATCCTGCCTTTTTCCCAAACACTGGGGGAGGCTTTCAGTAAACACCTGCAGTTTCCTCCCTTGTTTATCTGCAGCTCCTGCCATGGACTCCCTGCCATGAATGCAAAACATGGCAGCAGTTAAGGGGCTGTATCAAGACCAGTTGCTGTCAGGACAAGAAATATTGCTTCATTGTTTGTTTTTACCCCCTCTTTGCATCTTGCTTTCTGTTGTGTCTTTTGTTTCATACTTTGATACTCCCTATTCCTTTTCTGTGTAGTGATTGTGCAGCCATGTCCTGGTTCCTGATGTGGGCTTCTGGATGCAGCCAATATAAATCTTTTGTGCAATAGCAGTCATCCTGGCATACTTTCTGTCAAACTCTACTTCTGGTGAATTTATTTCCCTTTTATTTTTTTTTCTGTGGTGCTAAGAACAGCAAGCAGCTGTCTACCAGCAGAAACTCTGGAGAACCAACTTTCCCACTGTTGATTTTTCCTTCAGTCCATATGGATTTCTCCTTTAGAGTGAGGGGCAGATGTACTTTGCCTGCTCAGTTGTGTAACACACCATTGGTTGCTTTTCTGCGCTGAACTCATAATGAAGTAACCTAAATGATTATAAAAGCTTTAGTATCAGCTTCATTTCATTTAAATAGACCAATAAAAGCAACCAGTGTGCAAGCTGCTGGCTCCAGTACTCCTGCATAAACCATTAGCAAAACAATATTACTGGCTCTTGACAAAAGAAAACGGCAGTGACAAATCCAAAAATTTGCTCTGAAAAGAAGTCAACCAAGTGCCAGTGAATCCAGAAAGCCACTCATATGCACACTGGCTGCTGTGAGCTCTTTGTTTGAGGTTGAGGAGTCGGCACTTTCTCATAATTTGTTTTACATTCTGGCTTTGTCTTCTGTAAATATCCTTTGCAGTGTTTCCAGCAATGCTGGCAGCTGCTGAGGCACCAGAGGAGCTTCCCAGTTAGCTTGCAAGCCCAGAGTTCTGATGAGTTTTGCATTTTATGCATGAGACTGGCTCATCTGGCTGCCTCCTAAGCTCTCTCCCTGCAATGCTAGCAAATTATGTATTTGCAGCACTATGCCCCATGTGCCAGGTATGGTATGTTGGCTTTGAAAAGCAGGAGTCTTTCCCATGGGGCCCAAAGGAGCCTCAGGATGTCTCTGCTAGAATGTCTCTGGTTATCTCACTGGTTGTGGGGGTTGGGAAAAGGAGCATCTCATGCGACCCAACACATGGAGCTTTTGGTACTGAGCAACAACATCAACAGCAAAAATCCTGTGAGCCTTCTATTCACCTAAGGTTTGTAAAGTGTGCCTTCAAGGATGCCTATACAGTTGTTATACTGTGTATTTCAAAGTATGCAGAATCTGTAAAACTACCTACCAACCTTCAACAGACATAAACTAGTACCATCTGCTTATATATTATCCTCTAGTGTTTTGCTGCGTCAGATAAACAAAAGCAGTGCTCACGTTTGGGTACCTGCATGGGCAGACAGTGATCTGGTTTCAGACACAGCTATCTGTGAGGGTGGCTGCACCCTGGCACTTTCCATTGAATGGTAAACCTCACAGATGGGCAAGTCAGAAGACCTCTGCTCTGCTGACACCCTTTTTCTGGGTGCTTTATGCTTAGGCTTTGCCTGAGACCTCTGCAAAAGGAGTACAAGATTCTGAGAGCTTTGGTTCCCTCTTTGCATTCTCTTCCTTTGTTTTCCTTCTTTAAAGCTGAAAACAAAAACTCTTCCTTTTTAATTTTACTTGTTGAATTTAAAGATGTCATGATCATTCTTTTCCAGGAAGAGCTCTCAGCACTTCAAACTTTCCTAAGGTGTACACTGAGTATGGGTGCTCCCCACAACCTCTGGTCAACTGAAGCAATGTTAAAATGTAGTGTCAGCTAGAACAAGACAGATGCTGGAATAGGGATGTAGATGACCTCAGGGACAGTGAGAGGACAGGAGAGAGGATTAAATTTTCCTAAAACAGAGCTCGGAAAAGATTAATAACCCTCTGTTTTGTGCTATGTTCTGGTAGTTGTGCATTAAATCTAATAAGGGAGCTGAGGCTTCTTTCTGTGCCCCTGTAAGCCAGGGGAGCACTTATTAAGTTCATATGGACTTTTTCTTTCCATCTCTCTGCTTTTGCAGAAGTGGGTGAACAGCACAGCATCATCACCTTTCTTGCTTGTCCAGATATTGTTTCTCTCTTAGGATTTGTTTCACTGTCCCTGTAGCACATCTCCCAGTCATCTAGATGGATGTGGTTGCATGTATATATTTTTTAAATTTAATTATTCTTTGATTCATTTATGTTCATCAGTATCATTGTCTGCAATCTGAGAGTTCACAGTCTGATGTCCTGGCATCATGTGCTTCTCTTCTTTCTTCTTTTGATGGATCTTTATATTTCTTCTATTATACTCTGAAGAATGTTTGTTATTTCCAGTCTCCTGGTATCTGTTCTGGTTTAAAGCAGATGTTTCTAACCCATTAAGAATGCCTTTACTGTGATAGCTAGACTTAAATTTGAAGAGCTGATCTGAAATAGAACAAGAATTTCCCAATGATCATTTTTAGTGTCTTGGTGCATTGTGGGTTTGTTATTTTTAGTAATCTTTGCCATTTATTTGTCAGTCTCACATTGGTGATATTCCTTTCCACTGCCAAGATCAGCTGTTAGAGTCAAGGGGTTATGCTTACTCTAACAAATGAGCAGGGAGCTTTGTAGTCTCATGGTTGCAGACAAAAAAGTTTGATATTTCATTCTCTTTGAAGAGAGTTATGGAAAGCCAACACAAAAACATTAAAGGATTTCAAAAGATATCACTGCAAAGCCTTGCTGATTTCAGTTTCAAAGTGAAAGATTTCAACTGATGATGTTTTGTTTCTTTTCTTCTTGTTTAAATGGACGTTGTACTGTTCTATGAGCAGTCTATATGGATGTGCCTGGAATAAGTCATTGAATCATCTCACAGATCTAGTCGTTCTGGATGTAGGGTTTCATTTTGGCTTTTCCCCTGCAGTGAGGTGTGTTTTCTTTCCTGTTTTTTTTTTCCCTGCCACTTCTCCCGCTACTCAAAAGAAAACACAGTTAGCCCTTTAGTGGTAACCTAAAGGGCTATGTAATGTGATGTAATGGCAAGCCCTGAAATCTCACTGGAAGCTTCTGGCTGGACGAGGCTTGAAGTGTGAAGCACATCCTCTGGCCCCTAGGTTTCCAAACTGTCCTGCAAGCACTACTTGTGCATGTTCATATTGGTGTAATGCCAGCTAAGTTCTCCTTCCAAACCCTCTGTATTAAGTGGTTTGTCAGTGATGAACAGGGTCTTGTTTCACCCATTCCACACATCACCTTTGTGTTGCACTGTGTGCATGAGCATTGCTGTGGTGCCAGGTGTGTGATTCTGTTTCTGGAGGTTTCCTCAGTTTCCCTAATTTTATCTAGTTTTGCAATTCCTCTGTGGCCAGGTGGTTGCTCACTCTGTTGGTAGCTTTAAGACTAGATTTAAAAGCTGAATAAAATCACTTCTATGATCTAGTTTCTTTCTTTTTAGAGAAAATTAAATATGTCAGGAAGCTGATACCTTCTCAGAGAATATACAGTGAATGATCCCTATCAAGGACCTCTGAGTAGCCACTCCTGCTTCAAACAATGAAGGCTCTGTCTTTTATGGCTGGGGACTATATCCTGGCAGGTCTGTTCCTGGCTGGATAGGTGCCTGTATGCCTTGATGCATTTACTGTCCTGTGATGTGACCTATTATGTGCAAATATCATCTGTCACAGGAGCAGCCATACGTGCAGGGACTGAGCTGTGGACAGCCAGAGCAAGTATCTAACATGAATAATGAGTTCAGCTGTGTCACTGCTGTCTCTGTGGGCACCAGAGGGATATGGCTTTGCTCTGTTAAACAGCAGGGGGAAGGGATCAGGAGGGACACTTTCTATGTGCAGGATGAAGTCAGGGAGAGCTCAAAAGCCTGGGGAACAGCTGGACACCAAGCTCTATCCAACAGGTTCTCCATAGCTCTCACCATTGCTTTGTCCCTTTGCAGAAGACTTCACCAAATCCAGCTGGTTGCTCCTCTGCACCTGGGCTGAGGGCAGGAGCACAGTGCTGCTGGCCCTGAGGGCCTGCTCTGCCTGCCTTCAGCTGCTCTGTCACAGACATGTTTTATGAAAAATCCTTTTGTTAGGTTTTTTCTCCTGAGAAGCTGAGAGGCCTCAGGAACAAAATGTAAACAATTATTATCTGCTGCTGTGGAATGCAACAGGTGGATCTGTGATTGGTCCATGTTGGTTGTTTCTAATTAATGGCCAATCACAGTCCAGCTGTCTCAGACTCTCTGAGAGTCACGAGCTTTCGTTTTGATTCCACTTCTTTCCTTGCTAGCCTTCTAATGAAATCCTTTCTTCTATTCTTTTAGTATAGTTTTAATATAATATATATCATAAAATAATAAATCAGCCTTCTGAAACATGGAGTCAGATTCTCGTCTCTTCCCTCATCCTGGGACCCCTGCAAACCACCACAGTGCTCAGCAATGATGGCTTTGCCACATCTGTGCTGTCAATTGCCTTTTTAAACAGGATTTAAGCTAATCTCATTCTTTACCTGCAGGAAGGCATGGGGCTATGTGTGAAACTATTATTTATGTCTGCTTTTCAACCCAACCAGTCCATTTTCTTCCCCACTTTCTTCACATTCGCTGGGCAGTTTATTTATATAGAACTACCTGAACCCAAGTCTCTGATCTTTAGAGTGTTGGATTGAGCCTTTGCTTTTGTGATTGTTGGGTCAAGGGTGGATTGTTGGGGCCTTTTTATTACCTCCCTTGAGTAGATTAAAACCATATCTGAGCATAATAGAGGGCTCTTGGCAATGTTACAAGCTTTGACTTACTTAAAATTTCTATTTTCTCCCTCTTTTAAAACTGTAACTTACCACGTTTTAAATTTTTCTCTATCAGTGAGCTCTTAACAAGAGGAGAATAATTTCTTTTTTTTCCACTAGATATTAACTCCTAAATGCTCTGGCCATAAAGTCTTAATTTTTCTTTTGTACTTCATTGCTGTTGTGTGTGAATTTATAGGCATTGTCTCTTTACTAATTCTGCTCAGTCTGGTTTGTGAGTGGGTATGCATGAGAAGATGCTTAGCAACTGAGGGCAGAGCTTCAAGAGGTGTAACTAAGAAAGCATTTCTGCTGCATCTGACTTCAGTGGTTTTAGTATTTAGATTCTCCTTGCCAAGCTTAAGAGGCATGTTTTGTTTAATTTCTTTTCTTCTACAAATACCGAGTACTTTATTGCTTTGTTCTGTATGAAATTTGGGAAATCCACTCATCCAGGCCATACACAAGTTGGTTCATTCAGGGAGATAAGTGAGCAAAGCTTCCCTGTGTAAATTATTTCACACCAGAAACACCCTATACTTAAAATAGAAAAATCAGCTCTTCAGCTGTAAAAATGTTCTCCACTTCATGAATTTTTATTAGGCACATTTTTTTCCTGCTAAGCATGCTAGTAAGTCTGCAAGCCTAGTCTATCCAGCTGGGGAGTCAGCTAATAGCATCAAATGAGAAACAAAAAGCTGGAGAAAATGTTTGGTGTGGACATGCAGTGGTTTACATCGTGTCCTCTTTCCATTTCTCTACTTGCTGTAGTCGTTGACTTGCCTTTGGCATTCACATCAGCTAAACTATCTGCCTGCTGCTCAGATAGCCTTGTGCCAGGACTGAAACTGGAGCATATTGTTCCATCATTAAACAGGCAACGTTGAATATTTTGGAAATTAACAACAGCTGCAAGTTCTTCAGCTATTTTTATTTGTACTGTGGCTCTGATTTTTCTAGTGTGTTTGTGCTGAAGTCAGAAGAGGAAAGGAAAATAGATCCCCCAAGAGGCTGATTTTTTGTTTTTAATTTAAAAAAAGGCAGTGCCTAACAAAAGCATCCATAAAACAAATAGTAACAAGGGTTGCCTAGCAGTTTTCTTGGTGTTGTGTGGGCCCCTTGTGTGGTTGCTGCTATGAATTTCTGAGGACTTTAGTGGCACCTTAGTGTATGGTAATTGGCACTTTCCACAGTCAGCCCTCTCCTTTAAAAGTCCTGCTACTAATAGCATCTGTCTTAGGCTTTAGAAAAGATTGCTGCCAGCAATTTTCCATTTTATTTATGTTTTATGCTCCTAGTCAGAGATATAAGCCTCAATCCCCAAAAGCCACTCCGTTTGGTGGGCTTGGATGAGGCCCTGAAGTCAAGCTAGGAAAGCTTTAGAGGATAATTGTTAAACAGGATTTCTTAAGTATCCTTCAAGAGTCCAGTGGCTTGAATTTCTTCCCATAAGTCTCATGATCATGTGGCAGGAATGACAAGGCAGAGCCTTAGTCTTCTGAAAGTTCAAGAAAATGCTCCTTAGAGCAACTGTAGGAACCAGACATGAGTGCATTGTTTCTTTATTTGAAAAGCAATTTAGCAAGAATGTATTTTTTCCCTTTAACTGAAGAGAGAGGTGGTCCAGTTCTTTGCTCTGGTTATGTGACCTAACTCATGGCCAGAGATCTTTTCATTGGGCTGGACATCATTTTAGAAAACTGCATACCACTATGGGTATTCATAGGCATTCCTTTAAAAGTGTTGAATATGGGTTGGTATATTTCTGGATTTGAGTGGAAATTAATAAAGGCGATGGTTTGCTGTTCATATTCAGTAATTTAAAATTTTAGGGGAGAGCTAAACCTGTTCCCCCTAACATGGGTCCACCATGAATAGTAAGAAATCTTCTTTGTATATGGAGCCCTATTGACATATTTGAAGGACTCAGCCTTATTCAGTATCTGGTGTCTGATTTGGGAGTCTCTAAACTGGTGAAAATTTCTGCTATTTTAGATGAAAGTGGCTTTATTGACATGGGTTAGCACCCTTGCATCTAAGCTATTAGAAGTTTTCATCTTCTCATTGAAAAAGAACAATGGCAAGCATGAGCCAAAGGCAAGCAACCTCTCAATGGTGAGGTGCTAGGCTTTTCCTTTCCCAAATTAGAGAGTAAGCACACTACTACAAAAACGGATTCATTTTTTTTTTTGCCTCGTACTGTAGGAAGATCATAAGAAGATTTCTTCCCTGGGCTTGCACAAGGAGATGTAGCTAATTCATGGTGTCATGCTTTTGTGTCAGAAAGGGCTCAAGGTACAAAACTTGGTTGTAGGTGAAAAATTGGAACTGCTGCCTTGCATGGAGGAGAGGTGCACCAGGTATCTGTCTGTAGTATAAAAATGACAAAGCCAGTGGAGTTGTCCCTTTATCAGTACCTTTGCAAGATGTTGTCATTCCTATATAGCGGCCAGTAATTCAGGGACTACCTCTGTGATTTCTTTGGCTGCCACCCTGTTGGTTTCTGTCCTCTGAACCCTATTGGGAAACATGCTGGGAAGAAGGTTTGGCTGTGGCTCAGTCAGTGCCATTTATTCCAGTTAGCCCTAGATTTTATTCCACTTCATATTTTTCTGGTTTTCGTGGGCATGTCATTGTCTTCCTCGCTTCTCTGCCCTGCTGCTCCATTCTTTCTTTCTCTCATCCACAAGTTTGCTTTTGTAGTTACAGTATAAAGGCGCCTTTGCCTGAGCAAAATTGCCCTGGAGAAATGTGGGAGCATTAACGCCTTTGTACTGCAGTGCTGTTTCCCCACTGAGATGAACCCAGCACTTGGAAAAGCAGCTGGCAGGCCTGTGAAGAGAGGGGCAGCAAGCCAAGCCATATCCTGTGAAAGCAGAAGCAATGCCCTTGAAATCTCTGGAATTGCCCACTACATGCACAGGGATTAAATTTTCTCCGAAAGTTCAGTTTATGCAACATTATCAACACTGACCAAAATATGCAAGTGTGTCTGTGCTCATGTCTGAGCTCTTGGTGCTATTTCCATCTCTTAGTGTGGGCAGGCACTATTAAAATCCTCAGCACTTTCAGTCTAGATGAATAATTTTCTAGCTGCTAGGTTTATAAATTAAACATTTATGGCCATATCTCATGCTATTATCCATCCATAGCAATACCTCCAGGCAAGGATCTTGAGCTTTTTTGGAGTGCAGGCCATGTGTTAAAGAAGAGCGAATGTTTCATTTATACCTCATCTTACTCTTGCACTTCTCAGTTGCAGAACATCCCTGAGGTAACCTCAGATATTTCTTGGGAGGAAATAACCTCAGTAAGAAAGAAGATTTTTGATGTCTGTGTTTTCTGTGTCAAAGGAAAGAGCAGAGTTCACTGCAGCATTCCGAAATTTTTTTATGTCTTTTCAAGTAACTTCCCAACACACAAATATGATCTATCATCTGCAAGCTGGAAAAAATAAAAGCATCACATGAAGCACAGACCACAAGGGTGGTAGCAAGAGGTCTGGCAGTGATAACTAGGGCATTTGCATTTTAACTGTTATTAATGGAAGCTGAAAGACTGATGGTGTCCCAGAAAAATCCGTGTATATGGACAGATGTTTGAACGAGGGGCATGCACTGATTAACAATGAGAGGAGGCATGTAAAAAGCTACCCACATCCTGCATGTCCTTCATCAAGTTGTGAAGGGAGTGGTTTGAGGGGTGAAAGGAAGTGAGACCCAAGTTGTGGCTTCTATACATAACCAAAGATGTTGTGCAAATTTGTCTGGTTATGTGTATCCAGTATCTCTTTCTAAACAGTCATCTTAAGAATATATATATTTTTTTCTTCTTCCAGGAAGCTATTTTGAGTGCGATAAAACTCGGGTCATAACTCAAAGCAAGGAAATGATCCATTTAGAAGAATGCCGAAGCTTGTGTTCTTTTGGTTTAAATGAAGAGCTTTGTCACATTCTTAGTGGTTTATGTTGAAATTAGACAGTCTGGCACATTGTAGATTTTTGTTTAGGTACATTCAGGCTCCTAATAAAAGAAAAGCAAATATTAAGGTCTTATGTAGGAAGTTACTTTGTTTGGAAGAATGCTTTACCATCAGTAGTCATTGTTACTTGCCTGAAAGGATTATCTCTTTATTTGCTATTTTAGTCCTTTAACAGGAAATACTTCAAGGACAAATGCTTAGTATTTCTTCCTGCTCAAATAAGTAGTTCTGGGGTACAGCTGTTAGATTTGTCTCACTGGAATTTAATAATCATATGCTATTGCTATGGTAGTGTATATTGGACTGTCTGAAGAGGAGTCCATTTAGGTTCTTATTTTAAATTAAAAGACATTGATGTTTCAGTCTACCTCGTAAGTAGACTTAGAGTACAGCATCTCCCAAAAAGCTTGAATTGACGTGTTAAACAAGTACAAATTACATTGAGTTAACTCTTGTGCTGTTTCTTCCTGTGAGGAGGGTTTTGGCTTGAGACAGAGATATGTTTGCTGCTGATCAGTAGGAACTTTAAGAGACTGTGTGCAAGAATAGAAAAATGTGATTATTAGCCTGGATGAACCCAAGCCCATAAACTCCTCCCAGTGTTCCAGTAACTGAATCCCAGAGCAAATGGGTTTCTGGACTGTGACATGGAGATGATTGTATGACAGCCCTGTTTGGTGAGCCAGCCTTGCAGACCAGACCATGCCTGCCTTTACTGTGTTGCTATCTAAGTATCAGCATTTACTGCAAGGTAGTTAGTCTAATGTAGCTGGAACAAATGAACTAAAGTTTCCTTTAGAACTGTTTCTCTAGTCCCAGTGTGGTCATTAAACCAGATTGGACCTGTACAATCAATTATACATCGTTGCTTTCCCCTTGAGAGACTGAGTGGCCTTGTGAGGGCGTGAAGGACACAGTAATGATGGCTGTTATTGTAAGTGTGTAGGTAATAATTGACTTCACTGCTAAGCAGTTGGGAGTTGACCAAGTATGAAGCTTCCCCAACAAAGCATTCAAATAGATGCTTCTTCTCAAAGAAATACCTGGATTCTCATGTGCCAGGGGTTTTTAGAAACTGCTTTTCAAATATCAGAATGTTTCCAAGGTAACCTCTTTAATCTCCACTGTGTTCAAATGCTTACTAATTTAATATACACATGACGTGTGTAATCTGATTAAAAATTAACAGATGCTCCTAAAAACAATCCAACACTAAATATGATGGGGTTCTAGAATAACCTCTTCAAGGTGAGAACTTGCCTTGGCATTTCTTACCTTCCAGGTTATAGGAATAGTACTTAGATAATATTTCATTATTATTGATTTCTTTTGTTCCCTGCACCACTGGGTGTGTGATTGCTCATGGATTCTGCATCTTTTTTTTCTTTTTTTTTGAGGCTGGGGATTTGGTGTCTTCAGTGTTACAGATGTTTTCAGGACTTCTAAGCACAAAGCATTTCTTGATCCAGTATTTGCAGTTTTGGAATAAATACCTCAGAAAACTGGAAAGATAAGAGTCTTAGTTGAATAAAAAAAATGTTTTGTTTTCCAATAACTCCTCATAAGAAGGATCTGAGGAAGGTGTGCATCCCCGGATTAAATGTCAAGAATGAAAAAAAAGGGTATTAGGGTGGAGAGCAAGAGTTGCCGTGATTATGCAGCTGCACTCTGTCCTCTCAGCTCGTGCTGTCTCTCTCTGTGGGACAAATGAGCACATGGGGGCTGCATAACATCAGCAGAACAGAGCCTGGGAACTCCCAAGGCAGCTGTCCTATGTCCTAGGGACCATCCAAGAAATCCTGCATCCTTTGAAGGGCTGTCATAACTTAACTGACCAGCATCTGTAGGTGCTTTTAAGTGCCTCGATCTTGTCTGCACTGCAGATGACTAAGAAAATTGAGTCTGAATTCATCTTCTTTTCCTCAGTCTTTCTTTACTTTGGTTGTACTAGTTTGGTAGATGAAAGACAACCCCTGAGGATTTAAGTACTAGGTAATTTAAGGGCTGTTTTCATTCTTGGGGTGGTAAAGTGGAAGAACGAAATGCATGTAGGAAACAGGCAAATTTGCCAGTTCAGCATGGACTGGCGTCGTTTTAGATAAAAATTGGGGAAACCTAAAACTAGACTTTTCCCTTAGTAGTACCCTGAATATCATAAGTTCCCTCCAGCAGGAAGTGCCTATTCAGGGTGGAGGCTGGAGATGAACCAAGCATCCAGTTCTTAGGCAAAGGAAAGCTGGTTGGTGTCTGTGTTCATGGTGCTCATTAGAGGCATAAAAGTAAAAACATTGTATCACCAAAAAATTTCATGAAGGTTGAAAAATTTCATTTAGGTTTGTTTCATTTTTAAAGAGACTGAGGGTGGAAACAGTGATGTCCTCACTCTTGGCATGGTCTTCCTTTCAGTTCCTGACAAGTGATCCCTTCCTCCCATGCACCCTACTTTGTGGGTTGTTTTATGGTGTGACTTGACTTGTTCTGTAGTTAAAGAATGCAAATAATAGTACCCTTGATTTTATTTCTCATGCACATATGAAAGGAAAAAGAATAATTGCAGAAGCTAAATTCAATTTTGGAGCTGTGGAAGCTGTCCAGTACCATTTGGAATGGATCAGCCTCTGCAAGTTAAGTTGGGAAAATATTACATCTGTTTCCTTGCAGTTGGAACAAAAAAAGTCTGCCACTACCCCCTGGAAGCTGCAGAGACTCCAGTGGAATGTTAAGTCTGTTTTGCTTTTCTTGGGTGAAAATGCCTTCAGTATGTGACATGGCTCATGCTTTCTTGCGGATCTAACATTAGGACTTTCAGTGCAAGGTCAATTCCACCAGGAAGGTTTAAATACACCCACTCCCCACCTTTTATGTTTGTGCAATTATTGCTGCATTCATGAGTGTAGAAATGAAAGAAAGAAGGTAAAGCAAGTCCTATACTTCTCTGATATTGAGGCTCTCTTTGCACTTTTGTAAGCATCTGGTTTGACATTCTGATGTAGAACTGAGCTGGCTATTTCACACAACTATGACAACTGTCATAACTATGCTTTCCAAACAGTCTGAAAGAGACTGAGTACAGCTGTTCCATCCAAGGCAGTCTGATGATGGTTTGGGTTGATGTGAAGTTGGATATGAGTCAGCAGTATGCCCTGGAAGCCAAAAGGGCCAGCTGTGTCCTGGATGCATCAAGCACAGCAGTGCCAGCTGGTCAAGGGAAGCTGGTCCAATATCCTGCTCTACACTGCATTGGAAGGTGTGGTTCCACCTGGAGTCCCGTGTGCAGTTTTGGGTGCCACAATATTCGAAAAACATAAAATTATTGGAGAGCATCAAGAGGAGGGTGCCTGAGGTGGTGAAAGACCTTGCGGGCAGGACGTAGTGAGAGGCAACTGGGATCACTGGTTTGGTGGAGTGTGGAGAAAAGAAGGCTGAGGGGTGATCTCATGGAAATCTATAACTTCCTCAAGAGGGGTAGTGGATGGGAAGTGCTAATCTCTCTCTGGTGACCAGCAGCAAGACGTGAGGGGGTGGAATGAATTTGCATTGGCAGAAGTTCAGACTGGACATTAGGAAAAAGTTCCTTGCTGCGAAGATCACTGGAACAGCCTATCCAGGGAAGTGATTGTGGCACCAAGCCTGTCAGAGTTCAAGGAGCATCTGGATGATGCTCTCAGCTATATGGTGTAATGTTAGATAATCCTGTGAGGAACAGGGACCTGGACTGAATGATTTTTATGGGGCCCTTCCAAGTTGCGGTGTTCCGTGATTCTATGGTAGTTGTGCTTATTAATTTCTCATAGAAGTGCTCCCACATGCAAAGAGATAATTGGTAGGTGTGGCTACTGTTAGCAGGTGTAGGTGAGAACGGAGAGGGAGCTGAGAGCTGTGAGAGGTGATGTGTGTGGGTGAGGTTTGGTACAGGTGATCGTTGCCCCGGCCGGGCTGCGGGAAGGTGCAGCAGCACCGGGGCACTGCCGGGAGGGAGGACGCTGTCCGCGGTGCTGAGCGCCCGCCCCGCACCCTCCCTAGCGTGGGCTCTGAAAAATATGGGTGCCTTGCTTTGCCTTTTATTTCTGCCTTTTTCCCTTGTATATGGATGAAGGAATTATATTCAATTGAAATTGTATTGTTCTGGGACTGAAGCGCATTTGCAATTTGCTCCATAATGGCAAAAAAAAAAAAAAAGGAAAGAAAATTAAACAAATAAATTAGTCAGGTTCCTGAAGTGAAATGGTAAAATGGAACACAAGGGATATTTGTATTTCCTCCCTGGGAAAGGTTAATAGATCTAAATGTAAAATAATGCTTTTTGATGGGAAGCTATCTAATGTCAAACTCATATTAATTCGAAATAAAAATATGATAATTAATACATGTGCTCTGAACAGCACAAGAACTAATAAGAATTAGATGCTTGTGCTGAAATTTTTGCTGTTGCAAAACACACTCTGATTAATTCAAGGTGGAAAAGTTGTTTCTTTTATGAATCCTACTATCAGAAATATTCCTTCTTTCTTAGAGAACAGACAAAAAGTCTAACTAAAAGCAATTGTCTTAACCAAAACCATTTAATTTCCTTATGAAATTTATGAAAATCATTATTTATACTGTGAGTTATTTGACTTTGTAATTTTGGTGTTGGTGAAAGAGATGTATAGCTGAAATAGTATTTGTTCTGTTTACTGTTAAATGGGAGGGAAAGCTTGATAAAGGATTGGCATCCTTTTATACAAGAGCTTCCTGATGTGTTCTCATTACTTCATTAAATAAAAATGCTTTAACATAATCCCGAGTTTTAGTAAAAAGTTGCTCCTGTCTTTTGCAACAAGGGTATATGTTGAAATCACTGGTAACATGGCTTGCTAGCTCAGTGTCTTGGAATAGTTTTGCAGATGGGCAGCTTTCACCCTCAGCTGTTAGCATCACCAGGGAAGAAGTAGGGATTAATTTTGATGGATTCAGGCAAGGCTAAAACAAAATGTGTTTTCTCTAGCAAACTATTTTCACCCTTAGGCTGCACTTTCCAGATTCAGGATATGCTGTCTCTTACTTTAATGGATAGTTTGCCCTTTTCTAGGCAATAGAAGAACAGGATGCCTCGTATTCCTGTGTCTGCACAAACAGTCTTTCAAACTTTCAGCACACAAGTTTCTTCTGATACAGCCCAGCTTGTATCTCATAATGCATCCAGCTCTTGTCTAGGCACTGAAAGGGATAGTGTTCTGAAAACTGATGCAGTTTTAAAGGTCAGATCCCATAAAACATTGTGATTCATTGCCAATAATGTGCCTTCTGGAACTGCTTATTTAGTCTGGAGTTGCATCGTAGACTTTATCTTCATTTTGTCTGGGCTTCATCAAGTATTTGCCCCATGCAGTGACCAATAAAACCAGGGAAGAGCTAAATTTTGCAAATGGCCTTCTGTAAGAGAGGCATCAGGTATAGATAGTTGTTTCTCAGATGCTGCGGGGCCCTATGGTGAGAAAGGTGTTGTCCTTCCCATTTTTTCAGATTTTAGTTTGATCAGCAGTATGGAAGACAGAGTTCTGGCTGTTGGAATAAGACTGTGTGATGCTCAGAAACAACAAGATACTTCTAGCATTATATTTGTCAAAGATACTTCTAGCTCTTTCTTCCTGTTCATCTGTGTATTAATCCGAGCAGAGCCTCCGAGGCTGCAGCCACAGGACTGGCATGTCGATGGATCATCTTGAACCCTAATAAGGTATAACATGTACCCAGCTAAGTGGCAGGTTACAGCCACTAAGCAGGTCACCCCAGAATACCAGGTCACTGTTAAATACCTGGTTTTGTTCTTCTGAATTTACCTTGGATCTTTATAAGTGTAATACATAATGGAAGAGAAAGGCTCACCCTCAGTTGCTGGTAACTGATAGGTTTTCATCGGCCTTGTGACTGATAACAGCCTCCTACAGAATCTGGCTTTGAGCAGATGTCACCAATTCTCTCTGGATGTCCCTTCAGCATACAGATAGCAATCACTCTCCATCTGCCCTCCATGGCATGGCTGTCCACAGCAGGCTGCTTTTTCCATTGGTGCCCATAACAGAAATGGACTGTTCTCATGCTGGAATATGCACATGGGGCTTTACTTTTTTGTTACTAATTTCCAAACCTCCACTGAAGGCCCTGCTGTTAATCCCTTGATTACAAAGACTAATTAATTGATCAGATCTATTTTCTTTTTGTTGTCCTGTGGGCTGAGAGATAATGATGTGCAATGTGAAGGATATTCCTGCTAGAGATAGTATTTCTGCAAATCCTGCAAAGCCTATCTGTGGAGTACCACCTGACATTCAGTGAGCAGCCTGCCTGCTCTAGCATCCTCCACACCTTGTGCATACATATGTATTTTGTGTTCTGTATTTTATGGTGTGATCAAAACCAGTCTTTGGATAATGTTTTAGGAACTCCTATTTCTCATTGTTTTTACTAGCAGCTGTAACATTTGCAATATCAATTTGTGGCAGGAAGCAGGTGTCCTTTTTAAAAGGAAATCTGAAATAATTTAGAGGCCACAGAAAAGGACAGCTTGCAATTCACATTGCTACACTCTTGCAGAGAAAACAGGCTACAAGACAGATGCTGATTTATTTAAAATCAGACGAACAAAAAAGCAAGTCTTGTGTTTTTTCTCTTTCTCTCCTTTTCTTTGCAAACTTAAGGAATGTATTCAAGCATCTGGCTAATTCACATACCATTAATTCTCTAAAGATTACATATGCACACCTAATTAGACCTGCATAATTTGTTTTAAAAATGAATGTACTCTCATATTTATATTTTATAGCTGTGCCAAATTCTTAAAGGGCATAGAAGGGAGAATGTTGTAAGAGAAATGTGCAGTAATCCTTTCCCTAGAAAAGCTGGAAGTATCAGTAGGGCTGTATCTAATCTTAGTTACATAACCGTAGACACTCTGTTTTGGCTATTAGTGAATGGGTAAATGGCTTTTAAAATACATGAATGAATGCTTGTTAGAAAGTCTGAGATACAGCCTGTCTTCATATGGGAGCTGGCAGAGTGGGCACCCCTCCTGATGTGTGAGGTCCTATTGTATGGCAGCAATATGACTCATCTTCCCTTTGCCTCTGGTTTGTGGGCTGCAGCGAGTTCCTGCCAGCTGTGCTTTCTTGAGGATTTAATAGTCTCCAACAGCTACAAGGACATGGCTCTCCAAAGGCTGAGAGCCTGATGCTGATGGTATATGTCTCCTCTTACTCTTGCGTGGCTCTCCACCAGCTTAGCTCTTGAGGCCAATACCACTCAGAAGAATAATTTGGGTGTTGGCAAGTGGCGGATTATCATAGCCTTCTTCAGAGGATGGATGTGGGGTGGGAAAAGCTAATCTGTACCCTGACCCCCGTTCATCTCTCTGGGGCCTGAGTGCTAAAGGCACTCAAATCCTTAGCAGCAGTGACATTCTCCACTTACTCTCAGCAGCAATTCCTGCAAAGTCTGCTAACCAGCAGTAGAGAGGGTGGTTAGTAGCCGCCTGCTTTGTGTCAGGCTTTCCTGGAGTAGAGTTGCCATGGAGATGGGTGGGAGTTTAACAGAGCAGGGAGCTCAGCGCTTTGCCCTTGTGCATGTAAATCTGTCTGACATGTCATGTGCATCAGATTTGGCTCTGCTGCTCACATTTGAGGTCCACTGGATTTTTTTGCCTGATTCCCATGTAGGAGAGCTGAATAACTGCCATGCAGTGTTTGTAGCACTGTGATATTAAAAAAAGGCATAACTGGGATTGGTGCCTGCTCTTCCAGGGCCAATTTAAAACTAAATCTGGACACCAAAGGATGTTTAGAGCAGGTATCTAAGCCCGGTAAGATGGAAGGAACTTTCCCAGGCTGGAGCCTTTCTTGTGGCAGCAGTAAGCATATTGGCCATCTGAAAAAGAGAATTATTTAGAGGCAGAAACAGAAATCCTACAGTTAGGGAGATGTTGGAAGGTGGAATCTTCCCAATTAATTTTAGAACTTGTGAAGCAGATTAAAATATGGGGGGAGAGTGCTGAATATAAATAAATGTCTGCTTTACACTTACAAAGGGTGTGCAGGCTCCACGTGCTCAGAAACATTTCTGGGAAAACATCAATTAAAATGCTTGAGACTGACAAAAGGCTTCAAGGCTGTTGAGGTAAATGGTGACTCATACTGGCCGAGAAGCAGGAAGGAAAAACATTTAATGGCAGCACCACCCCAAGCTGTACTCTGAAATGAGGCTTCCCAGGGGGGTGACCTGCAGACACTGGATTTTAGCCAATGTCTGCTGATCTACAGCCATCAAAGGTGAAGAGCCAAAGTATTTTTCAGTGACTTGGCAGCATGCCTACTGGGTTTTTTGATGCATGTAGGTTTGCATGGTGTTATGGAGAGAAACTTGACATATTTCTAATTTTAGAGTAAGAGGAAACAGCTGGATGGTGAAAATATTTGGAAGGAAGGGTTAAAAAGTTGGAAACATTGAAGGAGGGGAACAAAGAGGGAATAGAGTGAATGCAGAGATGGATCTTTGAACACCACTTGCTTCAGTAGAAGCAAAAGAGTCCTCCTGAATATACTGCCTGAGCCGTGGCATCAGTTTGAGAGGGGAATAAAGTTTTTGCTGTGTTTATCCCAGGGAAAGAGGACTGGTCCTTCCCGCATAAACTAAAGCTTGTGCATCTCGAAGACTGGTGTGAGCCTGTTGTGTTACTGGAGAAAGGCCTCAACACATGCTTCAAAAGCATCTTCTTCTCCTCTCCTCCTCCTCCCCCAATCTCCTGTACCACTTCTAACAATTTAATCCATAGCAGTTTGTCTTCACAGGCTGTAATTGATCTGTCTGTGATTTAGCTCATCAGACACTCATTAAAGAGTTTGCAGCCTTTTTTATTCATGGAGAATGAGACTCAAGGATCTAAAACCACTTTGTCTTTGTCTTAACTGGATTCATTTAGTATTCTGGGATTTGGGAAGGCTAATAAACTTAAACGAGCTATTATTTAAAGGTGAGCTGCCAAGTGAACATGAAGAATGATCCAAACGCTGGCAGTGTGCCAAGGGCTCTCTGTTGTCAGGTGTCAGGTGTGAGGAGCAGAGGGAATTGTTGCTAAAACCCCAGATATTCCTCACAGCTCTGCAAGTGGGTGTCCCACAATGCCCTGCCCATGAGTGATTGGGCATTGTGATGATACAGCTTGCAGGGGAGCTGCTGGAGCTGTGTCTGCAGTGAAGATGGTATTTTGTGCTAGTGATGTCAGTGGGATACACTGAAATATTTGGTGCATTGTGTAGTGTTTGAGCTTGACATCTGGTTTTCTTTATTAGGGGCTGCTATTGTTCCAAGCTGCCGCCTGTGCTCAAGCAGTGCCCATAAGGATGAGCACTTCTCACGTCGCTGGCACACACGTGCTGAGGAAATGCCTGTCCCCATCCTTTAGCAGGGATACACTGGCAATCTGCAAAAGAGAACAATACCCCTGAGCTGCAGAAAACAGTTTCCTTTCCCCACTGCTTTAATGAACACTTGAGACATTTCCAAGCTCTAGGAAGAGGAGATGGGAGAGATGGTTCTCCATTCTGCTCCTTCCTGAGCCTGGCTCCACATGCCACACACATCCAGAAAGATGAATAATTCCCTGTAACTTGAATTTACTGTGCAGTCGTATGTGTAGTATCATCACATTGCTTTGTGCCTTGGATGTCATGTAAGGGGCTATGACCGCCATGGGCTCTAAAGTTGTCCGTGGTTTTAAGGCAGCAGCTCTGCCAGGGAACACATGCAGCTGGATCCTGGGTCTGTGCCAAATGTACTGACTTTGTTGGGAACTGCGGGAAGCTGGTGGGGCCCCGCAGACAAAGTCCTGTGTGAGGGATCTGAATCCTGGCAGGACACGCTGCCATTTACGTGAACTGACTTCCTGCTTGCTGTGCGTATCTGGATTGGGAAATCTTTGGGAATATAAACCTCTCCTAACTGCTCGGAGTCACAGTATTTATAAATACTTCAGGCTTGTGTTTATAGCTATAAATCATCCTATGTAAATATTAATACCATATTTTTCTTTCTTTGTAGTGTACAGAGGCCAAAAAGCATTGCTGGTACTTTGAAGGATTATATCCTACATATTATATGTAAGTAGTCATCGCTTTTCTTTTTCAAAAGAGAATTAGATTCTGTAGGTTCTTAGACTGTTACTCTTTTACTAATTATACTTTTTCTATAACTCATCTGAGACTTTTGCAAATTCAAAAATGAATATGCGGTAAACTTTAATTTCCCTCCTTCCCTGTAACCCGCCTCTTTCCCTTTTTCCTTATTGAAAAAAGTGTACAGATTCATTTTGCCACACACCCCAGATGACCTTTCCAACTGAAAACAAAACTCAAGTACTTGAACAGCTCTTATTTCAGAACACTGAAAGGAAACATAAGTAGACCAATGTGAAGACAGTTCTCCCTTTGTTTTGAACAAGGACAGGTAATCAGACAGAATACCAAGAATGCTTTGAAAGTAACTTTGTCCCTGTGCTAGTACTGTTGTTTAATTTAGATAGTTGAGGTCATTTGTTATCCATGGCATAACTGTCCTTTTGATGAGTGGCATCTGCATTCACATCAAGCTTGGGTATGAACCAAATGTCAGTGACCTGTATATATATGACTGAGGATCTCTCTAATTGCAGGTTTCTTTTAAATATTGCCCACAGCAATGGCAAAAAAAGTGGAGGAAATATGTGGGTGGGAGATTCATTCATTGTGGGTTTGGGGACAGAAAGAAGATAAATGTAGTAAACTTTCTACCTGGTTGTATAACTTTATAATTGCAAACAACTGTAAACGTAAGTTAAAAAACCAAAAAAAAGCAGGGTGGAAAAGCATTAGGTTATCTGTTCCCTGAGCAAGCTCTTTCTTGCTGAAAGATTGGAAATTATTGTAATCCTTATGCTACCCAAGAACTTCCCTCCATTTTCTTTTCCATCTCCACTTCATCTGCCAGAAGCAGGAGAGAAATGCTAGAGATAAAAAGCAGCCAGGAAGCCAGTTGCAAAACAAAGCCCACAGAAAGAGTGAAACACCATGATTTAATAATCTGTGATCCTGGATATTAACTGCTTAGGAAGTGTTTGTGCCTGGAACTGTCTTTTTTTCAGGTGACTGAAATGTGGAGAATTTCTCGTAAATGGTTGGCCAAAACAGATGGGGAATTTAAATAAGTTCTTTGCATGCTAATAACAATGGGACTTTGGTTCCGCCTACGTTTTATTTTGCTTTTCTACAATGTGGGAAAGAAGCTGGGATGTCACAAAATTACAAAAATCCCACTGTACCTTGACATTCAGGAGTGTGTTATTCGTCATCACCTTGGTGTTTTGCTTAGGTTTCTGCCCACGTGCTTTCACAAATAGTGTTTGTCTCCCTTGGCAATACAAAGGGGTGGCTACTTGGAAATTGGGTATTCAGAGATTGGGTTCAGACCCTTTGTGTACATACAGATTCCTGCAAAAGAAATGGCTACCAAAAAACATCCTGTTCTATATTGACGCTGTCAAGTCAATCAGAAGACTGTCACTAGTCATCATGTGTTTTGTGGTAGTTACTGCAGCACCATGTTAGCCAAGTCATTGCATGAAAGTGTCGTGGTTGCCACTCTGCTGAATAGTGGAAGTCAATGGAAAAAGGAAGGGGGAAGGGGCAGGATGTGTGTGCTCAGCAATTGTCCCAGTGGTGATGAGTGTCACATTAATGCTAATGTTGTTGTTGTGATTATGAGTTTAAGAAGAAACTCTAGGGAAAGACGATAAGGATTTGGGGATGGTAAAGCTCAGAGCACAGATACTATGTGTTTGACAAGTGAAGGAACAAGGAGAGGGTATTTGAGTGCCCAGGAGCCCAGCAGGGTTAAAGGGGCTGCATCAAAGCAGTAGGAAGGTCGTGCATGTCTGTGGTGCCTGGGCTGTTCTAGGTTGTTACTTCTGCAATGTCAGTTTCTGTTGTTCGGGGTCCCCAGCTGCTTCCTACCTGTGCTGTCTTTTGACACCTCTGTGGTGGGGCAGAGGCACAAGTCCAATCTCAGTATCTTAGGGCAAAGTCCCGTTGCTTCAGCACTTGTTTGACCCTTCACTGAGTTAATTCAATTTGCTAATCCCACAGAAAGTTGTTCATTTTAGCACATTCGAGTCAGTGTTGAATCAGCTTGGTATAGTTTTTGGCAAACACCGGTGAAATGGGAGGAAGGGAGTATTCTGCATATTGTGGGGGAGGAGGCATGAATAGCATCGTCTCCATCAGCATATGGTTACATGTTAAATTATCTAAAGGCATCATACATAACTTTGTCCTGAGAGTGCCTCCTTTGTACGAATCTAGATCTGGGATGTCCTCCAGTGAAACGGGTTTTATTTTATCTTAGCATTTCTGTAGCAACAGTCCATACCAAGCAGATATATTTAGATTTATATTTAAAGGAGTTTGCAGTAGATTCCATTTGTTTCTATCACTGATTTTGTGAACAGGCTTTTTTCTCCCCAGTTAATATATGTAGTCTCTCCTTTCGTCTCGACACTATCTTTGGAGACTTACGAAACCCAGCAATGCAATCCTTTTTAATGATTTTCCTGTGATTTCAGTCCCATGCTGGCACTATGTCACATCTCCAATGGAGACAGTTGGTATTATAATGAAAAGGTTGGCATGTCAGCTCAGAAATGCCAAGTGCTGTGTCTATTCACAAATGCAGCGTGGCATGCTGGGACCAAGGTATCCCTGAACTGGCCCATCTACAGCCTTATCACTTCTGGGTAGGCACATCCTCCTGGAAGCTGCCTGCCTCTCTTTAAATTACCCAGAGTAATAGAGGTCTGGTGGACTGTCATATGAAGTGGTGGTTTGCTTTTCTCAGAAGTTTAAAGGCAAGATAGCTGAGTTAATCTTTCCTGTAAAGACTCTACTTCAGCCATCCAAAGACAGATAAGAATGTGTCTGCTAAGCCAGTGGAACAGTGTGCCAAAAGAAGTGTTCTGGAAATTCAGCTAGATTTGGGTGGGTAAAACTTGCAATTATATGACAGTTCCTCTTTTGGAGCTTAAGTTTTTTTAGTGGTTTTTTAATTCAATCTGCCTTCCAGTATAATAATTTTAAAAGAAAAATCTGTTAGAGATATTGCTCAAAACTTTCTTAAAACTTGTCTTTTATGCTTTCCATCTTAACAGCTAGGGTGAAGGTTGAAGATCACAGTTCCAGAACTACTATTCTATATACTACTATTATACTACTATTTAATGGTATTAGTATTTTTTAAAAATAATTTTTCCAATGGAAATAGTTATTCTATCCTTCATATATCATCAATAAGCTTTAATTTAATTCCAGCATGTTTCTTCCAAATGTAATTACATTTCTTAAGGCTAGACTGAGAAATTGATGATTTTCCAAAATCTTTTCCCTCTCCTGTGGGAGTAAGGTACAATTTATTTCAGACCAGAATTGAACATGGAAAGTTTACCAAGAATTTGAGAGACATATGCTGGTCTTCTGTCCTTAATACAGACAATTTCCAAGGCTGCTCTTAACTTATTTCCCTAACCTATCCAACCATTTCTCCATGTCCTTGTCTCCTGAGTCACCAGAGACTGTTGTCAGTTAGATACTTTTCTACTACTTCAGCAAAATGTTTTTAAAATGTGACTTAGAAAAATAAGTAAGCAAATATAAAGCAGAGAAAGGAATTAGTCATTGGAGTCTAATTCTTATCCTTTGTAAAAGCGGGGAGCCAAGTTGTTCCTGAGTTTGCTTAAAGACTTAGATCATATGTCTCCTTGTGTGGATGCACAGTAAGTGATTCAGAATTTAAAGCTGTCTCAAGAGACTCGACTGATGCTCTACAAGCATCCTCATCCCACTCTCACTTAAGTAAGCCAGCTCAGCCTTATCTCAGATGTGCTGATGGTTGGCAGAAGAAACAGTCAAGGTACTTTTGATGTGAATAGTAACATAGAGAATGCATTAGATTGCAAAACCACCTTCCCTGTAGGCAGATGCCAACAGCACTTAAGATACTCCAGTTGTTTTTCCATTTCTAAGTTGGGCATGATTAGGAGAGGGAAGGCTGCCTTATGTTTTGCTGATGAGTAGTAGTTTGATTGGAATGATTGTGGATATCTCCCTCACTGCAGAGTCAAGTATGTTTCCTGGTATGACTGATCAGTCCCGTAGGTATTTTCTGTTTATTTTTCCTTCAGTTGTTAGCTACCATCATACTGGGGCTTTTAATGAGGTGATAAATTCCAGATGCATGTTTCTAATCCTCTCCTTGCCAGGCTTCATGGCATATTTATAAAACAGCAGGAATGTTTTTGAGTGTGAGCGGCAGGCATGTGTCCACAGCAATAGATATGCCACAGCTGGTGCCCCTGGGTCAGTGAAGGACTCACCCACAGAGAGGGCCACCCATTATCCCCTGCCCTCTGAGCCTCACCATGGTGTTTCTGTTTGGTTTTTTGGGTTTTTTTTAAACACATTTAGCTGCCTGCCTGTCCAGGCTGTAAGGTGTGCACTTGGTTATGAGAATGTTGAGGCAGACAGTGTGGAAGCCATGCTGAAGCTGGGGTAAATGACATATCCCACTCTCTGGTTTGTCCACAGATGGCTTCCACTGCCAGTGTAGTGGTAGAAGCTCTTTTTGCTGGATCTGGTGTCCCTTCCAACTACTAGTTGCAGGTGAGGTTTGGCTTTTCTAACATCACACCTACTTGTGTATGTAATGATTTCTAAATGCCTCCTTGGTAGCCTGTATCTTCTTCTACCTCATAAGTACTGAGTTTTTGCATCTGAGTTCTGGCCTGGGTTCCTTGTCTTAGGTAGGTCTTGACTTCTCAAAGGTATGCTAGTAGGTGAAAGGCCTCCAGAAAGAAACATGAACATTTTCTCTGGAAGGAAGTGTTAACCATTGCTGTTGGTACTTATATGAAGAACAGAACACAAAGGATGGGTATCTCTTATTGTCTTCTATTTCTTATCCAAAGCAGGACCTGAATTAATTTGAAAGCAAAGTGGAAGTGCTCTATTTTTAGACTAGTGTATTTTGGCCATAAAAACCAGTTTACTGCATACAGCAGAGAACTGCACATGTACACATTTGTGTTGATGAAATCTGTTTTTTCATTTAGAATTAGTATAAGAATACTAATGGACACCTAAAAATAAATGTTAGCTATTATTCTTCATGTTTAAGACATGTTTCTACCCTGAATGGGAAGAGTAATTTATTTTTCTTATTGTAGAGAAGAATGAGGAATATATTAAATTTGTGGTTTTTCATGGATTTTGAAGTAATTTTGTTGTGCATTTTCACATGCTTCTCTTACTTTGCTGATGTTAAGTTTTGTTGTATTTGTCACACAGCCATACTCATCTGGCTGGTTTTGAATGTGAGTCCTTTTATTCTTTGTGATCAGTCCATAATAATTCTGTTCATTATCAAGAACCTGCAAAATGTCCCAGGTGAAAACATTAAAAAAGTGTTTTTCTCTTGCTGTTGCTCAGATAGCTCAGAGGGCACTTCTTCCATCAACGTGTGTCCAAGAGGCTGGGAAACCACCCCAAACCAGACACTGGGTGTGTTGCATGATGGTGTCTATTGTCTGTGCTCCACATCCTGTTGTGTTTACTGCTGTTAATTAAGTTGGCTTTCCTGATGGTACATTTAGCTTTCCACTGCAATTACAGAGGCATGAAGTGTCAGCAGGTGTGTGCTTAGGGAGGTAATATAGCTGCTGATTTATCCTTCCATTTGATTTGAAGCCACCAGGGAGGAGGGAGAGGGGAGGCAATGTAATAGTTTTCCATGCTTCCAGGCACCTTGAATAGCTGGCATTGTACAGACCCAGAGACCTCGATCACTCCAGGGCTCACTTTTGCAGTGAGCAGCCCCAGGAAGGGCCTGATTGCAGATGTAGTTCATTGCAAGAATGTAAGGAAATGGTTTGTGTTGAGAAGAAAGACAGCAGTAATCATCAGACCACCTGTAGAATAGGCATCAGAATCCCACCACCAGTGCTCAGTCCTCTGCAGCCTTGAACAATAGCAATGCAAGAAGTCAAAGCTTCAAAAGTCAGTGCCCTTGAAGGGGCTTACTCCTTGCTCCAAATAAGAGACTAGAGTTACCCAGCAGGATAACAAACTGGAATTTCCTTCAATGGATCAATTATCTAAAGCAATCTGGGGTGAATTAGGCTGCCAAATTAACACTCAGCTCAACTTGCTAGGAGTAGGTCCTGGAGAGGGGTTTAGTATATCAACCTTCACAAGCCATCAAACAGGTGATAGACATAATTTCAGATTTAAAGGATGATTTTGGAGTTGGAGGCTGACCAGGTATAGGCAGCTAATTCTGAGAAGGTGAGGAAAGAAGAAAAGAGGGCATCCTATGTCTTCTAGTGGGGTACTCTTCTGAGACCAGACCTTCTCCTGGCTGAGGTGGAGCAGAGAACCCAGTCCCATCCCCTTCTCATTTCCACAGGGTGTGATATCCACAGCTGTAACTTACTGTGAGTGAGCCTCACTTTTTCCTGTGGAAGGTGTTTGACTTGAAATACTCATCAGGTCTTAATTCTTCCATGTTCCAGGCAAGAGCCCTAATGAGAGACCAAGAATCAGTTTCTTCTGGCTTCCTGTCAGTGGGACAGGAAAGGTTTTTCTTGGTTTGAGCTTCAATGGAGTGTCAGAATGCATCTGACACCTAAGTAATCTTGAAGTTCTAACCCTTTCTAAGTAGGGAGACCCCAAATTAAAGTTTTGAAAGACTTGATGGCACTTAACAGCTGGCCACTACTACCCAGTCCTTCTCTGCATTTGATCATGCAGTGGTTTGGTGCAGGAAAAAAGGGTTTACTATGCTTTAGTATTTTAAATTGAGACAGACAGCAAATTCCTGGATACCCATCGCCCCCTGCCAGCAGACTTATGCTTTCCCAAAGCAGGGATGAGATGCAGTAGGACTGCCTGCTCACTGGGAGCAGCTTGAGATGCAAAGAACTAATCATCTGTTTAATAAGGGGCCTGATGGTTAACTAGAATTCCTTATTCCTGTTCATACAAGAAATTTACAATTCCACCTCCACAAAATTCAAACTTGTCATACACATTATCTGTGGCTTACTTTTGTCAGAGCCTTAAGCAATGCTGTTTCTCTGCTTTGTTCTGTGAAAGAAAAGCCTGCAGCCTCTGTTGAAAAATGGCTCTTTAAGGCTCCATATATTGCCAAAGCCCAAGCCTCTGCAATTCTCGCTAGGTTCTGCCACAAGGGGAGCAGAGAAAATATCTAGATGGATATGTGCTGGCCAGAAAACCAGGTAGTGGTAGTTTACAGACAACAAAGAGAGTTCCTCTGCAGGATGGCTTTCTTCTTGGGATCTGGAAAGAGAGCCTGGGGTTATGGTAAACCTTTGGGTAGCAGAAGGTTGTGAGAAGGATTGGTTTGATAGAAGCACCTGAGCAAATACTTCTCATCCCATCAGAAGTGGGGGAGGATTTACTGTATTCTGCTGAGTTCTTGCACAGAGATGGTATTTATAGGCTCTTCACCTAAAGAGTAATTGAGAAATGAGCTCCTTTTCAGCTGTTGCCTGCTCTTGTTTTCCACATCTGTGGGAAGGACAGGAGCCAAGTATCTTGTATTATAGGAGATTCTGGTTGTGTCAAAGCAGACAGGACTCTAATCTGAGCAAATACTGTTCTGTCTCAGTTGTTTCTACTCTGTAGAAAAAAATTACCTGACAGCCCTTTTCCTTTGTTTTTGGCTTACATTTTCTTACATAAGGGCTATGTGATTTACCAAGTACTTGGATAACTATCTCTCTTTGGTACCAGTAGCAGTGATTTTACTCTTAAGTACAGATGTGCACTAAGGTCACAGCTCCATTCATCTATGAAGCAGCTGTATTTATTATAATAAACTTATCTATTCATATTTATCAGACCTCTGTTTGACAAGGCACTGTTATTGCATATGCTGAGAGATCACCTTTGCTATTTATAAGAAGATAAATGCTTTTGGATGCTGAGAACCTGTAACTGCAGGTGTCTGCTGAACATTAGGCCAAGGAGACACAAATGACCCTAAGACCAAGGCTGGAATGCAGATGTTCCCTACAGCCAAAGACCTTGCCTGTCTTACCGCTCAAGTTTTTGAGCAAAAACTCTCCTCTCAAGCACTTGAGAGAATGCCAGTGGAAGGATGTGGTCTTTGTGTTGCAGCATCTTTCTGGAAAGAGATTAAACAACTTTGGGAGTTTCTGAGCCCATAGTTGCTTAGGTGTGACTCCTGAGTGCAGAGTTGGACTCTCTGTTTCTATTTCCATGTTCTGTGTGCTCCTGTAGCAAAACAGATTCATTGGGAAAACCCCTCCATTGTGTGATGGTTTTCCCCATGTCTGCAGCCAATAGTCTGTGTCCTTCCTTAGACAGCAGCACAGGCAATGGGTTTGCTTTGAAGGCTGCTTTTTATGGAAAGATGGAAATGCACTTATGAAATGTCTGAAATGAATAAAAGTTTAAGTAAACTTGGTAGAAAAAGAATTCCTTCTCAATTACATGGTACACCTTCAGTTGTCTTCCCCATTTTTTGTCTGTCAGGTCTAAGTCTTGTGGCGGTGTACCTCAGTGACATCACTCCTCATTGACAGCACAGCCATGACTCAGAGCTTCATCAGAATTTTTTCTGATAGTCACTTTGTGGTGATTGCCTGCTTTTTCTTTTTGTTTCAAGCCTTATTTGTTTTTTCTCTGTTCCTGACTGCTGAGTTGCAAGCAGATTAGATTATTTTATTTTTAAAACTTCCTTTGTCCTAGAACAAGTAAATGTGTGTGCACACTTCAGCTGTCTGCTGTCATCTGTTTCATGGGAGCAGACCTGAACCTTCTGACTTTAAAGGCTCAGCATTGAATCTGCCTGGAGATGACCCAACCTCAGCAGTTCATCCCTTGCAGTTCTTATGAAGATTCCTTCTGGTCTTTTGCCTGTGCCAATATTAGGACCACATCTGGCACTTCCTTAGCTTCATTTAATGCTTCTACCAACCCCCAAAATGTTTCCTTTGTGTTCTTAGCTTTGCTCTACTGCTGTATTTTCATTTACACCGTTCCTTGACTCTCTTCAGTTTTCTTGCCCCCCACTCCAAAGCTGCCAGTGCTTCTTGTGTTTCATTGAATCCCAATTTGTATCATAGAATTTACAGATATCAGCAGCAATCATTTAACCTATGACTGGTATGCAGCCTTTTTTTGGAATTCATGTCAGGCTTGTCTTCAGAACAAGATGAGGCTGGAGATGATGCAGTTCACTGTATTTGGTTGTTGATGTGGAGCTGTGGTTTTATTTCACCCACTCATCCTCTGTCTCTGTGTCTACAGTAGTGTTTCTGCCACTACATGTGGATTGACAATTTATGGTTTTTTCACTCTTCCAAAATGCATTACTAATCAACCATCTTAAATGTTAAATCAGGTTTTGGCCCATATGATGCAAAACATCTAGAGAAAAAACCTAAGAATATTACAGCTTCCATTTCAAAGATGTGGTGGTGGTAGGGAAAGCAGCTCTTTGCTGCAGCAGCTCTACTAGGAAGGGAATTGTTCAGCTGTGTAGATGCAGGTATAATTGGAGAAGAGCTATTGGACCATATCATTGAGCAGCTATTATCCACAGAACACATGCAAGTAAAGAGGTGGTTTGTAAGGTTTGGGTCATGCCATATTCCTTTGAGAGAAACTATGCTTTGCTTGTCCATAAAGGAAGGAAGTTCAGTGCCATGATTTAAGTGTGAACCCAGAGAAAAACTGTGTCCCTGTGACCTGACATGCTGTGTAACTTTGATCTGTGACACAGCAGTTCCTTGGTGTGCCAGCAGTTCAAGACATTGGACATGCACATACAGTTCTTTTATTCCACTGAATTATGAATAAAAATATGTACCTTCTAAATCATAAATCCCATTTGAATGAGAGACTGTTCTTGGTGAAGTTGCAGATTAGCAAAGCAACTAATTGTGACTTGCCCTGTGTCATATGTTAACTCTTGATCAATGAAATGAGCATTGCCCTAGGGAAATGCAGTTCTTGGGATCATCACTGATCTGTGAAAGAGGGAAATTGACTTTAGAAAGCCTTCTGGAGATGGGTTCAATCCACTTCTGATTGTTAGTAAGGGTCATTCTGTTTCAACTGCCATTAGGCACACTGGTCCTTCCTTGTAAAGCAAAGCCAGAGTATGGGTTCAATTTAAAGAAAATGCATGCCATTCAATAAATATATGTGCATGTGCTTAATTATGGTTTTTTAATGAACCAAGATCTTAATTCTCCTGTGATTTGCCATCAGGCAGTGAGAGATAGTACATCAAAGACTGATTATACTTAAGCTTGCATGTTACTCCATTATTAAGCTGATTTTGTTGTTGACTTTTGCAGGCTAATAAATATGGCTTTTGTAAGTAATTGTCTTGTAATTGGGATGAATATTGTCAGGAGTTGTGTTGTTTTTCCACAGTGCATAGAATCAAGAACAGTAGATCAGCAGAGCTTTTGCTGTAGCCTGATAGCAGTATCAGCAAATGGAATATTCACTCTTCCAGTCCTTTTTGGTGCTGCTATCAAGTGGTGGGGAGTACAGACAGCAGGTTGGCACCATCCTTGGTTCCAGCCTTGATTCCATGCTCCTACATATAGGTACATGTGTCCATTCTCACAGGCACACAGAATAAAGCACCTGCTTGGTTTTATGGCTAAAAAGTGACAAGGTTACCAGTGTCAGATCTCAAAGGGTTGTGAGGGTTGTGGTACTGGTATCCTTTTGCAGATCCACCCAGCAAATGCAGTGGTCAGCCTGGGATGAGCTGGCTGAGCTTACTGGCTTTTACAGTAAGAAAGCTTATTGACAACCAGGAATTGGAGCCACCATGAGAGACTCCTCCATACTTTGCATCATTATTTTCAACCATTTGAAAGTTCAGTCACCTGAAACTTCTCTTGATGGCCTGTTTGTTTGTCAGTGAGTGATCTCAGGAGCTTCATAAATATTCAGCAGTGTAGCCTTTCTGCCTTCCAGCTGGTGCTTTAGCCTTCTTTTGCAGGAATAAAAGCTAAGCCTTTGAGACTTTAAAAATGGTGCTGACTCCTAACCTGGATAACTTAAAGATAAAAAACAGATTGAGGTACTCTACAGATGCTCCTCTAATTTTGGTGGTTTGAATGACCATAATTACGTATTTTAAAATAACCATTTCCCATATTTTCTGGCTCTGGAGAAAAAAGGTGCAAAATAAGCAAGGCAAGGGTGGGCATGGGGGAGGTGTGTGTGCAGTCTCTGTGACCTCTCTGTTTAAGTTTTATTACAGGTGAAGCTCTTGGGGCTCTGGGAGATGGTGCCTCCACTCCCCATCCTGTGTGTGGTCAGATGTAGGTGTCTGGACTGACAGAGCCAGTGTGTGGAGGCAGAGATAAAGACTGCTCACATTCCTAAAATCCTTCTTTTTATTTTTGTCCTAATGGAGTCAAGAAGGGTTTCTAGATTTATGGGCTCAGTTTCTTCTCTGCTTTTCTGGCCCAACAAAATCCTTGCTGTGCAGCGTCAGCCAAGGGGGCAAGTACCTATCACCATGGATTAAGTGCTCCAACCAAAGCATGTTGAAGAGCAAAGGGGTGCCATGAGCACTGGTGTAACAGAAGATAGCAGCTCCCAGCCCATTTTGTAAGGAACCTGACTCTGTCCTTGACTTCAACATATGTCTTGAAAGCTCCTGTTGGGTTGAACCACTGTGGAAACATGGAGGAATACTTAATTTCTTGGTCCCAAGGGGACTGCTGACTTGCTAAGTCTAGTTAATAGTTATGTGAGGTTTGGTAGCTTTGAGTATGAGCAGTTGTCAGGGTCTTGGAAAGCTTTAAAGAAGGAAAATTGCAGATGGGTCACTTTCATGTTCAATGGCAGCAAAGTGGCTGTTTTCTCTTTTAGCATTAGCAACTTCCTTGGCCTGAGTCTCAAACTGGGTGCCTGAGTGTCGTAATGAGCCCTGCCATGATGATCATGTCAGATCCTCCGGCTTGCCTGAGTAAATCCTACTTATTTGTCATCAAAAGAGCATGTAACTGTTTTCCAACTGATTATGTATCCATAGAGCATCCTCCTCTGGCCCCAGTTAGAGGCTGAAGCCTATGTGACAATGTATTTTCTGAGTGAAGCCTTGTTAATTGAGCATGTAAATGTGTAATTGTCTGTACAACTATTCAGTTGACATGGTTTTAGTTTGCATACAAATATGGGAGCACAGTCATGCAGCTGAGCAAACTGTCCAAGATCAGATGCTTAAATAAATAAGTGCATTCTGCACGCAGATGTGAACACCCTTAAAAAGATCAATCCAGTTGTGATCACCTCCTCTTTTCTTTTTGTATGTGGATATGGTAATCTTATTTCTATATGCTTATTTTCATTCAAGTCTGCAACATACCACAGATTTTGTGTTAACTTGATCCTTTTCCCTACTAAGTTTCACTGGAGTGGGAGTAGGAGTTACCATAGGAATTGTTCAGAGGTTGCCCTTAATGTATGTGCTTGCTTTTTGTGCAGTGGTACCTCATGCACACAATGACTGGGGATGTAATACCTTTAAAAATGTTCTGTGCATACAAAATATTAATGTGAAGTGTGGGGTTTTTTAGACTAAAGGCTGCTTTAATAATAGGACTTGCTGGCAGTTGTAATCCAGTGCAACTTCTGAGAAGAAAAAAGGGCATAAAATTTGCAAATAATGGTACAATTGGAATTTTCTCTGTACTCAGTGGTTTCTCTGCTTGGAAGGTGCTGATTTCAAAGAAAGGGTGATCTGGCAGTTTCATTCTGGCAGTTCTTGTCTGTTCTGTGAATAAAACTCCAAACATCTGTTGGGGGTCTGCAGTATTCATTTACTGTGAAAGGAAAACACAGTGATACTGCTTTTCTTTATAACTTGTCCTTTTTTATATAGAATTGAACACCATTTTCGGTCTTTAGAGGTGATTTGAGATAAGTATATAGGAAATTAGTTTCAATAACATGGGAGAAGTTCCTGAATAGGGATAGAGCTGTGCTGTGCATATTATTGACATCTTTATCCAGCCAAGGGTAGTCTGTTCTTAAAATAATGCTTTGTTTGGGGGTGTGAATGGTGTCAGGGTTGGGAATGCCATTTCAATCTGACAGCCACTCAACAGCTCTGTGTCCTTGTTTCTCCACAGATGTCGCTCGTATGAGGATTGCTGTGGGTCAAGATGCTGTGTAAGAGCTCTCTCTATCCAGCGACTATGGTATTTTTGGTAGGTGCTGCAGGGCATTTGGGAATTTTGTGTTTGTTCTTGTTGGTCAGACTTAAATCAGGATATTGTCAGCCCTGGTATTTTAAACTACAGTAGGTGCAAGTATGTAGGAAGGTATGTGTGTACATAGAAATGCACAGATTTTGTTTCTTTCTTATAAAATTCTCCTGATGTAGTAAGAGAACACTGAAAAAGGAGGTTAATCATGTCAGGCTGACCTTTCCTGCTTCTGCATCCTGCTGCTTTTTACAAGCAGTGGTTCCACTTTTATCCAGAATTGCAGAATTCTTTATGCCTGTCCCAGCTACTACCAAACAGCAACGTTCTTCCTGGTTTTTTTGGGCACTCAGTTTTAAAAGTGGATCCTATAAGCAGGATTGTGCTTTTAGGGAGGATTTAATATAGTCCTGCCAGCTGAATTGAGGCTTCAATTAAAAAGGAAGAGAAGTACATTTATGGCTATGAGGATTTCACTGGAGATGACAGCAGAGGAAAAGAAGGCAGAAAGACTGAGCTTGTGAAACCAGCAGCAGTAATCTGGATAAAGCTTAAACTAATCACTGCTATATGCATAATGAAAAAATAAGGTAAATTCCTTTTGGAGTGAATTTAAGAAAGCACCTGAATAAAACCTTCTCATTACAGTTGAGAGAAAGGAAAGGCTCCCTTGAAAACCTTTTTTCAGGCATTTTAATGTGGAACTTGAAGACTGATTTTTAAAAAAGCCTTCAAAACTGAAACAAATAAACAGTGAGAAACAGAAGCCTGATGTATACTATAATACAGAGATTTCCCAAAGCTGACTGTGGGATTTCAGTGTACAATCCTTACTGATATAAGTGAAGAGCTCTCTATCTCAATCCCTGGGGTGATGTCGTAAATCTCTGTTTCTCTGCTCTGAAAAAAATCCTTTGCAGGAACACTGCCAAAGGGGAATGTATAAATATTGGCTCAGGGAAAAAGAACCTCCTTCTGCTCTCGTTTCTAATGTAGAAACAAGAACAGAGTTTGAGCCTTTGCATGAAGTAACTCTTGCTGCTATTCTGTGCCACAGTCTTCCTCCCAGCCACCTGGGAATTTTCCAGAGATAAGCATGGTGTGTAGGCTTGCCTCTGGCCAACTTCCTTGCCTTCCAAAAAACCACAATTTTCATTGTCTTCCAGTAAAAGGCCATGAAATAAGATGACAATTACAGGCAGAAGAACCATTCCAATTTACAAGAGCTTTTATGAGTCACTGGAGTGTCTGGTAACTGATCAAGGAAACACAGTGAAAGCCGCTGTCTAAAGACCAAAATCTGTGTGCCCTTGCTGCATGTTCCTGTTTCCACCACACCAGGGCAAGGAAATGATGAGGACAGTTTAATTAGGTTGTAAAAGATGCTGAGAGAAGGAGAATTGTGGCTAAATAATGTATTTTTTTTAATGGAGAATGTAATATTCCATGTAGGAAGTGCAAAGCAAAATTTGTCGCTATCAGTACTGAATGCTTGAGTCTTCTGGCTTGAGCTTAAGTGCCAGCTACTGTATTTCCCATGGGAGTTGAAATTAAAATGTTGAGTTAATTTAAGAATATCTGAGATTCTTCTTTAAATGGCAGATGCAGAGCAGTATTCCTCTCTGTACTCCACGAACATCCTGAGCAGCCTAAATGCTGTGAGCCTCGGGCCTGCATCCAAGAGGCGCAGTTTGAAACTGTACAGACCTGGAATTTCAGTTTAGCATCCCAGTGGCCAAGGTCATGTGTGAACCTGAACTTTTGAAAAGTTCAAGTGTGTTTTACTTTTGGGTTACATGCCAGAGAACACTGACAATAGTACTAATCACTGAAGATTGATGTCCCTAATACATCTATAAGTGCTCCATGAGTGCTATCCCAAATCCCTCTCAAGAGGCAACCTGTTTGAGAAATCCTGTTAAAAGTTGTAGGTTGTTGTATTCTCAGTGAACAGTCTGGATTTAAATGCTGCCTGAATGTGCAGGTTTTGACTTCCCTCTTCTTTTTGCTTAGGTTCCTTTTGATGATGGGAGTTTTGTTCTGTTGTGGAGCTGGTTTCTTTATCCGAAGGCGGATGTATCCTCCTCCATTAGTAGAAGAACCTACTTTTAATGTGTCTTACACCAGACAACCAGTCAACAATGCATCAGGTCAGAGACTTCTCATAACAAGTTTCACTGGTTTCTTACTTTGGCCAAGGCACTAAAAAAGGGTGGGTTTTGAGCTTTTGTTTCACTGGTTTTTGGACACTGTGCAATTTGTACAAGGGATTGCACTACACTCAGACATGCATCCACCTCCTGCAGTGAGTGATGTTCTCAGCCTTTCCAACAGCATAATTCAGCTGCAGTGTACAGAAGGGGTGTTGAAACACATGGGATGACAGAACTTTCAGTTCTGTTTTGATTCCTAATACCTTTACAGGTGTGTGTCCATGTGTGGAAGGAGGCTAGCAAGCTCTCCCTTTGCAGTGTAGACAAAATGATAGGTGTCCAAATTCAACAGTCACAGGAAGAAAGAGTTTTAAATACAATTGATAACATCTGCCAGAGCTGAAGGAAAGCCTAGCATTTTCTTCCACAATCTGGCCATCTTGCAGGTTTTTTTGATTTGCCTTCAGTGTTCTGTCCTGCAGTCTTTCTGTGCCAAAGTGGTCTTTTTCCCCTTGTTAGTCTGATTGCTGTCTCTCTAGTAAATAATTACTGTGAGCATCAGGAGGACCTGCCTAGTGAAGGCTCCTCTGCTAAAATTGCTCTCTAAGTTTGTAATTTCTTTCTGTCTGGTAGCTAGTTCCACTTGGGAACACTCCTAGGCCTTAATTGTTAAAAAGATGCTACAGAGACAAACTGACACTTCTTTGTTTCAATTCAAAGGGGTTTTTAGGGCTCCCATTCTGCATCCGTTTTTCTCCTTAACTGAACAGAGAGCATTTTGCAGCTGGGGGGGAGCCAATCCAACTAGACTAATATTTTTAAGCCTGAAAAATAGCCTGGAGTTTATGTGAACAGAGAGTGTCTTTGGCTGAACTGATAAACACCAGATTTAAATTTGGAGCAGTTTTACTCTTTCATGGTGCTTCATGGAACATTAATTGTGGGCAAATATAAAATAAGCACAAGCTCTTTGATGACCTGATTATGGCACCTGCTTCCAGACTGTTACTACTGTTACTTAAAAGCTTTGGGCTCTGAGCTAACCCCACAATTTATTTTATTTTTTATTTTTAGTTTTTTCCACTGTTCTAGAAATATTTAACAGCAAAAGCAATGAGAATTAGTAGTCAAGCAAGTTCCCATTTTCCAGTAATTACTCTTCTGGGTTCGGTACCAGTAGCCAATTCACTGTTGAGGTGGAGCCCTCAAAATGTGGCTCATTGCCTATCTCCTTTCTTCCCTGCAGAGATAGCAGCAGCATCTTCTGCCATTCCAGCAGCATCTGCTGGGAGTAGTGCTCCACAGACTGGCACCAAAAGAAGAAAACCTGTTGCTCAGCCATGACGTTTTCCCCAGTCCATCTTTATTTAAACAGACAGAGAGGGGAAAAAAAAAAAAGCTAACTTAGATCTTGAGATATTCTGTGACTTCAGTTGCATTAAGTCATCTTCCACCACACTGTGATATCTGAGGAGGGTTACACACCAGCTTTGTTCTTATGGCAGCAATCTCTGTTACTCCTTATGTGTCACAGCCAAGGAATTTTGTGTTTGGCCATATATTTGCTTTCTTTGTCCCTGCAGGCTCCAACATAATTTCCTAATACGAATCTTTGCAAAGCAATCTTGTCCCATTGTGTTAGCCAGCAGTGACTGACTGCAGCTTGGCTCTTTGCTTCATACAGGTTCACCTCTAAACTGTGGGAGGGAAATTATCCATCTGAGCTTCACTCTGGCTTATCAGCAGATCCAGGACACCACAAAATAATCTCTGAAGTCCTTTTGTAAGACTTGACACTTGAGTCAGGGCCACAGTAGAGACTCCTTTGTCCATCTGGGATCCCACACCTCTCCTCTCTGCAGACAAAAAGCTTTTCTGTCAGAGCAACTGAACAGGGCTCACTGTTTTCTCTTTGAAATGGTAGTTGCTCGGGGCAGTGGTGCCCTTTCATTCACTAAGTGATTTCCATTGGATGCAAAACTCAAACTTTTTAGTAGTATCTGAAGAGGTGAATGCAGTCCTGCCAGCCTGTTTTTTTTCTGGAAGGGAGAAAGACTCCTTGTCCTTGCTCTGATGAACACTTTGAAAACCTTGTCCGAGTATGCAGACACAGGCCCTGGGGGAGCACAGCCTGATGCCTGTGCTGTTGCTGATACCTTTTCTCTCCTTTTCTTTCTTTCAGGGTCACAACAACCTGGAGTGCCGTATTACACAGATCCAGGTGGACCTGTGATGAATCCCATGGCTATGGCTTTCCACGTCCAGCCCAATTCCCCACAAGGAAACCCGGTTTACCCACCCCCACCTTCCTACTGCAACACACCACCTCCCCCATATGAGCAGGTGGTGAAATCCTCCACATGAGGACTCTGGCTCTCTGACCTGACTGTGTGAGAAGAAGGTGCAATTGCAAAATGGCCAAGAAGGAGGGCACCTGCCCTTTTGAACACTTGCTAGTTCCCAAGTCCTCTCTCCTTCCCTTCCCTGCACCTTTCCTCATTAAAGTTACTTGCAAAAGGGTGATTTTTAAATTTTTTTTCTTTTTTTTTTTAGTAAAAGTGGATTTTTTCTTTTTCTTCAAAATGAGAGAAGTTGTCTTTGTAATGCTTTTAATGGAAACCTATATTTAAAACCTGTATGTCTTTCTCTTTATTTATTGTTTGTTTCAAACAAGGTTTTAATTGCGTCGTGGCAGGTTACTGATAGCAGTTCTTGTGACCCCAGAGTGATGTGCAGCCTCCTAAGACCCCACAGCAGAAATGTCCTCAGCTAAGGGAAATGACAGACAAAGAAGATAAAGGTAGAAGCAGCAGGGCAATGATTTTACCAGAAATTGTGACTACCATCTTTTGCTTTTAGTCTTTTCTTTTACATCTCAGTTCTGATGGCTAACAGAAAGATGCTCTGATAAAAATCACTGTGACTAGAGTACCAGTATTGCTTGAGTTGTGGCAGGGGCTCCGCCAAGTGCCCTAGAAAAGAGGGAGTTGTTACTTTAAATGATGCATCCAGAATTAAGGACTGGGACTTGAGTGTTTCTTGCCCATCATGTGAACTTCACCTATGTGTTTGGTATCTTGGCTCCCCTTGTTTTGCCAGCGCTGAGATTGTATGAAATAGACAATGACCTACATGTTGGCTTGAGAGGAAGGTGTTACAATCTCAGAACTATTTTTACCTCTTGACAGAACAGTGAGAAACACTGAAATGCATAAGTTTTCTTCCCTAAATTAGAAAATATTTACAGTAAGAAGGAATGGGAGCATAGGTACAAGTTTACTCCCTTTGGCATTGATGGGAGTTTAGTCCCTGAGAAATAGTATCTTCCATTACAGTCTTACTGCTGCCACAAAGAATACCAAGTAAAGCTGTCATCTTAGGTGATGGATCTGTAAATCTCCTCTCCTCTCTAGGTCAGAAAAGTAATAACTTTTTGGGACAGGTTCTTAATAGCATTCTTTGACCTGGTGCACAGATAGTTTGGCTTTCAATATCTTTTAGCTCTTCATGTATTTTGTTGTGAGTGCTCACGGCCAATCCTCTGAGTGACCACAAATGAACATCTTTGAATAAACACAGAGCCCCTTTGCCTGTGAGGGCTCTCACACCCATCCATGTCTAGCAAAAATTTGAAGTTGCTCTGAAACATGACTTCTACTAATGGGACCTTCTCCCTTTGTGCATATTAAGTCATGTCACTGAGCAGTGACAAAAAAGAGATGCCATTGCCTCCTGCAGAATAAGAGCTGAGGGTTAAGAGTCCCATGTGGTCTTTTGGGTACCAGGTGAATGCTCCTGTGTGACAGCAGCCAGGGCACAGGGGTTTCACTGTGGTGGTTTGGAGTCATCTGAAGACCTGTGTTGCACAGGGAGCCAAAGCTTTTATTGCTGCTGTTCTGTGCCAGTGGCTTTTGAACTTGTTTCTAGGTGTCAAGCTGGATTTGCAAAATATCCCTTTTTCTGTGAATATGAGTGTCTAACAGAAAAACTTGTAAGGGCCACTGTTTCTTTCTGCTGGTGGAATCAGTAGCCATCTGGAGCAGAGCTAGCACTGGAGGAGTTCATTCCTGCGTACCTGACTTGGGTGAAATTGTAACCAAGGCTTTTCCTTACTGTGCATCACAATAAGGGACAAAGCAAAGTACTTCTGTGTGTGCAGTCTTAGCTTGAGGGACACTTCAGATAACAAAAAAGTACATTTTATGGAGGAATAAGAGGTCCATCTGCACATCACAACTGTATATATTTTCTTAATTAGCTTGCACTTGATGTGTGAAAGCTGTGTATGTCACTATGGTTGTGTTTACAGAACATATTTTTTTAAAAGCAATTCCAACCTTTTTCTGTCAATAGGAATTACAGACCTCATTTTAATAGGTGTTGTTAAGTCCTTTTATATTATAAAATGTATCATCTGTGACAGCTGGCATTGTCCTGGACACACTGAATAGAAGCCTTTGTACAGTGAAATTCAACTTCAGGTGAAGTTCTCCTGAAGTCTGGCTCGTTTATTTCCTAGAGTTGATGGATGACACTACCTCGTACAACACAGGGAATTCTCTGCTAGCAAACTTGCTTGGTCTTGAAAACACAGCACCTGCGTAGGCATCCATAGGCATTAATTGCAGATTGTTTACATGCCTTTCCTCCAGTTGCCTCACCAATTCCAACAGGATTTTACTTGGCACTGGCCATGCCCTAGGAGTTGCCAGCTGCTGCAGCTTTGCTATTGTGAACTTCCCCATGGGGTTTGGTTCTTTATCTGCTGGGATTCTCTGGGTGCAGCCACTGCATCCTCTCTCAAACACTAGAGAGGTTTTGGTGCCTCCCTGAGGCAGGGTGGTGTTCTGACAACAAAATAAGGTTGGTTGTCATGGCTGAGAGCCCTGGCGATCTGTGGAGCATTCCCCTGCCCCTTCCCAGAGGCACTGGACCAGTGTTCAGCTGACTCCCAGCCAGCCTTTGAGATCTACCTCAGGAAGGTGATTTTTGTGTCTTGTCTCCTGGTTCTTGCAGTGAGGTTTGATCCAGGGTGGTTAAACCCGTTGACAGGGCTTGGCCAGAAGGGGCTGCTTTAGTGGAGCCACTGAACCTGGGTGGGGAGCCGGGAGTATGAACAATGCAACCCATCGAGTCCTTTCTTCAATTCTGCATCCCCAAAATGTCTGGTGTACCTCTGAGGAGGCAGGCACCAGACAGGGGTCTCTGCCCCTGTGACCTGGCAGCAGGAAGAATGAGAAGGGGATTAGTGCCCTTCTGCTGAAATATCCAACTATGCTGCTTCATGGGAAGAGGCACCACCAGTGACTCTTGGTTCACCTTGCCTGTAGCTCTGGTTGGGCCTGTGTTTCATCACTTTGGGAAGTGATAATGTAGTGACAACTTTTTATGGTTTGTGGGTGTTTTTTGGGCTTATTTTTTTCCTTTGGAGCCTTTGTGACAGCTTACACTACTGTAACAACAAACAGCTGGAACTATATTTTCCAAAAAAGTATGCAGACCATGTGAAGCAAAGAAGGTTTTCTTTCTTCCCTGCTTTAAAAACCCCAACTCCAAAACCTCAGATAGGTTAGCTCCATATACATATATCCAAAACGTCACTTTTTGGCACACAGGTCAGCCAAGAAGCCGTAACACTTTTTCAGATAGTGAAGCCTGTCTTCTTTTTCTGATCTGACATTGCTAATTGAGTAGGTGGAACAGGATGCCTTTGTAGGCCCTGTGGCTGTGGGAACCCTCCCCTCTGATGTCACCAGGAGCTGAGCTGCCTTACAGTCTGTACTATTTGGCAGGGAAACGACTACAGAGACACCATGCAGGGCAAGATCCAGCATGACACAGCTTTTACAAAGCAGCTGCTAGATAATAAGGCAATTAAAGATGAGAGGTGCAACTGGCAGCCACTGTTCCAAGCTGCCATGTGCTGCAAGGTGAACGTGGCAGCAGAGAAGGCAGAGGGAACAGTGACAAATTAAGCAGCCCTGCCTTCCTGCAACAATCTGTTATTTTAGCTTTATGCAGTGAGAGGAGTCACAAGGATGGATGTCTCTTTACCTGTCCCACTCTGCTTCTCTCCTGCTGCCTAACCTTATCTTACCTAATAGCTACAAGCTGGATTTACCACAATCCACTTGTAGATGTCGAGGTCCCTGTGCACAAATCACACTGGCCCTGACTGGAACCAGTGAAAACATATGGGAAAAAAGTGAACAGTTTCAGTAGGAAAGGCTGCTGCATCAAACACCCTGCTGGGCAGGGCTCAGGCAGCACAGTGGTGACTCTGCCCTAGCTGTGAGGTGACACACAGCACATGCACTGCCTCCCATGCATCTCTCATGTGCTATTCTGCTGTGCTAGAGATCAGGTGAGGGTTATAAGCTACACCTGAATTTGTACAGATTGTCTGCAGACCAGAACTGATCCTCTCCATCCAAAAAAAGCAGCAGTTTCTCTTGGTGGCCAAGATGGCCATGAGTGGTACAAAGGGCAGTGTGAAACAGAAATACTACCCTGGGCCTGCAGCATACTTGATGTTTCCTTCTGTTAAAGCCTAGCTAGAGGATCATTTCATACTTCTTCAAAGGTGGGAAACAGCTTTTACTCAGCTGGACAGGGAGATTTCATACATGTGTTTTAAAAACCAGTTCATCCTGAGTCTGGCTTTAGTGGCAAACTCTTCAACAGGATCTGTGAGGCCACAAAGGAAAGCAGAGCTTTGCACTAAGCAACATACACTAAAAATCATCTGGGAGCAGCAGCAGGAAAGGCACCTGCAGTGCTAGGAAAATGGGAAGGTTACAAACCCAGCAATCTGCCCTCTTTCTGGCATGTGTTTCATCCTGCAGGACTATAAGATAGGGAAGCAGCTCAGCAGTCAGTTCAGTGGGACAGCTATCACCACAGTGCTGGAGGGAAGGAAGGAGAACCACAATGAAGAAAAAACCAGACTCACACAAATTACCACCACATAGCTTAATCTTTACTAATAAAGCCAAAGAACAAAACATCAGCATTTTTTCCTCTTTTTCTGCCCAAAGGGCATTTCCATTTTTAACACTACTGCTTTTTGCAACAGATGAACTATTACACACAGACAAAGCAAACCAGGGAATATTAAGACATTTTCTACATTTGTAGTTTGATGTCATTTCTGACGACAATGCTTTGGTGAAATGCACTTTTTCACCTTCACACTTCTAGCTTTCTTTAAGGGGCCACCTAGATACCTCAATGCTGTGACAAACGGAAAGGAGGAGCCACGGGGAAAGTCACATCAGGAAGATGAGGCAGATGCACTGTCAAGATACTTCCCAGCTCAATACATTTCCAGTCTTACTCAGTTCTGAGAGGGTTCTGCAGAGAAGGATGGTGCCAGGCCCCACCATGGCAGAAGGCTGGCTATGGTACCAAAGAGCAGGTAGCTGACTTGCTCATTATCTTGACAGGTATACTCCAGCATCCTGGGGATCTGCTCTGCATTCAGCTGTTCTTAGTGTGTATATATCTGTGCATTTTAAAAACTAACAGGTTTTAATTCCCTTTAGGCTCCAGCCAGCCAAACTCACCTCCCACAGGAGCCATTCCAAGCACAGTAGCCACGACCAATATGCAGATAATCACGGAATGAAAAACCTGCCAGCTGACCCCCTAGTTAAACAGTCCATACAACAGAGGCTTGGGATTTGCCAGGGTGGCCAGTGTTTGCAGGCAGTTCCTGTAAATGTGGTGAGCCCTTTCCCTGTTAACACACCCAACATGCTCTGCACCCACAGTGGAGGGGAAGGAACAAAGAGGTGGGGGGTGATGTGGAACAGGATCAGAGCTGCCATCTACCTCTGTTAGTATTTCTCTGAGACTTCCCGGGCAAGTTTCCTTCCTGGCTTTTCTATGGGCAGGATCAGGGATCCACAGGCTGAAGAAAGAAACAGAGTTAGCTCTTGGCATTCTTGGCATGGAGGAATCTCTCATCGAGATGTCTCTGTTGGTACACTGTGCATTGCCTGCATGACCTTCCAACTCTTCCTGTTCCTCACTGATCCCCCACATTAATAACTCCCTCTGTTCCTCACTTTTCTGCTCTGCTCCTGTTTGCTTCAGCCCAGCTGCTTGCCATGCAGCATTCCCCACTCCCTTTCAGCATTTTCCCCAATCTCTAGCTGTCGAGATGCAGCTGGGTTTGTTGCTCCCATCTCACCTTCTGCCTTTGCCAGAGGGGTGGAGAATTCTCTTCTGCTGCTCCCATGTTTTAATCCTCCCTGACAAACCAGCAGAGAAGCTGCTACACTGTGACATTAAGCTGTTTGTGCACTTACATTGCCGCTGCTGTCCAGCAGAATTGAATGGAGAAATTATTAACATCGCAAGGGATTTGGCAAGGGGCACTGGAACGTGCTCAAGGAAGTCACCTGCCAGGTGACAAATCAAGTCACCGATTTATACGGGAGCAACAATGCATCTCCTAGCCCAACCACAGACACTGGCACTCAGCAGATGGCCCACAGGTCACAGATATCCTGATGTGTGCCCTAAAGGTCAAACTGTGCCATCTGTCACATTCACACCTGACAGAAGATACCAATTAAAATGAGCACCTGGACTGAGCACAAGGAGACCTGGGGGAGGATGACCATAGAGCCCAAGTGACTGGGAGTGCACTACACTTCAGGTACTACTTGACACATAAACCTGCTCTAAGAGTACTCAAAGTATGTCCCACTTCTCCCAAACCAATGGCCTGATACTCAGGAGCACCTGGAGGCAGGTCTAGTATTTCACAACCCCACCACACTACAGGGGGAAGCAAAGCACTAGCAGCAGTTAAGACTATGGGAAAAGAGCTTTTACTGTGTGGATTTGAAGATGAATTATACTTCAATTACAGCCACTAGCAACGGCTTCATATTGCTCAATAATCTCTGCAGCTTCCAAAGCAGCTGGTACTTATCACTCCTCTACTACTACATGGGAGGGGAGGGCCAGAACAAATCACCACTTTGGTTCCAAAGTAACAACCATCCTGAGCTACCTGCATGGGAGGATTGCCCTGGCAGCCTCCCTTGCTCATCTGTATTTGAGATGCTGCAGGAGAGGTTTATGCCAAATCGAGGTCAAGGAAAGGAGAAGCAGTTATGCTGTCCAGGCTCTGCTGTTGGTGGTAGAGGGAGGTTAGTCTGAGTGACTCCACCTGCAGTTTAAGCTCATGGCATGGGATGGGCTTTGCAGTGGTGGGAAGAAGCATCTCCCCCCTGCTATAAGCACCTAACACACTAACCAGCTGCAGCTATCAAAGGAACAACAGAAGAAGCCTCCCACAACAGCAGCAAAAGACAAGTCAGATCCCTTCCAACCTGCTAACTTTCTGAAAACAGAAATGGCCTCACGCCTCTTCAACAAAACAGGCTGAATCTCCACTGGCTTAGCTTGTAAGGACTGTGGAGAAAAAGGCAGAAAAAAATGAACACAGAAACATTTTCATCTCTTTGTAGAGCTGCCAGCACACCAGTGAAGCTGGGCACCGTCCTGCAGCGAGCTCTCCCTGCGGGTAACCACGCTGCAGAAAGCAACACTGCTTTTGTGAGTCATGCACGGAGGTACAGGACAGAGATTCACACGGAGACCAACTTTTGGCTAACAACAAAAGACTCGGATCAACACACAACACCAATAAACGTGCAGAGCATGGCAAAGACCTGAAGAGACAAATACAACAGAAGAGAGAAAAGTTCAAAACTTGACTTCTCTGGTCCTACATCTGAAGGTGTCACTTTAACAGAACTCAAGTGTGGCTTCTCCTGTTCATGCTCTAATGACTTCATGGTCCTTTGGGGCAGAAGGGGTGAGAGAAGGGCTTTATCCATCTGTCAGTTCAGCGTCAAGTTCATTCACTATCAGAGGCACGAAACAGTCTCATCTCTTTTGGCATCAGTTTCCTTTCAAAATGATGGTTTTAGCTGTCCTGTTCCACTTTGTTTTCCCTCCTTTGAGGTCTAAGTTCAAACGCTGGAAACTGGGAAGTCTCCGGTACTGAAATGTCTGAGAGGAAGTGAATAGCTCCAGCCATACCTAAAACATAACGAGAAGGAGATCATTGTGCACATTAAAATAGCACAGCTGACAGCAAAGGCAACAGCACCTATTTGAACACCTCCCTTACTGGCATCTTTTTTAAAAGAGGTGAATTTAGACCCTACAGAAAGGCAAGTTCATCTGTACTTTGCCCAAAAAACAAATTTTCTTTGGAAATATCAAAGGCAAGGACCAAGATGTGTCTGCTAACATCTCTTCAACTGAAAAACCTCAATGCTATTTCAAATTAAGAAAAAGTTAATCCAGCCTTGGACTGTCCTTCATAATTTGAGCAGCTCTTGCTTCTCATTTCACTGGTTAAAAGAAAAAGCCAGAACTTTATTGTGAAGTACAGATTCATTTCCTCACTATCCATGAAGAGGCCATCCAGACCCCAAAGTGCATCACCCAACAGAACTCATAGGGTGACAGACAGGAGAGGCACAACAAGGAAATCATACAAATATAAGTTCAGTTTTATGCTAAAATCCTATTTTATAAACAGCTATGCATATATATAAAGGAACCTTTCTGAATTACAGTATCTGATTGAAACAAAACAGGACAATTCCATAAGATGCACATGCAACTTCTGTTCAAAGCACACATGTTCAGGCAGAATTGGACAACTGCAGGCATGATTTTAGCTACAAAAAGAAACAAAGCCCCAGTTTAAGTGGTTTTTCCATCTCAAATATGAGATTTCTATATTTTTCTTTTAAAAATCTAGACAAAAACCAAAATATAAGCTCTATGTCATCATTCAAGCACAAATCATCCAGCTCTTTGCACTGTTTCACCTTCTCAACAAATTTCAAAGCTTTTATACAACAGATTGTATGCATGCTCTTTTCCCTCCTACAAGAGTTCTCAGGAATAGGAATACTTATGCTTTTCTCCTTTAAGCATTAAGACAATAGCTCTGAATTTAGAAGGGCTGCATATAAACTCCTGCTCTCTTGTGTTCATTCATGCCCTGGATTGTTAATTTGCGAATATCCCCGCTCAGCTGCTGTAATTTCAAGTATCTGCGGCAGGTGGCACACGAGGCTCGTTGTTCATGGAGCAGCTGTGGTGCTACCTTAAATCCTACTTGGATCTGTAATTCCTCGCTACTGATTCTGTAACATGAGGATGATACAAGGAATAGAAAATAAAAAATAAAAAATACAAAGCTCTAGGAAAGTATCTGGTAACATCTTGGAACTTAAAGATAAGCCCCTAAGAACTCTGCACTGCTTTCCTGTTCAAGTGATTTGGGTTCATATTAAAACTACCTTTTCCCTGGTTGAGTATGGCAGAAGAGAAGGCCTAGTTCTGACAGCTAGCAGCAAGCTGGAGACCCCCTACCCACAGCTGCTCCTCTGCCCAGTCCCTCTGAAAAACCACCTGTGACAAAACTGTTTCCTGAACTTCTGTTTGCTTTAAACCAAGCTGCATCAGCACAGTAGAATTTTATTCCAGACTAACACTGCCACTGGTTTTTACATTCAAGCTGCTGAAATGAAAGCAGGAGTGAGAGTTGTGACAGTGAATGATTTTTCTTTGTCCTTTTCTACCCCCTGCCTTCTTTTAGGCAGAGATGATGGTATGGGGGGGGGGGGGGTTAATAGTGGAGGAACCCACCAAAGACTTCCCAACTCCTACACATGTGCCAAAGTTGCAAGGATGCCCCTCTTTCCTGTAGTACAAGACCATCTGCAACATCAGCACTTTACCTTCAAAGAGGGAATAAGGTCGGTCAGGAATACGACATCCATGCGCACCATACTCCAAACACCATTCAGCAAACTGGGGAACACATTAAAAATATATTTTTATTCAAGACTGTTAAATGCAAGCTTGAGTATCTGAATATCATTAATAGGTACAAAATGTAAGTGTAAGCAGACACACAACACATAAATCACTGAGATCAATTTGTTCTCCTTCAACCATGACAAGGCCTGCAATCAGGTTTTAAAATATGTATTTGCATAGAATGAGTTTCAGTTTCATAACAACTTAATGGTGGGGTAGACATCTGCTTTTTGTAAATCAACCCTGCTACATGCCAAGGAAAAATGCTGTAAGAACAGATATACTTGGTCAAAATTTACTAATATTCTATCAGTCTCTTATCTCTCTTGGTGCTTAATTTATCCACGAACTGAAGACTTATAGCTGTTAATTGCATTTTGGTTTTCTTTCATTTCTGTGCACCAATTTAGAGTATTCAATCTTCAGCTGTCATTAATTAGTTTCATTTATTTGCTCTCCCCAAGCCTTATGAAAAATCATTATAAATACAGTTAGACAATTATGGTCATCAATGTTTTGTTGCAAGAGATGGATTACCATTAAAAAGAGTTAACAGTTAAGTGTCTTTCTCACATTTGATCAGCACTGCTGCAGTAGCTACATTAGACACACATGGCTTATGAACTACATCTGGATCAATTCAGTAACAACCATTACTTCTCCTTTATGGCTCCCCAGAGCGTCAGGGGGGCACAAGTTCCTCTGGCATTTCTGTGCTTGGATGCAAACCACTGCTTGTTCGAAATACATGCACAGAATCCTGCAAAACTAACAACTGAAAGGTCTCTCCCTGCTCCCCCTGCAGTTTGGCCTACCTGCTAGCAAACACATCAGCCTAAATAGAGGGTGCCCCTGCCCTAGAGCTGGGGCTCTATGGGGTCTAAACATGATACCAGAGCCATCAGTCTGTTCATTAGAAGGAAAGGGGTGGTATCTCCTCTCTCCCTCCCCTCCCCACTCTGTTCTGTTTAAATATTTAGTGGAGGATAATGATCTTCTCTTGATAGAGGTATGTGCATATGTGTGTGTCTTCTGGAAACACAAGGAAAAAACCACAAACACTGTGATTCACACTGTTATTAAGAACTGATTAAACATTTCTGGGCACCCTCTGGGTATAGATCTCCAAACTATGGTTTAATTCTCCCATGTAATCCTATTTGAAATGTGAGGACCAAACATGTTTATGGCATGTTTATAAGCTACAATCAATTCTTGCAACATCCACATCTGATTGCACACTAGCCTTGATTATTACTTCCAGCCTGGGAACTGCAACAGAAATTTAAAAAATGCACCTTAGGCTACTGAAACACAACCATCATTTGCAAATACATAGCTTCAGCTCAACTGGGATCCAGTAAGCCACAGGATCTTTGTTTAACTGGTGGGGGGAGAAGAGGGAGAAGAAACAATATCTTAGGAAGACATCTGACATTATTTGTCACACAGACTGGCATGCTTGCCACCAACAGTGGCAGTCACAAGGCTGAACAGCACAGGGCTCAATGCTCTGTTGCCTGCAGCCCAGGACGCCACAGCCCCTGTCGCCTCTTACACACAGGCCAGCTACGAGCGCCTCAGCTCCTGACAATTTGAGAGAAAAGCTGTGAGGATAAAACGCGAAGGACAAAGCAGGGGTCTCCCTCTATTCAAGTTCTTGTGGTTCATTTGTGAAACAGCTTCATGAGGCAGGTATTCCAGGAAAGACTCCTTCCCCTGGGCTTGATGTTTTCGGTGTGAAGAAGCACTCCTGGGAGGGCAGCCATCTCATTCTCTCAGTTACATGCCTCTAGGTACCAACATAACTGCATGTTTGCTACCCTGCACACTCTGGCTCAGAAAGAAGATATTTCAAGAATGCCAGACAAGCAAATTCCTCTGCATGTTTCCCCTTACTCTGCCTGTTGTCTCCCCACTCTCCCACTTAGCATCCCCAAGGGGATGCTGGAGATGCTGAGTGGCAGAGAGGCTGCAAATCCACTGCCTGACTATGGTGGGCAGCTCCAGCAAACAGTCTTTGGCCACTGCACCACAACCTCCTTCTTAAAGGGATTTCAGGTACGTATCAGAGTCTCTGCCTTTTCTGGCTTTGAGACAGACATGTTAGCTTTTCTCTAGATAGGTGTGGACAAACACCTGGGCTCTCTGGGGCCAGAAATGCAGCACCACCAGGAGCTGCCAATGCTACCCAGAGCTGCAGAAGATGTGCTAGCATGAAGGATGATAGGGAGAGCTGACAGCCATGCTGCCAGCAATGCCTGCAGGGTGCTGTGGCTCACACATCAGCAGTGGGTGACTCCATGTTTAACAAAGTCACACATTTGCTGTGGGAGTACTGGGGTTTTATTTCAATCTCTAGGATGCAGGTATGTCTACAGGTGTCCTCACAGCATGATGCTTTGGTAAATGTGAGACAAGCAGCAGATTTTTAAAGCTCTGCTGAGAGAGGACAGGCTGACTGCAGAGATGAATACAGTAACTTTACATATGGCCAATATTCACAAAAAAGCACCTAGGAAGCAACTCGTCAAATTTCATTTGCAATACTGTGTAAAAGGCTTCACCTAAAAATCTGTGTACACAATATGAAAGAAAGCTCATGTCAGTGAATTAAACCAGAAAAAAAAATCCAACAAACCAAACCAAGGTCTTACTAGGTAAGAAAACAGGCAGAGAAAGCCTTCTCCTTCAGTAAGTGCTAGCACAGTCAGGAGCTGAGAGCAGAACTTGGACAATTCCAGTGAAAAAATTCTGAATGTGTTTTTCTCTGCAATTTGTATTAATAAAAAAACTCTAAGTGAGCAATTTAATAACTGCAATTTAGAGCTCTAAAAGCCCCAAACAGGCACTAGTCTGAAAACAAATAATTACAAAATACAAATACAAACAGCTTGAGGACCTGAGGAGGATAGTGAAACTCTCAGTGGAATAATTAGCACCACATAATATCAGTCTTTTATTGTTCAGGCAGGCTAATTTTCAGGCTCTTATTGTCTTCTGAATACATTTAGTCCCTCCCCTCTTACAAATAATTTGTCTGTTTCACTCTGCTTATTAAGACAGTGCCTGCCCCACATACACAGTTAAAGTCGTCCAGCCGAAGTGAGTGGAGTGGAGCGAGTGATGGGCCCTGTTACCCCACCCAGTGTCCCAGCCAGCCCCAGTGCACATCAGCCCAACCCCAGCCCAGTTTGTACAGGCACTGGGATGTGAAAGGGAGCAGTGATTTTGCTGGCATGCTGCAGAGCTCACCTTGCAAGCTCGGTAGAGGTACTTTCTGTCCTGAGTTAGGTTATAGAGAGACAAGAAGGAGTAGCCATTGCCAGCAGTACCATGGCAGATCCCATAACCTTTTCTCAATAAACCTCTCTGCCAGATGACATCACTGCAATCCATAGCATCTTTCAGGTATTTATCCTCTTTAAAAGTCTGTGGAATAAAAACAGAGAATAAACACACATCAATTGAAGTATTAATGAAAACAAAAGGAAGCTGTTCCTGACAGATGTTTTGCTGTTTGTGTAGGGCTTTTCCATATAAAATTTATTTTAGATTTTAATAATCTATTTTTCATAGACTTCTCTTTCTTAGTAGGTTGTTTCTCCTTTTCCTGCAGGGTAAAAGAAAAAACTTTTCTGTTTTTTGTTTTCAAAATCAGGACTCCCAAAGAAAAAGCTCAAGTTCAAGGCCTTTGGTTCCAAAACCTACAATCTATTTGAAGGCTATGTGGTCCTTTTTTCTTCATTTTCTATTCCCAAACCAGAATTTGAAAATACTTCTGTATGTGATGCTGCCTCAAAGAAACGTAAAACAGAATAATGGATATCAAATCTGGTCCTAAATTGCTGGTCTGGTCTTCATGGCCAATCCTTCCTGGTTGCTCACTGTCTGCCTTCAATTCCATGTCAAAAATGCACAAGAATTTTGCATAGGACAGGACTCTTTTCTCTGCCACAAATACATGCAGGAATCCCACATTTCCTTTATGAGTACTTGTATATTTGTATAGTATATACTCAGAAGCAGTTTGAGCAAAGGAACGCTTTTGCAAAGTTTACTACAACTGATATACATTTTAAACATAGAGGGCTCATACAGAAAGAAAAAACAAAAGCAAGGAATTTAGCTGATTAACACCAGAATTCCACCTTTATAAAGCCACTTTACAGATCAACAAACAAACAAAACCCCAAACCAACAACAACAAAAACCCCAACCTAAATAACCCCAACAAAACAAACCTGATGCACTACTGTAGACCTAGTCCTTTGGAGCTGGTATCCCCTGCCAAACTATTTAGTAAGATAATAGAAGCAACTAACATGTAAGATTCTTAAATACACAAGCTTGATACAGGAAGTGCCTCTCTCTGAACAGGGTTTGCCAGCTGCTTAGCTGTAACTTTTTGAATTAAGGCCTGGCAGCAGCACTTGATTTCCAGGACAAACACTGCTGTCTGTTATCACAAGTCCTGTGCCTGGTATGAAAGCATAGCCAGCAAAACACCTGCCAACTTTTTTCTTTCAGTGCTTCAAAAAGAAGAATATAAAGAATAATAGAAAAACATATGTTTCATCACTTTAAACACAGAAAGAGGCCAAAAAGGAGACTGCTAATCAGAACTTGGTCCTATCCCTCTCACCTCTTGCAAAACATTTTGTGCTGGGGAAAGCATCACATTGACAAAGAAGGAGAGAGTGGAGAAGTGTTAAGTCAATCTCCTGCCACAGTCCAAAGAAAAAGCAACTGCAACTGCTGTTACATGCAGCAATGCTGTAAGAAATTTAAAGTTCACATTCCAGGTAGCAGCATAAGTAATTATTCCATAAACCAAGCCTGCTTTTCATCAGCCCACCCAGATGCCAACCAGGGAATCTGTCAAGGAGGGCTGTCAAAAGCAAGAATCAATTTGCATAAATTTAATTAAATGGCATACTTTCAAATGTCATGCAAATCAGAAGCACACAAAAAGTCAGGTAGCAAACCTAGCTAAGAATGGAGAAGGGCAAACAGCAGGCTTGTGGTAGCTCAGCAGTTTTATTTATGCCCTGGAAGGGGCCTGGGATTTTAGCTCTGACATTAAGTTCTTGAGAGTTATATCTTAATAAAGGAGTAATTTATGGAAAACATTCTTTGGCAAGGCACATGAACCTATATTTTTGAAAACCAACATAATTGTTAAAACTCTTGGGATGAAGATTCAAAGAATTTAGGTCAAAGTTCTCACACCCAGGACTCTGATGCCAAACTCTTTAAATATACGTCTGTTTTCCAAGAAAGCTTAGTAACTGCTAGTGCCCTGAGAAGAAATTTTACCCACTTATTTTCTCTTTAAAACATACCAATGTATGTATTCTGAGATTCTTAGGTGTCTTGCTTGGGGTTCTTGTCCAAAAGCCTACATCTAGAAAGATACTATATAAAGTCTTGCAAACAAACAGGCCTGTATATAAGTCTCTCTGTAAAGACAGAGGTATATATACATACATATGTGTATATATACATACAAATATCTGAGAGCTTGGTGCTAATTACACCAAGGCTGTGGGTTTGATCCCCGCTTGGACCACAGATTTAAGGGCTGGACTCGATGATCATTGTAGGTCCCCTCCAACCCAGAATATTCTGTGAAATCTATGAACTCAGAATGATTTACCTTATAAGCCTGCATGAGCATGTGGATGACTCCAGGGGCACCATGGCACCAGTGAACCAGCCTGTCAGTCTCATTGCTCAGCGACGATGGGTAATTCCCAGATCGGAATTTTTTATGACGCACGTAGTCAATGCTTGGCTTCACCAGCTCTGTCAGGGTCTCCTGGTCCACATTTGCAATTGGCTGAGGAAAAAACATTAAAATAAACATCACTAAATACATTAACAGAAGTAGTAACAAATTGTGTATCAACACTTAATTCTACAATCTGTTTTCAAGTATCCTACATAAGTGCCCTTGATCCAAATACTGTGAATCACATCCTACAGATTTAATTAATGCCTGCTTATTACACCCTTGCTAAGAGCATTTTTACAGTCATTGCAGAGACAAAGAAATTGGGGCACCAAGTTGTTACCTGTCTTAATGGAGGTGACACAGAAAGATTATGGAAGAACTGAGTATGACTCCCAGACCTCTCTTTGTAACTTAAAATAGGGAGAACACTTACAGAAGAAAGACAGTTTTGTACACATGGTGCTCATAATACAGACTTCCAATATATTGGGTTACACATTTTGTTTTAAAAATAACTATTTCCCAACAAATGAAGGAAAGTGTATATAGCAGCATACCTGGCAAGAGATTTATGAAGGCTGAAGTTTTCCATCATAAACAAAGCTCCCTGAAGCTATGGGCTATAAATCTGCATTTCCAATTTCAGAAGCAATAGCTACCTCACCAAATACCTAAACATCTTTGTACTACAAAATCATCCTTCAGTTGCTCTTAGGAATTTCCTTTCTAATTTTTTTTTGTTTAATTTACATCCTTGTCAAATGGATCCATCATCCTGCATGTTCCTTGTAACTAAAGGTTTAGAAGCCAAGTAACTGTGGTGTCTGCAGCTGGTCTTGGTTGGCATTCCCTCCACTACCAGTCCATTTTCCACCATTGTAACAGCAGAGGTCTCTATTTTGACACAATCGATATGATTTCTGGAATTTCTGCAAGCTGTGGGAACAACCACGGGCACTGGAGCCTACAACAGCCTAATAACTGACCTTATTTTTTAAAATAACTTGTCTTTATTACTGATTCAATGTCATAAAATTCCACTGTTTCCCACCAGCTCCAGCACATTTGTATTCAACAGGTGAGCACACTCCTAGAATTCAAAGTCTGGCAGCCAAATTAATGCAAACTTTCAATAGTTATATTTTGAGTAACCTGAAAAAAGGAGAAGCCTCTATTTCCCCTCATCCAGAAGACCTCTGCCAGACTTCTATCCACCAGGTCCCTCAAGCAGACTGTTCTTGCTGTTCATCAGAAGTACCACTGAATACAGAGCAGCTTGTCATGAAAAACACCCCAAAGCTACTCAGCTCTCACTCAGAATCCTCCCTGTGTGGTAGGGAGGCTTCATAGGAATGTTTGTGCTGGGGCTCTTGATTTCACAAGGCAATCCTGCAGAAGAAGGCAAAGAGGATAGGCACCAGCAATAAATGCCTTCAGTCGTGAGCTGTGCAAGGCAAGGCCAGGCCAGCTCAGAAATCCTTAGGAGGTAAATCCAAGAAGAGCAGGGCTCTTTACAAACCTCCTTACCTTGTGCTTCCAAGAAGATTTGAGTACAAGTGAGTTTCTTGCCCAAGCTGCTGAGGCTCCCAGCACTTAATTCAAACAGCTAAAGAGTAACCTACAGGTGTGTGTCCTGACTTTCTGGCCAAGAGCAATGGTATGCAAACAGACATTTTTGTTTCAGGGTTAGTGAAAAGATCTTAGAGTAGAGACTTCCTAGCTAGCACTTCAGAATTCCCCCTCTTCCTCCTGGATGAGTTATTTAACATGGCTAAGCTCTTATTCTTCTAGCAGCCTGTAAATAACTCCAGCAATACCTGTTTTCTCCAGTTTAAGAAGTGTTTGGACAAAACTCTGGGAACATGGTATGATTTTTGGCGTGTTCTGTGCAGGGCCAGGAGTTGGACTTGATGATCTTGATTTGTCCTTCCCAACTCAGCATATTCTATGATTGTATGATATAGGTGTTGTACAGGAATTACCCTCAGTAACCTTCACATCTCAGGTGCAATGTTCAATGCCTTTTTTTTGTTACCAAATAACCACTCAACAAACCATCTCTTGAATTCTTTGATGAAAATACAGCAGAATTCACCCCATTTGGCGTGGGAGGGATGAGGAAAGTATGGGACTCTGATATGCCATCTTCTTCTGCAGTGGATGACTCAACTTTGCATGACTCACAATATTTAACATACAGTGAAAATATGGTAATCTAATTCTGCATAAACAATGGGTTTCTGGTAATTCTTAAAAGCAGCAATTAGATGTAAAGGAAAAATAACTAGGATTTTAACATGTAGACAGAATAGCTTCTGCTCAAACCAAAAAGCAATGTGCAATGATTTCTGCTATCAATCTTAAATAGTAAATGAAGCATGGAGCCTTTAAAGAGCCTTCTTTAGAAGACTAGATGTTTCTCTGAAAATCTAGCACTACCAGGGAAAGAAAAAGAGAAGCCAGAAAGCTGAAAGAAGCAGAAGGGGGTGGACAACCTTGTTGAAGAAAGCAGTAGGTAAAGATAGGAGCAGGGTAAATCAGAGCAGCCTTAGGCCCCAGTGGGATGGTCACTGCAGAAAATGGGTATAGTAAGGTTAAGACACACCCCAGGTAGCAGAGCAGTAGCTACTTCTATAGCAAAGTCAGCTGGTTTAACCAGAACTGCTGGTGGAAATGGTGTAAGGTAATCTAAGACACAGCATTTTTTCTAAGCAAGGAATGGCTGAGCAGTGGCAGCACCAAATACCAGCTCAATCACTTCTGCAGTGAACACAGGTACACAGCTGCAGACTGTGAGGATATACAGTCCTTCCATTTGCCTGAAGAAAACTCATTCTGCATGAGCTGGCAAGGAAATTGATATTTACAGAGATGTGCAGACTGGCAGCAGCACCTTCAAAAACCAGAAACAGGTGCAATAAAGTTTTGTAGCTCTGTGGCAATCTTCTATAATGAATCTTAAGGCTCTTTTCCCAGACTGTAGAACAAAAATAATCATAATCCTATTGCAAATCTCAGGGCAGGGGGAACTGATTTAAGTATGAGAAAGAGGAGGTTTACAGAAGAGAGGAATCTCACTAAGGAAAACAAAAAGAGGAAAGCAGAGGTCATAAATACACAAAAGTACATCAGACTTTTGTGTGAGAAATAGGGGAGCTAAGGAAGAAGAAAAACATCTAAATATTAAAAGCATACTGAAGACAAATATGTCTTAAGGATAGTCTTCCAAAAGCACCAAGACAGAGGGGGGGGAAAAAAAAATCACTACAGAAGAGAGGAAGGGCATGGAGGACAGGAGGCATCAGCGGTGCAATAATTTAAAAATAGCAAAAAATTGAGGAGTGATGGATAGTGAGTAAGTGAATTTTTAGCTGTTCTAACTGCAGGTACCAGAAGAAGTATGAAGATGAGAGAAAGTACTTCACTGTCTTTGCTGAGGACAAGAAATCAGATCCTGAAAAGCTGGCGCTCTGAACCACAGCTCAAGAGTTAATTCATTCTAATGCGATCCTGTCCTAGTCACAGTTTTCTTCTGCTATCAAACCCTTAGGCAGCACCTCAGCACAGTTCTGTGCTGCAGTCTAACTCCAAATTGTGAGACCCTGATCCAGCACAACACTGCACATGCATGAAAGCTGAAGATAAGATCCCTCTGATCAAAAAATCCCTGCTACTTCACCCCAGCCAAGAGAAGACACTCTTACCTGCATGAGCAAGTAATAGATGCCAGCCACTCCATGGGCTGCTCCAACATACTGCTTCCTGTGCCACTGGTACAGCAGAGGACAGCGGTCTGTCTTCCGCTCCTCCTTGGAGAAGTTCTTCCCCGACTCAATAATAGCATCTATTACCTAAGAAAAAGAACACTCCCTGGTCACCTGAGTTGCTCACTTCAATTCAGAGGATTTTGCTTCTGTATGACTAAACTCATAACAAACAATAAGCCACAATACAGTGATAGGACAACAATATTCAATTCATTTGGATTTGAGTGCTGAGGGAGAAAAGGTATTTTCCTTAATGATGAACTCAATTATATTGTAAGAGTAAAAATTTAATCTATCAATATTTCTAATTACTTTTTTCCAGCCCTGGCTTCTCTGGTTCCGGTATCTGCAAAACGGTCATGCATGCTCCCCACGCTAAAATTCCTTTCTTTTAACTTAAAATACTTCCACACTTCTGTTTTAAGATATTTTTTTTTGGTAACAATGTCTCAAGTGGTCAAAACTAGTTACATATTGACTTATTTCCTTGGCTGGACACAGACCCACCCAAACTGGCCTGTCCCAGCCCCAGCTGGGCAGCAGGGAAAGGGGGAAGAGACTGAATGAGATGAAATTGGGTTTCCAGCTCTAGGCCCCTCTTCTCTCCAGCATCCCTCTCTTAAATTGCTTGAAATATGTATGAGAGTGATCCCAGTTCAACCTCAGTGATACTGTGATGCTGGAGAGAGAAAAGTGTCCTACCTCTTTGATAACAGACTGTGGGACAGTGTCTGGACCGATTTCAGTGTTCAGGTACAGCAAGGCATACAGGTAACCTGCTCTGCCATAGAGCAGCTCATCTGGAAGTTCAGAATCTGTGCTGATGACTGTCCTCTGGAGTTGCAACAACCTGCATCAGACAAGGAAGGTGGGGAGAGAGGATCTTCTGTAGAGACCACACTGCATTGCACAAGCCCATCAATCCAACCAGAAGCAGAACAAATGGTGAAGCACCACCAACTCCCTTCAACCACTCCCAGTCCAGCTGGCTGCTGGGTTTACAGGCCTGAGTTCTGCACACTTGCCATCTTGGAGATGGGAAACTGAGCCAGAGCCAGGCCAGTATCAGCACAGCTGTCAGGATTCTGTGCAGACAGAAACAGATGCAGGGCAGGAGATGGAGAAGCCCAGAGAGCTACTCCAGCAAAGACAGAAACCTCCTGGAACCTCTGGGAATTTCACCGAAGTGAGGAACACTAAATTGTACATGTTTAAGACGGAAAAAAAACAAACACACAAAAAACCCCAATACCACCACTTGTCATTCCCTCTCCTAAGAAAACACATTGTCTCAAACATTTAGCACCTCAGCTTTGAAAAGGACACTGCTACAATGCACAAGTGTTTTGCTTGCCTTTAGCAGTGAAAAAACAAGAAACAAGAAGCGCTGGCTATGGTAATTCTGATTTTCTCCAGAATGACTCTCTGCTAATACTCTACCAGTCTGTATTAGCACCGAGGTGGATCACAGATCTATTTTATGGCCACTCCCTCCCTATCTCTTCCTATCTTTTTTGATTAAATTGATATTTAGATGAAACCATAGTAATGATCCCATTTTAAATTGGGGGAGGGGTAACAACAATCTGGATTAAGACCAAATTCAATTCCCAGATTCCTCCAGCTATTATTTCTCAGGAGAAGAGTTAGCATTAATATCATGCCATAGCAAAACCACTGACCTCAATCATGTGTTTACGCTGTCCCTGCTTAATACTAGGGAAAAGCTACTAAAAAAACCCAGTTTTATATCTCTTTTCTCAGAACTATGCTTTGGGTTTAGAATTAAATTGTTTTCCTCTAAATTATCCACTGTTAAGTTTTATTGTTGAACCCATACAACTGGACAAAGTAAAAGGTTACAAGTGAAATCACAGATTACATTTTGACATCTATAATGTACCACTCAGCTGGTGTCATGTATATATTTGTAAACAAAAAAGTTATAACATAAACAAATAATCAAACTAAACTCCTTTTCACTACTCCTCATAGAAATTACTTTCCAAGGAGAGGCAACACTAAAAGATTTACTGCTAATCTCATTTTGCTATCCTCATGCTTTTTGCCGTACAGCAAGCAATGCTGCTTTCTGAGCTGCATTCAAAATGACATGCCCAAGCTGACTGCCAGTTGTAAAAGCAAAAAACCCCAAACCTAACACTCACTTCAAAACTGAAATATTCATTCAGGAACAGCAGCAGAGGTTAATCACACTAGGATTCTAGAACAGAAAGAGACCAATTACATTTCCAAACATAAACTAGAATGGAGATGAGGACATAAGCCTCTTTGCAAATTCTGCCAGCCTGAGGTGTGCTGCTGGACAGCTATCAGATGGACTATGGTGCTGAATGCAAACCCCACAGGGTTCCAGGACTTCCAGCTCTTGCTGGGATAGCAATCAACTCTGTACCGGCAAAGGCACAATCAGCTCTCTAATGAAGCTACATCTAAATGGGATTTCTTGAGACATTTGTTCCATTTAGATTACTTTGAAAAAGGGCTGGAATTTTTTCAGGCCACCTTCATATTCTCTGACCTAATTAAATTCTTTGCCTTTACAAATCTGCTCCTGTAAATACTTCCTCTTTGATATATTAAATTTTTGTTACGTATCAATCCAATACACCGTGTTTCCGTCTGCCTGCATCCAGATGCAGTGCACATGTTTTGTAATGAATCTACAACTAAGACCCACTCTTTACAGAAAGCATCACATACTGCACAAGCACTACATATTGCTGATGACAAGAGCATGGCTTTTGTTAAATGTCACTTCAATGTGACAAAATCAGAACACGTGTGCACTACAGATATGCCCAGGACATCCTGTCCTAACAGCGATAGAGGACTCAAGATAAACGTCTAAATATGAATCAAGTGCAAGCCAGCTTTAATAAAGATAAAGCCTATTTTGTATTCCTGTACCGAAAACTTATCAGGAGAGAAAGTGTCCATTGTTTAGCCCTATCCTCTAAAATTTCACTTGCAAAGTTACTGAACCAATGCTCTCTACAAATGATAGGGCATGACATTTCCCACCATCAACCACTTACTTGGCAACACAATCTTGAGACTCACTGCTGTTTTTCAGCTTGTGGTAAACCACCGCACCCACTGCCAATGGCCCAGCGTCACCACAGAGGAAAGTAACTCTTCTGCCATTCAGATTGCGAAGGATTCTCTTCACGTAATCGAGAGATCGCTGCAAGTGGCTCTGGTTTTTTGTGACGCGGTATAGTTGCAGATATAAGAGGGCAATACCTGAAATGAACACATGAAAAAGAGAGAGTTTCACTTACTTTTCTTTCTAAGTGTATCCCATTCCCCTCTTTGGTGCCTCTGAGCCAGTAATTCAAATGTGAACAGGTATTTTGGCAATAAAAACATGTCAGTCAAGGGTCCTAGCTTATGCAGTGTGAAGGCACTGGGCCACTATTTGGATGACATTTCAATGGGATTGTGGGAAAAATTATCAGACTGAAGCCCAATGGTAGAGTCTCAATTTCCAAAAAAAAGAAGAAAACTCATGACTCAGGCCTCAACACTTGGCAAACTGTATTGGGTTTGCGTAGCCCAGCCTTGGTAGTGGGAGGCTACAGGCTTCTGTGAGAAACTGCTGGAAGCTTCCTTCATGTCTGGCAAAGCCAATCCCTGGTGGCTCCAAAGCCTGGTGACTCCCCTTTTCAATCACAAGGGCTGATGTGCCACTGGTCAAGGCTGGGCCTTGAATTAGAAATAGTGGTAATGCCTCTGTAATAACAGATTTAGGAAGAAAAGGAAAACAAGTTATTGTGCAGCTGTAATTGTGTCCAGAGAAGACTGGAATGAGAACATGTGAGAGGAACAACTCTGCTGACACCAGGATCAGTAAAGAAGGAGAAGAGAGGAGGTGCTCCAGGAACTGGAGCTGAGATTCCTCTGCAGGCTGTAGTGCAGATCATAGTGAGGCAGCTGCACCCCTGCAGCCCATGGAGGACCATGGGGATGTAGAGATCCACCTGCAGCCCATGAAGAAGACTCATGGAGCATGCCAAAGCAAGTAGATGACTAAGATGAGGCTGTGCCCTACTGGAAGGAGGTTGTAACCCCTGAGGAGAGAGAAGCCCACACTGGAGCAGCTTGTGCTTGAAGGACTGCGCCCCATGGAGGAGTGATCCATGCTGCAGGTTTGTGGAGAGCTGTTGCTCGTGAGATGGACTCACACTGGAGGAGTTCATGGAGAACTGTCTCCTGTAGGAGGGACCCCCATGGTGGAGCAGGGGAATGACTCTTCCCCCTGAGCAGTGGGTGAAACCATTGGTGATGAACTGACCATAACCACCATTCCCTGTCTCTCTGTGCTGCTGGGGGAGGATGTAGAGCTGGGAAGAAGGGAGAGGTGGAAAGGTGTTTTGAAGGTCTTATTTTACTTCTCACCGTCCTGCTCTGATTTTGTTAGAAATAAATTCAATTAATATCTTTAATTCTAGCCTGTTTTGCCCATGATGGTATTCAGTGAGTGATTTCTCCTGGTCCTTATCTCAACCCATGAAGGTTCGTTATATTTTTCTCTTCCCTGTCCAGCTGTGGAGGGGAGTGAGAGAGAGGCTTTGTGGGTGCCCTGCATTCAGCTGGCATCAACCCACTACACAAAGAGATCACTGAAGATTCAAAAATTTGAGTTAACAAGCACATGTGTGATTCAGTATACTAACTGTACAATTCTCATCTATTATATGCAAGAAGTGACTTCTCATTTGATTTGTAAAAGGATCTTTTGATGAGTTTTTGGATTCAAGTTGCCAAGTTCTTCATACCCCCTAAAAGTATTTCACAAGATTACAAGCTTGCACAAGTCAAGCAGGTTTATAAAAGCCAGAAGTCAAATCAGGGCTCTAAGAATGCCAGGAGGTACTACCAAGCTTCACTCTGTTGAACTCATTACATAGTTTTCCATTAAAACAAACCAAAACCTTAAAAGGAACAACAATGTAGGCTGAAGGAAGTGAAACAAATCCATCTAAGTGGATGCCTACTGGCCAATCACTTATCTCCAGACCACACTGTAACTCAAACCCATTTCTGAATGGGGAGAGCACTCTCCCAAGCCTCATCCAAAGCCAAGTACACACAAGGCCCACTGAGCTCCCAGAGAGGCTATCTCAGGAGCACCACAACAACAGCACCACAAGAGTGCTGGTACATCCTCACATGTTCCCTGGGCAGGCTCTGAGCCAGCCTTTCTAGCTGAATCTAAGAAGAAAGCTGCAGAGTTTAGGTAACTCAGTTCAACATCATGGGAACTTGTGGGCTATTTACAGGGATTTGTGGAACCCTTTTTTATGCTGCAACAGATGTGTAAATATCTTGGCTTGACCAAAGGATGATTAGAAATGTAGCCACAAATTCCAGTTCATCTCATCCTTCCTAGTGTTTCTCGGTGCAACACCCTTAAAATGGTCCAAGAGGTCTGGCACATAAAAAAGTACTTGTATAAGTAAGATGGACTCCTACATGTGTCCCATGATTGTTACATGCCAACAGCAGGTGTTCCAAGATTTTAAAGATATTTCACAAAATGCAGGCCAATGCTCATGACTGCACTGCCAATAAGATTTGTCTAGACTTGGTATATAAAAGGCAGGGCAGTTGTTTACAGCACTACTTTTACCTTCTGATTTGTATGCTAGCAAAATGCAGCAAAGGGCAAGTTTGGGGAAAAAGTATCTGCATTAAGTACTTTAAAAACCAGATCATTTAAATACTTTTATTCAGAACCATATCCACAGGAGCCTTGAAAGAATTTAACAGCTTGGAATAGATGTAAATGGCAATCCTTCTACAGGATGGAAAAATCCCACACTCATTAGACAACGTCACTTGTTCATCTATATTCCCGTTTCAGCTAATGATGGCTGTTACTTTTACCTTATGACTCATTTTCAGTATGCTCTGGTTTATCAGCCATAATTTCAGTTGTCAGTCACTGTGCCAGAACGCAGCTCCCCGGGAGCCATTCCATACTGTCAGCACGAGAAAGCCCACCACTGGAGATCTGCACGCACTCAGCAGCCAGTCACTTTCAGACCCTGAAACACGTCTATCTTTTAAGCCTGAGTTGTCTAAAAGTTCCCCACCCATCCACCCACAGCACCATCTGTACCAAAACATCAAGAAAAAAGCAAAGAATTTTACCCTTTAATTGCCAGATTTAAGCCTAAGGATGGATGAAGGCTGGAGAGCTTTTCCAAGCTACTCCCCCCTCATGACAGAGATAAAAGAATAGATCTCCTCAGGCCACATTTCAAACATGTTGTGCTAAAAGTTTAAGTATGCCTGAAGCTTGAGCTAGAAGAGCAGGAACAGAATATGCCAGTCTATCCAGCAAAGTCACACTTAACAGGCCTAGATGGACACGTCCTGGCAACTTGAAGAACGGTGGCCACATCAGACATGAAAACTGCAGGCTCTGCCTAAAGGATCAGTCTCCTGGTTTCAGCTGGGGTATAGTTAATTTTCTTCTCTGTAGTTACAGTCCTGTGGTTTGGATTTAGTGTGAGAATAACACTGATAGCACACTGATGGTTTAGCTGTTGCTGAGCAATGCTTACCCTAAGTCCCGGACTTTTCATTTTCTCATGCTCTGCCAGGGAGCAGGTGCACAAGATGCTGGGAGGGAGCATGGCCAGGACAACTGACACAAACTGGCCAAAGGGATATCCCCCTACCACAGGACACCATGCTGGGTACATAAACTGGGAGGAGCTGGCTGGAAGCCACCAATCTCTGCTCAGGCATGGGCTGGACTTTGGTGAGCAGGTGGTGAGCAAAGGCATTCTGCATCACTCATTTCTGTTGCATTTTATCCCTCTCCCCTTTTCATTACAATTGTAATTATTGTTGTTGGTTCCATTATTATTATTATTTTACTTTATTTCAGTTATTAAACTGTTCTTATCTCAGCCCATGGGTTTTATCTTTTTTTTTTCAAATCCCCTCCCTATGCAACTATGGCAAAGGGGATGTAGGAGAAGCAGGGTGTGTGTGCTCAGCTGTGCAATATTTAGTTGCCAGGTGAGGTTGAATCACACCAATTAGAAGGGCTCATTGACATCTGGACAGCATCAGCGATGCAATGCTAAATGAAAAATGGTCCCTAGCAATAGCCATCACCTGCATATGCCTAATTTTCCTCATGATCCTCAGTCTTGCTTCCATACCTCTACACTCCCCCTCCTCACACAATCATTTTACCATTTTTGTACAGACAGAACAAGAACAAGAATAGCCAATACCTAAATTCCAGATTTGAAGGCTACAAGCTTCTGGCCACAGAACATATTCCCCCCATGTACTCCCAGTGATTAGAAAATGCTGTTACCATTAGAAAAACTGCTAACTAGTAGCCTGTTGAACATAAAAAGGTGAAAAGTAACTCTTTTTTAAAAGCAATTTTAAAGAAACAAGAGGTAACGTAAAAGAGCAGCCTTAGAAAATCCACTCCTTTTAAAAAACAATGATCTCCATATACAAAAGTCAATTATCATTCTGTGTCTTTGTTTGCTGAAGTCAATGCAAGTTACAGACAGTAGTGACCAAGGTTCCAGAGTAAAAAAAAAACCCAACGCACAAAAATGCCCGTAACAGAGGATTTCTACCACTACTATGAGAATATCAGAATGTCCTATGCATAAATCCAATTACATCATTTAACAAATACATTTCACTGAAATTCCAGCTTTCTCACCAGTCCAGCCAGTATAGGCAGAGCAGTCATGTGGATCTGCCGTCTTCAGCCCTTCCTCCATTTGTTGCAGAAGGTCCTTGATTTTTGCCTGGATCCGTTTTGAGAACCGAGCATTGACCTGAAAGCAGGAGGCAGGGAACAAGCCAGAAAAGAAAGTAATTAAAGAATGCAAAGTGCCTGCTCCCCTTTCTTGTTTGGGAAGAAAACCAAACCAAACCAAAACCAATCAAACAAAAAATAACTAGAAAATAAGTAACACATACAGCAACCAGCATCATCAAGGTGGTTCATCTTAAGTGTGTCTCATGTAAATGCATTCTGACTACATTTTAGGGTAAGTTACAGGTATCTACATTAGGCAAAGGTTACCTATGCATTCTTTAAAGTCACACAAAGAGGAGCTATGGACACTGTGACAGCATGTAATTCTAATAAGGGTCCTGGTACAATGACCATGTTATGGACAAACAGCACAAGCCCCATGTGTTTGCTCTCATCACAAGGACACACCCTTTGTAGCATTACAGAGCAGGAAATACCCCAAGGAAAAGAAATGTACCAGGTGACCAGTCTTTTTGTACAGAATACTCAAGACAATCAAGCCAAAGAAGATGAGCAGAAGCAGCTCAGCATCTTCAGCTCAGGCACAAAGGCAAAGAAACAAGTCTGATTTTACACACTGCTTCCTTTTACTTTTGCTCAAAAAATGTTTACATAGATGAAATACATGATATATGTATCAGAGAGTACTTTACCCTTTCCAACATTTCTCTCTCATTATGCACACTTTTAGGGAAGATATGTTACTGATTACTCCTTAAAACCTATGGAACATGGAAATCAGCACAGTGGTATGGTAAGCTTTTGCTTGACTACAGCACATCCCAGAAGTGTGGGGTTTGGGTAAATGACAGGTCCTGGATGCCACCATGCAACCGATTACACAAGGCATACCACATTTTGTATTCTTGTTTAGAGAGAAACTTCAAATAAAAATCAGTGACTTCAAACATCCATCCAACAGATTCAGAAATCAGAAATATTTAAGAATTGCACAAGGCTTCTGACACACCAGAAATCTTCAGGGTGAATAGTTCAAATCCATTTAAGGATATCCATGGTAGGATAGGAAGGGAGAAGGAAATATCTCACACTGAACACGTATCATTCTAGAAACAAGCTAGAGACACCTTAACATTCGCCAATATCTCTAGCAGCCAAACACAGTAGGTATCTGAAGCCTGTTAAGCTCCAGTGGTGTTAAGCACCTTTCTGTTAGGGAACTCTACTATGCATCCACATCACCACTACCCCACCACCCTCCCTTTTTGACTGGTTCAGTGAGGTCTCAACACAAAGGAAAACCTTCCTCAAGGGCAGGGCTTCTCTCCTTCAAAAGACAGCTATGCTGATGCTAAGGCATATGGTGAAACAGCATGAGGATATTCACGTGGATGCATCCAGGCACAGAGCTCAGCTTATCTGACAAGAGTGAACTAAGGCTTCACACTCCCCATTTATTTACCTACTGCACATCACAAGCATGCTGCTTATCTTTTTGTTCTGACAATACACCTGCTGTTACCAAATCAGGATATTTTATATCAAACACCAGATTAAATTACTTAGAGGTAGGAGGGGAATACTAGGACATCAGGATGCCTGGGTTCTGCATTGAAATCTCAGTCCCATACAAATAATTTAGCTCAGGTTGGTAATCTCTCTCTCTAGAATCTGAATTGTAACTTACTAGTCTTGGTTCAGTGCTTCAAAAAGCACAGATTAAAGGATATTTTTATTAATATGTTTATAATTATCTGTAAGTCCAAACAAAGCTACTCCCAAACTTATGTCAGTGTGAATAGGTTAAAAGTGGCAACCAAGTTTTCCCCAGCTATCTACTTCTCTCTTTTTTTCTGGTTGCTCTGAAGCTTTCCCAAGCAAGCACTGTCACTGATCATTTTATAAGACTCCGTTACAAGCTTGTAACAGATGCTTACATGCACTAGAATAAATTAATTACATGAAGAAATGAATGTTGAAAGGTGACTTTCGAAGATTTAAAAGCTTCCTTCAAGGAAACTTGGGGCAGCATTACTACTGAGCATAACACGCACACTTGTGTGGAGCACAGATTGATTTTCATCAGAGGTACATTCATCTCAAGAGGATGTTTCCAGCTGGCATTCAGCCTTTGCTGCAGGTGACTTGTTATTCCTGTAGGGACAAACAAAAATCAGGAAGCCTGATCTCTGATATCCAGTGGCACATTTACTTCGGGTTCACAACAGACTGGGTGATAGCAGGAACTGAAGGGTTATCTTTAATTAGAAAAGGCTTTCTCCAGGAATTCAACTGCTGCATTACTCCTCTGCTGCTGCACAGAGAACAACCATTATCATCCCAAACACTGCTCAAGTTTTATATTGTCAAAGCACAAAAACAAGGGTTCATTCCTCATTATACTAAATAGAGCCTTGTGCCATACTGGTTATGGTAACTAGAAAGGCTCATTATCAGCACAAAAGTGATGCAGAAAAACCAAAATATGTTGGTTTGGAAATTATTAATTTTGTTATTTATTTGAACCATATCACTTTTTCCATTGCAGTGAGAGAGCAGGCAAAGGATACATCCCAATACAAAGTCTTCCAAAGCCAACAAAAATGTAAAGAATGTAAGTACTTCTGTAACATCACTCACCTTTGGCACTAATCACAAGATGTCTAAATTATGCTGTCCTTGTTAGCAATAACTGTCTCCCCTACCTGCTTTCTTTCATTTGGAGGGTTTCTAAAGAGAATTTAACTCACCTAGTTTGGTAAATTCAGCACTAGAAGTACACACCTACATTAGAGCACAGTGCTAATAACACCCAGGTCATGGGTTAGATCCCCATATGGGCCATTCACTTAAGAGTCAGACTCAATGGTTGTTATAAGTCCATTCCAACATAGAATATTCTGTTATGATAAAATGTTTTAAATACAATATATATATATTTATTTATAAAATTTCTATAATGATGCAAATAAAAATCTCCTAAAAACCCCAAACATTTCACTTGCAGGCAACATTACAATAACATCCCAGCTCTTACTGACCATTGCAGCATATCCAGCTTTATGGCCATGGCACTAAAACAAACCAGAACCAGGGGCAGATGAGGCAATAGGCAGCTGCTATGTATGTATTGTATATCATGATTTCTGGTAGGTAAGAGAAGTCTGTAACTTTAAAGTCTTGCATGCACATTTGGACCAAATGTCACATTGCTGATATAAGTCTGACAATGTAACCCTGAGGCCTCGTGGCACTCCTTTTGTCATTAAAAGTAACACTCTGGTTTGACAGACATGGGATGAGTAATCTCATTTGCAATTGTCAAAGACATTTAGATATCCATGTGTTGTTCAAAAACACCTCGTGGCATTTGCTTGCTCATGACATCTATGCTAAGAACTTGTGCAGAGCCACAGCAGGGCAATGGAGACCTGAGTCACAGCTTCCTCACAAGTTGCCAATGTACCTATCTTTCTTGCTACCACCAGCTCCCAAAACAACCATCTTGCTCTTAAACCCTATTTTAATTCATCATGTTTTTGGGGATCGATGCTACATGCAAAACCAGACTGCAACAGTAAGCAACTGATTCTGCAGAAGTAGAAAGGAGATGATCTATACACACAGTGCTACCTCCCAAACAAGCAGAATACACTTTTATTTCACCTCACTTTGTTGTTGGTAATGTGTAGAACAGAACACATAACATGGTGCTGTGTTGTCTTTGCCAAAGTATATTTCAAAGAGAAGAAAAGAGAGCTCAAGTTGGTTTTCTGCAGCAAGAACTCATTCAGAAACCAAATTTGCATAGAAGATGGCAGAAAGGACATGACAGACACTGGTGAGGAAGAATGTATTAGGGGAAAACTCCCAGTTCTGCCGAAATGAGGAATCCTGGCTGTACAGAAATCTTTGGGAACTTTGCCACTGACTGTAAGGGAGCCAGGTTTCACACCCATGCATTGGAGCATGGGTCTACTGAAGCAGGATGAGCTCTCATACCTCCACAAGTTCCTGCAAAAGCAGACAAGAAGGGATGGCAGTAGGGATGCAGTATCTAGCAAGGTTTGCTAGGAGGTGACCAGTCCTTTTGCACAGAAGAACAAGTTCTGCTTTATTTTTACCTAAGTCAAAAGGCTCTTACAGCTCCAAGTGCAGCGCCTTCTTCTCTGAAAATACCAGATACTGTTGAAGCTCATCACCCAGCCTCTGAAACACTCAAACACAGTTCTGTGATACTTCTCAGACAGGTCCTCCAGAAACAAATGCCAGTTCTGCAAAACCACATGCTTAATAAATGCTTTGAAACATTACTGTCTGTAGAGCACATTGCAGAGTTTTTCAGTGATCTGTCACTTAGTGCCATACATGTGACAATGGGGAAAAAAACAAAAAAAAAAAGTAAAAAAAGAAGGGGGAGAGGAGGAAGAGATAGAGAAATCAATAACTGTAGGCAAATTCCTACACTGCTACAAATGCCAGCTTAGGAACAGGCTTTAAACACAGTCATCGCCCTCAGAGGATGTAAGGGCGTGAAAAACATCATTAAAAGGCAAACATTCAAGTTATAGAAAGAACTACTTAAGGCATGTGAGAAATAAGAAGACTGTGTCTCTAATGCATTTGTGTGTGAGAGAAGTTATATGTCTCATTGGTTATAAGACAGCAAAAATCCAAAGTTTAAAGATCTAAATCATCACAAAGAATCATCAAAGAGCTCCAGATTTTTGGTAAGCAAAATAAACACGATTAACAGATATCCTATGTTTTGGGAAATGAAGACTGATAAAGCAAAAGAGCAATACTGAAAATCACTGGTCCTCCAGGTAGCCCAACACCAACATGCAACTCCTTGAAAGCTTAGAAAATAAAAGTCTGAGTATGATTTAAAGTCACTTACTACACAGAGGTGTCTAGCCCAGCTGTGACATTTTTAGGTGGTCCTCAAGTTTCAAAGAAAGCTAAAACCTCTACCAATTCTAAGTTACCTCAATGCAGAGAGCAGATATATTCCACATATTGAGCTTGACAGCAGATAAGTGCAGTTAGACCCAAATAAAATTTATTTTCACCAGGAAGCAAGTATGTGTTATTGCACTTGCCCACACAACTAGCTGGAGTAACAACTCATTAACATGCAGGTTTGCAAGATAAAACTAGAAACTGATGAAGAGTGGATGGATGTGAGACAATTTAATCAGAACTTGGGGGTTTGATTTTATGAAGTATTTTCATTCAGAACTGGTTGACTAAAACCTAACAGGCTTAACTCTTATGGTCACCTCTTGAACAGCAGGAGAGGCGTTCACTACAAAAGCATCAGAAAAGCCCTAAGCAGTGTTCAGTGCTGCCTGTGCTGTGGGAAAGAAACAGCAGTTCTTCCTCCCAGGCTGTGTACGACTGCCAGGAGTTAGTGAGGGACAATGAAGTACAACAGAGTGATTTCCAGGATCAGTTTTGACCAAGACTCTCAAAAACCAAAACAAACTTTCCTTCTGAAGAATCACAGAGAATACTGCAAACCTTGTTTGTTTGAGAGTCCCCTATGAAAATAGCACATGCCTGAGCTGGACAGCCAGGAAATGGTCAAAAAAGTAATAAGCTCAAGAAATGCAGCTACCTCATCCCACATCTCTGGAAAAAAAAGTGGGAAGAATTATTTAGTGGCTTTGGAGGTTGAATTTTGCCTCCAGTGCAATAAGTTGTATAATACTCATTAGTGTAAGTTGTTGCTGAGTCAGTCCCAGAACACAGAGAAATTGCTGCTCCCAGTGAGATAACTAAAATGCACAGTAAGGCAACTGCAAAAAGTTTTTAAAAACAAAACAAAAACAAAACAAAAACAAAAAAACAACCCCAAACTAAACAAACAAACAAAAACCAACAAAAAACAAAGGGAGAAGACAAGTGAGGCTATGACAAAAATCCATATACATATATATATATATATATATATATATATATATATATATATATATATATATATATATGTATTTAAAAGTATATTTTACAGGAGAAGGAAGACTAAAAGCCACATAAGGGCATTATCAGAAGTAACAGGAGATTGAGAAAGCATTAGGAAACTAAATACTACTAAATCATCCAAATGATAAATCTAAGTAAATATCCTATATCACCATTAATAGGTACTTGCCAATGAGCACCATTATCTTTGAACAGGTTCCCTGTAAGAAGTCCCCTGCAAAGCCTAATAAGGTATTGTATACATTTCTCAGAACATACCACTTTTTTCTAATATTCTTAGAACACTATGGCAAGTCAGGAAAAAACAAAGAAAGAATTTGCCTAAAAAAGAAGTTAAAAGTTTGGGCACTCTAGTGATCAATCCATGAAGTTTGAATCTAATTTTGCTTCTGTCTTGTGATTCCCCAACGAATTCAGACAATCTTAATGTAAGGGCTGGGATCATGTTAATTTCTTGATGACAAGGATGCTTCTTTTTTTTTTTCACAACCACAACATGCAGATCATTGTCTAGGCTTCCACCTTCCCCTGGCTGAGCAGATAATATCAGGCTGCCTTTTTTTCCCATGTCACTTGCCTGTAGTCAGTGTGAAGGAGAATCCCCAATCACACCTGACCATACTGCAAATGTAGCCACAGGGCTGTGGTGACTCTGAGGCCAGGAGGCAATAGATCCTTGAACAAGCCATCACCACCCCTCAGGAGCAAGCTCTCCTCACCCTTTTTCTTCCCAGGAAATCCTTTAGAGCTGTGTAACTCTCTACCCCACTAGGGAACTAAGAACTAGGGAGTGTTCTTTGTTATGAGTCTATTAATTTCTCTGCCTCCCCCCCAACCATCTACATTTCCATTTTGAAAACTTTTGGACTGACCACTTTGAGATAATATCTATAGGTACATTTTTAGGTTAAGGTATCTCTGTGGGGCCCAAACAAAAAAGAAAAAGGCTACAGGATGTATATTTGATTGAAATACTAAACATCACTTATTAAACAAAGGTTTACATTTAAAATTATGTTTCTTATTAATCTAGAATTAATGCTGTCTGATGAATTATTACCTTGGCTTTCTCAGACAAGTCACAGAAGCAATTTAAGTTCATGATACTTTAATGATGAAGAGATCTAGTAATGAAAACAGTGAATTTCAACTACATGAGCAGAGCCCACATAGACAGCTGCATTGTTTACTGTGACTACTTATAAGAAAGCAAATCAGCAACCTCAAATTCTGTTCTCCTGCTCCCATACCTTCAAGATTTCTGAACAATACTTTACCCACACACGCTTCCATATGGAGATTTTTGTCCCGATTGTGTCACCTTTCAGACAATCCCTTGAAGACCTTCTTGTCCTTTTATCAAGCAGGTGAATTTTAGATGGCAATCATGACAGACTAAGAAATCGAATGGATTAATAATGCATTGCCTTCCATGACAACAGCAGAGCCCTGCACACCTCAGGCTGTCATTACATGAGTCACTCAGCACTCCTCACTCCACTCAGCAGCAGATGGGAGAGGAAGGAATTATGCATGCACTGAGGCCTTCTGAAAGATGCCTTCATTTTTAGAAAACCTGTGTGCTTGTGTACAGAAGTTTACAGAACAGACTTCCTACCCTGTGTAAAGTCCCTTTGTCTTCACTGGGGCTTTAGGCAAGCAAAGACATTTCTCTGATGGAATGGGAGTCATTAAATGCAAAAATAAAACACTAAAACATAAACTGAAAATCATCACAACAAAAAAAGTACCCATCATGAAATGTCACAATAAGTGACTAGTACTAGGAGAGACAGCATGCAAATACTTCAAAGAATAGAAATACACATAAATATTCTCACAGCTATTCTAGCTGTTCTAGCCCAGAAACACATAAAATGACTCCTGAGATTTTGCAGGTGTAAAACCAAAATAAAATGTACACTTGCTTCTGCCTTCTCCTATGAAAGGCACAGAATTGCTGTAGTTACATGGTTTTAAGGCAGTGCAGAATTTTTTTTTCCCAGAGGCACTTCATCCTCCTGAACAGAGCCCACACACACCACCTTTTATCAAATACAAGACTACTCAGGTGCTCTAACATATTTTCTGAACACATCTGCACAAATAGCAGCTGACTGCCACTTTCTAAAAAGGAATGTCATCCACCATTGATGCTGGGGAAAAAAACACATACATGCACTGTAAAAACACCATTCTCATGCATAGGAGAGCCTAACAGGCATTGCTAATGTGAACACAGGGCTAGAAATTCTTGACTAACTCATTTCAGCTCTGCCACAGAACAACATCTCTCAATTTGAATTCATTCAAGAATCAAATCTGAAGTAAATTAGAGTTGAACTATTCTGCAACAGATCTAGTAGACTCTAAAATGTACAGATGTTCATCTTCTAAGGATGTAGTGTTCATCTTCAAGGATGTTCATCTTCTTTTAATATCTCACCATTCTTCTGGTTAACTCACTTGAGAAAGCTTTAGTCCATCTAGCAGTAAATGAAGGAGTGTTTTCTCTTTTAAATATGGACATGAAGTGTGGAGTTTAAAGCAGGTACACAAGATGACTGGCCTACAAGGGACTCGGTATGTTTTTTACCAATTTAACAACAATATCTAGCTATAGTGGTTCTGCCATCTCCTCTCTGCCTTTTTAATTCAACTCATCATACTTAGATGATTTTTATAGACTAAGCCAGATACAAAAGAACAAAGAAATAACAGTTCTCTTCCACAAGAAAAAAAACAACGTTACTGACACTCAGCATACTGCCTGGGAGCTGTATACAAAACAAAGCAGATTTCACTTTTGAACCTACTCTTGCTTTTTAAACCTCTTCAAATGCTTTGCTTTTGACAGCTGCAATTATCTGCAGCAGTTAGACACTGAAACCCCAAACCATTCTCTTTTGTGCACTCTGCTTAGCCACATACAACTTCATAAACCTCATAAACCACAGTCATAAACAACTTGGTGAAACCTTTCATTGCCTTGGTCTGATGGTGAGCTGATGGTGTCCTGCAGGTACTTAAAGTGGTCAGAGCAAATATCCCTCCCACTGTTGGGCATCACCATCCTTGTCTCACTCTATCAGTAAGTCAAGGTAATTCCATATTGCCACAAGCAGGAAAATACAGAGCTGGTATCAAGAGGTTTCCTTTATTCATCCCAGCATACAATCAAGAAAGTTAGGAAGCTAACTTCCTACCCTCAATGCATCTGTGCTTGCAGCAGTGTCACCATGCACTGTTTTCCATGCAAAAGAGGACAAAGCTGCACAGTATTGAAAGATGAGGCTGCAGAGGGGCTAAATGACAGAAAGTCCATATTCTGGCATTCCTTCTGCAGATTAATCCAGCCTGCATGTTAAGAGGCCAGGCCAGAACAGCTTCTCTACTTAAAACCTAAGACACTCACAGTATACCAAACAGCAGCACATGGCATCAAGGAGATAACCAGAGCAGGAAGAGTGCAAACCTTGTGTGACCAGTCCTACCAGGCAGACCTTCTGTGAGCATGAACCAGCTTGCCAGGTGCCTATCATGGAGCACCTGAACCTATAAAAGCGCACATGTCAGTAAATAAACACGTGAGAAGAGTCTAGCTTCACCTGATGAGCGAGCGTTGCTGTCACCCGAAAATAAACTCTCCTTTTCTAGATGGGCGTTCATCTTTTCCATTCCCTTATGCATTTTCTCTGGTGAAACTCGGGCAACTTCTGCTGACAACTTCTTCTGAGACACCAAACCACCGTGGTATAAGCAGCTATAGCTGTTCTGCTATACAGCGTTCAGCTGGGGCACCGCGTTCATTCCCGTACCAAAGTAAAACAAACAGCCCGAATTCAGAGCCGCCGCTGCCGGGCTGAGCCGTGCGGCCGGGCTGAGCTCCCGCTGCTTCCCTCAGTTCACCCCGCCGCTCCCACCCCTCGGGCGCCCCCGAGGCCGCGGCGGCCGCCCCGAGCTCGGCCGGCGCGCAGGCCGCGGGCAGCCCCACCGCCCCCGCCGCCGGGCCCGCGCCCCGCCGGAGCCGTCCCAGGGCGGAACCCACGGCCGCCCGCGCCGCGGGGCCGCCGGCAGCGAGCAACCCACAGGAGAGGCCGGGCTCCGGCTCCGGGACGCGGCGCCTGCCCGCCGCCCGGGACTCACCTTCCCATCGGCGCCGAAGGGGAGGGAGTCCTCCTCCGCCGGCGGCTGCAGCGCCCTGTCCCGGTGAGCGTCCGCCGCGCTGGGGGCTGCCACGGCTCCCTGGGGCTGGTAGTCGGGGTAGGGGTTGGCGAAAGCCCTCTCCTCCATCTCCGCTTCACCGCCCAGCTGCAGCTTCAGCCTCTTGGACATGCTCTCTCCCATCTCAGCCGGCCCCCGGCCCGCCTCCCCGCACGGCGAGCCGGCGGGGACACACTCCGCCCCGCAGAGCGGCTTTGCAGCAACGCGAGCGCCGCGGCCGCCCCCGGCTACAGCTGCCCCCGGCTACAGCGGCCGTGCAGCGGGGCTGGCTCAGGAGGGCGGCTGCGGTGACAGGGTCTGCGGCCGCGGGCCCATCGGGGCCGCTCCAGGGCGGAGGCGCCGCCGCCCCGACCCCGAGCCACCGAAGCCCAACTTTGGAAGGCGAAAGGGAAAGCTGTGAGGCCGCGGCTCTGCTCGGCGTGCCTGTCACCCGAGGCGGGGGAGCGGCGAGCGCGGGGCCATCACAGCCTGTACAGGGGCAGAGCGCGGCCGGGGCCGCGGCCGGGCCCCCCCGCGGGAAGAGGCAGCCCGCCCGCCGGCGCAGGCTGGGTGGCACGGCTGCAAAGCTCGTTCCAGCGCCTCATCCTCCCCCGCCGGGGCGTCAGTGCCTCGGGCTGCTGCTGCCGCCGGCCGCACGCCGGGCGGCGGAGCGGGGCTGCCGCCAGCTCCTCCCGCCCGTCCCCCCGCGGCGGGGGCGAGCCGCCGCCCGGCGCATCTCAGAGGAGCGGCAGCAGCAGCAGGAGGGGCACGGACAGCCCCAGTAGCAGGCAGTACGCCACCAGCTCCTTCGCCCGGCTCATCCGCAGCCGCCGCCGGGCCGCGCTCATCCGCCAGCAGCCCCCGCGCCCGGCGCGCCGGTCCCCGGCCAGCCCCGGCGGGAGGGAGGGATGCGCTCCTCGGCCACCGCCCTGCGGGGACGGCGCAGCCGGCGGCGACCGCCCCTCAGCGGGCGAGAGGAGGCAGCTCCCCGGGGAGAAGGGGGGTGGTCTCCTTCCCTCGGCCCGCCCCCGGGCTGTAATGTTGGCCCGGCCGCGCTCACCGTTCGGCCGACGGGGAGCCCGCTCCAACAAGCCAAAACATACTAGAAAAATAGCCCCAGCCCCCCCCGAATGACACCAGAAAACCTCACAGCCCTGGAGGGGGCTGGCGGCGGTGGGTGGGGAAGGCCCTCAGCGATCGGCGGTGGCGGCGGCTGGACGTGAGGGTGGGATCGCATCCCACCTGGGGAGGAGCGGCGTCTGGATCCCGTGTGAATCGCGCGGTTGTATCTCGGATCCAGTCCTGGGAGGGGGGGACTGAATGCCAGGGCACTGTATCACCATAAATTTAGCCCGTCGTCTTATGACACCTCCACTCTAAGCTAGGAGAAGAGCTCCAGATGAGAGGGAACTGTACAGTCATTGAGGATAAATCTTTTTTATTCACAAATAAATGGTACGTGCTGTCGATATAGTCATAGCTTTCAGGAATTGGTACTGCGTACTGAAACATCGCTGTGTAGAGCGAACCGGCAGAAAGCCTGCAATCCGGCGAAAACGCTGCACACAGCATTGTGTCAAAATACAGGCACGGGAGACCTCATTATCCCCTGAAATATTTACCCCCAACAATGCCATTCCTTTTTGCCAGTAATTGTAGGTCAGACGGACCATAAAGCATTAATTCAATAACTGGGCACTGTGCAGACTTATTGATCTTTAGTTTTATGCATTGGGTAATTTTATTGCTATCAAAATACATATTCAGTGCATAAGATTAAATATAGGTGACATCTGTCCTGGCACTAGCTTCAGTTTACAGTTGCTGGTAGCAATATACATGTGAATAAATGGGTCATTTCTGTCACCTTGTCACAGGATGTGAATTTAAATTAATACTTGCTTTTATTTATTTTTATAAATTAAGCTGATGACAAAGCAGAAATTCCAAGCAACCTGTCTGACATGAAGTACCTTGTATTTGCACTGGAAGTGAATATAACCAGTCACTTAAAAATCAGAGTAATCTATAAAATATCCTCTTCTTTGATAATTAAAAAATCACTTTATGCATCATGTATTCTTTAATGGGTAAATCTTTTGTGCTGTATTGCAGTGCCTGAAAAGGTAAATTCAGAACCTTTTTAAAACATCTCTTGCCTCTGAGTAAATATTTTAAGTAACATGTTTTCATCTAGGATGGTTTCCTACCTTTAGTGGAGACCAGCTGCATCAGCACAAGTAATGGCATTCCCATAATGAAGATGAGAGTTAAGCCTTTAATATGAGCGTGTGTGGTTTCTGTTTTGTTACACCTTCTACTCTTCTTGAATCAAAATTATGGAAATATAAAAGCAGGATCGTACCAATTAGTACCTGCTCAAGGCCTACAGGTGTAAGGAGAGAAGGTGCTCTGGTACCTTGCAAGAGCAGGTTCTTCCCTTCTTCTGGAGCTGTGGGTTTGTGGGTTGCTGGGTTGGCATCTCTTCCCTTTTGCATCATTGCACTGTTTGATAATCTGCATGCTGCTGTGTTTAACACCCTGTTTTCTGGAACACTTCTTTCATGTTCACTGTTCTTCACATTTGTTCCAATGTGGTATGTTGAGTTTCCAGCATACGAGGCCTTCTTTTGTTCTTAGCAGATGGGATAGAGTTCAAAAGACTTTCAGGCTTCTTTTCAGTGTTTTTTCCTTTTGTTCTTTTATCCCTGATGCATGTAGATCTCCCACAGCCCAAATGGGATTCATGGATGAAGGAGGAGGAAAAACGTTGGGCTGACTGAGGTGTCCACCTGTAACATAAGTTTTAAGCAATAATAAATTCACATCTCTCATCTCCAGCAGTATGAAGCAGGAGGCTTTGCCTACTGAAATCATGATTACATTTGTGCTTTCATCCAGAAAATTTCTAAATGTTACTGAAAGCACTGAGCCCTCACCCTTACTTCACCACCCCAGCTACAAGCACTCCTGTAACCTGCCTTCTGCATCATGGGCAAATATGCAGCCCTGCAGCAAGCCAGTCTAGCAGGAAGTTGTGCTTTTCCTTTCTGTGATGTAGGTAAAATCCAAATAATGTCTAAACAAAGCCTGATTCTTACTTAGAAATCAGTTTCTTCATGTAGATGATGAAAGTTTTTGCTTATCAGATCAATGGGCTATTCATTCTTTACACAAGAGGAAATCTTAAACGCTTCTCTTATGGCCTTTCCTTTTCTCGAGTCCTCTTCACATGCTGCAGCATCTGATACTCTGCTCATCATGAGACTAGTGCCAATTTTTTTTAATATTAAAATATCTGTTTTAATAGTAAAATAAAATATCTGTCAGGACTACAAACCAGAATCCATACATAAATCATTAGTGATGCTGTGCTTTCCTATGCCTTTTGCTGCTTGATTCCCAACATGAGTTGTAAATGAACCTAACTAACAAGGTGGGAAAGAGCATCGTATATCACAGAGTCAACTTTCTGAGGACTAGCACACAGCTGCCCTTCCCACTACACTCCGTGGGAGCTGCAGCGTGATGCAATGTATGTGGCTGTGGAAGGAGTGTGAGCACCCATCAGGAATCTCCATAGCTCTAGCTGTGACATGTTCAATGGTTCTTTCAGCATCTGTGATCATTCTTATTACAGTGTAATAGTGCTCATTTATTTTCATGCACAAGGGCTCCACATATGTGCAAGCAACAGCTCCATCCATGCTTTGCTCCATGGAGACAGGATGATGAGTATATGACTTCAGCACCCATGCTAAAGTGCTTTTTAAATTCTGGGAAACCATTGTAGCAGCTGGCATTAATCTCATTTTATTTCTGATTGTAGAGATCCAGCTGAAATTAACTGAGAGAAGCAAGAGCTTCAGGAATGGACCCTGAGGTGATGCATAATGGAGAACAGGGCTGTGCACTGCTTTATTTTAAAGCAGTATGTGGAAAAACAAGGTATGGCAATTTCTCAGCTAGTGTCAAGTGGACAGCAGATCAGTGGAGATGGACTAGTTTATACCTGCTGCAAATCAGGGGTCATACTTTTATTGAACACAAATATAGTCCTTCATACTTTCATACAAAGCTTTTGCTTTTTCTCTGGTCATCTCTTCAGACTACACTCTGTCTATGATGTATCCTTTGTGCTCTGCAGCAAACCTTTTACTCCTTGATCACTGCCATAGACCTGTAGTAGCCTAATAGAAAGAATTTCCTAATTCCCTCTTCACTTCCCTTTATCTGTACTTCCTAGTTTCTTTTTACCTCCACCATTGTATAAGAATATATTCTGCTACTAAATTTTTTAAAGCTGTTTAGGTCTAATAAGCTACGGACAGTTGCTGCTTGTAAAAAACCATGATATTATGAAATAAAATCTGCAGGATTAGGTTTTGCATTTTAATTGCAAAGGACTTGCAGGCTTTGGATCAAGTTCAGTCCTGTGTTCAGTAATAAAACGTAAGAGTCAACTAGTCTGTGTGAGATGTTATTATACTGTTATCAGTAGCAACAAATTTCTCTGGCTGCTGTAAATAACTGACCTCTATTATTGTATAATTTTACTATTTAAGATCTCAGAGATTCTTGTGAATCTGAGAAGACACTTTGTGATTCAACCACAAAAGTAATGTTTCTCTAATATAGTTGTCTTCTTATTTTATTTTCTTGTCTTTTGTTTTGCAGCAGAAAAAAGCAGTGTCATGAAGTCTGCTGCACTTCTGATGACTGCCTGCTAATAAATGATAAGCCTGAATAGCAGTTCTTGTACTTCAGCTTCTTTTTAAAGAATGGATTTTGTTACAATCAAACGTTTATGTTCCTTATCCCCTTATTGCCAGTAGGTTTTGATTTGCACATCCTGAGCAATACAACTAATGCTGAAATCATGCAAAGATGTCTGTAAATGTTCTTAGAGGTCCTCACCATCTATGATGAAAATGGAGAGAGCTTGCTGCTATTAAAATCTACCCTTTAGAATAATTTGCCTAATGTTCAATTCTAAAAGGAGTTATTTCCAAACCTGACAAGGTTTGTAAGTCTGGGGAAAGTTCAGTTAGTAGAAAACAAATGTAATCCTCCTGAAGCATGAGGAACAGAGGTGAAAGATGTTAGAATAGCAGTGACTGGCCAGTATCAATAAAAAGAAGCAACAAAACAAGTGTTGGACAAGAGGATTCCTTTTCCCTAAGGAAGCTGTTGCAAGCTGCACACCTTATTTCTTCTGATATTGTTTGAATGACTCAATGTCAGGGGCTTAAAAAGCAGCCCTAGTCACTACCTTGAGGTTAGGATAGGTGAAAGGCTCAGGCCTAGGATTCACCAGAAGTTATGGACATGTTGCTGTGATGCACCGAGTGATCTTTTAGTCCTGTTTCTTAAGGTTTGTTTTATGGAGGCTTGTGATCTTCAGAGCATATTCACAAGTCCATAGGTTTGGGTTCTGTCTTCAGCGGCTTTTGCTGAATCAGGACAGAGTGGGGAACAAGCACCTTCAGGCAAAGCAGTTTTACAACTTTTGCAGGGTAAGAACAAACTACAACAGTACAAGAAGGGAGAAGAAGAGAAACAATGAGAGACAAGGGAATTTGGGAAAAACTAGACAAAAAACCATCAAGGACTGTACTGCTCCTACCTAATGAAAGATCTTACTGACTGTAAATGAGGCACATAGCTTATTTCTGCCCTGACACTGAAAGCACAAATACAGCGAGTAGTGTTCCAGATAGTACAGCCTTGATAGTGATAGTAGTGAAATGGCAAGAGAGTCTCTAACACAGGATGTGCCATCCATTGCCTGTCACTGCAGGTAGTCACCAACCTTCAGAATCAGCAATACAGCACCAATCTAGAGGACAAACAAATTTCTCACCCATCTTTCAGCTGCAAGAGGTCAGGGCTGTTCCTGCTGTGTTTGCTTGACCAGGTTTTGAAAAACACCACCAAGAAGGGTTTCCTCCACAGGCAGTCATCTCTGCTGTTGTTCCCTTCATCAAATTATTTCCCGTGTCAAACTTGAAAGTCCCCTGCTGCAGTTTCAGACCACGTAGAGAAGTGTTTACACTGTTCTTCATGCCTCTGTTGCCTTGCTAAGGAATCAAAACTAGCACAAGTACAGCTGTCCTCAGCACAGTGTTGGATCATGTGCACATGTGGATCATGGTGCAAAGTGTGTGAAATGGGCTCCATGCCTGAACAGCACTCTTCTCTTTCCCCCTGCCTCCTGCCCCCCCTCTCCCTTTTAGGTATAGCAGATCCCTTTTTTATCCTTGTGGAAACAGCATGAGGAGCTGGTGTGTTTTTACCAAAGAGCAATGGTGACCAAGGGAGTCACGGCCCCTTATTACCATTGCCTAATGCCATCTTGCTCACAGATTATAGGATGGAGTCATGGGTACGAGGCTGTGCGGCACATCCATTCCAGCTCCTCCCAGTCAGTGCAGGGCTTCATCTGCCCCTGCAAGGTGTACATTAGCACCATTAGCATTGCTCTTCCCATAATTTCCACATTTTGAGGCTAGGAGGAAGGAGAGACAGAAAGAGGAACAGATCCACTTTTTCCATTAGTCACTGAAATGGTCTGTGTTAGCCAAAAGCCTGTGCCTGGATAATCTTATTTTTTGAATTCTTCTTGGCCATTAAGTTCTGATTTGCATCTTTAAAAAACACCGTTATTTCAGAAAGCATGAGGGAAAAGATCAAATTTCCAAAAATGTAGGTGACTAGGATCTTAAGAAAGAAGCCAACTACTGCTGTAACAATGGTAAAACTCCTTTAGCCATGTAAGTAACAAAGAGCAAAGAAAGAGGTGTGAGGTTTTCTTTTATTTAAGGGAAGGATAAGGTTTAAACCCATTAAGGATACTAAAGGTAATCTAAATCTAGTGGAAAGCAAAAATAGTATTTTTGCTCAGTATTTAGTAGCAGAGAGATAACACAACATGGCTGTGAAAGAGGATAATGGGAATAAGTGAAGGAGAACAAATTACCACATTCAGGGTTTGGGTGAAAACTAAACTTAGATTATTTATTACTCAGTTTAACTGGGATTATTAAAGTTGGCAAATGAAACTGTAATTCCCCTAGTGATGTTTATCCATGCAGTGAGCAAATTAGCAAGTACTGTGTGGTTGGGGAGGAGCACATATAGGACCTGCTTAACCAACAGAGGAATCATGAAGCCATCCATTACCAACCATTAGTTGACCTTGCCAGGATGCAAAGATTTAGTACAGAGGTTGAAGAAAAGATTAATAGGAAAGATGGAGATAAATGGAAAAAATATTATGTGGGTTTGTAATATATCATTTAGAGTGGAGAAACTCACTACTGTTCTTTGGCAAGAAAAGTAGTTCAGTAGCTGTCACTTTTTGTACAGTTGCAGTAACATAACTGGTAATTTCCCATGTAGCCCAGTAGCAGGTTAATACAATTATCTTACAGTAAGTGAGGATCCAGAAGAAAAGGGGGCAACAATGTGCTATTGTCAAAGGGAATGCATGGGGCTAGAGAAAAGGTAGTAGGGGTGGTAGTAGGGTAATAAAGGAGAGGATTTAGGAGTACATTTAACAGACATTTGTATTAACAATGTGTGTACAGCAAATAAGGAAAAAGCACAGCGAATTTTGCAGAGGATGATTAGAATGTTGTAGTATAAGACCTCAGTGAAATGGGCAGTTGTGAATGAAGGGTTGGTAGCTTTAACAGGAGTAACGATGTATTGACCAGAGTCCAAGGTCACAGCAATCTGCCTGCAGGGGAGTTGGTCAGTTGTAGTCCAAAAAAAATTCATTAAAATTGGAGCAGATGCAGAAAATGTGAATTGAGAGTCTGTTTAATGAGGAAAGCTGAGAGCATTTTGGCTTGTTTAGCAGAATGATGGCTGGAATGGTATATAGATGCTGTTCATAAAAAAGAGAGAGATATAAATATACAGCTGTATGTACACTAGGGAGGTATGTATGTACAGCTTTATATTTGGATATATATAATGGAAAAAATTATTATATGTTGCCCATGATGAAATTCAAGCTGAAAAAAAACCAAAAAAAAAGGAGTGATTCACTATCAGAAGAGGAAGATTTTGGGGCAACCTATCAGTGAGGCATTTTGGAAATACTTCAATAAACGTCTTGGGTAAAAAGTGCTATAATGTAGAAGTTGTGAGCCAGTAAACCAAGATTCTCATATTTCTGTGACTCGGGGAAGTACAGTAGTCTCAAGGGACACAAAAGACCTTCTCCTTATTCATCAACAGTGACACCTTCTAGGAGCCAGTGAATATGCAAACAAAGTTGTTTTTTTCTTCATAAATTCCTGCTAAGGGAGAGATATTGGCAAGTGAGATGGTTGTAATAATCACTAAGCTTCAGTGTGAGATTTCCCACAGCAGGCTTTTAAAGTCTAATTGTCATTAACAGTTCTGCACATGATGTGTTTATGTGAGGATGGAGAGCAGGCATCTAAACCTGCTTCAAATTCTGCCAAGGGAATGACAAGCCAAATTACTGATCTGACAGATAAGAAAGTTAGAAAAGGATGGATCTAGGCAGTCTTGTATTTTATGGCTTGAAGGGAGATTTTTGTCTGAAGTGAACTCCCCATTCAGACAGTTTCCTGACATGTGTGTTTATTTCCTCAGCTCTCTCCTGATGTTTAACTGTACAAATTTTTCCATCATCTAGTACTGAGCTTCCAGGTCTAACAATAATGAGAAGACGGCTGAAATATGAAAGTAGGGCCCTCCTGGAAGCCATTTAAAATCTATCAGTCTGACATAAAAGAGGCTACTTATAGTGCTGTATTTAGATTTTTCCTAACCTGAGCAGATAAGGAACTTACGTGGGATATTCTCCCCTCTTTTCCTCAGATATTCTAGCTTTGAAGAGCATTTTGGGTCACAGAATAGAGGAATGACTTGGTTGTTGTTTAGTCCCTCCATCACTGTCACACTGCATGCAGTTCATCATAAGGCTGAGTACCCCTCTGCAGTTATGAAGATAATAAGTTGCATAATACAGAAGTTTATGTGCTTGAACAATGAAAGAGGTGACTGCTGTCACCATAGAAAACCTAAATTCTGCTGAGGTAACTGCACTGACTGGTTTGGACTTCCTTAAGTAGTTAAATAAATTAACATTACTTCTTCATATATGTGTTGCAACTCAGTTGCTAGATCGCATCAGAATTAAACAAACAACCTTTACGCTATTCTGGAGTAATGTTGGCCCTTATCAAGTAGTACAAATATTGTTGCATCCAGGCTCAAGCAGGTCATGCTTTTCACATCTATTTTTTTTGACCATAAACTACAGCATCTTTCTGGCCCAGAGGCTCCTTAACACACTGGGCCAACTTCTGTAAAAGTTATAGATTCCAGGGACTGAGGGGGAGGAAATGATTGCAAAACTATTGATTGTAGTTGACCATTTTAAGAAAAGGACAGCATGAGAGAAGCAAAACAGAGATAATGGGCTTCAGTAAAGCAGATGTTGGTAAAATTTGTGAGAGGATTCTTTTGGAGGGATAATTTAAGGAGGAAGTGCAGGAGAGATAGCAATTACTGAAAGAAACTGTATTTGAGATACAATAGCAAATTATTGTGCTGCAAAGGAGAAAGGAATCAGCATAAGCTCTTTAGAGTCTTGCATGTTTAAAAGGGATTTATTTACAAATTAGGAGCAAAGACATCTGTCTGAAGCTGAGTAGAAACAAAATAGACCTAAAGTTCATGGTTGAGCCCAGATGGGTAAACTACACAATGACTTACTACTATTGAGGGTGATTACAAATTAATGTGAAGAGATTGTATGAACACTAGAAGAGCAGAAAAAAGCAAAGTAAAATTCTGGCCCATTCCTTAATAGGCAAGGAATACAAATAATAGGCCATGATGAGAAAGCCAAGATATTTAATGACATCTTTGCTTCAGGCATGACATAAATTGTTAGCAAATGCCTAAAGCATTTACGTTGTTTACAAGAGCACAGAGTAGGGAAAGATGAGGTTAGAAAATATTTAATGTGTTACATATATTAAAGTTAGAGTGGCCTGATAAAACTGACCCTGGAATATCTAAGAAACTGAAGCAGTATCTGAACCAGTAACACCTATTGGTAACACAAGAGAAGGTTCTCTAGGAACTAGAAGAAAACCTACAGAACCCATTCTTCAAAAGACAAAAAGCAAGATTCAGGGAGAGAACAAGTCTATCAGTGTTATCCTGAAAGCTACATGTGATCTGTACATAGAGAGCAATACGCTAATAAAAACAGTCAGAGTAGATTTATCAAGAATAAATCATGTCTAAGTAATGGTTTACTTCTCTGATAGCAAAACTGTTCTCATGGATAAGGGAGAAGCTGTAGACATGTCTTGACTGTGCTGAGGCTTTTGGCGTGGTCCCATCTAACATATTCTAAAGGAAACAAAAGAAACCTGTACCTATACCCAGGGTCACAGTACAGTGAGCACACTCTCATACTTTGAGCTTAAACTGGGAAGGCATTACATGCAGGGGTCTGTAGAAATCATCTCAGCATTTTCATCGACAACATGAATCATGAAACACACAAGTGTCCAAACATGAAGCTAGGAGGGATTACACACTCTTTGAGACACAGGACCAAAATTCAGAGCCATGCTGAGAAACAGCACAAAAGGCCCAAAATCAACAAGGGAAAATTCAGTATTTGAATACAAACATTTAACCTTGGGAAAGGAAAATTAAAATATAAACAATAAATTAGAGAATGAAGTTGCATGATTGCTCTTATGGAGATGTCTAATGGTGCCATAATATGATACTGTTACAAAACTAGGCAAATCTCATGCTGTGAGGCACTGACAGAAGTGTTGTGGGTAACATATGCAAGGTAATTATCCTTTCCTGCTTGACCCTGGGATGCTGACACTGGCATGGAACAGTTTTGGACACTACACTTTCTCAAGTGTTGCCAAACTGGGAGGAGTCCAGAAGAGGGAAATGAAAAAGGTAGGAGGTAGAGAAATCATGGCCAGAAACAAGAGCCAAAGTCGTGACTTTTGAGAAAAGATTGAAGGAAATTTCTTTGTTTGGTACAGAAAAGAGAAGACTAGAAATAAGATGTAATAATAATCCTGTATTCAAGGCTTGTTAAAGAGAAAGATGGTAATTGGTTCTCAGAGGCCCATGCAAAACAGACCATGATGAACTCAATGAATTTGCATCACAGATATTTTATGGTGCAGTATTAGGAATTTATCTGTGGTGCAGTGCCTAAATATGCTACACAGGAGAGTGTAGCATATTTATGGAAGGATTTTAAAATCAGGCTGGACAAATTATTAAACATGGTCTAGGTATAATAGCCCAATCCTTCAGAGAGGAAAAAGGACTGTTAGATCCCAGGATGTCCTTACCAGGCTTACATTGCCATTATTCTACTAAATTAAGGCGAGGAACACAGCAGGATTTGACTTTACTATCTTTGCAGAAAAATTTCAGTTTCATACTTTGAATATACAAGGCCGTTTTATATGGATGTTAGACAACCACAAAAAAGAAAGGAATGTGATTTAATTATTTTTTTTAACTCTTTAATTTTGGGCCAGTTAAGGAATAATATGTGGAGAACAAGATGTAATTAAGGAAATATAGGAGGCTTGTAAAGAATTAAATCTGGTGTGTATAATGAAATCCCAATAATTTCAGCAGACTGGTTGAGCTGGTAGCCTTATTGGCAGAAATCAGGCTAATTATACCTGCTTTGAAAGTCCATTCTTAGGATTATTGTGGAAAATAAAATGGAGCATAATAGAGAATACAACCTTAATGTGAAAAACCAAGCACACAAGAAATGGAAAGTCAAGGAGAGGTGTAAGAAATCCTCAAGACCCTAAAAATCAGGAGCAATAGTTGAGGAATAAGTTTAAGTCAAAAATCTTCTCTGTGTTTGTCATAGAATCACAGACTATCCTGACCTGGAAGGGACCACAAGGATCATCAAGTCCAACTTCTGTCTCTGCACAGGACAGTATCAAAAATCACACCATGTGCCTGGGAGCATTGTTCATGCACTTCTTGAGCTGTGTCAAGTTTGGTGCTGTGACCTCTTCCCTGAAGAGCCTATAAGATGGGCAGCAACTGTAAAGGTTTCCAAAGTTGTCATTTACACCCTTGTGCTCTGCAATCATAGTCTAGAAGGGTGGTGACTGGAGGGCTATGACCCTAACCCTCTTGGGAAGCTGTCACTTCAGTGTTGCTCCATTTGTAATATCTCTCCCAAATAAAGCATCTCTATGTTAAGACTATACCAGTGCTGGTTAATGAGGTCTCTTAATGCAGCAGCAATAAAGGGCATTGCTTGCTAGCTGCTGTAGTTTATGCATTTATCAGAACAGCTTTGGTGTTCTAAATGCCAGTGGTGAGACCCCAGATGTGAAATGAAATACAGGAGTTACCTATGAACTGCAAAATGTAGCACCCTGTTGTATTGTGTTGTTGAAGTTGGACTGTTCTGTTCCCCCCTTGTTTTGTAATGGTTCTGCCCCGGTCCCCGTCCCCTCCCGTGTCAGTGTCTGTCACCCTAACCCCACCCCAGTTGTCATTGTATCTTTTTAAACTCCTCCCCGGTTTCCCTAGAAACCAATATATCCTTTCCCCAACCCCTCCCCGGTGCCCTGGCAGTCACTCTCCATTCCCACCTTTATTGCTAGAAGCTTCCAGCTGGAAAGTTGAATGACTGGCTCAGGGACCGGGGCCCCTCCTTCGAATTACTCCTACTGGTGTTTTCCCCATGTCAGTCCTTTGGATTCCACTCCCCTTATTGTATCCTTATTGGTCCACGGACTGGCTCCTCCCTTATATCCTTCACCCTTTAAAAGTCGCTGTAGTCCCTCCCTCCCTCCTGGTCTTCTCCTGCTGGTTCCCCTGGGATCCCTTAAAGCCTGGATTAACCGCAGTTGGAGTCCACCCTCTTTATTCCGCTGGTTGCAGCTCGGATACGGCCATGTCCCACACAAGGCAACGTCTAAAGCTGTAACGCTGGGCGTTTGCCTGAGGCGCTGTCCTGAAGCCTGGCTATCGGGACAAGTGCCCCCCTGTGCTGCTAGCGGTGCTGGCAAGCTAGCCGGACGTCCGAAGAGGACAACTCTCTCGCAGCCGCACTGCTGCAGCACCCTTCTTCCTCAACTGCTGGATCCATGTACAGCATGGCAGTGGCTCTGAATGCTGCTGACAGCCTTGGAGGAAGGAGGCTTCACTGACAGCAATCTGTTGATGCAAAGCTTTGGCTGGTGTCACCAACACAGCCTCTTTCAAACAACCTAAGGGTGCCATAAATGCAGTGCAGAGGACAAGTGTCTCTGCAAACGCAGCATCCCTCCTGGGACCTCATCTCCCACACAATGCAACCTCACCCAGTCAGAACTGATCCTCGGAGATGAGCCAATGGAGCTGCAAAAAGGTCAGAGCTCCTCTCACCCTACCTGGGGACATGGCAGCCAGGAGCCTTACAGTTTAGTGTCTGGGCGGCTTCCTTCCCCCAAACATTTTTCCCAGCCACAATATTTGCATCTGTTTGAAGCCTTGTTTGGTGGCAGCACTCCTCTAAGGACAGGGATCTTGGGATCTCTGCATCTAACATAAATCCTGGGGCTGAATCTGAGCTATATGCATCCTTTCACATGGGCAGAGCAGGTGGACTACCTCAGCTAAAGAAGTGGGTATAGGATGCAAATGAAGCTGCCCCATGGTCTGGGGCAGAAAGTTTTCCCTTTCCTACTGAGTGACCAGCATACTTGACCCACTGCACCCTGGACCTTGATGCCTGGCAGCCAGAGATCCATTACAATGAGGTTTCTACTCTTCAGCAGAAAGCCTGGCATCTGCTATGGTATGCTGTTTACAAAAGAGTAGGAGGGAAAGAAGAAGCTGTTCTGAGGGAAGTATGTTTTCTGAGAAAGCTTGTGAAGCAAAGGGAATTAAGTTCAAATGAGTTCTAGCTTTATTCCACATAAGTCTCCTGAACATTAATCTGGAGTCATTATCCTTAAGCACCAGTGATTGCAAATGCCCTTCTTAGCCTTCTGAGCAGAGGCAGGGAAGTACACACAGGTTGACATGCCCCTTGAGGGAGCAGCAATAGACAGTGGGCAGTAAGAGTTTGGGAAGGGAGGTAAGAGGCCTTAGCAGGTGGGATTTGTTAAATCTTTCTTCATAAGCAGACTTCTGCTCTTACTGAGAAAGGAAAAAATCTCGATGTTTCTGCATGTAGCTGAAGCAAGCAGAATGTCTGAAATATCTGATGTATGTCTAGGCTGGTTTGCAAGGACTCAACAATCCCATGTGTGTTGTATGCTTGGGGATGAAATAGAGCTAGACCCTAAGGCACAGTGACCTGTAAGTCTTAAATGTGTCCACTTGATTTTTGAAAAGACAGAGAAAGCAGCCATAAGGTCAGCATCTTTGCCTTATAAAGCCTGAGGCTTTGAAGAGTTATTCAAGGCAATAATTTATCTTGTACCTATGAGAAATTAAACAGAAGGGTTTTTTGCTTAGAGGAAATAACAGCAAAACTTTGCTCCTGTCAAGAAAGAAGACATGGTATCCTAATTAGCTAAAGAACATAGTTAGCTGTTCTGCTAATGATGCCTCAGGTGATCTCCCTGACCATCAATGATAAAATAGACAAAGGCTTAACATATATATATAGTGGAGCGGTGTGGCCGGTAGAAATCACGCCCAGGCTAGAATGACCAGCCCGCCTCCAGCCAAAGGGGCGCTTCCCCAACACAAAGCTAGGTACTGCGCCTAAGGCGATAATCCACCTTCAGGACGTTGGCCGCTGAACTCCGAGCCGCAGGAAGAAGAGGCGTCTCTCAGTCTCTTAGTATGATCGGGTTTATTAGGTCCCGAGGGACCAAACACTCCCAATGGAACCAGGGGATGAGGGCTGAGAACTGAGAGCTGAGAGCCCCGAGGTGTGGAAAACCTCGGGTTTTAAAGAAGGTGGGAGGGGTGAGGGGTAACAAATCAGGAGGGAGAAGGGAAAGATACATTGGGGATTGACATAACGATAAAACCAATCATGTACAACTAAGGGAGGGGCCCCGGTCCCTGAGCCAATCACCCGACACCCTGGCCAGAAGCTTCTGGAAAAGGAGGCAGGGGTGCCGGGTGACAGGCAGGCAACCGGGGGTGAAGAACAAAAAGATACATGTGGTGACCATAGAAACTGGGGAGGGGTTTGGGGATTGACAGTTAACTGGGTTAGGGCGGGACCTTTTAACATGAGCAATGGGGGTGAACAGAACAAACGTGAAAGGAACCCCAACAATATAGGACATATTATTTCTCTACAAAGGGGAGGATTTATGCACAGTGCTTACTTTAAACTTTGGATATTCTTCTTACTGTATTGCAAACAAATCCTCCCTCATTAATGAGTAAGACTAAAATTTAAGATAAAGCCTTTTCATCTGTAATTTCAAGCACCTCAACAGAGAAAATTTGATATGTAATGATGTGATTTTTGTTTTCTGTATCTGTGATGGTCATTATTACATCTCCAGACAATGAAGTTGCTGGTGCTACAGCCCGTTAAACTCACATTTTCTTGAAGATAGATGGAAATTTGGCTAACACCAAGTAGGCACATTTTTGGTACAACATGATCTGCTTATCTTCCTCATATCAGGAGTTACTGAAGAAACATCTACTCTAAGAATGTGCTGAAACAGTACAAGCATTTCTATTTGTCTCACAGTAAATTGAACATGTTTTGTAACAGGACTGCTACAGAGAAGGGAGGAAAGACTTACAAGACAACACTGATAATTTGCAAATACTGAAAAACTCAGCAGGGTATGGGAACATGGATTTCCCCCTCACCCCAGCTTAGTCATCATCAGTGATTAAAACTTGCTTATAACACGTAGAATCTTTTCTCTGGGATTTAATTAAGCAATTCTCTCAATGAAAGGCAAAGCAGGTTAAAATTTGGGCTTTCCTAAATGTACAGCATTTTTGTAGCTCAAATGACTAAGATTCAAAAACCAGTATTTTTATCTTCAAATCAGCTCAAAAGATTCCTAATAAATGTAATGTAATTCTTAATAAAGTAAATTTTTAATAAATATATAAGACCAGCTGAAAAATAAAGAAACACCTTAAAAATGGCTACTTTCCTGATTTTACCAACAGTAAAAGTATTGTGAAAAATAATTGGGAATACTCAGTTTTAATGTATTTTGATGTAGTAAGAATTTCTTTCGCTGCTTCTTTCTTTGCCTCTAAGTTTACCAATTTATATCTAGCATTCAGATTTCTATGTTTAAAATAGACTGCTGAGTATCTGTCTTTGTAAGCAATCCAAACCAAAGAGCATCACACAGCAATTTCTGCAGCTAGCAAAGACCTTAACTTTGAATTGTAGCGTGTTTCAAAAAGACACCTTGGCTTTTCTCTTTGTTACAAATTCTATTCAATTGCCTCCATCCATATCAGTAGGCATTTTGAATTTTATTAGTGCTTTAGCATTTCAACAAAGTATCTTTAATTGAAAAGCATGTATGTGACTCCTAAATAAAAGATGCACTAACTTTATGATAGTTAAGATGGTAATTTACTCACAGTATAGTGACAATATCAATTAACTCCACACCTGGTAGCAACATCAAGAAAGAGTTAAATGGGCACACAGAGATCCTTGTGATGCTTTCATTTTATCCAAGGTGAAACTGAAGGGTGTTGATGTAGCAAGAAAAGCAACTTGTTTAGCTCTGGTCTGGCCTCTCATTAGACAAATTGATTAAAAAAAAAAAAAAAAAGAAGGGTGTATGCTTGTGATAACTTCAGAATTGGCAGTATTAGATAAAATATAGCACATTTATTTAGAAAGTTTATTCTTCAATACATCTGCCTTCTAGTGGAAGAAATTGACCTTAGTTGTGTTTCCTCCCCCATCAAAGATATCACATTGCTTTTAAAGAAACCATTATTAACAATATCAAAGAGATAGTGATGGTGACTGTGAAGAACTCACTAATTGCTAAAGCTGGTTACAGTCTATACCATCTCTAGATTTTACTTTGTGTTCAGTGGAAATTTGTTCCTGTGCTATTTTGGCTCTACTAACAACATTAGTGATGTGATATTTTCTGCCTGCTGCCTCCTGGTTTGTCAGTGTTGTGGGTTTTTTTATTCTTGGTATCTGAGTTGAGTTTGCATAGCTTAAATGACCTCTCTTTGTTCTTTTTTCTCTCCCTTAAAAAATAAATACTTCCCTCTCTTTCAGTTGATCAAGGCTTAGAAACCCACTGCCTCAGGTGTTTTCAGTCTCTTTTGAGTTTAACATCGTTTGTCAGGATTCTTGCCAAGTGCCTCAGGATGCAAAAGAATCACAGACATATCATCTGGGAAAAGATTTTGTGTTCAAGCCACGACTGAATTGACTTACAGGCTATATAGGGTACTGGGGAATACACATTCACTACATCTGTCTTCATGCCAGGACTTCAATTAAGCACAAGAGAAGCAAAACTTAAGATTTACATTTTAATAGAATTGTCAGGTACGTTCTGTTTGCCAATTCTTTTTATTTCTTTTTCATATGCTCAGTATTTAAGTGGATGTTTTGATGTTTTCTGATGCCTTATGTTTTCTAACAAATTGAATGGCAGTGCCACATTCAAACTAATAAAACATAATAAAATTTATCTGATCACAGCATAATTTGTAATTCAGTCTTCTTTAGTTCTGACTATTTTCTAACTTCAAGATGAGGTTAAAGATGCTAAAGCTAATCTTTCTAACCTGAAGATTGTCCGAGTTTGGATCCACGTCTTGCAAAATTGCAAGTGTATCACTTCTACATTCTCTGTAATAGTGTTGGGTCAAAACCCATGCTATTTCACAGGCATCCTTTGTCACATGGAAGGAAAATGCCCTTTTTGGTGACATTACTATGAAGACAACATGTGCTGGACAGACAACATAAGTAAGCATCATGGATTTTGCAAGGTGCCAATACACCCATGTAGTAATTCTCATTTTTCCTAAAACTCATGTGTTCATGTCCTGGCACTGCCGTTTGCTGTCGTTTTCAGCCATACTTTCTCTCTTATAATGAATACTACCAAGTCCTTGCTTTAAAAAAGTGAGTTTGAGTTAGAACACAAACAGAGTCGTTGGAGTATCTGGAGCCAAGGACAAGTAGGGGCTATTAGTATTTTCTTTGGCACTTGGCAGAATGGAAGATGTGAGATTCTGCGATACTAAGTCTCCCACATACAAGAACCAAGGTTGAGGGGGGCTATAGATCTGCAGGTTAGGAGAGGACTTGAAAATGTTTTTTGGAGGCTTACAAATACATGAAATAGGGCTTTGCAACAAATCAGTTCATGCCAGCACTGATGTACTTACTAGATCACAAAGCAGTGAGGCTCCTATAGTGTAGTTGCTTCTTCAGGGATGGACGTCCCATCCCTGGCAGTGTTCAAGCTCGGGCAAAATGGGGCTCTGAGCAACCTGGTCTAGTGAAAAAACTCCATGGCAGGAGTTTTGAAACTAGATGATCTTTAAGATGCCCTCCAACCCAAATCATTCTATGGTTCTTCAAGGCATAGTTTGAAAAGCTGAAGAAATTTCCCCTTTATCCTTCTTTCCTTCTCTGAAGTATTTATTTGAAGACCAAGTGAAATCTGACAATACAGTAAAAAAGTATATAAAGCACCTTGAATTCCTCACAGCATTATGCAAATTGAAAACACTCAGTTATTGTCAGATGCTGCGTATTGACCCACACTGGTACTTCCTACATTAGACATCTATAAAATACAGCACTTGTATCATCTCAATTTTCATGTATGAGCATGAACATTATTAGGGTTTACTTTTGTGAAACAACAAAACCTGAACAAAACCAGTTTTCTGATAGTCCAGTTCATCTCACTTACCCTGGATTCAGCCCATCAGAAAGCACCCTGAGATGTTGTAATGGGCAGTGATATCTCACTTGACTTGGTTTGAGGGAGAAGCTTGTCCTCAGAGACCTCTCAGCTGCAATGTGTGATGGAAAACCTATTTTAGATTTTGCACGGTGATGTTCATAGGGGCTATCTCCAAATCAGCACTCACCTTGAGGAAATGCTGTGAGGATCTCTTTGCCTTGCAAAGGATGGAGATTTCCCAACAGCCCTTCATGTTCTGACAGTGTCTGGCCTGACTTCACAGCCCAGTGAGTGTTGCATCCAGTCTGGTGCAATGAGTGGTATCTGACGTGCACAGCCTGCTAGCACAGCAGAAGGATCTGCTCACTCAGAATCAGTTTCTCCTGTGATACATAAAATTTTGCCCAGTTGCCATTGAAAGCAATGTGGCTAACTGAAACATTCAGTGGCTAACTGCTTTTTTTGCCAGCACTGTTAAAAGCATGGGATTATTTTACTCACAACATGCCTTCCATCCTTGCCTTTACCTCTGACAACAACATTCCTGTTCCAAACCACTGAGTTATTTTTGCTGAGAATTTCAACAAAAAGAAGTAATTTTGTCAGGCACTGAGGAAAAGAATACAGCAAGAAAAGAGAAAACCTGTAGTGGACTGAAGACCACGGGGAATTCTTGCTTCATTTGATCTAAAGCAACCTCTGTGACTTCCATTCCAATTATTGTCCCTTTTTGACAGGGATAACCAATGTAGAATTAAACCACTTAGAAGAAGAATAAATCAGAGTCATCAGGCTGCAGAGTGCTTCATTAAGTAAGATAATCTATCAGCTTTACATGGAAAAAAAAAACATAGAAGAAATTGCTTTTCAACCAAAGCAGTTCTGAGGGGAGAAGGCAACGTCAGTGTATAGTATTCAGTGACTGACAGGATGGAGCTACAGGCTTTGGTTATGAGATCTTCCTCCTCAGCAGGGTGCCTGATTCTTGTGGCTTTGTCAGATCTGACCTCCCAGAGTACATATGGCTCTAGTCAGGGCTTCATCATAGTGCAAAAGAGCACAAGACTGAGGTCTGAGACTGAGGAGGGATGAGAAACTGAAGAGTTGAGCAGGTGGTCCAAGGATGTGAAGGAAAGGTGGGAAGTGGGTAAAGGATCCCTTAAGGTGAAAAATATTATGTTCTAAACAACAGGTAGAATGAAGATGTGAAGGATTAACAAGAGAAAAAAAAAAAAAAAGAAAAAAAGCAAACCAGCAGAGCAACCTTCTACTGCTGCTTTGATCAGGAAAAGCTCCTTGACCTTGGCCAAGAGTTCTTTAGTCTTTTAACACAAGTAGGTGGTCAGAGTGGAGTGAGAGAAGATGAAAAGCCTGGGTGATGTTCTGAGAGACGCACATTTTGCTTAAGAACTATGAAAGTGGAGGCAGAAGGTGGTTTTTAGGATTATATTAAGCTGTGTGAGATGTGATGGGGCAGAGGAGGTGTCAAGTGGAACAAGAGGACCAGACATGTTGCTGGTATGAGTGGTACAGATTTAGCATGCCAGTCCTAGTGAGGTGGGATGGGGAGGAGGGATGTGCTCTTCTCACCAGGAGTGTTTCATTGAACCCCTTCAGTTATTGCTGAGCCAAACGATGCAGCAGGATGGGAAAAAGGAGTGAGTGGATTGATGCTTCCATTCCCACTCTAAATGTGGGCAAAATGGGTATGTTTTCTTGATTATTTATCGGTCTTGATGCTCAAGGAAAGTTATATTCTGGTAGCTGAAGAGGCTGAAATCTTTCATATGAAGTACAATCAGACATTTTAAGCTTCTGTGCTACTGAGGTGTCCTAGGGCTAGTTCTGAGGATAAACAAGCAGGCCTCTCTTCATGATGATTAGACTCAACATGTTGGTGATGTCACAGTTTTATTTCAATCACTAAACTGAATCCATCTATCTACGCCACATACTTGAAACAGCCATCAGAATATGACAACTTTCATCAAACACGAGTTCTAAGTAGTCCTGTACCACCACTTTCGAAATTCATTCCAGTTCCCTGCCAATTCCATTGGTGTTCCAGATCTATGAATATTTCTCTTTCCTTCCATCTCTGGTTTTAAATATAAATGGATGGAGAGTTTAGAAAAAACAAAAAGGAAATGCTGTACGGTTTCTAGCTATTGGTAAATACCCAGATAAAATGTCCTCCACAGATTAAAGAAGTAAGCTCTTAAGAAGCTTATCTAGCCTCATCTCCTGCTATTTTCATTTAATTTTTTTTTCAGAATTAGCACTGATTTGACTTTTTCCTGAAATAATTTGCTTCCAGAGTGGTCTGTCTTTAAAATGTGTGGCTTTGCCCAGTGTGTGTTTTGGTGTGGTCTGCTGATGGATAAATAGCTGGCAGCTCAGAGGACAGCAAGTGTTCAACCACCACTCCAAATACTGGAAGAAGGGGCGAAACAGGGAACAAATCATAATGTACCTAATGTGAGATGCTGAAAGCTGATGAGGCAATAGGAAACACACAGATCTTGTGCTAGCATATGCCTGATAGCAAAATGCTTCATCACTTAAAGGAAAGAGTGAACATGAGGCTCTGAACTTTGCTGTGCTTTGGTCCTTGTTGCACAGGGAAAAATACATAAATTTTGTTATACTACCAGACTGTCTGAAAAGGTAACTGCAAGGTTGAAACAGTGGGTCAAAACTTGCGTGACCTCATTCAAGGCCTGAAAGTTTTAAAAAGAGTTCATTTGGAGCAGTGACTCAAATATCCCAAGACACCCAACCAGCACATATCAGCACTGCTAACTTCCAAACTAAACCTCTAAGCTGGGCAAGACAGATCCACTGTGGAAAACAACTGTCCTGGTAGTCCAGAAGGTTCTATAGTTCCACAGAGCTTGGCATAAGGAGGAAATGGTGTGGATTTATAAAAGGCAACAAGGAGATGCCCTTCCACCATGCAGTGTGAACTCAAGTCCACTTTGAACTTGCTGGTGCTGAAAGTTTCCCTGAAAGATGAGAAAACCTTTTGTATGTGGAAACAAATGTCAGCTATATGCTTCAAAGAAGTAAAAGATGTGAAGGTTGCCTTGTGTGGAGCTGAGATAAAAGCTTCAATGAAAACATTTCAGAAAGTCAGTGTAACAAACACTGACATCCCTGTATGGAAGCCTGCTTAAAAGCTTTCACCGTATCAACACATGTACTCTTCTTCCCTCAGGAAAGTTTAAGAGAAAATTCCCATTAGTAGTAGTCCATTTGGTGCTTTAGTGTATGTGTTTGCAACCATTTGTGCACCACAAAACCAAGAATATCTTACCCCATTTGGACAACTCTGCTTTGCTTCTAACCTTGTCAGCAAATCATGCTTGAGGAAAAGTTTCTGATATAACCAGTTAGTCATTAGCAATTTTACAGATCTAATTTTTCACTTGCATAATTTCCCTTAACTGACAAACTGCTGAAACTGGTGGAAGTTGCAGCTGGACCAGTAAACAGCAAATCTTGCTGGTCTTGTTTAATTTTCAATGAAGCCAGCTTATCAGTATTTTGTCACTCTGTCATGGTGGTCACTGCAGAAACCCAAAAACTGAAGAACTGGAGTATTCATAAAATATAAGAATGGCATGTACTCTATTGTGGCAAAGCCCTTAAAAATTTGCATTTGAAATTAACTATGCAATATGGTCTTCAGCAAAGTTGATTCTAAAATAGTCACGACAGTATCAGCCAACAAAGTATATGAGAAAGTCATAGATTTCCAGAGATTAATTCAGTGTAGGAAGAAACCCCTTCTATGAAGACATTACTCAGTGTTAAATAGGAAACTAAACTTTATGACCATTTTTCTAAAATAGCTAAGAAGTTTTATGAGAAAAGAGTAAATCGAAGTTTCCATAAATGAATGAGAACTACATTTTGAAAACAGTGGGAGTCAGATGGTAATCCAACTGCTAGGAGACTGTCTAAATGTCTAAGTGTATGTGTGCATTGAAGAATTGGGTCAAAAGTGATCTGGTTATTCAAAATCTCATTGTAAAAGAGAGACAGCTACTTAGAAGTCTATTTCTCTGAGCCTTCATTGAGGGATAAACATTATGCCATACAGTATTTTTGATGTCATCTAAGAGGAAGTTTATACAGAACTGTGTAGGTTAAAATACAGATTAAAAATACAGTTTAAAACACAGTTTTAACTTTTGGATAAAAATCATAAGCTAGTGAGTTGAACTCAGCTTTTATATCATGCACAAATGATTGATGCTCTTATTGGTGGCAAGGCAGCAAACCCTGCTGTGGTGAGACTTCTTGAGGCACTCTCTGGCTTGGGCCTTCAAGGGAGCCCCCAAGGTGCCTCCCCAGATGTAAGGATGACCGGAAAAAAACAGAGTCAGAGTAGTAACCTCAGCAGGGCTGAAGGACCTACCAGTGTGTGCCAACAAGAGAAATGGTCCCAAAAGCCAGTTTACACTCATCATGGCTTTGCTCATGCTGAGGTTACATTCCCATATTAGCCCAGGAATGACTTCACTGAGCTTCTGTGGGACTACTTTACAGAAATAATCTTGTATGCAAGCCTTCCAAGACCAGCCTAGAGAAGTTCACTCCAGCAGAGAGGGTAATGTGCCATTAGTCATGCTTTAAAGACTTAACAAGGACATAGATGATGCATTACTTTTTACACAGGTTGTACACACACATATGCATTTCAATAGCATGCTTAGTGCTATTTGCAGTATTTATAGAAGTGTTTTGCATTCGGTAGTGAGCCAAAAAAAAAAAAATCTGTGGCTCAGGTGATATCTCAAAGGGATATTTAAAAGCTTTACTACCATTTCCCCTAAGGCCCTTCCCATGATAGCTGCAATAATGAGACTTAGAAGGTTAATTAGTGAAGGCTTTTAAAGGATTTTGAAGATGAAAAGCTTGTTTTCTTTCTTTTTTTCTCTTTTTTTTTTTTTTTTTTTTGAGCTAAACATGCTGATGATTATAAAGGTGGGATTTTTGTCAGCCTCTTTGTTTTGCACGCTGCACTGAAGTGGTCTGCCGTGAATTCATTTTGCTGCCAGATTTTCAGTAATTTGTTTATCTGCTTTACCTGCTGCTGCCTTTTGCCATGCTGCCCTCTTCCCCCTGGAGCAGCACTGTTGAGGAGGCTGGCTGATGTCCCTGCACACCACTAGGAATCCCACAGTGGGCCAAGTGAAAGAAACTCATTCTCTCTAAGTCCATCAGAGTTACTCCTTGACTTCAACGAGCAGCAGAAACATAACCTTGCAACCCAGGAAATGAACTGTTCTTATTGAACAGGATCTGTGGGGCCAGCTCATCTCATCTACAAAGGCAACCCACCCTGCCATTCTGCTTAGTAGAATACATCTTAACCACGCAAGATTGAAAAAATGAGAGCAGCTCTGTCTCTGGCAAATTTGACAAAACCTTCTTTGCACAAAATCCAGTACAAAATACCAATATTTAAGGAGTCAAGTACTAAACAGTCTGCATTAGTGCATCTTATTCATTTAAATATGAGAGCTTAGCAGCAACAACTGCCTTTGAGTCTAATTCTCTGAGCTTCCTGGTCTTTCAATAAAAAAACTTCATTGAATTCATTAGGTTGTTCTTTATCTACTACCTACACTTCCTTAGGAACTGGAGCAAGGCAAACAGCAGTCTCCTTCATCACACAACTTAGTATACTTTCATATTCAGTAAAATTAGCTAATGTTATTCCACCAGCAATCTTGATGGGTCAAATTTATTAAGTTTTCATTCATCAGACCACTGCAGTATTGTACCCACCTGTACAAGTGGGTTTATGAAACAGCTTATAGTGCTGAAAATATGTTTTGGGATATTTACATATTTGAATGTTTTTATAGCTCAGACATGAGGATACCTTGAGAAGATGCAAACAGCAATCATTGGACTTCACCTTAGCCACTGCTAGTTACTTGACTGCATGTTGCTTTGTTTGCCTGCATTGCTTCTGCGTAGGGTGAAATGCACTTTCCCTATAAGAAAAATCATTCAGAGAACTATGACAAAAACCCACTGCCAGAGCAAACCAGTTTGTTTGCAATGTGCAGACTGAAAATTTTCTAAAATAAAAAAAAAGTAAATGTAAAATTTCATTTTACAAAATGAAAAAAACAAGGCATTTCCTCAGCAAAGAGCTAAGAATCCTCTTTAGCCCAATCTGTATTAAAATATTTATTTTAGAGCAATATGATGTTGGAGGGAAGGCCTCTATACTACATAAATAGTTCTCCCTCTTTTTCTTGAAATTATATTATAAATTATCACTATTAGTTTATTGAGCACTAATTTCCCAGCACATATGGATAAGCAGTCTCTCTATATTTATGTTTTCAATATAAAGAGTGTACCCATTAGATATTTCAAGGCAAAAATCATGGTCAATATAGCAGAAGACAAGCCATACATTTTTAAACTGATATAAAGCCCTGCTGGCTCAGTGGCTGTAAACCAGAAGGGTTCCAATCAGACCCTTTTGTGTTATACTCACTGGAGAGCTTAAGCAGCCCCAGCACCAGGAACTAACTCTTCTGCTTGGTGGCCAAAAATGTTTCAAGAATAGTTGCAGCCAGGGTTTCCCTCAAATTTCCATCAGTAGTATTAAAATTCATCAGACCAAAGGTCTATATCGCAAAATACTTTCCCAGTGGCTAAAAGGTAGGTTCTCAATGAAAGAACCTAGAAGAGAAGGCATCCACGGTCTTGGAATAATTCAGTTTATGATGAACCTATTTATTAATGTCCTGATGTGAAATACAAAGCTGTGTTTCATGTCAGGTACAAACAAGTGACGTGTGTATTTGTGAATGCAAAATGTGTGGACCCCGACAATGGGAGAGCTGTGAATTCTAATAATAACTGAGGAAAATAAAGCATAGAGAAAGGCCTTTGAACCTATGTTTTGTTTGCAATTAACCCTGGTTGATTTAAGAGCATTGGAATTAAGGTGTTAAGGATGTTGCTTTTTGCTTGCATTTAATCCATAAAAAAGCTCTGCAATAATAACCTTTTGAAGTATAATTTTAGAATATTACTTGTATCCTTGAAACTATAGCTTTGGAATATACATAAAGGAAATATGCTCATCTCACGCCTTATTGAAGCAGAGAAAAACAGCTTGAGAAAAGAAGATGAACATCACCTGAAGGATTTATGGTTTCGACCAAAGGGAAGCTGGACATCACTGTTGTAATGATTTGTAGTCTCTGCAGTTAAAAGGTGGACCCACATCTGGGGAGCTGGACTCCACCAGATGGGATTCGTCTTTCTTCTTTTGGAAACTGGACAGCCACCATCTGGGATACTCCTTTTGAGATACATCCTGAGAAAGTAGGATCACAATAGTGTATAGAATTGTGATGTAATAATTTGGAATAAAAAATTGTTGATGAGTAAAAAATTGGAAATAGAAACTGCTGAAAAAGCTGATGAGTACCCCTAGAAATACCTGTAACCCTCAACTATTGGTGTGCAGTTGGAGGGAAAACTTCCCCCACTGTACCCAATGCTGTATTGCTCATACTTTACCATATTAAATAATAAATTGATTGCTGCTTGAATATTGGCCTAGTCAAGCTTCTTATTCATAACACTGATAGCCTCTAGGTAATTTTTAGTTGTTTCTTGTTGTGAGAAAGCATGAGTTTGAGTCATGATCATTAACTGAGTTTGAAATAGATTTTAATAGAATAGCAGTCTTTCACCCAAGAAAGTTTTCTGAGCAAATGATACTGAATGATAACTGAATGATAACTTCAATACACAGTAAGCAAGCATTGAGGAAAATATAAACTCTGAGCCCATTAAAGACTCCTCAAGGTAATACCTTCTCTATGCAAGCAGGTGATAGGCTTGCAAAAAGGAAATTGCACCCTGCAAGAGGATGTATACTTGCCTGTAGCTTGTTCTGCCTGCTGTGCAAACCTTTTTGCATGGAAATGTGAGACCAGAAGACTACACAACCAGCATCTTTTTTCAGAAGGCACACTTGGGATATTTTTTCCCACACAAAATCCAGGGGTCTGATTTCAAAGGGACCTCACTGTGCTAAGTACCTACAAAACCTTGCCAAGAAACATGCAGTGCACAGAACAGCCTGCAGCCTGTATGTGGTTCAGCTACAGAGCTCATACTTGTGTAATTGCACTGATCCTTTGATAAAGAAACTGTATAAAAGGCTGCCACCACCTCAGCTAAAGTCTTAAGCATGGGCTCAAAAACTGACTCCTGTAGGTACTTCCTCCAAACTGTGTCCCGCTACAGCCCACACTTCTTCCAGGCAGGACCTACAGTTTTCTTTCTGCAGCACTGCCTCATATGCCCTTTGCTACATCGTCCTCCACTAAGTAATACAAGTCCAAAAGACCATCCAAAAAGCAAATTATCCAATCCTGTCCAAAACATCTCCAGAGGGCTCAAACCTTAGTTGCAAAATAAAAAAAAAACCCACATGTGTAAAAGGATCTAGTTAATGATTTAGGAAATAAAATGCTCTTTGTGTGCACGTGCCTTTGGTCACTCAACCACAACCAAATTCTGGTGCAAATTTATTGTAAAGAAAATACCTGTTTTCCCAAATCAGTCAACCAGTCTCTGACACACCTCTTCTTAGCTCTACCCACCACCACATTTTCTTCCCATCCTTAAAAAATCTGCACTTCTATCCTGCCAACACCTATTTGCTCCCTTTTCTTAGGCCATCCCACACTAGGCCAGGTTGTGTTTCTTTCTCTCAACCCTTTTAAAGTTAAAAAAAAAAGTTATTTTTATTACCTGTATGTAACAAGCTTTCCTACCTCCCAGGGTCCTTGCAAGACTAAATATGAGTCACATACTGTGAAGCAAACAGGGTCACCTCCCTCCAAGGTCTCTTCAGGATTTCTTTGGACAGTCTGAATTTCCCACCTACACCCTCTAATCTCCTTCCTCTGGCTTCCCCCTTGTAAACCAGCCTGGTGAAAATCCTCTGATGGATCTGGCCCAGCCACCAGTATTTCAATGGGCTCATCTCTGGCTAAATAATTATTTTAAGCTTTCCAGTGAGCATTGTCCCTCTGGGAGAAGTGACCTATTGATCTGCACCAGTTTCTATTGAAGGGAAGCATTAGAAAGCCAGTGCAATTAGCATGCTGACAAGGCTGCTTACAAAGATGAATTTGTAGTCAGTGTTACCTCTAATAACTATTGCCTAATCACTTTTGGTTTAATTACATATAGATCATTGATTCTCCCAGTAATTGCCTGGTGCCTGCCTGCCTGCCTGCCTGCCTTTTTGTGTTGGTTTCAAGTGCCCATTGGAGGCAGCCTGACCATCAAGTAACTATGAAGGTGTCCCTTGCTGCTGCGTCCCCTGTGGTGGGGGAAGGCCCTGTAGGTATACAAAGGCTTCCTCATCAGGCATTGATATGAGACAGAGGAGAAAGCAGCCTGACTTTTGGGAGGAGGGCAGCTGTGTCTGTGCTCTTGAATTGTTACATATTGCTTATAGACACATGCCTCAGGGGCATGCCCATTACTCTCTGCTCCTAATATTCCCAGGTTTTGGCACACAGACATTTTGCTACTTTCTACCATTGGTACAACTCATGCCTGATGGAAGCTAGGTTTGTTAGCTTAGCACTCAAAACCCAAGAATAATTGAAAGTCTTAGTTGTTTACAATTCTGTTCAGCATCGTTATTCACGGCAGTAAAACATGAAGTGGCCAGATTTTTTAGGCAGATCCCCATTGGATAATAAACCAACAAAACAAGTACTAGAAATAATCTTGCTTTAGCAAGCCCCAGGGGCCAATACACTAATTTTAAAAGTATATGGAAGCAGTGTTTGCATTAGGCAAAACCATGGCTTCTCTAAAAATGCCATTCTGCATTGTGTTAGACTCATGCTGGAGCATTCCCATAAGATAGAAAAAGGCTGGATGAAGAATTCACCTACTAGCAGTATTATGATCACAAACCAAACCTGAACCTAGATCTCTTTGATCTGACAGAGTCTATTTGCACTACGTTAAGATTCTTCACAGCCTCATCTGCACAATATTGCTTTTCTTGCAAGACATGGAGAAAACCAGTAACTGAGAATTGGGGAAATAAAATTATTTACAGTAACATGCACAAGAGGTTTTGAGGGCAGGAGAATGTCACACTAGTTATGATGCTGTCACTTGTACACTTGTCACCAAGGGGTATGGTCGTGTCCTTTGCATGTACATTGCCATGTTAGAAGTCAGCTCTGTGGTGTATGCAGTTGTCTTGCAAGTCTGCTAAAACTCAGCTGCCAAAGAGAAGGATTAATTTTCCATCGGATCAGTGCAGCAGCCCTTTCCAGCAGCATCCCTTACGTAGGTTGGATTAAATGTACCATGAACCTGTACTCCAATGGACTGGAAAATAAATTGCCCACGCAAGCTCATTTTTTCAGCTTGGTTTGCTGGGAGACCTATTTTAAAGCTATGTGTGCTCTGGACAGAGTTTTTTTCCTTCCAAGAGAGGGCACCATTAGCTTTCCTTCTGCTGCTCTTTGAAGCAGGGGTAATAGGAATAGTCCCATAGAGGCTTTGCAAGCTTGGGTTCCTTTTGGAAATCTCAAATAGCTGCAGATGTGCTCTATGAGTGCCCCATAGGATGTCTGGCCACAGGGGCAAGGGCTGTGCCTGAAGGATCTCACCACTGTGCTGTGCCAGAGCTGCATTCCCTTGACATTTATGCCCAGCCAGGCTTGGTTTGACCTAGCCTAGCCTCCATGGGCAGCAGTAGAGGTTACACGTTGTTTTATTTCTTACCTGCAACCAGCAAATTCACACAGAGATCCTCAGCTTTTGATGACTTAACAGGCTCCAAGAGCTAGATGGGAATCTGTACAACCAGCTGTGACCCTTACTAGCTGTACTTTGGTCTCTAAACCAGTGCCAGGACAAACACTGCTAAATAAAAGTTGTCTGTGAGACAAGGATATCCATCTCTTGTATCATCACTGCTCCTGTCTGAGAGGGACAGTGTCCAGTGAAGTCTAGAGCAATCCATTAGTCTGTGTGCTTTCAAAAAAGAAAAGGAAAAAAAGGTGCAAAGACAAAATATATGCATACAGTACAGGATAAAGATGAACAACACTTACTGTGCTATTTCTGATCTACTTCAGTTTCAGGGCTGTAACTCACTGGAGAAAGCAGTCTCTGAGGTTAAGACACACATTAAATAACATTCCTTCTGCTCTCTTTAGAAAGAAAACTGGTTTTCAAGTAAAAGGATTTCTGCAACAAGAGCTCTGGTGTTGAACTTCACACAGATGGTGCTTATTAGAGAGACTTCAATTTCCAACAAACAGTTTAAAGCACCACCTGATCTGCAATTCCAGCTCCTCTCTCAAATAAACAGCAATAAGTCACAGTGTGGGCCTGGGGCCTTCATTTATATTTACAGATGGGGTCCAAGCAGACCATGTGGGGAGCAAGATCAGCCAGCCCACTGAGCACCCTGAGCAGGACAGGTCCCTTTGTGCCTGCCATGCCAGTGACACCCCTCCTGGGGGTCTGATGCAGGAGGGTGCTGACAAAAGAACTGAGCCCATCTCGTCCGGGAAACATAATGCCACTTTAAGGAAGCTGAGTCACCTTTGTCACAGACATATTTTATGAAAAATCCTTTTGTTAGGATCTTTTCTCCTGAGAAGCCGAGAGGCCTCAGGAACAAAATGTAAACAATGATTATCTGCTGCTGTGGAATGCAACAGGTGGATCTGTGATTTGTCCGTGTTGGTTGTTTTTAATTAACGGCCAATAACAGTCCAACTCTCTCAGACTCTCTGGTCAGTCACAAGATTTTATTTTCCTTTCTTTTCTATTCCTTGCTAGCCTTCTAATGAAATCCTTTCTTCTATTCTTTTAGGATAGTTTTAATAATATATATATATATATATATAATAAAATAATAAATCAGCCTTCTGAAACATGGAGTCAAGATTCTTGTCTCTTCCCTCATCCTGGGACCCCTGAAAACACCACCACAGACCTTCACTGCTGTTCCCATCCCCCACCTTTGGCAATTGCAAGGCCCCTCTTTCTTGCCAGACCAATGCCTGGTGCAAACACCCCTTACCAAATGCTGCTGCAGAAGCCTTGCCCCATTCAGCAGCCTTAGGACCAGAATAAACAAGGCCATTTGTGACGAGTTACTGCTGCAATGTGACTGTCTCAGTGATGGTGAAGCCCTTCCATGTTCAGTGCTGTAGGAGCTAAGTGGGTTTGTCCCAGTTGCCATGGTAGGTGGTCCAGCTGTGGCTGGGAGCCTCCTCAGGGAGCATTATCTTTTACTGGCTCCCTTGTACATTTCTGATATGTTCTGATGTAATGATTGGGCATTCATTCCCCAAAGGCTGGCTTTGTTGTTTTCCTAGGTCGAGGTCAGGAGTGCCAAAGGGTTAGGCTTGCTTAGGGCTGCTGTTAATAATGATGGAGCCTATGGAACAGACTTGTATTCCTCTCCTATCTTTTAATAGCAATTTTCTATATCTTATCTTAATCTGCCATATCCTGTGCAGGCAGATAGGGAGGTTAAACTGCAGCTGTGTTTCTTTGGCTGTCTTCTATTCTTGCACCCTCTATCACTTCTCTGTTTATTTGAAGTTGACTGCACTGAACTTAGTGGAATTTCTGAATGCTCATCCTTCCCAAACACCCACGCCTTTCTATACTTACATCATTCTTCATTCTAAGTTCCTCTCTTTTGGTGCTTTGAAAGTGGGATTTAGCAAGTCAGGGTCCTAACCCCTCTGGGGTAAATGCAGAGGCATTGCTTTGCTTCTGTCAGAAAGAGACAACAGCAGTTTCCTGTCTGATAAGGACTTTTAAATCTACAAGTTGCTTTCTGATCTTCAGAGGAGGTGCATAGATGTACAATGTATATTTTAATTTCCTTCTTGATACTAATTATTCTTCTTCAGAGCAATACTAACTTAGCTAGAATCTTATCAAGCAGCTGATTTCAAAGCAGGGGGGAAGGAAATAATGTGCCAAGAGAGCAAATATTTATTTAATTACTTTTATTAAAATAAAAATATCATGCATTAATACGCATTAGACATTTCTGAGAACCAGTAATATGAAGATTAAGACTACATAATTTCTGCATAAAATGGGTTGAGCTGGTAAAACATGCAGCCTATGTACTGGAAGGGTCTGGATGGAAAGATGAAAATGAGAAAGGTGCTATTGTGGCTTTTTTTTTCTGTGTACAAAATTAATCTATAAAGACAAAAATTATTTCATTTACTAATTGTGATACCAGGGACCTATCCAGGCTGAGTGCATACTGAGAGTTCCAGCTCCTCTCTTCTTTACTGTCTTGCAGTGTATTTTGCTCTGTTATGTTGAAGACCCTGCAATTCCTTTAATCTTTGTCAGCCACGTGTTCCACCAGTTGGATATTACACACCCATACTCAGGGTACACTGGGGCTTCATTTGGCTCAGCCTTTGCTAAGAGAATTTCTCTTCCTGCCTAGTATAGTACAACAATTTAAGTCATCAGTGTGACTCTGGTTGAGACTTTATTTTGCCTTAGCTATGCACTTTGGAAATGGCCAAGACTATTGCTTCATATGACACATGGATCAGCCTTTAAGGGATTGCTTTCACTCTGCTTCTGCTCTTGTCATGGAAGTGAAGTGGGAACCTGACACATAAAAGAGCAGCTTTTTTTAGGCCCTGATAAGCAGCACCTGGGCTTTCATATTGCACTTCCACTAGTCACAAGGGTTGCCTGTATTATTGGTCACATTATGAAACTCCAGCACTGTGCATGCAGAGAGCCAAAGAGTCTTGAAGAGAGGAAAGAGGGCTGTTACTAGCTTCACTAAGCTCTGGATAAATCCCCAAGGTGATAAATTTAACCAGAAAAAAAATCCAAGTCCATCAATAAAGAACCCTTACTGTGAGTTCTCCTCTGGCTACAAGCTACAAGCTAGCCCCTGCTTTTTGTTCCCCCCAAATACAACAGTATATTACAATAAAAGTCCTCCAAAATTAAAAACAATTAAAAAGAATAATATACACCTCATTTTTTCATCGCTCATATACAAACAATCTTTGATCAACAGTATAAACCATTAAACCATATAAAAGTCAAGAGTTTCTTATTTTACAAATAGTGCTTTCATAGTTGAGTAACTTTACAATGTTCTGAGGATCTGTATCTGTGGATATATTGCTTGACAGTTTATTAAATCCAAGTCATCATACCTTATATTCAGTTGATTGCATCAGTACAAAGCAGCCTAAAATGGGCAATGGATCCATAGGATCTCAGATTATTGTGAGGGATTTTCAAAAATCACTCAACATTAGCCTTGTTTTATACTCTCAGTGTAATCAATTTCAACATCCCATTAATTTCAAGGAGAACTCTATTAGGAATGTAGGATTAAAAAGGGAATGTAGGTATGTGAGCCAAGCCTCCTACCATTGTAGACAACTACTTTGATTATTCCCTTTAATAAAATATGAGGATAACATTGATGGTGGTTGCAAATGCACACTCTCCACCTAGCTTATGGGAGGTAAGGAGAAGAGTCTGGATAAATTCCAGCCTGACTGGAAATTATGTACTCTATTGGCTGCATAGGAACAACACCTTCTACCACTACAGTTGTTAGAAGCATTTTTGATTTCTGGTTTTTTTTTTCTTTTGATTTCTGGTTTACACCTTATTAATCAGAAAAATCCATTACTTCAAGGTGAGAGATAGAAAGAGACCATAGGACCTGTGTTGCCCCATCTGCACCATGTTAGAAGATGACAGCAAAGTTGATGAAGCCCCAGGCCCAAATCTTGGCCGAAGGTGTTCAGCATTCTGACTGCTGACTTCATCAGTACAACAAGTGCTGTGTCTTTTGCCAGGCAGGTCTTCAGCTGCCAATTTTTCGCCTTGTGAAACCCATTTTTGGATGCTGTTGAGGGCTTAGCTTGACCACTAACTGTGGGACAGCCAACTAGGGCTGCACTTTTCTCTCCCTTCAAAAAAGAAGGGCTTGCACCAACTCACAATTCTCAGTCCACAGGGCCATGGTGATAGAGGTGGTGATCTGCCTACAACAGACATCAAATGTAGGCAGGAGACATGGCAGAAAGCAAAGCATATCATGGAAGCTCTGTGATTTCAACTCCCCTGCATAATTAAAGTAATACATAACCAAAAGTGTTACTGTTTTAAAGTCTCACTGCCTGCCTACACACTTCCTCACACAAAGAAGTTATTTTATCATGCCTCATCTTCACATCGTATTTTTTCCTGATACTGAGCCAAAATATCATTTATTTGCTTCTTTTTTCTTGGCTGTGTCTCTGTTTAGATAATGCATTAAGTGCAATACAAAGTAGAGGTTGTAGGTTTGGCCCTGAAGTGATACATGGTCCTGATATTCAGTTTGGTTTTCTATGGACAGGCCTCACCCTCCTGCTAAGCTCTCTTTGCTCAGTGGAAGTCTGATCCTGCCCCAATGAAGGGTGCAGCTCTGTAGCTCTTCTCTATAAAAAGAGGCTGTGGAAGTGATGATCAATACCTTATTCCTTTAAAGCAAGAAAACAAGACGTTACATCTTTGGTCCTAATGCAGCCCATTTGACAAGCTACTTAAAAGTGTCAAGTTCTTCTTTTGTATAAACTTTTTTTTTCTTTTTTTTTTATTTAAAAAGGTTTTTCTTGAAAGTTGTATGTCAGAACAAAGAGGGAACACTTATAAGAAGAAAGCTCGAAAATGGGATCCCAATATAAAAATTTGAACTAGTGGTGATAAAACATTACAAAGCAGTCTTGCTAAGTGTTATACACAAAGTCTGACATTTCATGAGTATACAGTTTCCACCAAGAAGGACACAGGTATATTTTCATACTTTGTCCTGATTCAAGTGTTTTCTCATAGAGAAACTTTGGGGGAAACAATGGCTGGTCATTTGACAGGCAGTGGTCATACTAACAGAAAATGTGGAACCCTGAATGTGAAAAATGAGCGCTTGTCTGGAAATGCAAAGTTTCTTCTTGACACCCTGGAGCACCCGCAGACAGACCAGGAACACCCCAGGCACTTTTTGATGGGATTTCTTCAAGCTGTTTGGGGTCCTGTGACATTGTTGTAACCCTAACTATGTCCCCCAGGGAAGAGAAGAGATACCCCCCATAATACAAATGCCATGTACATTGGTTTTGGCACAAGCAATCTCTGCAACCCCCCTTCACATCAATTGGGTTCAGGGACAGCAGCACCTGTACCTGCAGGAACAGCCAGTGGCCACAGTGATGTCCCTGTGCAAACTCAGCAGCTCTCTCAGGTATGGACTGGTCAGCTGCAGCCCTTCCCTGGCATTACTCTCCCTATACAAGTCCCTTCCTTTCAAACAAACCACAGGACCACATTTCCTAATGCTAGGGCAGGCTTCAAGTTGTGGTGAGGTGGGTGGGATGGGGCATCACCCTGAGGCATTCCAGAAACCAACATCTCGTTCCAATTGCTCTCTCTAAAAAAGCTTACTTCAGTGTTGACTGTCAGCTGGGAACAGTAGCAAGTCCCTGGCCTCTGGATGAATTTACTTGACAAAATCTATTGCAACATGAAGAAAATTTTCCAGATCAACTCCCTTTGCAGCAGAAGAAAAAACAACCCAAGGACCACAATGAAATCAAGTGTGCTGACACTGCACACAGTCACTGGAAAACATCAAAGTAAGATGAAGACTCTTAACTTACATTTTCATACACTCAGAAGTTATTAAAAGTCCTAAATTATTATTGCAAAAGGAGTTCTGTAATAACTACAGCTTTAGCATAGATGCTAAGGAATAATTTGTGAGTGTTTTATTTGGTCTTCCATGAGAAATACAGTAAAGAGGGAAATTTTATCTTTCTCTAGTGGTAAGACTGTCAGCTTTCAGAAGAGGCTTTGGAATGCTACATTTCCCTATTTAGCTGTGTCTTTAAAATCAGCCTTTTCTACCCACACCTCCAGCTGACCTTTCGAGTTATTTCTGGATGTTGATTTATGCTGCTTAACCATGATCTCCTGTATGAGCACACACAATCTGCTGGGGTCTCCTTGCTGTTTGATGTTCAGTGAGCTGCAATGGGCTGTAAACCAGGGCATTTCTGCTGCTTACTTGTGTTTTGTTGGTTTTTTTTTTTTTTTTCCTAATCCTGGTGGAAATTATTTGGTATATTGCTATTATCTGTTACCTGTGAGCATCAGCCTGCACAGCACCTGTGCTTCCAGCCACAGTCATCTCTGCACAGTCCCATCTGCTCTCAGTGCCACTGTATCTGCCCCTGCAGGCACTACCTAGTTTTTAGTTTTTGCTGGCTTTTGAATCATTACTGAGCTGCCAACTTACAAATCATGGCTTACAAGATGCCATTTACCAGAAATACTTCACAATAGAGTTGATCCCACCAGTCTGGAATCTACATTTGTATCAAGAGTTTGTGGTCCTACATCCTCTTTCCTACTTTTTTCATCAAAAACATCACATTCAAAGAGAGATTGTTTCAAACTTAGATTGCTTAATTTTTAGATGAATCTCCTTGTTTCTAGCACTGAGCTGCTACTGAATCCCTCCTGAATTGTTTTAAAAGGGCAGGCATTAATCTCTATTCATGCTACATAATGCTGGTGATACATAATGCTATTTCTCAGTGGTTTTCTTGTTTTAGCTAACAGATTAAACAGATTAAAATCAGTAAATTCCTTTGTGCAGTAGTGTTTGAAAGATTCTGTGGGAGAATATGCACTATGTGATTTTCTAGTGTTCTGCTTGGAGACATAACATCTTCAGCAAATTGAAAAATTATCTGTGAATTCTGTTAAGAACTTTTTTTGGTTTTATGTACATTTCTGCCAGGGCAGTGGGTAGGGAAAAGCAGCACTGCCTGTGTGCACATGTTATACACTTGTGAGAGCAACACAACAAATCTGCTCCCAGGAATGCAAGGAGAAATCTGCTGCTAATTGGACGTGGGAACTGAATTTTGGTTACTGTTTTAAATAAAAGCCACTGATAATCCAAGTCAAACATTGCATCTTCCACACTGCTGTGTCTGGGACTTGGTCATGGTGAGACACATCTACCAAACAGAACAATCTCTGGATTCTGACCCAACATGCCACTTCACCCTGTACTGTAGCGGGACCCATGAACTGTACACATACAAACTGCTAATGCATGTTACTTTAAAAAGGGCTCATTTCACATGACTGAAGGTCTCCTTTCCTCAGTAATTCTGTAATAATAGTGCTCTAAGGATTTGCTACTTGATCCTGGACTTCAGATGGAATACCTGAACTGAAACACATAATGATGTATTCTAAACACAGCAGCAGCATAAATATGAGTATTTCTTGCTACTTAATATAGACTACAGATCCTCTCCAAGTCAGCTGCTTATGCTATCCTCAAGCAAGTTGCCAACATTCAACTAGTCAAGAGCCTTTGTCCCCAAATGAGAATTTGCTTTCAGATCTAGTGGTTTGATTAAAATAGCACTGCCAAGATGCTGGTGGGATGCATCTAAAGGACTGACTAAATTCACACTTTAGGCACTTTATTCCTCCTACATTCATAAGAAATGTTAGTGATGGAATAATTTTATGGGTCAATGGAAAAAGTAGCTGCTTTTGCTGCTGTGACTGATTTATACTGTCAAGCCAAGATCTTAGCCTTGCCTTGCCTGCCTATATCACACTAATAACCAGAAGATGATGCTGCATATTTCAAAGAAGCAGTAGGTAACCCTGTGCTTCAGAAGAGGGAGATAATATTTTCCATCACTCTAGATTATTCATTCTTTCCTTAATTCATTCTCACTGTTCCTCCTGCATTGCCAGAATAGTAACCCCAAAGGGACATTTAACTAGCCCCAGCCTACTACCAACAATTGGTAGTATTTTGCCTTGAAGTGAGTGAAATGTACTACTTAGATAGTACCCCTTTTCTTTGCCTAATGTTTAAGGGAAAATTATTTCTGCTTTGAGTCCCTTTAAAATGGGAAATAAAGCTGCTTGGCCAGAACGACCTGTATTTCTTGCCTTAGTCAAGTTTAATTTAGTATAGTTCTTCCAGTCTGTCTTGTGAGTGCTCCAATTTGCCACTATTTGCATTTCCTTGACATTTAATTGAAATCTGTTAAAGATTATCTGACACTTCATTTTTCAGTTATGGCAACATCTTCAACAGTTTTGTTGAAGAAGAAAGGCATTTTGACAACTTGACAGCTGCATAAAGGATCAGAACAGAAAAAAGTCTTGGGTTTGACCATCAGAAAACAGACTAGTGAGCACTTTATAATCATGTATAGGTGACTTGGAGGCATGTTCCTCTTGTCAGTTTGTAGCAGTAGTGGTCAGCAGGTGATGCATTGTGCTATTTTGCTCCTTGTGCTAGTTTTCCCCAGACCAATCCACTCCATACTGCCCTGGGCAGAATCGCCCATACGTCCCTCAGATGCACTTCTCACCTTTGGGTCAAAAGGCAGTATATGGAGCCAATTTGTAAAAATCTGGTGGTTTGGAATAACAGTTTCAGTTCCAGAAGATTTGGAACATAATTCTTTTCCCTGCTGGTGATCTGAGCAACACTTAGCAGACGAGCAGTACAAGCATCTGATCTTGTAAAAGATCCAAAACTTCTGTTAGAAACATTTATAAAAATACAGAATGTAGAAAGGAATTTGACTGTACAATGTGTACAGTTCTTGAGTTCATCCCAGAGTGGCTTTTTACCATGCTACCATTTGAAAATGAAAGGAATGCATCCATATTTCTTCAGTCCAGGAAGATCCTGCTCCATCCCAACATGCGTCTGAGCGCAGGCTATGGGCCTCAGTTATTACATGGAAATGGGGAGGGAAAGACCCAAACTACCATCAGACAGGCTTTGCAGTTTCCAAGCCCCATGCTGAAAAGCAGAGGTGCTTTTTGATGCATTGTGGTTGCCATTTGCTCTGAGCCAGAGTCCACTCTTGCAGCAGTCAATAGTTCACTTATCCAGCTTGCCTTGCTGCAAGAAGAAATTCTCTATGGTCATGCTGAGGCTTCAATGTATTCACTTTTTGGTGCTGCTACCCTCAAGTACTCTGGGTTTTCTGCTGCAGGAACTTTCAAGAGACCATTAGATTTGGTTTCCTTCGGTAAGAAGTCCTGCTGGTAGTCAGGATTGTCCAGGTTTATTTGGTGGTTGCCCGCCTGGATCCAGTAGGGAGAGCTCTCAAAGACTGTCTTGGTCAGGGGAGACTGGTTGGTGTTGAGATACTCAGGGTTGTCCACAGCTGTGCTGTGTGAATTCTGGTAGCTGGAGTCTGTGGGAACCTTTGAGTTTGCTGTGAGAGAGAAGTTGTTGTAGATTGGATTCTGGACTGCTGAGGCAGATGCTTTCTTGGGCACCAATTGGTTTACATACTCTAGAATAAAAAGGAAATTAAAATGAGAAGGAATGAAAAGGAAGATATAAAATTAATGCAGACATTTGTGTCACTTGACATTTAGTTTCAACCCAGCTGCCACTTGGTCTTTGCACATGGCACATCTCTGAATTTCCCAGAGTGGAAAAGAGCCAAAGGCAGGGACTGCCACTCTGGGGCACCAAACATGCTGCCCCGAGGTTCACCTTCAAGAATTTTGTTTGCCAACCAGCAGAAAGATGGCTTGGACCATGAGACAGTGAGATAGCTACTGCTGATTTTAGTGGTGCGTGGGTGGCTGTGTCCCAGATAGTGTTCTGAAATGGCAGTTTAGGAGGTTAGCTGCCAGAAGCTGTTTCCCTGGAAAAAATGTTTAGAGATGAGGAAAATGCCTAGAAAATACAGGACTGGCAGTAACACTGACTCCACATTTCACGTCAGTGCTATTCCTCGCAGGGCCTTTCACCCTTTTTAGCTATGGCATATTCTTGGTTGGGATTTTTTAAGGACACAAAGCCTCATCACTGCATTATCCAGCCCCATCTCCATCAGTGCTCACTGGCTCTCTCTCTGGCCGCCTACACTGTAAGTCCACGTGAAACCATGAACTGCCTTCTGTGAATTAAGTTGTGAAAGCAATGAAACAGCCATAAAGCTCTTTATATTGTTGAAATGGTAAAAAAATGAATCCAAAATTTTTAGAGGCTATTTTCTCAAGTAGAAAGCTTTAAACATATAACCACACATGCAAACTCCCTGCCTAGATGGCACACATGGCTAACATAAGGAATCTGGCTCATAAGGGAACTGAAATGAGAAATGGTTAGAAGCAGACAGCTAAAGGCTAGGAAAATGGTATGTGAACACGCTTCCACTCCCATTTACTGAGCCAAAAGGGTAGAAAGCATTTGAATTGCTTCATTTCTACAGAAAAGGAAGGAAAATGATTATATTTACAAGCAAAGGGCTTGTGGATGAGTGGCCATGGGATGGAAAAACAGGAAAAGTACTCACCTGGGGCTGGTAGGAAGCTGTCATCTAAGTTGTCCTCCAAGAAAGCACCTGTTGGGTCTGAGCTATACCTCTGGACAAAGCTGTCTTCCCGCACAGGGTGCCCCTGCTAGGATGAAAGTAGAGAAAAACAATATTAAAGGGACTGATTTGTAGAAGCTGATCCACATAGGAGGATTTACTCCATTATTAAAGGTCATTCCACTTACCCCGTTCCTGTCAATGCAGGTTGTAGCAGAGTTGTTGCTGGTAGCACTCTTAAAAGACAGAGAAAGAAAATACAGACATTTTGAGAAGCAGTTCACTCTTAAAATTTCGTGTCATATTTCCACAGTGGAAAATTTTCATACCAATGAACTCAAGAGGGGAGTGCGAGACGTTGAAGGGCTGTTGAAAAAGCCCTGGTGTGGCACAAGGTACTCATCTGCATCCACTATATCCTCCATGTCCTCCTCCTCCATCAGGGTGCGATAGAACTTGGAGTCCGTAGGGCTGGGCAGGTGCATCCTATCATCTCCCTGTTGAAAAAGTCAGCATGAGACAAAACTTGCAGACTCCTTTCAAGCCCTCATTCTCCCCTTCTCTCTGAGACAAAGTCATTTAACAAGAGGCACAAGATTCAAAATCTTGATTCATAGATTCACAGAATCTATGTTGGAATCTGAGTTGGAAGGGACCCACAAGGCAAGTCCAATGTTTAAGTAAATGGCCCATTCAGCAATCTGTGTGTTTAACCAAATTTACCTAGAGTTTAGGGGAACCTAGACCTGCAATCTCAGTCCATGTGCTGTAAAATAACTGCATTTTGAAGAGGATCAAACTATGTTCTCCTCTCATGGACTGTTTCTGGTTCTAGACTGAGACCAGTACTAAGAAAATAGTGACCAGTCTTGACATTTTGTTTGTGGCTCTAGCTGAATGAGTTAAAACCTGGAAAGCAACAATAAATCTGGCCTTCAGTTATCCATATCATATGTTCTCATATGCATTACTAGTTACTTGAGGCCTCAGATTAAATGCCCATCAGAGGGCACTTCCCACCACTGTGTTTAGTACCTGTATGACAAGATAGCGTGGAGGGTCACGGGCCATTTTTGAGAATTCAGCTATCAGTTCACGAAACTTGGGACGGCTGTCTGCATCGATCATCCAGCCTGCGGGAAAAGCAATGCACAAACAAAATTGTATTGGTGATCAAACACAGAGTCTAAAATAAAATATAACAGCAAAAAAGCAGTGCCATGTGTGGAAAAAAGAAAGGAGCTACCCCTAAGTGACCACCATAAAAGTTAATTCACCAGCCACGGGTGTGAATTTCATCATTTAAAATGCAGATCTTGGCAGTTTTGGGAAGACAGAAATAAAACACCACATTGAAAAAGCTTCAGGCTGAGTCTACATCCACGTGGGCAGGCAGGTCCCACCTGAGGGATAATCCCAATTAGATTGCTTTGAAAAAAGCTCTTGAAGGAGAGGAATCAAACTAACACCAGTGGGTGCCTGCAGTACCAGAATTTGCTGTCTGACAGTCACTGGACTGCTTCATGAAGCCCTGGGAAGCCTACAGCAGAAGCCTCCCTCTGTACCAGATGTCTTCTAAAATACAAAACATCCTCACTGGAGACATATTGAAAGATTACTGCAACTAAGCTGTATTTAATTAGTAAACTGACTTCAACAAAAGTAAGTCCTTACAGCTTAGTTTGGATCAATGCTAGAAGAGATTTCAAATATAGATACTGGAGGTTTTACATGTGATATTAGTTAGGAAACCCACATTTTCTGTAATCAACTAACAGATGAGCTGATCTTGAGACTCTTGTGTTTAAAATTAAAAATAATAAAGGTCAAGCTTAGTATGTCTAGAGGAATTCAGAAGAAACAGCTGATCTATATTAATGGGAAAATGAAGGGGTTATATGCCTTCTGAAATCTGAATTAGACAAAGATCCACGTTAGACAAAATCTCAACATTTCCAGTGACTTTTTACCAGCTAGAAATATCATTCCTCACTAATTCAGAAAGAAATGCTTCTTGCTATTAGACAAAATTGAGTGTTTGGGAATTCACTGTTCTTGCAGGAGTAGAATCTACTGTTTCTGACTTTATCTCTAAGTTGCCTATATTTAAATGCTAGTTTTTAAATTTAAAAATTAGTAATTATTTTGCAATAACTTTGAACATTTCAGATTATACTTTCTGATTATAAAAGAGGTGACTGGGAATCCTGAATTCCTTTAGATGAAATGGCACAGCTTCAAAAGGGTCGGCACTGTAGCCTACAAACATGAGGTGACCAGAGCAGCAAAAGATGTGCAACCGAGTCCTGTGCCAGGAGGAAGGCTCAGCCCCCAGATGCTCACACTCTTGCATTTAAATTCAGTGTAATGGCATGGAAAGGATGGGGACACTCCATTGGCTGTGTTTTACAAGCAACAGGTACCAGATCAGGTGCCTGGCAAAATGCCTCCTTTCTACATCTGGACTGACCCTAAGGAAAGATAGGGGCTGAAGTCTCAGTAGGGTTCAGAATCTCTGAGGAGGAGTTTCTAGGACATTGCTTTGGGGTCTGGGCACCTCCCAGGCTAGGTGCACACTTCTGGATGTGGTTCCTGTTGCCCTGCTGAGCATAGGATCAGGCTCACCTAGTGTGGTGCTTGTCCCATCACAGCAATATGTGTGTGCTCTAGGATTCCCCAAAAGTGCTGCACTACAGAGTGTTCATAGCTCCTGTTTCAGGAACAGGTACATATTCCTCCAGTGAGAAGGTCTTAAATGCCACCTAGTGGGCTGCTTATCACATCCTCACAGCAGTGAGCAGGGATGTGGCAGTCACAGCCTAGAGATGTGCAGGAAACAGGTAGTAATCTGACATTTAGTAGATGATATAGATGGAAAGGGGGTTTGAGGTTCAGAAGTCCTTTGACGTGTCCTAAACCAGCCAAAAAGTGCTTCAGAAACCCTCTGCCCTTGAGCTGCATGCCAAAAAGGGACCAGCCAAAAATGAGGAAGAAATTTGAAAAGGCACTCTAAATCCTCATGTATATCTAAATTTATGATTGTGCCTGCACTCCCGACAGTCCTTTAGTAATAATCCACCTGTGTGCTTGCAGTGGGAAGCACATTACTGAACCAAGGGGGTGCTTGGAGGAGAAGGCAGTGCTGATTTTATTTCCTAGGCATACAAAACCAGAGTATGAGGCACAGAGGTTGGTGTCATGCTAATTTATAGTCCCTGACCATATAAGTTTAAACTAATTGACAATATCAGTCAGTGGTGTGAATGGTGAAAAAAGCCTTAGTTGGTTGAATGAGTGACTCATGAAGCCACATCCCATGCTCCTAGGAAAAGCTCAAGGTGTGGGAACACACTCTGGTGTCACCACTCTTTTCACACAACCCTGTTTCTGTGCCATTACCAGGAAGGCAGCATAAAATGCAACTGAGTTACTTATTCAGCTCAGATTGTGAGCAGCCACAAGCCCAGGTAGGAACTCACATTTGACCATGATCATGTACACATCGATGGTACAGATGGGCGGCTGCGGCAAACGCTCGCCCTTCTCCAGCACAGAGGAGATCTCACTGGCAGGAATCCCTTCATATGGCTTGGAACCAAATGTCATCAGCTCCCAAACTGTCACACCTGTAGGGTGGGAAGAGAAGATCATGAAAGAAACTGCCAGGAGCTGGACTGCTCTGAATAGGTGTGGAGAAGTAGCAAGCAGAGAGGGGTCCCCTGGAAGCACTGTTTTGCCAGAACCCCAACCTGAGAAACCATTTTCTGCCATGATTTTAAAAAGAGATTATATATAACATTTTGAAATCATCCTGCTTCCATTTAAGGTTTTGCTTTTTTCCTTTTTTTTTTTTTTTATATCTCAGCTAATATATCAGTGTTGAACATTCTACAGGCTTCCTGGCTCCACAGAAAGGAAATGCAGGTTACTGTCTCCCAACTCCAACACCGCAACTGGTTTTAAAAATGGAAGTTCTCTTTTTGTTTGAAAACAATCTCTCTGGAGATGAGCAAAAGCAGTTTTTGAAAGACGTGTAAACCAGCTGCCTAAGCGTCATTTGCTGACATACCATGGACTCTTGTGATGTAGCCGTTGTGATTGTCCAGTAGCTTAGGATACAAAACAAGATTTTGGATGCCAAGATACATAATTGGATTAAGAAGACCAGAGGGTGTACTGTTACAAAAAGGACATAGGATCTGAACATCTGCATTAAATATTTTCCAGGAATATAAGAGCCCATGGGGGGAAATTTTGCAATAGGTTGCTTTGGAAAGTTTCCTTTCTGCTTCTTTCTTTCAAGCTGGCTTTATGAACTATACCAAATACAAAATAAATTCTCTAAGGAGGTTATCACACTGCTTCCCTTTTAGCATTGTCCTCTCAGTACCAGGACAGCATAAACATTTTTGGCCTCAGCAGAGTTACACTGATTGACACCAACTGATAGTATGACCAGTGATTTTAAGTCCTCCTAGTTATCCATCTCTATTGCCAGCTCCATTATATTTCCTGTGAAGTTGCTGAATAAAATGTTTAACAGAACTTCAGCAAATAGACCAGAGTCTCCTACCTGTGGCCCCTTTCAGGGGAGGGCTGATTACCCAAAGCATATTCTGTGAAACATCTTATACCTCATGCAGTTTCATGGGGATTTTACTTCATTGAATAGGTGATTTGGGCACTGTGTTAATATATTTGGTCTCTTGCTCTTCTCACAATGCAAAGTAAAAAGGCCAGTATAGAGTCACCAGCAAATAATGAAATTTTCCAACCTATCTGCAATAATTGTAACTGCTTTTAAACTCACCATAACTCCAGACATCACTTTGATGAGTGTAAATCCGGTGTAAAATTGACTCCAATGCCATCCATTTAATAGGAACCTAGGAAAATTCACAAATAATCCTTAAGAAGCTGACCCAAAATTTATCAGGGATATTTACCACCAGGTGGTGTGTAAATCAATAGTTTCGTTGCAGAAGGAAAAAAAACAAAAACAGCCAACAGAACCAGCTGAACGGTAGAACAGACAACTTTTGAGTTCCCCTTTATTATTTTCATATGTTGTTAAGAACCTGGAAACATGTGGAATACTAGGTGTATCAGAAATATCTCTTACTAAACAGTTTGACAGTATTTTAAACAGTCAAATAACTACTTTTTAGCCTTCTATCAGAACAAGACACAAATCCAGTCTTAGGCTACATGACTGGTCTACACTCATATGGTTTCAATTTATGGCCTCTGCAATATTTGCAAGCAGCTTCTCTTCAATTTCTCAGCAGGACACATTCTCTCCATCAGCACGCAGTACAACACAAAAGCATGTTGAACCAAGTCTGACAGGTCTTTCTTCTGCTATAAATATACAACATTCCCTTTCTCTTTATAAACTGCACAGTCTTATTGGTGTTGGCTACACTGATGAATTTCCCAGACATTCTGGGTGGGAATTTCAAAAGCATTTGCTGCTCTGCTACCTCTGCTCCCACTGCACTCCCACTGGCCTGATGCTACTTTGGCTGATTTCAGAGGACTTCCACAGGCTTCAAAGGCAGCACGCTGGGATGGCAGCTGAGAGCTTTGAAAAACACACTCTCTTTCCCCCCCCTTTGTTTGGGGCTTGTGTGCAAGCACAAACACCAGCAAATGAGCAGTAGTTCATTGTGCAGCATGCTTTACCTTGCCTCCCTCAGCATGATATTCCTTCTCGTCTGCACCGAGCAGCTTTGCCAGCCCGAAGTCCGTGATTTTCACATGCTGAGGAGTCTTGACAAGGACGTTCCTGGCAGCAAGGTCACGGTGCACTAGGCGCCGTTCCTCCAGATAGTTCATTCCCTGCAATGTAACACACTGCTGGTCAGCTCTCACTGGTACAATCAAGTCACCAAACCTCAGCTGCTCTGTGGTAACCACAGACATCACCATAAACACGTGGTGAGTTATCCCACCTGCACTCTCCATTTACATGATGTTTATTGCAGGGTGAGGATGAGGGTTACTCTTGTAACATTACTGACTGTTACTATTACCCTGCAGGAACCTTCTTGTGGGTCCAGGCACTGGCGGAGTGGTGAAGGACAAAGATGCAGTAGTGGGTAGAATAGATAGTAGCAGGGGATCTGGTTCCTTTGGAACTTAGTTCAAGAAATACAAAATCAGGATGGAACTTAGAAATAAAGGGACAAAGTCTTCTTTCGGCTGCACTTGTGCAAACCCAATGAGTTCAGGAGAGCACAGTACAGAGTTTAACTATCCCCTGCCATTATATACACACACCGGCCCTACAGAGAGTATTTAGACAATTACTCAAAGTTGCTCATACTGTGTTTTATTACAGGCAGCGTACTCTGCCTCTTCCTGCTAGCAATCAGGCAGTCCACTGCAAGGGGAAAAATGGGGGGAAAACAAAAAAAGTTCATTCTAGGTCTGAACTCAGAGCTGCATCCATTTTCCAGTCCTCTTTGAAAAAGGCAAGTTCTTCCAGTTTCACTACCTCCAATGATTAGGCTGGATTTGCCATAGCATACGTGCTTTTTTTGGTATCACTGCCTCTCAAGGAAGAATATAACTAATTGTACTGGTTTGACTTCTAAAGCATAAATTTAACAGCTGTGTTTCTGACCACAGAGGTTACTCCCCTTTCCCTCAACACCAGTCTCTTGGTATATGGAAACAAAAAGTTCATGATTTGCAAGTTTCCTGCAATATCTTCTCCAAAATCCACTATTATTCCCAGTTCATGCATTTCTGCTGGTGGTAGGTTGTGCACTTGTATTTTGATGAAGAGAATTGATAAAAAATTACTTTTAACCTACAAAGAACCAAAAAGATAGTGTTGATGTGATGGAAAAGGACTGGAGGGAATAATTGCCTTCCATCCTCCACCCGCTTCCTAAGCCCACTTCTAAGCTGGACCACCATCAAATCCTCCTTCCAAGTCCCTCAGCAGAACTTCACCCATGCACTGCTAATGTTGCCAAAACAAACCACCCAAACAAACTGGCACAGTGCCACTACGAGCGTGCACTGAATCACACAAATAGATCTTTAGCAAGCAGAGCTCTTGGAACAAAAACTTCTGAGCTGCTGACAGAAAACAGACTATCTTAAAAAAAATAATAATTGCATAATCTAGCCCCAGTAGGACAAAAAATGCCCTGCTAAAATTGACTTGCTGCAGAGGCTAATAAGACACAGAGCTGCTGAAAGGCAGAATATCAGTGTCACACTAAGCTGTTTAGGGTGCTGATCGCTGAATACTCCTGCACATGCATAACCATACACCAAAAATGTTGAACTGCCGGCTTAGAAAGTTCAGCACATTTTTAATTGTGTGCAGGCTTGGAGTTTAATCCATTTTTCATCACTAAGCATTAGACCATTGTGTTCAAAGAGTTCCTTCACAGTGTTTCTGCACATGGAGTGTTTATGCTATCATAACATCTTGCCTGGAAGAGAGGACTCCATACCTCAGGAAAAGATAATGTTTGTAAAAGATGCAAAGAAAACTTATTTCAAAGCTATGAAAACAGTAACAAAAATAAGCTTCCCAGGGAACTTGCCTCCTGCTGATTAGTTACCAGACATATATTTGTTTCAATTCTTTTTTCCACTCATAAGTAAAAAATTTTTAAAGTGTCAGAGAATGTTCAAAAATCTGGCATAACTTTATCAGAGTAGTAGCACCCGACACATTGGTGGGAAAAAACTGTACATAATATTTATGAGTGCTTTGAAAAGAACTTCAGTGGACTAGCACAAAGGAGTTATGTTGAAGGTCAGGCATCACTGGAAAGGGTAGAAGTTGCTATGGGCAAATGTTGAACCACCATGAAAAAATCAAACGAAAGCAAACAATTGTGAATGGCAATCTCTCAGGCAAGCAATGCCCCAAGAACCCATCTGGGGATACATTTTCCCACCTTAAAAATTAACAAGGAGAAGAAGGAGGAGGGAAATATAGCCTCCAGTTCACCCTCCAAAGAGACTGAAACCAGGAGAGAGCAGTAATTGATTTTAAATAAGAAAGCAAAAGATACACAAAAAGTCACAAAAAAAAGCAACTCACATCCCAGGTGGACACATAAATTAGATTTCACTTGTTGTGGAGCAAAAAACGTACACTGAGATGAAAAATGTGCTCTATAGACATTTGGTGGATACATTTCTGAGGTCCTCAGCATATTTCCTGAAAGCAAACCACAGCTGGGCAAGCCTGGCATGTACACAAGGCCTCAAGGGACAGATAAGTTTTTAAGTGTGTGGTTTTCCTGCAGACCAGCATTCCTGAAATAAGTAGCATTAAAGCAACCATGCTGTGTGGACACTGCCATCTCATAGGATGAATCTCCAACAAATTGCAGTTATTTTTTTGCTGATTTTGCATTGATTTTCTATGTTTGCAAACAGCTAACCACCATCCAAACACAGCATATTGGGCTAGAGGCTGTACTGTAGCTCCTCTGCTGCTCTTTGGCAAACAGTACCAGGTGTGATAATAAGACTTTTATGGCCATTGCAGTTAGATTACAGACCCCAGCTCAGCATCTATGAATTACAGAACAGCTCTGGGTTGCCTGAATGCCTTTTGGTGGAAAGCCCGACTGAGCAAGGATGGAGATGGGATTCAGTAGTCAGCAGTTGTGATCCCTGGCCTCAGAGATTTCAGCATGAAACTCTCCAAGTTGAATACACAAGAAGGGGTATTCAACATCACTGTCCTGTGACACAGCCTGAAGAAATCCACTGATGGAAGCAGCATTATTCTATGGAAATTGACAAATTCTTCTATTGCTTTCCCTGCTGCCTGCGCTGCATCTCATTTGCATCCCATTATCCTTTCAATACTGGGTGCTTGGTTTGGACATAAATGTCTAGGTGATAATATTAAGGTGTCTAGAAGCATTTTGAAGAATAGTTAATGTTTGCTCATCAGCATGAAAATAGTAAATTGTTCGAGAAAAAGTAACTGCTTACTGCCATGTATAAGATACCTATGATCCAGGTGGCGAAACAGAAAGATTTGCAGAGATGGGTAATTACACGCTGTCCAACCTCTGAGTTTTAGCTGATCTGGAGCTCTGCTTACCTTTGCAATCTGCACACACCAGTTGAGGAGGTACTGAGAGCCGATGTTGTCCTTGTGCTCCCGGATGTAATCCAGGAGGCAGCCGTAGGGCATCAGCTGGGTGATGAGCTGGACGGTTGAAGTGAGGCAGATTCCCAGCAAGCGACACACATGAGGATTGTCAACACTAGCCATCACATAAGCTTCCTGAGAAGAAAGGCAAAAAAAGAAACATGTAACTCTCCCTTTGGCATGGCATGAATATTTAGAGGCAGTTTAAAATAACTTGGTCATCCAAGAAGTTGCTAAAATACTATATGCAAACTTTCTGTCTCATATCACATACAAAATACACATATTTCCCACTCTGTGGACTGATTCTTTTCCATTCAGTGGAATTTCCATATTTTCAACACTAAATCATCACTGAAATGCTACAGAAAAGCCAGTCTCTCACTACTGTACATCAAGCAAATGCTGGACAAAAAATCCTGGAGATTAAAACTTACAGATGAAGGAGGAATTAACAAATTGAACATCAACTGGAAGCTGATGGGATTTCATAATTTTGAGCACCTCATTGGAAGGGCAACACATTTTATGAACATGGCTTTTTTCTCCACAGACCTTTTAATGAAACTGACCGGAAATCAGTATTTTTGAGAATTCTGCTCCCCTGTCAAGGTTGGTACTAACCCAGAAAGTCAAAGTTGTCATCTAGAACACGACTGACAGTCTCATTCTTTAAGAGACCGTGTTCTTTTTGACCATGTTGTTCTTCATTCCATGTCAAACCAAATAGATTAATAATCAATTGGCTGCTTTAGAAGCTTGAATGCTTTTCTTTAAGTAACAATGGTGAAAATACTGCCCTCAATTGGAAAAGCTTGTTTAGACTCATATATAAAGGTAAATTGTACTAGAAAGGTACTTGGAATGTGGGAGCCCAAGCATTACAGACCCTTTGGTCAATTGGAATTTTGGGGTTTAATTTCATAAATATGTGAAACTCTCTTTTTTCAAATATGGGTACACACTGTGTAGCTTTAGGTACCTATCTACAACACGCAAGATACTTCCTCTTCTTTTGTTCTTCTGTGGGAAGGGAAAGACCCCTTCAGAGGCTGGTTCAAATACATTATTTAACATGGCCATGGGGTAAAAAATCCTGATTTCATGGTTTTTGTATGCAAAAACTACTTATAGATTGAAATTTGAGATCTGTATTTATACTCAAATCCATGGTCAAGTGGCAGCTCAAAGAAGGGATTCCAAGGGGAAAAAATTAGAGCTGCAGTTGTTTGGTTTCTTTAACTAACTTTGTGTCTGATTTACAGTATGTCACTTTTAGATATTTTAAAAGTGATTTGATTGAAAAGTAACACAAGGGGAAATGAATGGGAATTTTTCCATTCAGTGAGCGGGTCAGCATCTTGATTCAGCTTCTGGAGTAACACCTTATCACCCCTTGGCAATTCAGGCTAGCAATCCCTCAAAGCCTAAAATCATAGTCAAGACATGAATAGTACAAGGGAAAGAGCAAATCTGCTCTTTCTAAGAGCTTAAGAAAATAAATGCCATGGCACTTTACTCATCATCTAGCAAACAGATGTCACATAGCGCCATAGCTGGTGAGAACTATTATTAAACAAAGTTATTAAGGCAATGACGTTCAAGAAATAAGCAACCCCAATTCTTAAGCAATACTTTCTGGCCTCTGTGTTGTTGCTTAATGGGCCAGTCTAAGCAAAACATGATGTAATGCAGCCTCTTTTGAGGCACTAGTTCTGCATTTGGTATCTTTGTTTTGGAGCCCTCAGAATGAAAATGGCCTCCAGGCAGACAGGTTAAATAGGATCTGTGCCAGATTTAGTAAGAGCTCATCAGCCTACTGCATGATGTGGGCACACCATTGACAAACAGCCCACTGATTGTGTGGGCTAGCTCAAGGAAAGATAAAGCAGGAACACAATCTGCTATTCAGTTTGTATATATTTGTGGCATCATTTGTTAGAGATTCTTCCAAATTTGTTATCCAATACTCAGACATAAGCAGAGACCAAAACAACTTCATTTCCCTATGCTTCCAAGCTGAGCCATTGTAATGATGAAGGATGCCTTGCTTCCTGCTGGGATTCATATCCATATTGTATTCATTTTGGCAGGTTAGGGTGGGGGGAAGACTGCAGAGCAGGAGCTGTTCTCACTGCCCATCTGCTGCACAGCCCCTGTGGGGCTGACCTGGGGGCTGAGCACTGGGATGCTGCAGGAGCGTGGTGGGAGTTTGGGCCACAGCCTTTGGAGAGCATCCAAGTGTTGATTGCCTCTTGCATTTGATACTGCAGAGGAAAACAGGCCACTGCCTCCTCCTTTTAGAAAGCAGAACAGAGCTATTGTGTGGCTGTGGGTCCGTCTAAGTAGCCCAAGACATTAAAGTGGGTCTTTGTTTCAACTGTTTATCTTGGAAATCTCTTTGGGTTCAATCTGACCTGCTCCAAGTATGCTTGGTATTTAACAACAACCTTCTCAATTAACCCTACCCTAATAAAGTCAGCCAGAGCTTGCCTGGATTGTAAGAGCTAAAGCTGCTGTGCTAGTTCTATACCTAGTGTGATTCTGTAAGACAAATCATCTTTAATTAGACATTATTATCTTTGAGGTTCCAGTGACCTTGGAAAATTGGTTGTGTAGCAAAAATCTGTTTTGAGAAGTGCTTTTGGAGTCATCCCTCTGGCTTCTTTCACTAGTTCTGTATTTTTTTCAAAAACTTAGCTCTGAAATACAGAGTTCCACTGACCAAATTATCTAAAAATTAACTGGATTGGAAAAGCAAGAGCTTTTTGATAAACATCCTAATTCAAAGGAAAAGAAAATGTGGAGATTTGCTACAGAAATTTCTTTTAGAAGATAATGCACTTTGATATCACTCAAGAGCACACAGTCCCTGCATCTACTGCCCTGTCCAGTGATCTTGATCTGCTGAAGGAAGGATGAAGTACTGTAGGCTTGTTGACTAACCCTTTTTCCAGGATACATGCCTTCAGGAATTTAATGCAGTTAAGTCGAAAGCATCCTTTGTGAACACTGTGTTATGCTCCTCATCACTGTGAAGAGCAAACGGTGGGGCAGAGCTCTGGGCAGGCAGCTGAGCAGCATCTCTGCCAGCTCCTCAATGGAGGGAATGTCAGTGAAGGGAGGGAGGGGCAGGAATGAGGGCCACATAGGTAAGACCTGGGGAAGGGCTGAGACTTGTTCGGAATCTAACTAAACTAAAACCAAAATGGATATTGCTTCCTGTATGGATTTGCAGATGGACCACCAGTTCTTCTGCACTGCTGCAATATGCCTATCAAATCATATGGTGCATAACACACAATCTGTTGAAGGAGAGTAATGTATTGGAATAACACTGTTTATTCAGGATGACTTGAAAAATCCAGTGAGCTTTATTATTGTCAGTAGCACAAGTAGTGGTTTGTTCACAGATATTTATCCTGAGACTTCTCACTACAAGGATAGGCTTTTTGTTAAGATCTTTACCAGCCTCAGCCATCTGAGATGAACCTTCCTACCTGAGGTGTCATTTGCTGGCCACAACTGGATTTAAGAAAAAATATCTTCTAAATTCAGTCCCTACCAAAATAAAAAAACAATACCACAATTTTCCCCATGGCTGAAGGACTTGTGTGCTTGATTAACAGCACCATCAATTCCAGACAAACAGGTCCATTTGGGACATACCAGGGACAGAACAGAATCAAACAGACATACTCTTCTTGTTGCTTAAGACTGAACCACAGCATGGGAAATGTGAAGTTATACTGAACTTCTGAGTGCTCCTCTCCTCACTCAGCAGTCTCGTGTACACAAATTTATATATCCTGGGTGCTGCATGTTCCATGGCTTTGGTTCTAGTTAAGATTTTCATAAACTCCAGGTTCAGGAAACTTTGTATTTAGGACTCTGGCTCACTCATTGTAAACTCAAACATTTATGAACTCCTAAATCAGTGTCCCATAGCATTTTCTCCTGTTTTCTGAAGCTATGAGCTCTATCCAAACAATAAAATAAAAATCCCAAGCTTCTGTCAGAAGGTGAGATAATTTCTTGCATTCTATGGCAGATAAATCAGACAGCTGGCATTTTTAAATTTTATTTTGGATTTATAGTTAATTTAATTCTATTTAATCAAGCAAGTAGTTTATGACAACCTGCAGGATTCATAAATCACTAGGTCTGTTGTTATTTGGCTTAGTTGTACTACCGTAATGACAATAAAGGCTACAGCTTAAGGCCTAAAATATCAGAATAAAAAAAAAAGAGAAGTAGTTGTAAATGTATGGTCCTAACTACTCCTTAGGTGCTACCCCACAAGTATAAAATCTGTATTGGGATTGGATTAATGAGAGACACAAAAGCACTTCACAGAGTGGGCTGCAAAGTGCAGAACTTCTAGATGGACAATTGAGTTTAGGATGCAAAATATTTCTTCCCACACAAATTCCTGAAACCCCTCTAGCTGTTAGAGAAGAAAATCCACAGACCACTGGCAACTTGAGAAAATAAACATGAAAACTCACATCAAGTATTTCCTTGTTGGCTTTTGGTGATGTAGCCTCTCTCAACTCTTTAATAGCAACAGGAATTTTAACCTTCTCTCCTTCTGGGATCCAAAGTCCCTACCAAAAAGAAACACAGAGAGTTATTCAGTCTCATATCTAACAGGTTAATTCTCACAGTTACATATATATTTTACATCTTCTGAGTAGACTTAAATATTCTGAGCAATGGAAAGACATGGCATACAACAAAAGCATGCAAAAAAATGTGTCTTGTGCGTATTACCAAATTCCTGTTAATGGGGTGTTACTTCTTTTTCAGTCACCTCTACCATACTTTCTTGAAAAAACATGTTCATTACTATGCCTCTGTAAGAAGCCCAAGAGATGCATAAAGAGCAACATTTGTGGATGGAAATCTAACTAATTAGAGCTTCACAGCAACTGCATGTGCAAAACCTTGCCACTTCCAATTTATAAATCATGGGATGAAAATAATTAGCATTTTCTCATTAAAACCAGATGGCACCTGTGATGTACAAATAATCCAGCCATACACATGCAGTGGTAGGGGAGTCTATGTCCCACCGGTGCAGTGATCTACATCTAAAGTAGGAGCCATTTAGGTGACAGGTCAGCAGTGTGGCACTGCTGTGGCAGTGTGGCACACTGTGGCATGTGGGAGGACATGCTCCTGAAACCCCCAGCAGTGCAAGTGCACATCTTTTTGTGCCCCTGAAGTTCCTAATCATAGCTGGAAGCCTGATTCGGAATATAGCGCTTTATAAAGAGATATAGGAATCTACAGTTAATGGAAAAGCCTGAAACACATATCCTGAATAAAAGGAGGAACTTAATGAAGAAGCACAGAGGATAAACAAACATCACGAGAAAAAATAACTTGTGAACCTACACAACTGAAGGTGTGCAGACACTTTCACACATCGGAATCAGTTCTAATGAAAGAATGATTGAACATTATAAAAAGAAGATCCCAGATGACACAGAAAAATGGTTTTGCACTGAGCTAACCACAATGCATTTATTTTTCTTCTTAATATTTATAGTGGATGTATCTGACTGTGGTAGGTTTTAAGTCATGATCTTTGTTCTCCAGGTTCAGCAGTATGACTTTGGCAACCTTTTATGTAAACCTGCTCCAGTTACCAATTTCTAACAAAACTAATGATGATTGAGTAATCTCTCTATGCTTCAATAGATAGATACATGCTATAAAATCTAATTAAAAAAAATATCTACACAATGATTGAAGCTCCCGGTTCTTGCTTTGTTTGGGCAGCTTCTGCAGGAAGGAGCAGGATGAAAAGGGGAATAGAAAAACAATGATCTTACCTTATAAACAGTGCCAAAAGCTCCAGAGCCTAAAACTTTGACCTTTTTAAATTCTGTTTCCTTTAGAATTCTCAGATGAGCCTGGTTTGGTGCCTCTCCACTGGGTGTCAGTGGTTCAACAAGCTGGTGCAGAGAGAAGATGATGTTAGAAGGTTACACAGTCTGGAAGGTTGAACACTTTGGGGAAGTAAATAAATCCTTCCTTTAAAATAATGAACATATGATTCCATGTGAAGTTGTTGGGAGGAGAGTTCTGCTCTGATTTGCAGGAATAAATACCCACTCCAAAAATCAAGCATGGAGTGGCAGCTGCCATTTTGAAGGAAAGTGAAGGAATACCTCTTCTCAAATGGAGGCTATGACTTCAAAGCCTTGAAACATATAGCATGAAAAATCATGTAATTACCACAGATGCTAAAGGAGATTATTTTTGTTTTGAACTAGTGAATAAATTATTAAAATGTTTAAAATAATGGGCAAGAATCACCTGCAACCTTTCATGTCTGCTCTTGTTTAACTGGATAAAATTCCCAGGGTACCAGTGGTTCCCTCAGATCACGCAGTGTACAAGCAGCAATTGAAACTCTGACAGTGGTTCTTTCCTCAAAAAAAGGGATGTTGAATTGCCTATTGTTTTTTTCAAAATTTTATCTTCGCCTAATTGCAAACAGTGGCAATGCCCTTCCAAAGATATTTAATGCTTTTATGATGCATAAGTCAGCTTTTTCCTCAGTGTTTTTCCTTTTGCTTTTTCTTCAACTGAAACCATATTTAGCTAGATTCAATCTGATTTTAGAGGACCAGCACCCTCTCACTTGTGATGAAATATCCTCATTTTGAGGAGTCCAGAGGGTACAATATGAGCTGAGCAGAAATTGAACTCTACTACCACAACTGCAGAATACAGCAGTATGTAAAATATAGTTTTATAGTGCAATGAAAAACAAGCCAGCTTATCTTTTTCTTCTTTTTTTTTTTTTTTTAAGGATATTAGCAGCTGACTCTGCAAAGCTGGCAAGTACAGAATGAAGCTGCAATTGGGATTTCAGCAGAATGTTAAAAACAATTGGCTAATTTACTAGAACCAGACTAGAAAGAGAAGGGGGCTAACCACAAAAGAGCAGCTTCCACCCAGGATTAGGAATTTTGCTGTATATGAGGTATCCAGAGGGTGATGCTGTAATGCACACAAAAACAAAGAGCAGTGCAGAAACCTTGTTCATGCCCAACAGGGTGAACCATTCACTTTGATGGCTTTGTGGGCTTTTTGTGCTAAAAACAAAGCAAAGACAAGACACAAACACTTCCTCAATTCCTTTCCCTCCTCTCCTTTTTTTCCACAGGATCAAGGAGGAAATACTTTCAAGAGCATCCCAAGCTGCCAGAGGAGCCCCAAGGCTCGTCTGGAGGGACACACGATTTGAGGCTGAAGGTCTACACAGAAAGGTAGTACGGATCAGCAAACACATTGCACCTCAGCCTGAAGGTGTAGTTTTTTTGGGGTAGACAATCTCAATGACTATCCTTGGGATTGAGACATCCCAATCCCTTAAATATTTCGCAAATTATACACAGAGGGATCAGATTTGAGATTGAGAAGGTGTTAGGTGCATGCCGCTCCTTTCCTGAGTGGCGTGGCAACTGCCTCGTTCCCCATCCCAAGGGATTGCTGAGCTACAAGGATTCAGGACACAGATGCAGGGTGCTTTAATCCTCTGGCACAAGGAGCAGTACCCCGGTGGGCCAGGTGGAGCAGGGGTGCTGGCAGTGCTCACCTCCCTCTCCTGCAGCAGGCGGCGCAGGGTGCGCTTCCGGACGATGTGGCGTCTGCGCAGGTAGAGGCCAATGCCCAGGCCCACCACCACCAGGCAGAGGAGCCCTCCCACAACACCCGCTGCTATAGACGGGATCTTGGAGCTGCAACACAGCAGGGCACACAGAAAGAGAAAAAGATTCTTAGGTGTTAAGACTTTAAAGAAGGCCTAGAGAAGTTGCAGGAAGCCTTATGTTTTGATTAGACTCTGGATGCCCACATAAGCCTATTTGACATTTCAGATGTCTTGCACACCTGCATTTTGAAGTTCCTCATCCTGTAATCTGTCCAAAGTGGTGCTTAATTTCCATCTGGGCTTAAAACTACAAGTCTTCACTCTTCCCTCAAACTCACAATTGAACTGATCCTCATAGCTTAAGTAAGGGGATTTCTCCTCCCTCCAATGAACCCACCAAGCACATGAGCATCAGATCTGTGATGCCTGTGTGTGCCAGCTGTGAGCAGCCCATGTGTGATCAGAGACATGAAGCATGTGGAGAGAAGGCCTCTCAGAAAGGCATCCACAGGTCTGATACCAGCAGTGCAGCTGATATCCCTCCATTGTTGGGGGGGAAGGAGGCATGCTGTAAGGGTCACAGTGAAGGTCAGATCATCAATCTTCCTTAGAAGTACAAATGTCTGAAGCCAGGTGTTGTGTACCATTCCCACTGTACAGACAGATTGCTGCCTCTTTATTAAAGCTTGGGTAATTGCAAATTAAAGTTGAAAAGAAAAACCCGTTTTCCAAGGTTGTTTTTTGGTCTGTACTTAGAGATTCTTCCCAGCATTTTTCTAAGTTGCCCCAGGGATTACTATTAAATACAGTCACTTTTTAACAGTACTACTGGGCTGAATTTATCTTGCCATAGCATGACTTTGTGGCCAGAAACTAAATCCCTCTCTCTCTCAGTCAGACTGTTTGCTTGTTGCATGACCTCGAGCACATCATGAAGCCAAGCAGTGTGATATAAGATCTAGTTTGAGTGTGATGAATAAGAATCCAACTGGGCACACAGTATTTGGAGATGTTCAGATCACAGGGCTGGAAAAGACCCTCTGCATCTCTGAGTCTCCTGCAACACAGGTAACTATATCAGTCCTAAACATAGCTCTCTCTGCCCTTAATCCTTCCTTTTTCCATCCCCTCCTTTTATTCTTCAGTAACTGATCCCTGGTCTCACCTTGACAAAAATTGTAGGCAGAACAAGATTTTGAAGGCTTGTGCCAGTAGCAGTGTTTCTCAGTTCTTTAAACCATTTTTATAGCTCTGAGCCTGCTTTAGTCTGTCACTTCCCTGTAAACAGCTGAAGACTTTAGTCCCAGCCTTGCAGTGTCCACTGTGGAAATGTAAACACACACACACACATTCCTTCCAGCTCTGCCATTAATTGTAGCAGATGAAATACTCACCCATTTGGACAGCCTTCAAGACCTGGCCCTTTGCACCTGTAAAAACAAATGAACGTTACAAACATTGTATGTAGCTCTGGCCTACATACTTCTGTAATTCCAACTAAGAAGAGTGCTACTGATTTGAAAGTTTGTGTTTCAGAGCAGTCCAAGTGTTAACATAGGAATTTATAATAGTCATACACTCCATTAAATATCAGTCAACAACCTTGCTCCAAAATCTTTTATCTAGAGAAATAGCTATGCTGCATACTTAGTTTAAAGAATGTTTTAAAACAATTTTTTACCATGTGGTAGAAGTGTGGGAGGACATAGATACACAAAATTCATGGATTCCCTATCTCTGTGCAGAGCCCAGGGCTGACTGTGGAGGAGGGCAGAAGTAGCCTCCTCCTCCTACACGGACAGAAATACATGTGGAAACATGTTATTGCAGACCCTCCTGCATAATCCTTGCTTCCTGATAAGGTAAAGAACTCAATTTCCAGACTTGCTGTTTCAATGGAAAACTGGGGTAGCAGATACATGGACTTTCATCAAAAAATGAGACTTGACAGCACTCTCTCGGGCTACAGTTTGTTGGCATGTGTCCATGGTATTTTTCCTTTAGAATCCAAAGTCTTATGTTACTGGTAATGTAAACAGGTACAATCATTACCCAGGGAGCCAGGAACTCTACTAGCAAGTCATTCACCCTCCATTTGAGTTTAAAATGCTCAAATTTTTTGTAGTGCAGTGCAAAAAAACCCCACAGATGAAAACAGTGACTACGTTCACTTGATGGTCTAATGAGTGTGACAGGCACAGTGCATTCCCCAAGTGCTGCTGGGCTATAAGATGTATGCTCTTCATGGGAATTGTGGTCTTTGTGGTGTCTGCTGAGGAAGGAGAGCATTACTGAGAGGCTGACATCACCTCTAGAAAACAGAGCACAGAAAAGGACTAAAGTCCAGTTTGTGGTATCCGCTCCCTGTGCTGACTTAAAGAAAGTGGATCATCCCAAAACAATTCCAGAGGAGGTCAAATAGGGGGTAAGAAGTGAGCCCATGCCAGGAAAACTGGAATGGAATCCTTCTCACTGACAGGAGAAACCAAAAAAATCTCAGAATGCCAGGTAGAGTTGTAGATCTTCTCTTGTAACTTGGACTAGGTCTGGGGAAGGAAGAAGTGAAGCAACTACTCATTTTATTGGGTTTTAGTTTGTTTGTTTGTTTGTTTTCATTACTTGGATCTTCCCTTGTGTATTTGTCTTGTTTCTGGGCCAACACAGTGCTCCAAGACCCAGCATCTGGAAGGTCTCGTAAGTTCACTGGGCTCCCATGCAAGAATGCGCATCCTGGTGTCCTGGACATGCTGGAAGTGCTGTGCATACCAATTCCCGGATTCCGGGTCCTCAGCCTTGTTAGCTTCCCTACCAGCATACAGCTTGCTTTGTTTGCTCAGTTGTGTAATGAAGCACAGAGAGGCTGCACGTGCAGAGCAGGGCCACCAGCTTGCTTATCGTCACAGGGGGCAGATCTTGCCTTGGGCTTCTCTCTTCAGGTGCTCAATGGAAAACTGATCTAGGACTCCAGACCTCATCCAGTCATGGTCTACCTCCTGAACATTAATTTCTAACGCAACAAAACATGTGCAGCTGCTCTTGATAAGACTGAGAAATTAGAAGACCTCACTTAATTTCAGAATATGATTACTGTCCCTCAAAGTATCTCCTTCTCAAAATTCTGGTTTGCCATGCTACTTTAAGATGGCAAATTCTCTACGTGCTTCCTAACAGCAAACAAAACTGGCTGAGGGGATTATAGCTAGAGTCTGAGGAATGACTGACCAGTTCTCTTACACATTAAAGTAGAGGCAAGAGAACTGCAGATTTTTTTATCAGTTTCCTTCCTTTTCCCACACAAATCCATCAATATCAAGTCTTGTAGGATAAAGTAAAAAGGTATTTGGGAAGAAATAGAGAGATCAGTTTGTGCTTTTCAAATCCCACTTGGTTTTCTGATTAATTTCACAAGTCAGAGAAGAAACAAAATCCATAAGAATTATCCCTCCAGGACTATATATAACTATCTTTCTTAATGTGGAATTTTATGATGACACCCTACATAAGTAACCCAGATTTTATGGAATCTAAACGATCATGTTTTCCATTCCTGAGTAATTTTTCTTCTGCTTACAGAAACCAAAATGACAAATGTGACCTTATGTTATGAAGAGCCTCAAGATCTTATGGATATATGAGATGAATATAACAGCAGTTGTAGTCTTTGATATATTTCTCTACTTATTGGAAAATTAGTTCTGTGTACAGCTTCTGAAAACTACTTCATCCTGAACTGCGCATTTTACCTGTCTATGTAAATATTACTTGTCCCAGTGCAGACACAGCTGTTTATTTCCTAAATCCATGAAGATTTTAACAACTTTCTCCTTGACCTATAGTTCCTAATTTGATGTAATATAGTCAAGTTGTTATGATTGATGGCCTTTCAGAGGGGACTCACACTATAACAGCCTAAGTTACTTCACAATCATAAAATAAATGGAAAACCATTTTTAAGGCTTTTTAAACTTTAGAAAAATTGTATTTTGTCTTTTCTTTCTAAGTAACCTTCCAAGAGTGACAAAGGCATAGAATTTGTGCTGTGCTTCTGCAGCCTTCCCTCTCAGATCCCCTAGCCACTTTCTCATTTCCCTCAAAAATCCCTTAGCATTTAAAATGAAGACTGGTGAGACACAGAGTGTTGATAGCAACTGTGGATGGAGGCAGGATGTGCCAGCCAGTGGTATTGGCTACAGTGGTGGCTTCTTCTCCTCCTTGTTTATCCACTCCACTGGCTGTGTCTGAGTTTATTTCCTGTACTCTGTGAGACTGGCAAGGGAAAATCAAATCCTTCAACACTGACCAGATTAATTAAGAAGATGAATGTCTTTAACTGATGAACATTTGGGGTAATTCCAGGGCTTTTGAGATGTTGCTTTCTTTATTGTAGCATATAATTCTCAGCTGTACTTGAGGCAGGGCAAAAGGAAGCTCGTGTACAAAATTCCCAAGAGAATACAGGAGAATTGAGAGAGCTAAGCAGGAGGAAGCATCCTTCATTCTGTTTCCTAATGAAGGCTGAAAAATGGACTCAACAAAGAAAATGAGACTCAAAGGGATTCTTCACGGCATCGCAAAAGAAGCAATGTACAACCAGTACGCATACCTAAAGTGAGAAAATGAAATTCCTGACAAAACTCAGCTGGGAAGAGAAGTCTTTTACTTAAAGCTTCTTCAAATAAGGAAAATAGAGAGAGATTCTGGGAACCCTTGCTTGCATGACTACTGAAGTCAGCACACTTAATCATGCTGATAAGATTTTGTGGGCTCTAGCCGTGAAATTGGACAGGGACAGAAATGAAGTTGTTGTTTCTTGTCATGCAGGAATTGCTGAGACTGTGGTTTTTAAGGATACAAAAGCTTTGTGAGACAGATGTTTTCCACCCACTGCTGAACAGATCCATTCCCACAGCAAAATGAGGGAAAGGCGTGAAAAGAAATGGCATTGCTGATGGATTACCTTCAGAGGGACAATGCTGTGCCTGACTGCATGTTCCCATATTATAAACCTGACACTGGCTCCCTACTCATCCATGGCCACAGATGTCTCATCTGTATAGCAAATATTGCAACACTACCTCCTTCTAGCTCTCTCGGGCCCTTCAGGGATACAGCCTATTTCATCTGCCACATTTGGGCATCAATTTGACTTGGGCTATTGAGCATGTTCACAATGTAACTGATGCAAACTCAGCCCAGCTCTTTCATGTGAAAGATGAAATTTATACTACTTTTTATGTTCTGCCTTAATAACACAGGGCCAAATACACTGAGGCATATGTTGGGTAACCCTCATTTTTAAAAAGTCTCCTTACTGTAACCTCATCTCCTGCCTGACTCTTGTGGTTCCCCCATCCATTGCTAAAGCAAGGCAGGAATTGACTTCTCTGATCAATTTTGCTTGGGGAACTTGCTTGTGCACTAAGAGTCATTGTGTGGCTTGTTTTACATCCCTGTCTGGCAAATTATGTTCTTCAAATCTGCAGTCTAGTGTTCGATCCCACTACTGAGGCTGCACAGTGAAAAAAAGCCTTGTTCAGATGTGGTTACTCATTACACTATTCCACTAATCAGCTGCATTTCCATGTGGCCAGTTAGAAGAAGGATATCAGACCACTGTGGCCAGTTTGTATCAGTAAGGACTACTGAAGTAGTAGAGCAACTTAATTATGATCCCTTTTCAACTGAGGAAATGTCTTCCTGGGCTTGCAGTGGGAAGCCCTGATAAGCCTTGTGTGTGACTATAGAAAAAGCAAGGGCCATAGCTGTAAATTGTGGCAAATCCAGCAGGTTGGTATAACTACTGTCTGAAATCCACTGCACTGAATTTCACTATGAGCACTGGAAAGGGCTGTTACTTGCCCTCTAATGAAGGGAGTGATTCCACCCTTCATCTCCTTTTTCCCATGAAAGTGGGGAACTGGCAGTTGGATTAGCTAATATACATTGTGATGGTTGGTCTGAATATGTTACAATTCCTCTCTTGCAACATTTATTATGGGCTTATTATAGAAGGATTTTGGATCAGACAAATTTGCAGGGTAAAAAGCAGAGCCCTGTGAAGGAAAATACGTCAAACGTGGGCTGGCTTTTTATTCTGGAAGCATCACTGTCCAATAACCAGCTCTCAAACCCTAAAACCTTTTCCCGTGCATCCCATGTCTTTTGTAGGTTGGAAATAAGGAGAGGAGACCATTATTGCTTGTGATGTAGGTTAAACACATCAATTCACAACTTGTCACGGGTTGCAGTCTAAGCTATCCCCAAATGAGGAAAAAATGGCTCATATAGATTGGATTTACTGTGATTCCTGTTAAAAAACCACACTCACAAGGCTTTAAAATCAGACCAAGTGCTAGTGTATGGAAAGAAGGAAAAAAAGAAAATCACTGTGTTACCCTACTGGGATTTGCCTCCCTGAAAGTTGAAAGGTGCACAGAAAAATGGGCCCTGGGAACCCAGCATCCACCAGATGTCACTGATGTTCCTCTCAAAACCAGAGGACACAGCGACAAGCCAAGTGGGAAAAAAAGGGGTGCATCACTGGTGGTTGAGTCCTGTAAAATTCTTTCAAGTTATCAAACAAGCCTGTTTCAAAACCCTTAAATATTTTTTTCTTTCCTTCTGCATAAAGACAAAGTACCACTGACCTTTTCCTACTTACAAAGTTTGCCACACTCTGCTTTCATTAACTATGCTCTCCTGACCTCTCTTGCTCCCTGCTAGTTCTTCTCAGTGGTTTGACATGGGACGATCAGGAGGAGAAAGAGCTCAAGACAATCTGTTTCTCTTTTTCTTTCTTCCCTGTCACCATTCAGTCCCAGGTTTTACTCACCCCCGGGTGCAGTTTGGATGGCAGAGCTGGCAAACATTATTTGCATCAGCATATTTCCAGACGAGGGTGTCATTCTCACCCAGAACCCCTGCTGGACAGGATTTCACACAGTGGGGGCCATCTATAAAATGGGCACACTTCATGCAATTGTCAGGGCCCTGCAGAGAGAAACAACTTGTTTATAACACCCTTACATTCAAGAGGAAATTCAGAAGATAAATCTAAATGCCTTTTACTCCTGGAAGTTTTCAGCATTGTCTGCTTTTATTACCTTGCTACCTGATATTCTTTCAAGAAATTGCTCTTGCAGGATGGACCATACAAAAGACAGTTCCTGTTGCTTAAAGCTAATATTTTCTTGCATTATAATGTCACTTCTTTTTCACCTCTGCCTTCTGTCTGGTTGGAAAACTTGCATTTTGCATTTTAAATGGGGAAGAATTTAATGACACCTTGATAAGGGGCTAGCTGAAAAGCAGACAGTTTGGTTGCTACCTGGTGCAATCTCCTGTCACATAATTTAAAACAGTGGATATAGACCTCCTGATACCTCCCTGAAAAACTGGAATCAAATAAATTTTTTTCTGGTTTCTCAGCACAGGTTCTTTCCTCTGTTAGGAAGAAGCATAGGATGATGAAGGCAACCCAAGGAGTCCATGCATTTTTTTTCCACTTTGAAAAGCACTTAATTTGTATTTTGTATTTAAAGGCATTGCCTTCAGCCATTTTTGGCAGAACTGTTTTTATTAAGATTGTAACAGCACCATGACCTAATGACCTAAATATTTTAAAGCAGGGGAACCAGCAATTGTGGGCCAAATTCTACTGTGGAGAAAAACCAGACCAGATCCATAGTGCTGGCTGCAGTGGGACAAAAGTAAGACACGCTATAGGAAGATTATTTTAATCACTATAATGTCTAAGGGCCACTATAATAGACTGATTACTAGATGCTAGGCAAATATGGAACAGGAGGTCACTGCCTGAAGGAGTTTATAATGTAAATAACATCCTTGAGGCCATGGTGCTAGGAGGGAGGATGGAAATGCTTCACATTACTGAGCAGTGACTGCTCAAACTGATGATGGGTGTCCTTGTTCTTGACAGGACAGGGTTAATTTTTGCAGCAGCCAGGAGGGGCATGGCTAGGACATGAGGGTCATTCTATACCCCTTCATGTATACCTCCTTCCCCCAGGAGCAGGGGGAAGGAGTTTCTCCTGGGGAGAAGGGGTTCCTTCTGGTTGGGCAATCATGACAGAGGGAACAGTGGGGTAATGCTGGTTCTGAGCAATTACGTCAGAATCCTTCACCTTTCTTGTACTAAAGTTGCTGTTACTGCTCCCTTCCTTATCTCATTGCTGTTTCCAGTAAATTGCTCTTATCTCAACCCATGATTTTCCCCTCTTATGCCTACAATTCTCCTCTCCAGCCTGCCACAGGGGAAAGGGGAAGGGAGTGAGTGAGTGGCTTGTCATTTGGAGAGTCTCAGTGGGAGTACTAAGTTGGGGAGTTCCTAAACCACAACAGTGATCAAGGGTCAAACACTCAGACAGGGTCAAACACTGCTGGTGGTGGCAAGAGGTGTTTAGGTGTTTAAAGAGCTGAGCTAAATAACACAGAGGTGGACCTGTGATGGAGGCAAGAGATTTGATCTCCAAAAAAAAAAAAAAGAGAACTGGACTTTTGCAATTAAGATCTGAGTTTGATCTAATGTGTTCACACCGACTTGGAAGTTGAGTGGTTACATGTTACTCAAATTTTTGCCATATTTGCCAAAGTAAGTATTTTTTAAAAAATACAACATTTAATATTTTAAAAAATATTAGAGACTCTACAATATCTGTGACTGTGGATTACCTGTCAGAAAATAAATCTCACACCCTGAGGTTTCCTATCCTGCTCCCTTGCCCCAAGATCTTGACTTCTAACCACCCCCATTCTCTGCTTCACCTCAAATAGGATTAAAATGAGACCTCAGGATTATCTGAACATGGGAAATACATATTAATATGTGATCTGGGGCTCAAATTTGCTAAGATGAATCTGCTCTTACAGGTCCAGTGCAGGTTGCATTGTACATGGTGGAGTTTTGCACCAGGCACTCAGGGTGGCAGGGGAGGCACTTGGAGTCCTTTTCAAACTCTCTTGGCTCCCTGGAAAAGAACAACAAAAAAAGAGAAACAATTAAACCTTAGAAATAATAGCAAGTGATAAACTGTAGTCTCCTCTCCTTTTCCAGACTTTTCCACATTAGACTGAGATGATGATGGTACTGAGACAGGAGGAGGGACCCTCTTGGCTACACCAGTAGCACTTGCTCAGTGCAACCAGGAGGGTGTAAGAGTAAGGGAAATTTGGTTGACAGCAAAACACATGGCACTCCAGATTGCACACTACAAATTAGTTTACTTTCCCTTTGAAGCTGATGTCACAGAATACTCGCAACCATTTCTAGAGGTTTTTAAATGGTAGTGATGCAAAGAGATCAGCAAAAACAGTTCAAGTGATTCCAAGGCTACAAATAATAATTAGGAAAGTTAAACAGCAAGGCACTGATAATTAAATTCATGTCCTCTCTACAACACACAATGAATCATTAAAATATGAAAGTTGGGAACAGATGGTTTTAATAGCAATAAAGCTGTTCCACTTCAAGTAATGGTGTTATTAATTAAATCTACCCATCATTTGACACAAAATAATGCCCTGATCTGCCCTTCAGGTTATAATAGCTGCTAGAGGGAATTCACTTTAAAAAAAAGACAGCTGCTAAACTGCAAACCACTAGAGAAATACAAACATCAGAGGCATTAACACCCTGACAAGTACTTGCTTAATACTCAGGAGCTTTAAAAGTCAGACTTTGTAATTTTGCTGCTAGACATGCCTTTTCCACCTACATCACCTGTTGAATTGACAGACAAGGCAGCAATATTTTTTCCAGGTCCTGAGTGAGGCTGAGGCAATAATTTTGTCTGAAATTGCTGCTCTCAGTCATTTTCAGAGGAAAGTTCATTCTCCCTTCAACTTTGCAAACTGCAAGGGTGAGCTGCTCATCTGAGCAAATATAAGAGGAAAGAAATCTACCAAGCAGTGAAGCCCTGGCTCTGGGGATGTCTGAGCTCCCAGAGATTCTAAATGGCTTTGGCTCTCACACAGTTACTTGACATGATAGCCACAGATTGAGCTTTAAACTCCTCCAGATAGTCTCCTTGTGGGCTTAAGGGGATGTTTTCTTAGCAGTCACCATGTCAGGAGCAAACTCCTAAGAAATACTGAATGGGGAAGGAGAGGTACCTTAGCTAGGGACTGTGTTCACACAACATCTCTGCAAGCTGGGGCAATCCCATGCAGGCAGAGACCCAGCTTCTTGCTTTTTTTCTAGCTACAACACATTTTAAAAACCAAAACCCCCACACCATCACCAAAACCTGAAGCACCCCTGAGACACCTTACCCGTGCAGGATGTTGCACTGTTTCACACATTCCTTCTGACGATCAAAAAACCTGCAGGAGAAGCAGTGGAAGGGCCCTGGGCCCCAGCAGCCTACATCTGAGCACAGGGGGTCACAAACATGCTTGGCAGCAGCTGAGAAAGAAAGAGGGACAAGAAAAGATATGAATGTCAAGGAGGTAAGAGAGAGGTCAAACTCTCCATTCTCACTCCAGCTGACCAACCCGTTTCCCCAGCCTGTTCCAAAGCAGATATGAATGGTTCTGGTAGAGTGGAAGAGGAGTAATCACTCTTCTCTAAATCCCAAAGCCTGAAATTGAGTGATTTCTGGCCATTCAAAATAAGAATGATATCCTCTGTGACAGCTTAACAGATGTATAATAACGTTAAGTCAGGCTGAGGGAGCTGGGGATATCCACCCTGGGGAAAAAACAGCTCTGGAGAAACATTACTGGGGCTTTTTTGTACTTGAAGGGCACTTTTAACAACTTTTTAACAAGGTCTGTAGTGACCGGACAGGGGGAAATGCTTTTAAACAGAAAGAGTAGATAGATTTATGGATACAATGAAGACATAGTTACAATGTGGTGAGACACTGAGTTGCATACGGAATTGGTGGATGCCTAATCCCTCAAAGTTCAGGGTCAGATTGGATGGGGCCCTGAGCAACCTGGTCTAGTGAGAGACATCACTGCCCACAGCACAGGGCCTACATGACCTTTAAAGTTCCCTTCTGACCCAAATGATTCTGTATTTCTATGACAAATTTCTAAAATATAGCAAATTCATATTCTGCAAAAAGAAGTAGATTATGGCCCAGGGACCACTGCAGTCAATAGCAGTATGGTTGAACAGCAGCTTCAACCTTGTTAAAAAAGGCCAGGTTTAGGAGTTAGCTTTTGTGTCCTTCAAGTGATGTGGCTTCACTACATTCATAGTAATGAAGAAGCTCCTGATTTGCTGGACACCACAATCCACATTTTGGTGGGAAGAAAAAAAAAATCCCACTCTTCCCTCACCACTTTCATTAAAGCAGTATCACTGATGAATTTTGTAGCCGTAGGAACATGGAGAAAAAAGCCTTACTTGAATCATGAAAATGCAAGCTTACTTTTGAATTTCAGCATGAGCTTTGATGGTAAGCAGGAATGCAGCACTCACTTACCACACTCTTTTTTATCCCTATTCTGTAAAATCTTAGTTTTCTGACTCTCAGTTGCAAACAGTCTGTACCAGTCCATGGTGTCAGCATAGCAGAGGTTCTTGTTCTTCATAATGGCAACATCTCCATCGCTTATTTCCTTGAGGGAGCGCAGCCCTAGGGACTGTATTTTCAAGTTAACAACAGCAAGGGAATACTGGCCACTAAAATGGAGTGGGACAAATAGAAAAAACATGGAAGAAAGGTAATTAGCAAGCAGGATGTACTCAGCATGTTTTTCTTTTAGTTGTCAAATGCATCCTGCTGTGAACTGCATTTTCTTCAAGCAAGGTTCTGCTCACCCTTCTAAACTTAATGCCATGTACATGCCATGCCTATTACGTAACAACTGCAATACTCACATCTGGTTTTGCAAGGGCTTTTTAAGCTAAAACTGTTAGGACCCACATGTTCTGACGAGTAATGAAGTGGAACAATGGTTGTAGGTAAAGCAGCTATTACTTTGTTCTTGTCCACCAAGTCACTCTTCCTTCTGGGGCAAGCCTAGGAGGGCACTCGGAAGCATTGCTGATGTTTGCACTGCTTGGCAGCCTCCATCCATGACTGCCCAGCTACCTCAAATCCCATAGTGCTTCTGATCACATTATGACTTACCCCAGACTGTAAAGAGCATTTTCTGTCCTGCTTGTGCTTCCAGGATGGTGGGGGAAACCCTGGTCCTGAAAACAGGCTGAGGGCAGCCCTCCATACATGGCACAGAGCTGAGGGTCTTTATTCCCAGGGCACATTATCTATGCTTCAGAGATGGTGCTCTACTCCTTGCAGGGTTTACCCCATTTTGCATCAGTTTCGGGACACCTGAGCCTCACACTGCTTGCAACCTTGGTGTGCTCAGACAAGAGAAGCTCAAAACAGAGTTTCTCTTAGAGTGGCTGTGGCACATGATTTACTTACTGTTGCTTTGTTCTGCCTCGTATAATCTCCAGATTTTCAAAAGCATAAAGATCAGTAGCATTCTCAGGCCAGGCTTGAATCAACAAAAATCCTGCAAGAGGAAAAGAAGATTAAAAAGTAATCATAATGGAAATAAACTCACCATTAGTACTGGCAGCAGAACCTTCTCCTGTAGCAAAACCTGCACCAGGAGAAGGCGCTTGTACTTTCCCTATGCTTATCTGAAGGACCATCTCAAAGTCTAACATGACATTTTAGGGAGCAAGGAGATATTTTTAAACCCTGTTTAATAAACAGTTTACTTCTTAGCCCACCACGAGGGCCTAGGAGAGCAACAGAGCGTGTCGGTGAGCTGCACATCCTGCCACACCGAGTCACCAGCAATGATAGCTCCTGCCAGCAGATACCCTGGCTGAGAGGCTGCAGGCTCTGGATCTGTGGGAGAAAGGCAGCACTCCATCCCATTTTGCAGATGAGCTCAGAGAAGAGGAAAACTGAAAAGCAGGAACAGAGCAGAATAGCTACTTGTAGTGTATTTTCTGAGGCAAACAGAATGCCCCACTCAGCTGAGGTGCTTGTGAGGAAGGGGAGAATTTGGAAAATTGCAGGCTGCTGTATGAAGCTCTGCAGTTAGTCATTGCTACCCTGAAGGGAACCACACAGGTGAGAGAGAAACAAAAGGAGAACTGGAGTCATGTCTGTAGACCCAGCCCCAATGTTACATTCATTGCATAATGGGCTGAACACAATTACTTTTAATTGATACTTGGTGCAAGACGGTGGCTGAGTGCTCTGCTGGCTGCTTTGTGCTCCTGGAGACACATTCACCCCAAGGAAGAGCTCATCAGGCTGGAGAGGGTGTCTCCATAAGGATGACGCAAGCCCCTGAGCACGCTTCCCTAAGGAGCTGCTGAAAGGTTTTCCACAAATAGAAACACACTTGGCTTTTTTTAGCTGGAGTGGCACGCCTCTGCATCACCACACGCTTCTTGGGTGGCTGAGGATCTCCACTGCTTTTACTCTTCTCTAGGGCTGACAGTTCAACAGAAGGGATGTTCTGGCCAAACCACACACCTTGGATGGAAGACCAGTATGGGTTATGTGGGCGTAATGCTGGCAATGTGCTGCTGACCACCTTGGTTAAGAGTGACCCTTGTTAGCTCAGAGACAAGAAACACTTTGCATGCACTTCTCTTCATGTGCTCAAAACTTCCCTCCTCCCCATTTGTGTTTTTGGCAGTATCAGTCAAAAAACACCTCAGCTTAAATTCACTGCTAACCTGATATTTCTTTGACTGTTTTGAAGACATCCAACTTCTTGGGATCCAAAGGTAGGGTCTTCGTGAAGGCATCACTGAAACAAACAGAATGAGAAATTGGGAAAAGAACAACTTAGCCTGGATTTCCCCTAGCTTTTTCCTTTCAGTACTTGATGGCCAGCAGGTAACTCACCCTAGAAATGCAACTGGGAGAATGCTGACGTCTCCATTGATCTTGGTACAGTTTTTGAAGGAGTCGATATTTGTGGCATTTATGGAGAGGATCCCCTTAAGCTCACCTATTCCAATGCCATTGCACACTGTTAAAGGAGAGATACAAAAGTTAGGGGGGACAAAAGTGAAGCCCAGTCACATGGCAGGGCAGAAATGTGGAGGTGCCACAAGTTCAGAAAGAATTCCTGTATGGTCAAACCACCCACTCTAAGATGAGTTTCACAGATCTTTTGCCTATTTTTGCTTTTCAGAAAGTGCCACAGGATAACTGCTTCCTGCTTGCCCAGCTGTGCAGCTCTGGTCTGAGCATCTCTGCGCACAGGCTCTGGCACATTCCCTGCTCTCTTTGTCCCATTTCCATTTCCCTTGATGAGACACAGGGAAGGACTAATGGAGGAGAAGGCTGATGTGCAAGATATACATGCACACAACATACAGTTTTCTCTACTGTACTTGTGGTATATCCCACCTGGAAAGCATGCTCTACAGTCATGCTTCCTGATGAAACCTCTTGTCAGATCTCCAAACTATTACTGCATCTGATTTATATTGAATTTACACTTAACTAAGATCAGAACTCCCTGCACTTTTCCTTGTGAGTTCTCTATCATCCCAAAGCCTCACTGGTTTATTCCATGCCTTTTTTACCTTTGCTGCACAGCCCATCACACTTTTTACACTTCCGAACACCATTTTCTTCCACTTCATAAGTATCAGCATTGCATGAGCGAACGCAGGAGCCGTGGTCTGTCACCACGTAGTTGTCTGGAAAAAAACAAGGATACAAAGGTGACTGAAATACAAGAGGGATGCTTTGAGGGCCAGACAAGAACTTCAAGACTGGTAAGAAAAAAGGGATTTGAGCTTTTGGTACACTCAGGAAAGTACAGGCATTAACTATGAACATCACAAACATCATTTGAAGGTAGATGAACATACAGTGCTATCAACCGTTTTACAGGGAGGGGAATGGTCACAGAAGAACGAAACAACATTAAAGTCTTGATGGATTAAAAAAGTACAGAAATGGAACAGCAAGAAAGGAAAAGCAAGCATCTGTAGAGAATACAATGATTACAGGCCGTGAGATGGAGTGTTAAAATCAATTACTTTTTAACAGTCCTAATTAAGAACCAGTTAAGAGTTGATACTGCTTTGGTAATCCATAACATTGATCCCATATAGCCATTGTTTTAATGGTTTTTGGAAGATGCTATTCTCTTCACCAAGAGAAAAATTTTCAAAAGTCAAAATGCAAAGATTGAAAACCAGGCAAGGTGATGGATGCAGACTGTTTCAAGAGGCTCACTTTGTGACCTGTTCCCACAGAAACTGAAGAGAACAAGTGCTTTTTAACCTGACCACAACACAGAGGGATGACACAGGACCCTTCCCCCTTTTCTCCAACTCCCCACCTCCTCTGGGGCTGCAACCTGAAATGAACTTACGTGGACATTCCTTCACACAAGTGGCTCCGAAGCTGTATTTTCCTTCAGGGTTCACATCCATCTGGTAAGTGGTGGGGTTATACAGGACCAATGGGGGACATGTATCCTTGCATGTAGCATCATCCCGAAACTTGCGGCATGCCTGTCATGGAACAACAGCACACATTAAACTACCTTTTCCTTAAAAAGTGACAGTGATTTTACATCAGGTCTTCAAAATACTCTGATGGCCTCATCTGCTTCCTGTTTAGCTCTAATGGAAACCCCAAGCAGCTACAGGGATGGTCCCTCAGGCTTTGAAGTTGAAAGGTTGCTTCAGGCTGGGCGATGGAGTTCAATATTTTTTAAAAAAGAAACCATGAGCTTTTCTTTTTCTAAGCAAGAAACCTTGGCACTCTGGTGGGGAGTGGCTGGGATTCACGTGGGAACAGGAGCAAATCTGCATGCCTTAGAAAAATTTTCCCTTACAAGCGGCAACCAGATCAAGACAAACTGTACTTTTCTTGGCCAGTTTTTAATAAACTAAATCAAATCAAGTCCTTTCCTGCCAATTACTAAGTTTTCTGGCTAAATATTAAACTCAAGCCATTATATTTGGCTGCAGGTAATGAACAATTTAGCAGGCATTTATGAAGGGCAAGTTGGTTCTTCCAATCTAAATCTGCATTAAATTAATAATGACTCCCTTTTTCCCTTTCTTCTCCCCTGGCTTTCCAGATGAGAGAGAGTAACTGTCTTCCCTGTGAACCAGGAAGGGGATCATAGCATCCTAAAAGGAAACCAGAAATAGAGGTAATAACAATAAAATCCAGGTTGGACAATTTCTATGGTGATTTCTGAGATGTCACTGAATTCTCAATGAAGTGCAGTGCAAACATGGGGAAGAGTTAAAACCATGGCATGCACCAAATCCCTGAAACACTTGTTGAAAAGCAATGAGACCTTTATTCCCTAAAGAAGCTCCATTTGTTTCTTCTCTCTTCACTGCCCCAGGGCTCCCCAAATACAGTGCTTTTGTGGCAAGTCAAAAGCAGGAAGGGAAACCTGAATTTCACGCATGAAGTTCGGGGAAATACAAAATAATAAAGATCCATCACTTCTTTACGTCCCTTACAAGTTCTTGCTTTAGTAAACCAAGATTACTACTGACTAGTGCTAAGGAGTACAAGGCAAAGCTGTGCTGGCCCAGATAACCATAGGGGCAGCTGTGGGCTTGTTCACGTGGGGAAGTTGCCTACAGCAAACTCTTGCATGCTCTGCAACAATGTTGAGCTCACTGGGCAGTCAAAGGCACTAGCACTGGTTTGGAATACACTAGGAAGGTCCATGGGCAGAGTCAGTAAAGACCAGCTCAGGGTGCTGTGAGGTTCATGTCATCTTCCCTCCCAACAACCACCCATGCAGGGAAGCCCTGGAGCACCCTCCAGGTCAGCATCTCTCAGGAGGCCTTCTGGGGCCGCAGAAGGCTAGAGAACATGCAGCTGAAAGCCCTGCTCGCCGTGTCAGGGACTGAAGCCATTGTGGTGGTGGTGCAGCATCATTACCAGGCAGTCACTCTCCCGAGGCCCGGTGCAGCCCGCGGCGCACTGGTTGTGGCAGCAGTCGCTGGGCACCTTTCCCCTGCACCGACCAGAGCACTGCTGAGCACAGATGACTTTTGTTACTGGAAGATACAAGAAAAAATGAAAAACATCAGCTGTACCTGCTGTAATGGGATCAAGAAATATGGAGAAAAGGTCTGGTGCAGGTTCTGTGCTAGATTTTCCTCATGGGACGTTCTGTCCTCATTTAAGGCCAAAGTTTGGGAGGGGTGAGAGCGAGTGTGGGTGGTGGTAAGAAGGGGTCATGTTCAGCCTGTAATTATCTTGGCTCTTATGAGGTGCTAAGAACTCTGATCCTAGCCAGGAAATATGTCCTGCTTAGAAAGAACAACCCTGTTGCACCAATGCCTTGTTCACCAAGTAAAACTGTGACAGAGTCATTGCATCTTATAGCTGGGCAACAGAGAGTTGGAGACATCTGTCTCCATTTCATTGAGAAAATTTACTATTATGGTGCTACCTTTGGGAAAAACAATGTGACAGAATTGCCAGGACTCCGTACTATAACTGGAAACTGTACATTGTAGGTGTGGTGCTGTAAAACGTCCCTTTAATGCAGTAAAATATTTCCAAAATTTGCAGAGATAGGGGAGACTCACTCAGCAAGCAGATTTCATATGCTCATTGAATTATTTTTCTTTAATGTTCAAATTCTTGGCCAAATTTTATCTTCATTACCTAACTCCCTCAGGGTTTGCACCAGTGCAACAACCCAAAGGAAAGAACTGGCCCTGGTCCAACTTTTTGCAAAAAAGCAAAAACTGCCTGAAACATTTTGTTGAGAATTGGGAAAGCTTCTTCATTTGAATATCAAAGCAGAGAAAAGGATCATCAGAACAATTTTTAAAAACCCCACAAATGAATGGCTAGCATGTTTTTGTATCAGAGACCCAAAATGGGATTGTTTGTTCTCTTAAAAAAAAAATAAAATTACTGATCCATGAAGCCTGGCATAAAGTGCCAGAAGAACCTGATGGCTACTCTGATTCATACAGCATCCTGAGCATTTCAGCTGTGCACTGTGCTAACTGTTATCAACTTCACAGTTGGCACAAATGAATTACAATATTATCAGAAATTCCTATAAGTCTGAAAACCATGGTTGTTAATTAACAGAAAATTATTTCAAAAAATAGCCAGCTACAGGATATATAACAGTGATTTTTTCAAAATCATATATTCTTTTTCCATTACACAGTTCTGTATCCAAACTGTATTATTTTATTTTTTCTTGTAGACCTATAAGCAAGGTTGTATATTTTCCAGGAAATAGATTATTTCCACAGTATGCATTAGTTTCTCTGATAGCAACAGGGGAATAAAAGGCGCATTGTTCTACATGAACAGCATTTTGATACAATTTTTTGGTAAGAATTAGCAGGGGAATAAAGCACCTCATCACTTTGATAACTATTGACTAGAGTTTCCTGCTGGAAACATACATTACATCAAACATTTTTACTTCATATAAAGTATCCCACGTTCATTTCCAGAAGAAAGAGACATATCCCCCAAACTTTCCCACATATGGCAATGTGGGATACGTTTTCAGTTGGCCAGAGTCTCAAATGCCTGGAGAGGTGAGCAAGAGCCCGCAAAAGATTTTGTTTCATGCACTCCTGATTCCAGTGAGGGTTTGTAAATGCTGGAAGCTTGCAGGGCTGAGACCTGAGGTTTCGCAAGGTCCTGGGACAGCTGTGCAGCCTCAGCTGCAGGAACCAGCCCAGGAAGGGCTTTGTATGCGCAGCCATTGTGCACCCCGAGAGCCAAACTGCAGAGCCAGCTGACAAAAACTGAAGCATGCAATAAGTGAAGACAGGAAAGGTATACGGTCCTCTTTCCTCAAGCTCTAACTCATACAAATGTGGCTTGATATTTGCAGACAAAAAACTTAGGTTCAGGTGACTATTTGCAATGGAAAACTGAATGTAGGATGTTTCTTCCATTTGCATTATGTCTAGATCAGCCATTTTTCCACTGAACTTTTCACAAAACAAAACCCAGTGTATTTCCCCACTTTTTAGAGAGAAAAAAAAAAGCAGTGAGACAAATTGTCATGGTGTTCCCCCTCAACCTTTACTTTAGTAAAAATAAACTGTTGCAAAATCTCAGGCACTTGTAAATGGATGTTTCTGCTCTCTTAGTATCAAGGAAACATCCTACTTGCAAAATTAGTTATTTTTTCAGTAGACAGAAATGTAGTATGTATGTTAGAGCACACAAGGTGTTTCTGAACTAATATACAGGCTTACATGTCTGGCAGTTTTGTTCACCAGGGCCCCAACAGTGGTCTTCTGTGCAGTTCTGATGGCATTTGGGACCTAGAACACAAGAGAGAGTATAATGCTCTGTAAACAAAGAAAATAACAAGGTACCCTGAACAACAGAAAACAATGACTTGAGCTTTCCTTCCTGATAAACCAGGGTAGGAAGCACCTACATAACAGTGCTCAAAAAATTTGTAAGCTGAATTTGTTATCCTTTGTTCACCTCTGCTTTCCTACGTGCAGTTCTCCACCTCCACACCTTTGAGCAAGTGAGCACAATACCCAGTCAGTCTAGCTTACGAAAGAGGAATATTTTTCCCAGGAACAGGAATCTCAGCTACTGCCCGGCTGGCCCTTCTGCTGGGGTTTTCATGCAATGGCAAGTCACCACTGGCTTGAAGTCAGGCATGTGCCAGCTGCTCACTACAGGCCACATGTAAATCAGTGTTTCTGAACAAGGCAGTTCTAAAAAGAAAACAAATCCAACTGGATTCACAGGCAACTGCCAGCTACTCTGACCACAAAGTAATTTGACTTGTCTGCTTTATGCCCTCCTCCCATCCTCTGCCAAAAATACTCCTTGTGCAGGACTATGCTGCAGATGAATGATTAATGGAGAGGTGGGCAGGATGGACAGACACCTTGCCTGACCTCGAGCATTCAGTGCTGGGTTCTTTCCCATTCTTCCCTCCTTGCTCTGTTCTTTCTTCTTTCTCTTAATGACAAGCAAAGTCCCAGAGAAACAACTTATTTTAGAGTATGGCATCATTATTAAAGCCATAAAAGGCTGTCTTAGGAGATTAATGTGGAATTCACTACATTTAAAAGACATTTCCTACTCCAGTGCTTTTTCCCACTAACAACATGTGATTCTCCTTCCCCCCATCAGCCATCAAATAGCTGAACAAATGCCAATACTTGTCCAAGAGTTGATTGATTCGGTGTGGGACTAAAGAACTTTATTTTTTTTAAGTTGAAAAGTTAAAGGCTAACATTTCTGTGGTGTTCAGAGCCAAACTCCTGTGCTGACATGTATAGTTTGCAACTCCTTGATTACGCCAGGGCTCCATAGAAAAATAAGTCAACACAGAAGTTGGCTATTAGCTCAGGCAATTATGCAACTGGAAGAAGATAAAGAAAATATGTTTTCCTGCCAACTTTAAGTTCCAGAAATGAAATGTTCAGAAATGAAAATAAACTCTCCTTTCTGTGAAATGACTTGGGATTTTATGAGGGACTCATAAGGCTGAAGGATTAGCTTGAGCCTGCTCTAAGCATATGCTGTACAAACTTTTAAATACCCCCTCATCTCCCTGTTGATCTGAAGTGTCAGATTTATCTACCTATTTATTAATACTTTTGCCAGGGTAATCTGTGCAGCCCAAAACAGGAGAATTTTGTGGCATTACTTGGGCCCTAGCTCTAAGTCTTCAAGTAACTCCATGAAGCTGCCCTTATAGTTTTTCTAGACCAGAGCCTTACAATGTAAACAGAAGAACGCTGGAAAGAAAATGAATGCACATTGTTTTTCTGGGCTGTCTTTCTGAGCTGAGCACATATGCAGGATACTGTCCTAAATCAAGAGGAACATTCCCAAGAACTTTGCTGAGTTATGAGTTAAGGACCTAACCATCATGAAAAATTCTGTCTTAGGCCAGTGGTGCAGAAATGAAAGCACTTCTCTTGTCACAGAGCTGGATGGCCTTTGTTAGAAATTGTTGGAATAGGAACCCACTGCATGAAAGGTGGGATGTTCATTTTACTCTCTGAAATGGAGGGGGACACATAGCACTTTTCGTAAGTTAATACTCACAAGAAGACAGGTTGCTTGCGAATTCAAGTACTGTGGGAGGTTTCTTGCTTGTGTCAATGATGTCATTCCAAAGAACAGTATCCATGTTGCACAGTTTGGGGTTGTTGCTGATTTTAACACCTCCATTGAGAATTTCTGTTAAAGAAAAAAAAAATTGCTACATGAAGCAAATCCCTATTTTGCCCCAGAGATGTCCCCAAAATCTCTCTGCTCTAAAGAAAGAGAAGTAAGTTACATCTTTCTCCCCCTCAGTCACATGATACTGACAGAAAGGAACAATCAGGGCATCAGACTCCTGATGGTGTAACTAAGACCCGGATCAGACCACTAGGTTCTGCAGAACCAGCTTTTCTTGGATGCCACCAAGATGCCACTATGTGTAGTCTTCTGCCTGGTGCCACCTCTAGGGCCCACAGTGGTCAGCAGAGTAGGCACTGCTGGTGTGCCCAGTCAGAGACCATGTGAGACACACATATTACCAGTTCCCAATGAGATCTAGCAGAAAATATCGATATGTATGCACTAGAATCAAATAATACAAAATAACAAATGGGTGCTTCTTTGCCAGTTTCGGGAACAAAGATGAATCTTGATGAGTTTTCTTTGTCTTTTGCAGAAGACTGGCTAGCAGGAGAGCAATTAGAAAACTACATTCAGATCCTTGCTTTTAAAGCAGGTTTTGATGGCCCATGACTTTGAGAGGCAATCTCCAACAGATCTTGACATCAAAAAGTGACAGTTGAAGTTGGCTTTAGAGGTGCCTCCCCTTCTTGCCCGTGTCTCACCTGAAAGCCGCTTCATTGGCAGCTGTCGGAGTCCCTGGGTTTTATTCATGTGGTAGTTGGATAAAACAGCCAGGGCATAAGAGTTGTCATACAGCACATTGCCTCGGATGATCTGGAGGTTTTCCAGGGGAATGACATCCACCATGTTAAGGGCGATAAGCACGTAGCCTGCAACCTCCTGTATTGACTGAGAGAGCAACAGAAGAAACAAGTGGCTTAATCCATAGTACTCTTCAATAATGGCTTTCCTCCTCCCACTCCTTCAACCCACCATCTTTCAATTTTAAGGGATGGGAGATCACCTAATCTCATTAAAAATAAAATAAATCCAAGAAGAAAAAGGGACTATGTGCAAAACCTTGGTGGTTAAGCATGTATAAACTCACCCTTTCAGCAGGTACCAGGGGGTCATTCCAAAGGTCCAGCATACCCCTGGTTCTGTCTCCAAGTAAGGGTAAGTGGGGCTGACTAGGGCATGCAGGAGAAAAGGGCAAGCATGTATGAAATGGCAACTAAGTGTGATGCTTCCCATAAACACTTGCCTAGCCTTCAGCAACTGGCAGCATACAGATGCTGCCTGATTCAGGCTTTTACATGGTCCCTTCTGTGTCCCTTCCCATGCTCATTAAAGTGAGAGACTAGGCAACCTTTTCCTTCTTAAAAAATTTATATCTTTACAGGAAAAAAAGACAAGTGAGGTACTGTTCCTGCATGTGGGTTTGTTCCTGTCTTGCATTGTGAAACGTATACATTTCTATCCCCTACAAAAATCACTGCAAGTGAAAATCCTTCAGGCTACTAAAGATATTTTCCTCTTCTGTGAAGACTACCAGTAAATTTTCAAGAGACTCATTATGTTCCTTGGAACCCTGAGCTCCCCAATCAGGTTGTGTTTGGGAAAGAAGTATGGCAATACCATCATATTTGTAACCCATATGTTCAAACCACAGATTTTTTGATATTGCTTGTTACTTGCTGGTGGAGAACCTGCAGGTGCCTATGTCAGCCATGGCTCCTCCACATGCCATGGCTGTGTTTAAACATCCATCCCCGGTTCACTCCCTCCTCAGCTTGCCTTAATTTGCCCATGAACTTGTGCACAAAACAAATGTTGAGATGGGAGTAGCCCATGTGTCAATCACAGGGTATTATCTTGAAGATCACTTCAAGAATCCATGTGGGAAGTTATTGTACAGGACTTGCCTGCCTGCTGAGGGTGTGAGCACTTCAGGCTGGAGAGGCACTCACCACTATGGCAGGGGAAAGGATCGCAGTTTGGAGGGCAGGAAAAAGGTCTCCACACTTCACAATCTGCCACTCGCTTTGTGCTTTGCTTTGCCCAACAGCACCACAAAGCCTTTTGCTCTCTGAGAAGTGAGATAATAGGTATGGATGTAATTCTAATTATAAATGAGAAGAAACCCATCTCTATGGCACCCAGCGCAGTGCTTGAAAAGCTATTTCTCAAAGTACCTGATTTCTTTAGCAGGGTTGAGTGCATCCTGCAGCCTACAGGTATGCTTAACTAGAACCTTAACTAGCTATGTTTTTGGATCATCACAGAATTTTATCAGCAGCTGATCCTTTGCACTTAAAAAACGGAGTAGGATTTGTTGTAGCGGAGAAGACCTCATTGGCCATGAGCACTAACCTTCAGGAAAGAGAGGTCACGATTGTGCTCCACGTATGTAATCTCCAGGTTGCTGAGTACCACCTCACAATTGTTGTACATCCTCTGCAGGCTGGTGAAATGGTCTTCCACATGTCCCAGTTGGGTCAGCTTGTTATTTGTCCCTTGACAAACTGTGGAGGAAAGGAGAAAGCTCCATGAAGGAAAGGAAGAATTAACTACAGGGCAAAGATTTGTTTCTCACTTGTCTTTAAAAGCACTACAGTAAGTTAAGCATCATCTTCATAAGAAACAAAAACATTATCTGTCATGACTCCAATGGCAATAGTGTAGGAAGTATGCAGTGTTTCCCAGGGACAGAGATGTACCAGAATTTAGAGTTGGAATAACTGCCCATCACTGTCTGTTATAGAAAAGCTGCAATACGAGGCTTTTGTACATAGGTAGCACTAAGTTTTCTGCATCACAGACATAACTCAGTTCCCGAAGAGAGGACATTGATACAGTTCCACTAAACACTACTGAAACTGGCATGTTGCCAGGTGTCACCAAAAGTGACTTTCCTGAGGACCTATTTTACATTATTTTCAGGGGCATTGGGTCTCCTTGTAAGCTCAGAGGAAGGAAGGGGGGCTTCCTGAAGGACCCCTTAAGCTACAAATTCGGGTTTTAAGGTCTAACTGAACCTCCAGGGCTTACACATCTCTTGCCACTCTGACATTTTGGGAGTATGACAGATTTAGATTTTCTGGCATATTCATCTTTGGCACTCAAATCCATTTCTGCCTGGTGGGGAAGGAAGAGGTGTCACACAGAGCACCACTGAGATTTCAAATATTTATAACAGCACGATGGAAAAATTAATCCCCTCCTGAAATAATATTACTCTGCTTTATTAAATCTAGAGGAACTGAAAAAAGTTATCAAGATTGTATTTGATTGCAATGCATGAGCAAAATGCAAACTTGCTCTGAAGAAAAACACCAGACACAACCCTGAAAAATTCTGTACTCATACAGTCATTCCCTGTGCTATCCCTACAGGGGTCAAATGAACACATCTCTCAGTTATGCTAATACAGAGAAAAGTAGAATGATACAGAAGACAATGTGGTAAAAAACTTCACAACCCCTTCCAGGGGCTCCTTCAGCTCCACTTTGCTCTTCAGTGGGAGCAAAAGGAGGCTGTTATCTCATCGTTTGCATAATGCAACCCCAGCCTGACTGCACAGCTTTCCATATTGAAAGAATTATATTGTTTTAACTTGGAGAAATGAATATATGAAATGATAGTTTTGTAGAGCCATAATTCACAGAAATACCAATCACAAACTGGGGTGCTGCAAAGCAAATAAAGACTCTTGAGAAAGCTGGAAATATGTTTCAGTTCTAGTAACAAAAGACAACACCTATTGAAGATTTACTGAACAACTGATGCTTTATTAGTAGGAAAAACAGTGGAATGACAGTGATAAAAACACACTTACCAATCATCAAAACTATTCACTGAACATGTGGTACTTCTCAGTACAATCATCAGCATTAGGAGTTACAGTTATAACAGATTAAATACTCTGGGCCATGTTTAAAGCAAGGCTGTTCACTCACATTCCTCAGTTATTTCTCATTATACATCTAGAGAAACATTATAGTGTTTGGAATCAGAGCGGCAACTGCTGGTGAATGGGAACACTATGACAGGCTGGGAGTACATCATCTAAGCTGCTTGATCCTTTTTATATATTTTGAATTTCTGAATTTCTTAACACTTGCTTTAGAAATTCTAAACAGGATTTATTGTTTTAGTTTCTGTTCCAGTTTCAAACTTAACTGTTGCATTGAGTTCATACTTCAAATCTGTATTTGATGTCTGCTTCAAGTACAAGGTCCACAAATTATCAGAGTCATAGGTAGGTTTTTATTCTGCAGAGTGGTCACATTTTGAAAGTTAGAAGTACTGTCATATGGCTAGTCTGCTCTGGAAAAAGTGTTGGTTGCTCTTGGGGACAGGGATGAAGAGTCTTTGAACTGACTGGAAAAGTCAAGGAGTCATCCCAGAGGACATCTTGAATTTTAAGCAATGTTATCCTAAAACCAAGGAAAAAACAGTAATTACAGATTCTCAGACTGTTCAAAACCTCAGCTTGGATGCTCAGTTTAGGCATCTCATATCTGATCTTTAGAACAGTGTGATTTTGGAAAGCACTCTAACACAGTGCAGGAGCAGGTGCAGTTTGGACTGCTCACAGAAATAAAACTATAAGTCATCCTGCTGTGCTCTTCAGGGTCCCCAAATGTACCTAATGCACTTGTTGCACCTCTGAGGTTACCAGCAAAGATCTGCCCCAATACTCAAGACAGGCCCAGTGCAAAAGCTGCAGTGTTTATGCTACACCTGAACCAAAGGATGGCTGGAAGGAGGAGCTTTCCCTGGTGGCATCCTCCTGGCCACCTGTGCCCTTCACCGACTCTATGTGGCTTGGCATCAGTCAGATCATACAATAAAACAGCCCAGCTTGTTGAAACAACCCCTAAGACAAACTACACTCATTTGAATGTGCTTCTCTTGGGATCAGACAAGTGTTGGAGCTCTGAACTTGGGCCAGCTGTCTTGAGAAAGACAGACTTTTTCACTGCTTCAAGACTGAGGCAGCAGTCAGAGGGCATGGTTACTCTTGCACTTCTCCCTCTCTCCCTCCCATGGGACCTCTCAGGGAACCATGCCAAAGAGTTGATCCCAGCTACAAATAATATAGGACAATAAATAAATAATTAGACAGAGGGTATTTTCAGCTCAGGAAAGCTTGTTGATGTGGTTTACTATGGTGCTCCATGCATTGGAAAAAGCTCAGAGGACAGAGCAAGGAGGCAGAAACAAGTAGGCAAGAGAAAGAGCTTCCCTGCTTGTGAAGCTGCAGAGGGAAACCCAGACATAACAAGCTCTGAAAGGGCTTCACCTTTGTCCCCCAGGACCTCTTTTTTCCCCTGTACTGTGGGCAGACAGCACTTTGGCAGTTCTCTACCAAAATCATTCAAAACCACTAGTCCCCTCCTCACATTCTCCATCCAGTAAACAGTAGCTGTAGATGAGATGTTAGTTACGATCTGGAGAGCAGAATAAAGAGGGCTACTTCTACTAAGAAATCAACAGTGTGTGGCTGTCAGAGTATCAGCCAGAGCACCTCAGTGGAGCTTTCTCCCTCATGCACAAATTTTTGTTTGCGCTAAGAGATATAAGGGATCTAAGTACATCCACAAAGTGAACTTCATCACACCACTATTTACCAAGTGAGAACCTGGGTCATAAGCAGTATATGCTGAGCAAATAAAACGCAAATCAAACAAAACAAGGTAAATCCCTGCAGCAGTATTACTGAGCTCAGGCAACAGTGCAGAATAATTTTCTAACTAGAACATTTGAAAAGAAAATAAAATGGCCTGCTTGTATCTGATGAATAACACCATTCCTGCAATTTCTTTGCTTATGGAAACTGTTCTAAAAAGATACAGGCTATAATTATCTGTATATAATATCACAGTGTGAATGCCACTCTGGCCAGAGGCTAAAGCACAGACAATGAGGTGCTCGCCTTGCTCCGCGGAGTTTTAAGTGGGATGTGCATGCTTGAGTGGCTGGAATTTATTATGATTTAACCTCTATTGAACTCAACCTACTTGTCCTCTAAAGGACAGATTCTGATGCCACATGCAATACATTCATTACATAATTTTGTTCCAATGTGTAGGAAAGCCAGCACTATCCAGGTTTAGGAGTCAGTGGTGGGCATGGATACTTGCATGGTACTGCTGGAGGTTATGGTAGCATGTACTGTATAATATATGTTCTTTGTGGACACTTACACATTTTAGCTAAAAGGGAAAGTAAAACATTCAGGGTGAGAACATCCCTGACCAATAGAAAAGCCAAAATCCAGAACTGAACTTCAGGGCATGGGCTGATCCCTGAAAGACGAAAGCTTTGCTTTTATCTTTGATGTTAATATAATAAAAACACAACCGGTCTGGAAAGTTTTGACACAGAGGTCACGTCCTAAGAGGCTGTTGTCTGTGGCAGTGCTGAGAGCAGGGCTGCATGCTGGAAGTGCAGGGTTCTCCTATCCCAGCCAGGGTGATCTGCTGGGCCCTTAGTGCCCAAGCCACCACTCCTATGACATGGGGCAACCCAGAATTCTGCAGGGCAGCATCATGGGGTTGTCACCCTGAAGCATTTAAATTCTGTGTGATATAGATTTTAGCCCATATGCTGCAATTCTTAAATGCCAAAGTGATGTTGATCTTGAATCAGCTGCAGCATTACCTCAACAGACAGCCTAACAAAAATTTAGATGTTGCTGAAATGACCCATATGTCAGGTGCCGTATAAGGCAGCAGCAATCAAAGGGCTCAGGAAAGAGGCACACTATACTGACAAATGCAAACTCATTGAATTTAGTGCTTATGAAAAGTGCAGGGTTGGCTGTCCTGGCTACTAAAAGCTACTGTGTGTCCACAGACATGCTTGTTCCTCCACTTCTCTGCCTCAAACTTGGACTTACAGGTGTATTTCTAGATGGTGGTTCACCCTCTGCACCCCTTTGCTCCTTGGCCACTTTTTTCTTGTGCAGCCTGAAGTAGTAGTGTGAAACCAAACCATTTCCTAAATAGCATTTTCCTCAAGTGATGGTAGGGAGACAGAGGCCACCCATACAGCTGTAACGCTAAGCGACAATATTTTCCCAAATCCATAAAAGTTCAGATTAAACAAAATGGTCCCTGCAGCAATTGCACTGATACAAGTAAAATCTGTTTTCATCTTTTCCCCAGAAAATCTCTGATTATTGAAGTCCCAAGCCTGTCACGCATATTTGCCCCAGACTTGAGAAAAACCCCAGAGAATGCTTTGAAACCAAATTATCACCAATCCCCAAATCACTCTGTTTCTATCCATGCTTAGCCTGTGTTAGTCTCCCTTCAGCTCTGATAGACACATCAAAATAGTAACTCACAAAGGCAATTTCAGAGATATGCAAATCCATTTCCATGCTTCATATGACACTTATAACTATATATGCCCTAGTATGATAAATTTATGTACTTTTGCATGTTTTCTAGCCATCACTGACGATAACACAAAACTTGTAGATGAGGGGTATTTGTTTAATCTGACAGTGTATTTATAAATGTTCCTCTCTCCTCACTCGTTAGCAATAATTTAACTTTTGATTGTTTTTAGGTACTTAATGGAAGAGCAGTACCTTGCTGGGTGCTTGGTTGGGATACAAAGCTGGCACTGAATGTCTGGGAAGATAACACTACTACTGGGTGTGCTACCATCAGTGCTGCCCACACCCCACACATCTTCATCAGAGTGTGGGGGAAAAACCTTCCAAGTGAATGGAATAACTTTATAGGAAATATTGCTCAATTTGGGTCTGTATGAGCAATCACACCATCCCAACCTTTGCCCACTGTATCCCCTGGGTAACTCCTGCACAACCCAGAGGAGATCCTGGCCATACCCTGCATCTCTATGCTCTTGCTGGGGGAGGAAAACTGTTTCCCCTTTATGAGGACCTTCATCTAATAGGCCCTCTGAAATTAAATGAAGATGCTTGTCATTTAAGCATAAATATGCACATCAGCTCTAAGGGCAGGACCTCTATATCAGGTATTTTCTTAACCACCTTCAAAGCACACCCTTAAAGCTATCAAATGGATCCACATAACCTGCAGTGGAAAACAGCAAAGTGCAGCTTACTACCTGTCAAATGATCAAAATAATGATATTTAAGCTTACAACAAACTACTAGAACAGACAGGACATTTGTCTTCATGACTAACCTATTAGAAAGAGAAAGAACCATGCAATGCTTCCCCTAAAGAAAACACAGTATGAAATATCAGAGGTTGAAATAAGAAAGTGACATTACATTTTATTAATCAATCACTCAAATAGAAATATTTCTTATATTCACAAGTTCCTCAGCTCTACAGAGAGAAGGGGTGGAGAAATTACCCAGTATTGCTGGGCTGAGTATGTTTACAGAGTATGTTTCACTGAGTAAGAACTTCAAGAGGGAGGAAAATTCATGTGACACAAAAGGAAAACCAAATCTGCTGCAATGTGCCATGGGAAGTTATGGAAAGGAAAGCTAGGAAAAGGTGAGGAGTACAAACAGTGCTCACATGCTGGCACACGTTTTCCTTCGAGAACAGTGTCTGCAAACCCATACAATGCCTAAAAAGTCCAGTTTCAACTTAATGGCAGCAACATTCGGCCACTGGAAATTCTTCTGCAGAAGATAATGATTTTGCACATATCCAGATACTTTAATTCAAAACACTGTGAAAAACAACCTCATGTGGCTTTAGCAAGTTCTTGCTCAAACAGTGTGGTTTAGAGTAATGCAGTTGCTGAGATTAATTCCAACTTTTAGACACACTGGGACCAAAACAATGACAGAGCTCTTAAAAATACTTAGATGGAAACTGTAATTGCAAAAATTACCAAAACTAACACCCTAGTGGAGAAAAAGAATATGCCTTGAGGGAAAGCTTTCCCAGATGGTTTCTTATTTCTATTTACTTGACAAAAGCAACTTTTCCAGATAAATGTAATTTTAGGTTTCCCTTCCTGACTCCAATTAGGAGTGGAGACCTGCCCTTCAATGCCAAAAGTCACATCCTAAATTGCAAAGGATGGAGGCATCATGACAGATGGTCTGTTTGCTGGTGAGTGCATTTGCCTGAAAGAACAAATAATCATATACAAATCAACTTGCTTCTGGATGAAGACCTCACCAAAGTCACAGTATTTCTGACAACAAGGGATTCAACCTTATTAATTCCCCGGTGTGTTTTTTTTCCCTCCCCAATATAATTTACTAATATTTCTATTTTTCTTCTTTGTTGCCATTATTTAATTCTGCATGTATGTTTATTAATCCTCCAGAGATTAAGGCCAGACCAGGATGTGCTGAAATCAATCTTTCCACTGGCTTCAATGTGAACTGGATGGGGGATTAAATTCTTCTCTTGCTGATACTGGTATAAATTTGGAGCAAGTACATGGACAGGATGGACTAACCCAGATTTAAGCTTTACCCTCTGAATGTCTTAGGATAAAACTGTTGTTGATACAGATATTTTCTGTAAATACAAGGAAAATTTGAAAGAAACAGGAATTGTCACCTTGCAGTTGATTTCCAAAGGTGAATAATAGATGGGAATTTTCAGAGAGGGTATTTCCACTGAGGTACTGAAAGATAACCTGAGTTTAGCTCAGTTTTCTTCATATGGTTTTGTCACTGATCTCAAAGAATACTTCAAATCACTGCTGAGGAATCCTGCAGATGACACAAGCATTGCTGGAGTTCTAAATAACAAAGAGGGACAGATGACCAGCACAGGTTGGTTTGTATAATTTAGGAAAATAAGCTCCCTGAACAACATTACATGAACTATAGCCAAAGGCAAGGTGTTACATCAAAGACTGCAGAACACATAGTAGGCAGAAGATGGGGTCCTGGGATGCAGTTGCCCAGAAAAAGACTTGGGAATAATATGAGGTGACCAGAGGGAGAAGCCAGGATCCACTGGGTCCATCAGTGGCAAAATGCTGAAGGAAGGGAGGCAGTGCTGGCATTAATGCCTGGTGGTGCCCCAGCATGCCCCAGGGGTGGTGGCCTCTGCACTTGAGGACTCTCCTCTCCCTGCAAAGCAGCTGCCACCTGGGGCAGCTCCCACTCCCAGTGCTACCAGGATGCTCCCCTCAGGCTTCAGCCCTTCTCCAAGCTACATTTCAGCCCAGTTCTCTGACACATGGCCAGTGACTAGTGCACTAGGATTTTGCCTTGACTTTTGCAGGCTATTTATTGAGAATGATGGCTGGAAAATCAAGCTCCCCAAGACATCCTCCCCAGCAGCTGGGGTGCTGCTGTTGGGTTGCTCTTCCAACTCACACCCTCTGGAGAGGCTTCCACAAAAGTAAGTAAGAGCTTGCATGGGGCTTTCTCTTTTCAGCTATTGCTCAAAGTTAAAAGGTCTATTACAAGTGCAATAACCAGAGAACTTAAATAATGAGTAGTTTATAAATGAATAGTTTATAAATACTAGACACAACACTTAACAAATTTTGTGCAGAAAACCACAGAGGCACCTTCCCCCACTTTTTAACCATATTTAGAGAAACTCAAGCCATACGGACTGTGCTCTGTGAAGTGAGCATGGACTCTGAGGTGCCCCCAAGAAGTTTTCCCATGGAAGCCCAACAGAGCACGGTGATCAGCTTGGCTCTACAAATATATCCGTATCAGGATGGGCAAAGTGATGAGTTCATGCCCTGGATTGCCATTTTTAGACTCACTGTTCCTTACATACAACAGAGCAACTGAAGCTGGATGCTATAGTGTGCAAAATGGGGCTCTTCAAGACAAAATGCCAACTGCAGCTTATACATTCAAGTGGTGTACAGCACGGGGAAACACCGCTGAGTTCTATGGAAAGGAACAAGACTTTGGGAACCACTGACGAGGAAATTAAGGAGTGGGGAAAGGCAGAATTGGTGGTATATTGGTTATACTGGATGGATGCTCTGCCATCCCACTTATTCTGGGTCTCCCAAGAGAAAGCATTGCCCATGCCTGTGTTTTAGAAGCATGATCTTCATGCTGTGTGAAATCCACATACTGACCAAAGCAAGTCTGTCTTACACTGTACTATGTGCACCCAAACAAGAGACCATGCAAGGGGCAATAGACTCTGGTGTCAGTCCCAGAAGCTCTGTGCACTACAGCGACTTGTTTCCCCCAGGGATGGGTCTGTCTATCAGGTAGCACAGATCTTGGCTAGAAGTCCATGGCTGCAGTCCTCCAACCCTCCAGTTTCATATACCAGCACATCTACTATACTCATCTCAAAAAACCTGCGTGCATCCTCTGGGCAGAACTCTGGAGTGTGAGAAGGACTGTCACACAGCTCCATTCATGTGAAGTTCAGGCCCTGGGAAATGGCTCACAGAAATGGAATGGTTCTCCTGGCATCCATGGAGAAGTTTGTATTGCTGTGTTTGCTGCAAGTGGTGTAAACAGTCTGCACAGAGCACAACAATGGGCACAGTTCACCAAGCCTTGAATCTGGTGACACATGTCTGGCGGGGCTATGGCACCTTAAGATCTACACCAGGATATTTGGGAAAACAAGTAGATGACAATGGATAAATAAGCCTGTTTCCATGGTCTAAAAAACCCCACATTCTTCACTGTTGCTTGTTCTGGCAACATCTATCAAGCAGCAGGATTTTATAGAACAATAAAAAGAAACTGAAGATGTGTGGCTGTGAAAATATGGGATCAGTTGCTAGTTACATCAGCACTGAATTGTTTAAAATCATTTCAAAATGAGTCAACTTGAGAAACGAGAGTTAAAGGCATTAAACTGTGCTGTGAACATTTTAGCATGTGGGATTTCTTGAGACACTGCAATTGCATATTTCAATTTGTGCCTTTCAATGAAAAAAAGTCATATGTTTTTCTTTATTTATATTAAATCAAGTCTTATGTTGAAGTAATCTGTGGTTCTCATGCTCATATTTCTGAATCCCCTGAGGTGTAAATTCTATGTGAGCACTCACACACTGGCTCAAAAAGGACAAGAGAAACCACTTGCAGCTGATTCCAAGTAGAACACTAAAAGCTTGCTATTACAAATACAACACATCCAATAAGTATATGATTACACATACACACCCACAAATACATATATATATATATATATATATATATATATATATATATATATATATATATATATATATATATATGTTTATATCTGTAGCTCTCCCAGATAAGCAGACGGAGATCTCTAGAGACCCAACATATGTGGAGTACTGCTGAAACACAACAGCAACCACACAAGCTTCATCTGCTGCTTTGAACTACACTTGCCCACCTCCATGATCACCCCATCCACTTCTGTGTGTGGTTCTGCCCACTGAGGACATGGAAGTGCTTCCAGCACCCACGGTGAATGCTACACTGAGCCTCTGGGGGCATGTGCAGCTGCATCAGTCCCAATACTTCCTCCCAAGCTGCTCTACAGTAAGTTCCATCCTCCTGTGGAGTCAAGCTGGAGAGCTACAGGAAGATCTATGCCTCAAAGTTCCCTACAGGACATCTTGTCCCTTAAGAATGAGGTCACCTCCTCTAGCAAGACTAAAACAAGACAAAAACTGCAGACAGGACTAAGATAAACAGCATTTACTGCTTCAAACAATAAAAGGTACTGTTAAGTTACTGCTGTAGCAAATGCCCTGTCAACTGACTACAAAGAACAAATGCAAGCTGATAAAAGCTTTAAAAGTTTGTTTTCAACAACTGTGCATTCATGGGAATAAATGCTAACAATGACTCTAGGGCTTCCAGATGAAATTTGGATATTTGTGCATGTTGACAAGCAAGCAAGTTAATACACGCTGCTGGGTTTGAAGAGCCTCTGGTAATATTTAAGTTTAAAAGGCATAGCAGAAAAGCATATTAGATGCAAATGAGGATCATCTTCTGATCTTCATTTAAAACTTGACTAAAACTCAGTGGAAAGACTGCTATTGAAATGAATGGGATCTGAATCAAGCACTTATTTCACTTAATTTAACTGTGTGAAATTTAATAAATGAGGTAAATAGACTCTCTACCACCCTTTATTCTGGAAGAAGGAGAACTGCAATTACATTTTGAAAGCCCAGGTAAAAAGCCACAAAATGTTTTAACAGCACCTGGGTAAGTTTTGAAGATGAAGAACGATTTATCTTCAAAAGTCTGGGAAGAAAAAACATTGAATTCAGTCGTTGTTACTATAAATGTTGCAAGTTATAGCAAGTGGACTGCTTTTAGAGCTGGTCTTATTTAGCAATAGGGAATGTCAGTCACATCTAATGCCGGAGTTCAGTTCTGTGAAGATCTGTAAACACGTCTGAACACTATAAAAGGTATTTGAAATGCATGATTACAGTACATTTCAAGCTGTTCAAACTCCAAAGAAGTTCCCTCTCCATCTCATGATTTGCATGGCTCCTTCCTCATGTCCTTTCACCCTTTTCAACAAAGCAAAAGCTCCATGGCTTAGTACAGAGCCCAGAACATCTGCAACCTGAACTCCAGAAATAAAATGTAATACTGGATAAATCCCTGCTAACACTCTTAGACTTCTATGATCGTGATGTCCATTCATGCAGGTCACAGAGAAAAAACTTCTGAGGTTTGTTTGTTTGTGTTTTTTTTTTTTAATTGTCTTTGAAAATACTAATAAAACAAATATTGAAGATGGGTAAGTGAAACTTTTTTCCCTGAAAAGAACAAAGCCTCACGTTTATCAAAACGCTGTGCCTTGCATTGACCTGTGTGTCTTTTTAGGTCAAATTATTGTTTCACGTATACTCAGAATTAGTGGCTGTTTAATTGTGAACAGTTTCAAATCATAATAAAGATGACTGCAGTTGCTAAATTTGGTTCCGCAACTCCTTTGTCCCTAATGTTTGAGGGATGGTCTTTCTCAAGGACCTTTTCCAAGAAACAAGGCAGGAAAAACAATGCACAGCTTTATCAAACACTTCACCCCCCCTACATGCAAATGTGAAAATCTAGAAGATGACATGCAGATAAGGATTAAAAGAAAATCCGCCCTTACATAAATGACACAAACCTGCTTTAACACATTCCACCCCCTGAAGAAAAATTTTTCAGAAAGGAACTGCCCCATCAGTTCAGTGAACAGGGGGAATAAACGTCCCCTTGTATACAAAAAACTGGTAAGTCAGCTACAACCTAAGCTCCAGCACAGAATGTGAAAATGTTATCGGTAGCAGACGGTTGGACTGTGCTTATCTTTGCCAAAAGTGTCTTGAGGGGGAAAAAAATGCCAGAAACTTTTTACTAGTGCAGCGAAATGCATGAAGAGACATGAAAGCCAGAGACGACTGACTGTGGAACTGATCTCACTTGCTCCTGTTCCCATCTGCTCCTCTGTTCCTGCAATGCTTCTTCTGCAAATGATAGTACTCAAGAGTTTTGATGAATGGAAGAATTTTTGTCATCCATTGGATTTGGGTTGGTTTTTTTTCCACTCTGACTAGAAATAATCAGCTTTTACTTTTCACTATATTACAATTTGGAAACTTGCTGCTGTACACGGGTCTCTGGCTTTTTTTGTTTCCTAGAAGAAAACAAAGGGAAACAGAGCTGGGAACATCCCAGTGCAAGTTCCAGCACCAGCATCACTGCTGTGGGGCATCTCAGCAGTGTTGCAGGAGGATTGGCCCTGCTCATCTGCCAAACACAGACACCCTGTACGTGTTTGCTACTCCAGTGCTGCTAGGATGCCTTACACCTTCCAAAACACCTTCTTAGGCACCTGCCCAAGAAACCCACTTCCTTGACTTCAGCTTTTTGTGGGAAGAAGTTTCTTGAACAGCAAAAGAATTTAAATCACAATCTAATGTATTTCTGGTACATTGCTTTGAGATGCTACACTTTTCTCTAGCCCATCTTTGGTGGAAATTCAACGAAAGGAAGGGTTGGCAGCATAGCAACCTCAAAAGATATTAGAAGCAAGCAATGTTAAGATGTGACATCCATTATGCCAAGAATTTGCATGCTTGAATCTTCCAAGGACTTTTATGGAGTACTAAAACTATGAGGGGAAAAAATTATGTGAGGCAGGCATTTATGTATCTCAGCTGAAAAAAAACCCAAAAAACCCAATCACACTTTGTTTTCCAGAAAATGACATTAACTTCAGAAAGATCTGGCCTTAGCCATTGCATCCCAGAAAGTTTCCAAAATTGCAAAATGGTCACCTTCTGAGCAAATGGACACATTACACAGTCAACTCTCCCACTCCACAGCAAAAGTGCTCCCTGCCTCATGAAATATCTTTGATAAGCCTTACTAAAACCAGAGCCACCTTATCTGGGAAAAATGACACCTACCAAGTTCTTAAAGCCATAGGTCTGTTTGGCTGCCTTTGATGCATTTGCCAGTCTTCAATCCCTATCTATCTATCACTTCGTGGAGGAGCTGCAGCAGCTCTAGTGAGCCCAGTAAACTGCCTCACTGCAAGTGATGAAATGCCACCGGCCCCAGAGAACAGAGCAGCTTTGTGTTTTAGCAGCTCTGTGTTGCCTTCGTCCTCACCATCCAAAATGTGGAAACAAATACTCATAATGAAGAAATAAAATTATTTCTTCCATGGGCTAGGAAATGAACTTTGCAGTGTTGAATGCGAGACTGTGTAGTAAGTTGGATTGTATGGCCAGTCTTGGAAAAATAAAGCAGAACAATCCTGCTCTCAATACCAGAACTAGAAGTCTGCATTACAAAACTTCAAAAGATTTAGATAGATTTTCCAAAGTGGGAATAGGAGTCTGGCACATAAATCATACAGCATGCCAGTGGGAGGTGGCCATCAGCACTGGCTGTTGAAAATCCTCTCTTTAAGAGGGATCAGCACTACTCAAACAAAGATGGAAGTTTTGCCATTAAGAAGTAAAGTTTTCAAGACCTACTATGCCTCCACGAAGGAACATTCTGAAGGAATAAGAGCCCCCATTTTGCCCCCAAATGCAACATCACTGTGTTGATATCAGTGTTGCATGAGGGCATTGACTTCACTTAGTCGCACTGGGCTGCAGTACCTTGGAGCACTGTCATCATTTTTAAGCAGAATGCAAAATGGCATTAAAAATAATAGGAAAAAAAAAAAAGAAAGAGAAAGATGGGCTTAGAAGGGACAGAAAACAGCTGCTGGTAGATGCATTGCAGCCACATTCAGCTTACAAGCTCCCCAAAGGTTCTGGTACAGGAGTTAAGCAATCCCTTGGGAAAACTGAGCTTCTGATCTGGCTATGTTATACAGCTACAGGATGTCTCTGCTGTCACCAGGTTTGCTTTTACGAGACAGTGCCCGATAGAAGGGGGGTTGTGTTTTTAGCTCTTGGATCTCATAAATGAAATTACTGAGTTCTGTCAGAGCTTTGCCAAAATAAGTTTCCATTAAAAGTCTCAAAACTCTCTATGGAAAATTTCTGCTATGCTTTACTGAACTCTCCCAATAAATGGCAATGCAGTTTATACTTGTGGGAAAAAGCTCTGGCAGCATGCATCTATTCCAGATAATGTGCTACTAACACAACTCAGGAAAGAAAATGTAGGTCTCAGAGTAACTCAAATGTGGTGGTTTAGGGTGTTGCTTTTCCCTCTGCATGGTGGAACCCATTGTTCTAAGGAGGAGTTCCACAACCATTGCAACTGCATCTCACAGGATGTGACTGATGTGCTCTGCCAGATGGGACATGGCAAAATATTGGACTTCTGTGCACTTTTTGTTGCATTTCTGTGAGAAACTAATCCTACCCAAAAATGTGAGGATGCTCATGAACATCAAACATATTCTTACCTGCTCCTAATAATGTATGTCTTCAAGCATGCAAAACTGTCTGTCCTTCTTTTTCCATTTAAGTGCATTTATTTAAAAATTTGGCTTTCCATCAGGAAGGGAAAATAAGTTTTACGCTTCCAGAATACAAAACTCATCAAGTGGAAAATCTGCATTGGCCTAGATCAGTGACCATGTAAAGATGAAGCTGCTGAAACCCTGATGATAAAACTGCTGCTTTTGAAAATTCTGCCTTAAAGCCTTATCCCATTCTTTTTGGTTTCAAGCAATTTCTTTAGATTGAAACTTGACTATAAGTAATCAAACCCTATACCACAGAACTGGAAGGCTGTCTCTTGTTCAAAAGCATTTTGCTGTGCCCATTATGTGAAAACTTGTGGAGAAGCAACAGGATTTCAGAAGCAATGACAAAATGTGCACATCTCTCAGACAGGGCACTGGAAACTTATTTTTTGCCTGCTTTTAATAAAGAGATGCTATTAGATCTCTGTGGTTACAACTGCAAAAGTAATAAGGATTATCTCATTCATTCTAAAGCATCATTTTATGTGCATCCTCAACCAGAGCTTTTCAATTTGTGCTCAACACCACCCTGGGAGACCCTGGACTATTTCCATGCCCATGAAAGCTAAATAATGAAAAGCAGGCTTACACTTCCTAGACAAGTCTGTACCCCACCTCCCTTAGAACTACTGGAGGCACTTGCATATTGAGCAATGATGGAAACCACTGGTATGCATAAACTGTGAACTCCTTTAAAGCACCTCCTATCACTGCCTGACCCCCTGCACCCCACAACACTGTATATCCACACACATTCATATATAATATATAAGATATATATATGTATTACATGGCCTCTTGTTGCCACCATAAGTCTATCTGAAATACTTAAAGGTGAGATTGAACTGCAGGAGGGGGGTGGTAGGAGTATTGCACACCAATTTCCAAGCTCTCCCTGAGCATGAACAGTACCTACCACTGTCTCCCATAAAGTCTTGTGTGCTTATGCACGGACCCCTTAACAAGAAAACACTTCCAATCATGCAAATGCTTACAGGAATCTCCCTATGTAGGCACTGCCATTTCTTCCTCACTTATTTTCAATGAATATATGTCATCATACATGTCATGAGGCAGAGCAAATAAGTTTTTTGTTCAGATGAATAAATACCCCACTAATTGTGCAATGAATATCCCGCTGCTGAAGATACCGTGAGCTAGGAAGTGTTGTTGAGCACTTCAGAAAACAGAGACTCAGTACATTTTATAGATATGTATGATACTAACACAGAGTTGACTGTGAGTGAAAAACAATCCTGTTTCAATTTCCACAGGAGTTTATCATCACATAACCCAGATACTGTAACTATTTCCTTGCTATGACGTGAAAAATGTCTTTCCTTGTTCACCAATTGGCTGGAGAAAGAGGGTGGGGGAGTTACGTGGGGATGTAGAGCATTATGTTCTGCAATGACAACTGCCCAAGTTAATGCATTAATTATTTCTCAGCACTATCATGTAACAGTGTGTCCCTAAATAAAAGTAGTCAGCATATTTATCAGGGACTTAAAAATGTACTTTATCCTCTGTGGCATAATGCCATGACTCAAAACAAAGTCTTGAATTCTTCCACCAGAGGTTTTTCATCTAGGGTCATGCTCCTGTCTTGATTAAGAAAATAGAAAAGGTTTTTGTTTGGTTTTTTGGTTGGTTTTTTTTTGGGGTTTTTTTTTTTTGTTTGTTTGTTTGGTGGTTGGTATTTCTTGGGATTGTTTCCTTTTTTTTTTTAGGAAAGCACAGTTTTTTATTTAGGTCTGTTATGACATAAGATATTTACTACTGAACACGTGCTACAAGTATATGACAGAGCAATAAAGACAATTTAATAGCCTGGGAATCTCTTGCTCAAGAGGCTAAGAGGTCAAAAGTTATGGCTTTGACATATAACATATGCTTTCTGAGTGCCTTCTTCTTCCTTGCAGGAAGTGTTTTGATTTCACAATCTTACAAATATTCCTGAAAACTCTGAGGTATTTCTCAAAATGATTCACTCATGTGGGATTTAAAAAATGGATGCTTTCTCTGACCATCTTACCTTAGCACCAAGTGCCTTCATGAATGTGCACTTTAGGAGGTCATAGACATCTCCTGAAGTATTTCCCCTCCTGGAAGGGGACTGTAATGATTACATTACATGCAGAGCACTGCCAGCATGGGGAGAGATCAGCACCGGTACACCAGCCACTGGACAAACAAGCACTGAGCCCAGCTGTGCTGCGCACACACAGAAACCCTACCAGTTGCCTGCCAGATGGGCTCAAACCCTGCCTCTGCAAGGGCAGAAACCCATGTCACACCATTCCTAACAGCTGGGTGCTGCTGAGTCACTCATACCCAGGAAGGGGAAGCCCCAGACACAGCTGCTTTCGAAGGACTCACTGGTATGAGCTGTCACTAGACCCTCTGCAGTCAGCGGGTACAGATAAGAAAACCAACAGAACTATTCACCCTCACTGCACGGGATACAATGTCCCTTTATTTGCAGACAGCTTAAGATTTCAATAGAGACACAGCATAAATCAAATTTCTCTACAAACATCTGGGTTGTAACAAGACCTAACTTGCCTGTGACTTATTAATTTACAAACAACTAGGAGAGTAATAAGAATGAATGACACCAGTGATAGCTATAAGCAGATTTTTTTATCCATTAGAACCTATAGGGTCATGTGATGTTCCTACAGGTTCCCTGTTCAGTGCTTATGTTTAATTCAATGTGTGCCATGCCACAGCCCTCTGGAAACACACGGAGCCCCAGGGAGGCAGTGGGGCCCTTTGTGCCTCTTGGGAGTTTGCTCCAGACCTTCATCCCTCTGATATTTATGAAATTTGCTTCTAAACATTCAGCCAAAACTCAGGCTTTATCATTCAGACTATTTGTGTAAGTTGTGCTAGCATTGTTCTTTCCTTTAAGGTAGCTTCCTTCCAGTCTGATACTGTCTTTTCCAATGCATATACCATGTTACAGTTTATTTTGATTCATTCAACTCTCTTAACCCTGTCTCATAAACCAGAATATTTCACCTGATTTTCCTTTTATTGTATCCATCCAGTTAATATCCATATTCCATTAAACTGGTGACCAGAACGATATACAGTGTTTCTGCCAAGGACTTAGCAGTGTATTGTAAATGATATTAATGCTTTATCACTACTGGGATTTTCTGTACAGTGTATCCTTATTTTCTGGATATACACATGAGTTCCTCCATTCTTCCAGATTAAAACAAGAATAAGTATGTACTTCTGCATTCTGCACAATTTTAACTTTTATTCCACTTCTTAGCATTCTTCAATTCTACTCAAATGCCATCCAAACCTTCCTCTTCAGCTCTCCATCGTGAACCATCACTGTGAGAAGCATCTATGCAAAGATCTTTAATGAATATATTTAATTAGATATGTCCCAAGAACAATTCTTAAGGATACCCAGTAGATACCTGTCTCCAGAGCTTTTCTGATACAATCTGTTGTGTCCCCTTTAATCAGCTCTTTATCCAAGTTTAAACTCTGCTACTAAACTAATGTAACCTCCTTCAAGTTATATAGTAACTTCATTTCATTACTTGGGTTACTGAAGTTCAGGCTAGTAATTATCTCCACAAAATTAAACAAAAGCAAGAACCCAACCATCTCACCAAGAAAGACAACCTGGTAGAACTGATTTTTGCTAACACAACTAAAGCTTTAGACTACTTTCCATTTACTTTATTTACCTTTATTTTCCTTTCCTTCAAAGCACTTTCTGAAGCTGAGCATGATCTCAAAGGCAGAACAAAGGTTCTAAAGGTTCTATAGCCATGTGGCTTTCCTCACTTCTTGAAAACATGGGGGCCTCATTTTATTGCACAGACATGTAGAATCATGACTGCTTGATGACAGATTATATTGCTTACTTTTAAAATAAAGTATTTATCACTCTTTTTAAACCATATATAATAGGAGCTTGACCTGGGTGTGGAGAGCTGTGGAGCTGTGACTGGAGACTGATTGGAAAAGTGGAGATGACACATTTCTCTCAGTGAAGATTTAAGATTGTGAAATTCCATTAAGAATTACTTTCCTGCAGATCTCTCCTGGCCAGTACCTTTTACATGTACATGTAAACATCCTGTCTGTCTTCAGTAGCATATAAAGCTTTCATGGTAGCAAAAGTCAACCTGATGTAACCTGGAGCTAACCTCTGATTCATTTTCTTCTTAATTAATGTAAGTTTCGAGCATTCATGCCCTTTGCAGAGAAATAAGGAAGGTTGGTCTTTTAAATCTAAGTTAATTTTTAAAGGAAATATAATTGAAAAAAAACAAACTCAGACAGTCATATCTGTGTTGCTGAAGCTCTATGAGCTGTACCTGATAAATTATCTGTCTGTGATGCCTCAGAAAACACTCTGCTACTTCCTGTACACCTTGTTTGTAAAGCTCTGTTTACTTACCTGTTACTTTTTGGCTAACTATTAACCACAATTAACCTGATGGACTTTTTTTCCAAATAGAATAAATATTTATCAGAAAAGCAAAACTTATTCAGTAAGCCAAATGCAAATGTTGTCTCAGGCAAGGTCAGAGAGGCCATGGGGAGCAATAAAGTTCTATTTCCACAGGCATTAGTTTGTTCATTATTGCTGATTGAAAATTAGGGCGAGATAAGTAGAACTGTAAGTTTCTGTTTATTATTATTTTTTAGAAAGTATTATTTACAGAGTGGTTTGGGAACTAGTTCCAGATTGGAGGGAGGAAAAAAAGCTGTTTTCTAGGTTCGCTGACAAAAACATTTTAAAATTCACTGCAACACTACTGACAAATTTTGGGGTTTTTCTTTCCTACTGTCTGTTTCTGAGCAGCGAGCAACAAAATATTTCAGGAGAGCAATGGATGTTGCATCCTTCCAACTACTTCTGCATCCTTTGCCAACCACTCACTGACATCTCCTTTTGCTCTGATATCTGGGCTGATGGCTTCTGTACCCTTCACTGTGTCCCTGTGGGACAGACCCACAGGGTTCATACCTGTAACAGAGTCTTACTGATTTGAGACACCACTCTCACACGTGGTTAAGTCTTGTCTCCCCAAGTTTAAAAAAATCACTAGAAACTAAAGCAGGTAAACCCAAATTTTGTATTAATGGTGCCAAAATTAGCACAGGCTATGGCTGAAATAAAAAAAAATGCACAAGAGACCGTCAGATGACACCACAAATGCTGGCAGATCAGTCTAACACCTAACTTTCCTGGCTGGGGGAGGAGGTTTTTCAGCAGATATTGCAGACATCTAAATCTGAGAGCTCCAATTGTAATAAAACATTTCACTTTTCCCAGACGGTGTTCTCCTATTCAAGGATGTTTTTGAAACTGTGCTGCCAAATCTGTGATTTCACAAACTTTTCCACAGTGATAACATAAACAGTGAGTAGAGATTTATCTGAGGGATCAAGCTGCACTAGAAAGGGAATGTGAAAAAATGTGCATTTGAAGGCATTCTCTCCCCTGAGGAAGGATGAAAGCTCATATACATGTATAAAATGAACCTCACACCCCAGATCTGATTCAAGCTTCTTTTGGTGTACTTTCTGAAAATGCATATCAAATTCAAAGAACTGAAAAAAATTGCAAAATAAATAGTCTTTTTTTAAACTGAATTAGCTCTGTCTTTCCTCTTAATAAAGCAAATTTGTGAGATTTACACAGCAGAGCTCTAAGAATATTCTCCATAACTCACTGAGCTTTTACTCTTCCTTTTAAACTAGTAGATGATGGCTTTCTCAGGGAAGATCAAATTTTGCTCTCAGTTACATCTACATCAAAGCAGAAGTAATGACACTGACTGGGACAAAATTATTCCAGATCTACATCCCCCTCACGGGCAGCACCAAGAAAGAACAGTTTAAAGACAATCTAGTTAATTAAATCCAAATTCATCACACTTTTTAAAGTTATGAGCAAAAGGAAAAACCAGACTTAGTATGTTTGTCTTATTGCCAAGGAGCACTCACTATAAAACCCCCTTGAATTCAAAACTGAATGAGCACATATATTGTAGCAGTGAAGTTATGGCAGAAAGGAGAATAACTTTACAAACTTTGATAATTACTTGATCTGAAATTTTGATTAAATGGTCCTTCCAGTATGAAATTATCCTCTAAGAGGGCCACACTTTTGAATTCTCTCTCATATTTCATTAATGGTTTTCACATTTTATTTTCTCTACTGCAGTCAAAACAACTTCTTTGGCAGTCCTATCTTCCTGCAGTACACAGCCTGTGTGACCACTCTTATCCGCACAGAAGGCATCTGGGACTACATCCTCTCCTGGATGAAAGTGAGAGCATCTGTCTTCACCATTGAAATGAAATACTGCTCATTTTTGCAGAGCTCTTAGGGCCTTGGTTTAAGTACTGGGAGAAAGGGAGGCTCTCCCAGAGAGCTGCTTATGAAATTATCAGGTCATGTAGTCACAGTACACAAGGGGGTCAGAGGAGGAAGAGATATGTGGCCAGTTACCTGTCCCAGCACACACATCTTGTCCTGGTGCCTCTCCCTCCATGCTCCAAAAAACCCACACACACAGGTTTACAGCACCCAGTGCTGTTTAGAAGAACCATATAATATGAAAGTGCTTTTTAAGCTTCATTTTTCTCCTCAAAAGAGATGGTCAAGTGAGTTAAAAAATTGTGATAAAGCTGCCTATAATGTAACCTATCCCATAGTTTATCATGTACTTACTTGAGTACCACTTATAGTTGGGCAGAATCATTCAGGGAAAAAAATGCACCAGAAATGATAAACTCTGTCTTAACACACTATTCTGGAGGTCAAGTGAGGATCAGTATCTCAAAAGCAAGAGGAAGAAATTATGATCTTGCATATATTGGGTAATTTTTTTTGGTGTGAACCATCACCATCACTCCCTGTCTAAACAAGGGCATAGTACTGAAGAGCCAGAAGCCTGGAAAGACAAATATTCCCATTATCAATAGGAGGGCTGTATTCCTTGTGATCAGTCACTGTCTGTTCCTAATCAAGGTTTTCTCTGTATGTATCCTTAACCTCAACTCCTTATGGTTTTATTTTTTTTCCTTGGTGCTTTCCATGGAGATTCAACTTCTTCTTTAGAGATCTAACCTCTGCAATCTGCCTTCTCCCAAACAAGCAGCCAGAAAGCAGTGAACTAGAAGGCTGCTCTCCCCCAGTTTCTCTCTAAGTAGTTAAGAGAAAAAGGCAAAGAGGAGAAAGGTCTTATTTTAGGAAAGCAAAGCTCGGGAGTGAAGAAGGCATGAGCTTACTGTGCAGTGAGGAGTGCACCTGTGAGCTGTAGCTTGGGTGGGCTGGCACAGGCCAGGGGACATTGCTCCACACCCTTGTGCCCATCCCAGCCAACACTGCTTCCTTTCCCACTGCCTCACATCACCACCCAGAAAATCCCAAAAGCAAAATCCTTTTGCCTTCTTATCCACATCACCCAAAACCATTTGCAAGCTGAAAATCAGGGCTATGATGCACTCAGAGTTCATTTACCCAGAGTAAATGTGATAACCGACAGCAGCAATTGTTTGTTAATATATGGAGCCTTGTGTCCTATCGCTTTATTAAAATGTCTACATGTATTTATCCATTCAGGAGGTGTTTATTCTTCTCTGTGACCACTAACAAAAAATCCCTGCCAATATTTGATATTAAAGTACTATGCCTTAATGAAGCAATTTCCAGGAGCCACGAGTAAAGACCCTGTTGTGAACATACATGAAAAAATTAAGAATACTAGATTATCTGAGTCAGATGAAAAACAAATAAACCCCACCACAAACAACACTAGGAAAAATAGGCAAAAGTCAAGACAGCCACATTTTAAGGATATGTTTTACTGTTAGGGGTTGATGGTTCTGTTAATGGCAGCTAAAGGGAAAAGAATTACTGGGGTCATCTGTGATGGCAAGGAGGTAAGAAGTAGCACCCCAGCCTCCCAACAGAGGCATCAAGTGAATTGCAGAGGGGAGAGCTGACACTGTCCTTGCCTCTGGCAGCACTGCTGGCTGGGGCTGCTCCCAGCTCAGCTCCTGGTGCTGGCTGGGCATCAGTAAGGGCATTTCCCAGTAAGGGTGGAATCACTGCTTTCTGAAGAATACACCAGTCATACTGAGGGGGTACTGTTCAAAAAAGAAAGTACTTTTCCAATTACTAAAACAGGTAAGGGTTACACCCTTGGCTTTCTTATAATAACTCATATTTAGCTGGGGCCACTGAAGACCCTTTGCAGCAAGCCAAGCAAACCCAGCTCACTGCACAACTGGATTTCTATTTCCAGCCCCAAAGAGCCACATTGAGAGGTTTCTCAGCCACCACAGGGTGCTGAGACCCATCCTGCCCAATATCTGGTGGTTCATGGTGTAGTCATGCTCCTGAGAGGCAGGGCTGGTCTGTGACAAAAGGCCAGGTAAGCATCATGGAGCAAGACAAAACTTGCCTGACAGCTGGCTGAAGCCAGGGTTACTGTGGACTCTTGCACAGTAAGTTACCTTGCCCTGCCATCCCAAGCCACAGCTGAGCAGAGAAGTCAGCATTCTGCTGCAATACAACATGCCCCCCAGCTGAGTTAAATCAGAAATAATAATCAAAAATTAAATTCATGCCCTGAGTTAATACACATAGGATTTGGGAAGAGTAAATGGGAGAGGGTGACGAACAGCCAGAGTAGGTGCAGTCAGCTGCTCACCACTAACTCAGGCCAGGGTTTGCATGGGCACCGAGTCAGCCTCTGGGCTGTGAGCAGAAAAATCCAAACATCAACCAGCAGAACTTGACACGTAGGAGAAACATCCAGGCACTCACTTGGGACATGGACTCTTCACTGAATCTGTCACCCACTCCAGTCTGCTTTTCACATATTAGCGGATGAGAAAAAAACAGGGCAGCAAAATCCAAGACACAGGATGGCGTCAGCTCTCCCACCCACAGGTGCACTCCTCCTCTGCCCAGCAAGGCACTCGGAATTTGACAGGACAAACCCACCCTCAATAAACATGTTGCATCTCATTTAGGAATAGAATTATGCCCAGCAAGGGACAAGGGAGTTACATATCAGGTATCACCCAAGATTTTATTGTGGCTGGTACCATTCATGTACAACTCATAGGCAAACGATGCGAGGCCAAATGGGAATTACTCACAGTATTTGGCATGACACAATGCTTTACTATGAAGAAACAAAGGTCACTTTGGTCCACTTGATGCCAGAGACTAAGAAGTCTAAAGCCAGTGCAAGTTATTGCTTCTTCAGGCCTCTCTGAAATACATGCTAGAGCCATTTAGGTTCCCCTGGGGACACCAACATTCCTCTAGGGTGATATCTGTTAGGATGTGGAGGCACCAAGCAGGGCAAGAAGAGAATAATGACAAAGAAATCTAACAGAGTTCTTGCACAAAATCACCACCCAGCTCTGATGAAATTTCCTGAGAAACAAAGCAAATTATAGCATTAGGGGATGATCCTCATAGCTGACCAAGGCTGCTAATTGTCAAAGAGGCTCCAATGTACACAAGTATATCTGACATTACACGGAGTAGAATATGAATTTTCCCGTGGACTACGATACAGTTTCCTTCTTCATTTCCAGAGCTACAACAACAAAATTTGAAATTGTCTGTATAAAATAATTCCCCTAATACTTCTTCTGACTGACAGCATAAGGGGACTACCAGGGGCCACATGCTTAGGATTACTATACCAAATTCTGCCTTTGCTTAACAGTATCTTCTGACTTGCAGAGATAAAGACATGAGCGAGAGCACAGTCCATAGCACACAGCAAATAACAGGAACAATAAATGCAGTTACCTGTGCCCTGAAGCAAACACATGTCCCTGATCTGCTGCCATGGGAAAATACCCTGTTGAAACTACCAGCAATTCAGCCCAGAATTTCACATCATGTTTATGCCTGCAGCACTGGCAAGAACACTGGAGGGGTTTTCCCTATGGATGCTCAAGTGTTCCTGGTGACAGAGTCTCTAGCCATAGCCTAAAATGTGCAAGGAAGTGCTTGTCCAGATCCATGTCTTATGACTCAGTTCCAGGACTGCCTTAAATAATTAGGCAACATCAGCCAAACTGCAGTCGGGAACATGAACAAGGGCAGTGTGAAGCCAGTTTCAAAGAATGGTAAATCCCCATGTGAATTTGAGAGTATTTATTTAAATATCCACTCCTTTTTTTATCATCTGCATAAATGACAAAGTTAATACCCCCAGGAAGACTGACTCATTTGGGAAAAATCAAGAGCTCCCAATTATTTCTCTTGTACCTGTCCCTTCTTGCTTTATTTGTAAAGAAGAGAACAACTATAAACCAATAGACAATGTGTTCATACCACCCCACCTTCCTTTTTGAAGCTATCAGAGATCACATCCTATTCTTCCCCTCAAAGATACACAGCTGAGCCTGCCTCTGCACACAGAAGGGACTTTGTTTGAGCAGTGGCAAAACTGATAAATTTTTTCCCTTCTCAACATTAGCATATCCCTGTCAGCTTCCCCATCCTTTCTGCTATCAAAATCTATTTTATGGATGAAAAATCATTGAACCCAAGATCTGAGAAGTCTGTTCTTGGAATTTGAGAGGGGGAACAGGAGAGATACAACTGCTCCTAAAAAATTATTAATTTTTTGCAACGTCTCTTTTCTTTTTAGCAAATTATCAGAGCTCATTGTCAGTACTAGCACATGAATATACCTGCAATGACATGTGTGGTATTAATGAAAATACCTTTAAAAATGCAAATTATTCATGCCCCATTAACTGTGAAGGGCACACCTGTGTGCCACTCTCTGCAGAAGGGATTGCCCCTGACTGACCCGCCTAGCCTTTCAACTTAAATCCAACACAGCTGCCCACAGGGACATAGGACAGGAATTTGGTGGCACTCAAAACTGTGACAGTGATTTAGTGAGAGCATTTTAATTCCTCTGGGAAGGTTTTGCAGGGAAGGGGATAGCAAGATCTCTCTACCTCTCCTTTTTTTTTTTTTTCCCTGTTACAGGCAGATGCCTCATTTTCAGTGTTTTGTGGAGGGAACAGAAAGTCAGTATCTAGTTACTGCTCTGTATATTTATATAGCCTTTAAATATTTTTATTAGCTCCTAAGCAGTTCATCCTGCCTGCCAGTGACTTGCTTCAGGGCCTCACAGAACTGTCTGGCGGGAATAATGGTGAAAAAAGGTAACTTAATTTTAGACCGTTTTACTAACAAACCCACTCATATTAGGTCTTCTCAAATAAAAGCAGAATTTCACTAGGGAAGGTTTGAGTAGAAGGGGTGGTTATTCCCATTCTGCTCTCTGCCCTGTGTTTACCAGGAGTGGCAGAATCACACAGAAATGAAGCAGTTTACACGACCACCTGAAATAACAGGATTTGTTCTGTTTTAACTCCATAGGAGTTGGTGACTCACCAGCAATGATACTACACTTCAAATAAAGATATTCAGCTCCATCTTTTTAGTTTAGCAATCGAGCCTGGCAGGAGAGGGAAGGGGGGGAGGGTCTAAGCTGTCATTCCTCTATTAATATTTCTTCAATAATTAGCTGTTTCTCACAGTTTTCACCTTTTTATTTCATGCCAGAAAGCAAGCCTTTCCATGAACAACATACCAAAAGAGAGTGCTACTATTTTAAAGTGTCTCAGCATTCACAGTATGAACTGCTCTGTGTAAACAATGAGATCTTCTCTTACCTTAAGAGAACCAGATGTTTCAGAAAAAAAAAACCCCAAAACTTCCCACATGGAAGACAGTTACAGCAGAGAAGAGATTCATCTACCAGATTGACTGATGGACTTTTTTATTGCTGGTGGAACAGGTCGGCTTTTTGCCTTTTTATTTCTTCTGGCTAATCTGCACTTTTCAGGCAGAGAGGCATAAATCAGTTTTTCACAGTCATGTCTTAATAAAGAAATCTTTAAAAGCAAGGCTATATCTTCTACTATGCCTTTCCCCTCTTTCCTACAGAAAGTGTCCTTGCCTTATTAAGAAGCTGGATATGATTGATTGTAGTTTCTTGGTTTTTTTTAACTCCTAGCCAAGGTTCATGGACACTGCTGGGCAGCACATTCAACAAGACTGTCTTCTCAAGGAGCAAACCCAGAAGAGAACCAGGTTATGAAGATGATTCTGTTCCTTCTGACAAAGCCTGCTCACATCTCACCCCTGTACATAGGTTAAAGTGAGCAAGGTTTTGACTGTGACTTGCTCAGGAAGGCTAAAAGAGCCGAGATTAGCCCAACAGGACCTTAATTAGTATTTGCAGTGCTAATTTCCAGTGGCAACATGCTGGACTTAGAGATAACTGAGAGGTCATCTTACAGTGTTTCATTCACCTCATTAGAGAGAAATCAGCGTTCAGTGCATTACTGAAAGATTGCATTTAATTAGGCAACATGAAAATAGCCAACACAGCCCTGTACAATGTCCCAAGAAGTAAATATCTGCATGATTTTCTTCCTCTAACTATCATGAATCAAAGTTCAATTTCCTGCTAAGGTGATATAAACTTATTTTCCTGAGGCAAAAAATCCTGTGCTTTCCCCTGGCTCTTTTTATTGTCGAAAGAAAACCTCAGAATTACACTAGTGAGAAATGAACTTGCCCTCTCTTCTGTCTTAATAAGAAAAATTGACTGTGGGTAATTGTGTTGTCTATCTTTGTAAAAGCTTGTACAGATGTAAAATGTTCATGGCCGAGCTCAAATTATCTTTCACATGATGAATGAGTATACAGGAATTGGGTTTCAATACTGAAGTCAAGCACCTGATTTTATTCTCTGCCTAGAAAAACACAGAGCTGAATACTGGCTACTGCTAAAGAAATTAAAGTCAAAATGAAATGAATTGACTGTGGTTGGGTATCAGAAAAACATGGAGGCTTTGCACTGTAGGCTCTATGTCTTCTTGTAAATCATCAGTCAAAAAAAGATATTTTTAATCCTGTTTTCTAACAGGTTCACTTAAGTACCCCAAAGGAATCCCATTTTCACATGTGTTTATACTTACATCTTTTCATCCTGGTGTCCTCAGAATAGCACAAATTAAAACCAGAACCTCCACAACAAGGTACCAAAGCAAATAATACAAACATGGTCTGCATCAAAAGAACCTGGGCTACAGGATCTCAAATGTCTTTAAAATACAGCTGCTGGAGTTACCATCCACACAGCTATCTGTTAAAATTTGTTGAATTGCTCAATCACAAAGGGTAAGGCCTGGTTTAGTATATAAAAGAAGACCATCATAAAATTAGAAAATAAGGAACAAGCTGAATTGCTCAAATCCCTTCACCAGCTATGACACTCAAGTCTCTTCAAAGAATCTGCTCTGCTTTGCAGGCTCAAACCAAAGCCTGAAAGCCAACAGACTGCAGAGTCTGCTAGACCAGGAGGAGAAGCCTTTTCCAGACTTGCCAGCTGAACACTCTCTCTCATGTTCTGTGGGCTTGACCTGTCTGAACCAGGGTTCTGGAAGATCTCTGCTTCAGGAAAGGGGCATAGAAGCTACCCAGCCACATCTGCCTAGTGTTCAGCTGAGATGATCAAATCATAACTTCCTGCAAAATCTGCTTGGCATTCCAGATTTTGGGCCAAGGAGCAACTTTGCTGAAACCTGTGTTCCCAGACAGAGTATTTCTAGGAGGGTTGCAATGATTACCTTCAAAACCAGTAACACACACTCTGCCATCATTCATTACTAGACAAGAAAGTACATTTCTGGCACCATTAAAAATGTATATTTTAAAAGACTTTCCCAACCTGTTGTTATGCAAAAAATGCTTGTAGGCAGTAGACTACATAGCCTATCAAAAAGCTTACAAAATGACCCTAGCATTGATGAACAGACAATCATTTAGTTTTCCAAAACATTTCCAAGATGGTAAACATGACCTTTCATGGAAAAAGAGAAGTTGCCTCTACCACTCTCCTGAATTTCAATTCACTCTGCAGTACACCCAGAGGACCTTAACGTTTTTTTCCTCATCTTGTATATTAAAAATTCAGCTGAAATCTTTCCTGCCTAAACTTAATGAAAATTACAGAGAGACAAAAATTCTTTCTATCTTTTTTGTCACCACTCACTATCAAATAACTTTTTGGAAAGCTCTGAAAGTGGTAATGGATAGACCAGGCTTTCTAATATGTTTGGTTTCCTAGACTGGGTAAGTCTTTTATGTTAATACTCTTCATGTGAAACCCAGATGGATTTAATATAACTAAAAGAGACAAGAAAGAGTGCATAGGATTAGGGATAGCAAAAAGGTAAGATGCTGTAATATGCGGGAAAATGCTCTTCCTTGTGGTCTCCAACTAGACTTAGTAGTTTGGGACCACAGAATTTAAAAAGAACCTAGAGCATGCTTCCAGCTGCTGCACATTTTTACCATTAGAGATTTAACAATCTCTAATATTATATATATATATGTGTGTATTATAATATAGACACTTGAAGATTCTATTAAAATCCTAAATCATTGAGACCGCTGTTATCAACACAGTTATCCTAAATAGCAATATCTGTTCAGACATACACTTTTTTTACATCCCAGACAGACTGGTGACTATTTGGAAGTTTAAGATGTGCTTATATTTCAGTTGTAGGCAGTTTCCCTCAGAAAACCTCTTTGCCAAAAAATTATGATCACCTTATTTTTTCAAAAACATTATAATCACAAAAGAGAGTGAAAAAGATTTAATATTAAAGTATTTTGAAAATGTTCATGCACAAAATAATCTTCAAAGGTTGTTTCTGTCCTTTCTCAAAGTTTGAATTATATATATGTCATCAGGAAAAGGCCTCCTATGTTATGAAGGCCACTCTGCACATGTGAGAACTACAATTCTAATAACAACTATTACAAATAAATACAATTAGTTATTCTCCCATCAAAGAATAAAGTTATTTCTAGCCCTGGCAGTGTTATTTGCAGACTAGTCTATGCTACATACTCGTTTAAATTTGTTATGATACAGCACCCTGCAAAAGAAAGCAACAAATATGAGCTCCTGTAAGGGTAGGACTCTAGAGACAGTGGTATGTCACTTTGACTCCTTTATTGGATATTTGAATTATGATACTGAGCACAACCAGTTCCCTCACACCAAATAACAAGGGCAGAATTAACTTCCAGGAGTCTCATCAGAAACATATTTAAATATATACACAACAGCTTCATAGCTGCACCTAATCTTACATGACCCCAAGCCAAGATCCCAACGACTTCAGGAGAGCAGAATCAGGCGCTGAATATTTGCTGAGCAACAAAGTTACACCATATAACAAAAGCTAAGTATCTCTCCAGAGCTTCAAATACTATTAATCTGGGAAAATGCATTCATAGAGTCCAATAATTCCACTTAGAAAGTAGATAGTTGTAAGAAGGACAGCCAGTATGCACCTCTGCCATGAGTTTCAGCTTCATATTGTGCTCCTAAGTTACTTTCTTCACAATGGCTTAGCACAAAGCTCACTTACTTACACATATGCTCTGAAAACAGTTATGGTAAAACCAAATTACAAACAGAAAGTAAATTTAAAACAGCAATTTTTAAAAATATAGGGGAAATCTGCACTCACAGCTGATTTCCCTCCCTAATTTTTTACTTAAACATGTCTATCACTGTAGCAAGCCCCTTATACTCTTCCAAGATACTTCATACTTCACTCAGTAGTACTAATAAGCATTTGAGTAACAAAATGTTAACTATAAACAAAAATGTCCTGTTCTTCTTTGCCCCTTCACCAGAAGAGCCAAAAAGCTTGATTCTATGACACAGGTATTACCGGTTTTATTCAATGCAAAGAACTGGATCAAAGTTCAGAGTCTGAGAATGCTGAAGAAAAACAGACTGCAGATCAGTCAGCTGCTGTTAACCCAATTCATTTTCTCCCTCATAATGGTCTGGAGAAAATAACAAACAATTGGTTTGGGACCAACATTCCTTTCATGCATCAAATCAACTCTTCTTTTATCTTGCTGGGAAGCAAAAACAAAAAAACAAAAAAAACCAAAAAAAACAAAAAAACAACCAAAAAAAACCCCAAAAACAACAACAAAAAACCAAACCCAAAACCCTAACACCCAGACAGACAAATTATAACAAATGTTCATACAAGATATCTCTGATATAACAGTATGCTGAAAACATCTGTACAACCAGATATAGTTCCTGTGTGCAAAACCCAGCACCCAGCTGAGATTGCACAGTCTCACGACCGTGATGTCATGAATCACAAAAGGAAATGTACATCTATACAAAACCCTTGAAGTTATCAAAATTCAATTTAAAACTAAAGGAGACATAAACAAAAGATTTTCTGGCCAGATCCATCTCCATAATTTATTGGACAAGAAGCTTCTTTGCTGCTTGGGACGTTCAGCTTGGGAGAACTTCTGCTTAACTGCACTGCAGATCACAGCTGTATCACAGGGCTCTCCAAGCAAATCACCACCAGCACTGCAAGATGACAGGTGTTTGATGCTTCCCAAAAAATGGAGAAAAAGGTCAGTACATGCAGTCCTTAACCAGGTGGGATAGAGTTGGGAAAGTGCTCTATTCATGTGCTAGGTGTCAATAACAGCAGCGATAATGTGCCTGTTACTTAAAGAAAGGGCTGAAGTGTCTTCAGTGCTTTAACCAAAAGTATCTTGTGGACTGGTAAAATTACTGGAAAAAATGAGACTTTACACTTAAGTCAGCGTAGATCTCAGTATGGAAGCCTCTCGACCAGCCCCTGCTTATTTTAACGTCATGCCATTAAACCTAACGCGTGTACAGTGGCTTTTCATAAAGCCTGACCTTTAATAACAAGCCAGTGGTATTACACAACTAACACCAACAAAATACCCATTGCTATGGAGGGATAAAAGAGAAAATACTGTTCCCAAGGGAAAATCAGGCTTCACGACTGGAAGGCAGTGCCACATCCCTCAGCCTACATCATGGGTCACCAGCATGGCCCCAGTCAACTTAAGAGGGTTTATAAAATTTCCTTTTCAACAGAAAAGCCACAGACCACATTCTGTGGCTTTGGGAGCCACCAAGGCATCTACAAATCTTTGCAGGAGACAGGATGTCCCTCTGAAGATCATGTCCATGTTAGTGCCTCAGGTCAGGCAAGGGGATAGAGGAAGAAGTCTCTTCAGTTCATGGATACCTGGACACCCTCTCCAGAGCTCCTTTGGGCTTTTTAAGTGCACTTTGAATGATTGATTCTGGCACTGACTCCACTGGGTGCACACTGTCTCAGGCAGAAGGCCCAGTCTCATTGTATTTCCTGCCAACTAGCAGAAATTAGGCAATTACCAATACCTTGATAATTTTGCACCTTGGTACCATGTTGGAACAAAGGGAGACCATGCCCTAAGACTTCCCTCTGTAACAGTTCTGGGACGAGAAAGGCTCCAGGCTTTTCCCTGCTGCAGCAGCCAGCAATGCAGCTGCTGAACACCCACTGCATCAGCAACACAAGGACAACACAAAGGCATGTGGCCAATTCAAGTGGCAGGGGCTGAGCCTGCGTGTGGTAGGAGAAGCCAGAGAAAAAGGCAACACAAACAAAACCTAACCCCACGCCCCCTGATTTCCTCCTTCTAAACAGTACCAGAATAAGCCAGATGTGCGTGTTACCGCTTTTGTCCGGAAAAACTCCTACACTTCAGGTTTTTTCCTTCTTCCTTGTAATGCAAGTCCAAGAAAAATGTGGCAAAGAGAAACATTATGAGCAGTTCCCTCAAGAGGGAAGGAGAGAGATGCCTAGAAATATAATACATAATGACTACAGAGACTGCTGGAGTCCAGGAAATAAAAATATATATAGCCAGTAAACCAAAGAAACATCACCTCTGATGGCTCAGTCTCCATTGATCAGCTTCCAGATGGGGAGGAATTAATTTTTCTTGCTGTTATTCTACCTCTATGAGAAAAGACAGATAGAGCTCTGACTACAAAAAAGTGAGATAATATAATTAGCCAAATATTTGTATAGGAAAATGATGGAAACTTTGTAGGATGCATATTGATTGGAAATGAATAGCAAATAGGCTGGCAAAAGGGCTCCAGCATAGCTTCTCCTCACCACCCAGAGGGAAGAGAATCATTTAATGGGAAGGAACACACTTGCGACCTACCCTAAAATCTATCTCAACTCCTACTCTGTTCGTAGGACAAGCTACAAGCCAGTCTCGTACAAGCCATGCTGGAAGCCTAATGCGAGGGTTTCAAAGTATGAAAATGAAAGAAAGCACCTGCTGTGCTGTAAAACAGAAAGTGCCCAATGTGCTGTAATAACTTGGTTTAGCCATAGCTCCAACATGTTGGAGAGATAGTGCAATGGCAGCATTGGAGGGCTCATTGAGAAAGGTTGTTGGGGGTACTTTGCCTTCTTGCCACCTCTCAGGAGCCAGCTGACCCCTCTTCTTTCTCTCCATCTCTCTAGGGTTTTGAATCCACTACAAAACTCCTCTTGGAGAGTGGGTGTATTCATTAACCTTTAGGGAAATGTCTCATCAGACTAATTAAGTCAGGTGACATTTTATAGGCAGTGAGTGCTTTTCCAGGAATGTTTCTGTACTTGGCAGTAACGTATTTGGATAAAATTTCAGTGTTGTTCCTAAGGCTTAGAGCTGGAAGGAGAAATGAGGACATTTGCGTGATGTGATGAGAAATGGGAAACATGTGGCCACAGTCTTCCCCTCTGTGGCACGTTTCCTCTGAAGGACCACAGATGAGAAGTGATGGCATACATTAGGAAATACATATGTTTTGCTTTTCTAACAACCCCAGTCTACTACTGCCTAAAAGTTTGAGGCCAAACCTTTTAAATCATTAAGTTTTCTTTCAGAATTCCAGCATAAAGAGACCAAACCAACAGTGCAAACTATTTCCATTTCTCTCCTTCCCAAAGGCATTTTCTCTCTGTACCACAGGCTTTCCTCCTGAAAACAGTCATCCCCAACTCCCCAGACAGCCTTTCTGCATCAGTCTCTTTTGGGAAGCTACTGATTTTAACCCTGCAGCAATGCTCCCCTTTGACTAAAGTGTACGTGGGCAAAAGCCTGCACAACTTATTCTCTTGACTATACACCCTCTCCAGATAAGAGCCATAGCTGGTGAAGAAACTCTAGTCTTAATTTTATTTTAATGCAAGTTACTTTAAATGTAGGTATGTTTTGGCTGGCAGATTTAAAATTTCAAACATTTCAGTGGAAGAAGGTAGCCATGCCTCTGTGCCAACTCTGAGGGCATTCACCATTTTGAGGTGTAGAGCTGAAACATAACAGGAACAGAGAGAACCTGGTGCCTGAGAGCACATGGATGTCTCCAAAACCATTCACAAGGAGGAAGGAAACTGACAGTAGACTGGATCTGAGCAGTGGAAGAGTTTAAGACCAGGTTGGATGGGGCCCTGAGCAACCTTAGCTAGGCTGGAGTCCCTTTCCATGACAGGGAAATTGGAACTAGATGATCTTTAAGGTTTCTTCCAACTCAAATCAATCTATGCCATCTGGATGGCCCTTGTCTTTGAGGTGAGGTGAAATATGAACTCTGTTAACAGCATCTAGTAGCCCTGTAAAGTTTTATTAAAAACAAAACATCTCCCCACACAACCCATGCCAAAACTTAAGGTTTACACTTATCAAGAAGGTAATAAAGAGGGCAGAGAAAAGGTGTGGCCACAAGAATGCTTGTTGACTCTTGTGAGAAAATGAGATAGCATTCTGGGTATCATGATTTTATTCTCTACTGCAGATGCAGAAAAACTTTCAAAAATATCACAGGAGCATTTCAATGACATATTTACAAATATGTCCTTATCAATTGGGGTTGTCCAGACCCATTTTATAATAACAGGATTATGTTTCCTTCTTCCAAATGCAGAGCTATTTAGAAGCTGAGCAATATACCACAAATAGAAATATTAACCAGAGTGGTCTGTACTAAAAAGCCACAGATTTATTTTTCCAATGTATGGACCATAAACATTGTTGGAGAAGGAAAACACTAAACATACACCATCTGGCACACATCTTTAACTTACACACCAAAGTTGTTAGCAGCCTTATTCCAACCATGGATCTATTCTACTGAGGACATTCCAGCTTTTAATGCTGTATTATATTGTTGCAATACACAGCTGAAAAGTTTCCACTATAAACAATTTGTCTGCTTTTTTAGAGCCCTGTTTGGCTTTCTAATGGTCTACAAAGGTTTAGAAGCTCAGCTGGTTGAAATCAAAGCAGTTTCAGGGCATGTGACTTTCCAGATAGCAACAAGTTCTCTAGCAGATCGTACTGTACTGGCCTCTTGGTGATAACAGGAAGGGGCTGGAAGAGATTGTGGTGGCAGCAAGGGAGCTGTTAAAGATCGGTTGAAAGAGCCTCAGCTACTTAAACAGAAAAGCTCCACTAATATTTTTCAAACTTCCTTTCACAAGGGGTGTGCATTCTAAGTAAAAATGCCAAATATACCATCTTTTCTGCTCGCATGACCGCACAGAGAGTAACCCATACAAAAGAGAGGGGGAGCCTTTCAGGTGAAGAATTTAAAAGCTAGGATGCTAATTATGTCCCCAGTCCTTGAAAAGCAGAGCAGTTTATAAACAATGAATCCTTTCTGAGTGCAAGTGCTAGGGTTGAAGCTTAACTGCAAATCTCTGATACTTTCCCTGTGTTTCTGCAATGGCTAACTCTCTCCACATGCACCCAACTCCTACATTCTGAGCTCTTGCTATGTTTAGGGGTTCTATTACAGATTCCTGCAGAAACCTAGTGAGCAATAAACCCATGGACGTCAGTAATGACCATGACAAGGGTATTCTTACTAAGGTTCTCTGAGTCACCCAGTTATTTATCAGTTAACTAGAATAAATATTGACTTGTTCTTTGCACTGTCCTCTACAAATACAAACCCACCAGAGGGCCCAAAAGGCTAAAAAAAAAAAAATCAAAGTTGCTAAATAAATATGAAAAAGAGCTGGTTATTTGCCCTGGGATTTTCCTGGTGTTTCAGATTTCCAGTTTATCAGATGTTGGCATTCAGAGAATAATCTTAAAAAAAGAAGACCTGATATTAATATAAAAACCTGAGTAGCTGAAGTTTTTGTTGATTTGTTGGCTTGTAAAGAAATCATCCAGAAGAAAAACAAAACCAAGAGACCACTTTTTCATCTGTGGCTAAGCTTTCTTTCCAGAAACAGATAAACACGCATACCCTGATTTGCATGGGTTTGAAAAAATCAACAACGATTAAGCCTGGAGCAATTTCCTGCATCTTTACCTACAAGCTTTCTGCTACTCTTTCTCCTCTATGGCATAAACTCTTGTCTGAGTGATCTCATTTTTGGCACCCAAATTGAGGCATATTTCTTTCTATTTCCCAACAGAATCAAAATATCAGCAGAAATACCAGTCACAGTCTGAGTGATGCAGAAGAGCACCTGAAAGCAGAAGCCCTCAGCATCTTCATCTGAGCACTTGGCCAATAAGACACTCAAAACCACAGGGCACTTGGCAATGTGATGCTTTTGTTTACTTGCTTTTATCTCACCCATAAGAAGTAAAAAAGTAGTGAAGACAATAGAGAAATCAGTCTCCACTCAAAGTCACTCATGCAGATCAAACACGAGTGCAGGCCTGGCTGCATGTGACCTCATATATAACTTCTTCTGTTACTGTAATAACAAATCATATTAAAGATATGGGCTCTTAAAAAAGCACAGGTTCACATGACAATCTTTCAATTCTCCCCCGGCCCCTTAATTAGCAAACAAAGGCTCTAGGGAGCCAGAACAGAAAAAATTCCATTGACCTTGGTGCTGTTTTCAGTTAAAACTTTGACCTCTCTCTCTCTGGGCACCAGCATAAAGCTGGCTCTTCTATTCCTCCACCACTGGGCAAACTGAACACGACAACTCCTACCCAGCTGTGAGGTCATGGAATGGTGGGCCAGAAGTGGTGGAAAAGGAGATCGTGACATACCGACAAGGAGGGCAACTGGGGTTACTGTGATGAGCCACCATACCCAGGAGACACAAGAAACATCAACAGAGAAGCTCCTTTAATTCTACCACTCTCAAAGAACTAAGTGCCCAAAAGTTACACTGAGAAGGGAAAGATAAAGCCCAGGAAAGTAACACTTTGAGGAGTAACTGGCTTTGGTTAAATGGTCTATATTATTCTGGATGATAAGGGACACTTGTTGCCTGAAAGAGCCTGTGATGTACGTATCAATGTTCTGCTGCTGATTTACAGCACTACAAACCACACTAACAACAACTTCCCCTAAGAAATTAGTATAAGAAATAAGAATAGTAGCAGAAATACCTGTTCAAGGCTGTAAAAGGAAAAATCTTTCCTTTTTATGAAAAGAAAAACCTAAACACTCTATTTGGATGGCTGTCAGACTAACACTTTGTGTTAGTTCCCTGCTACAGCTGTACATTTGTAGCCATACCTAAAAGGGTACCATTCTAGAAAGTGAAGGTGCCCTTTCCTGATGTTTTTCTTTCTGCATGAACATGGAAATGGAAATCCTGGAGGCAAATGAATTTAGCTCCTCAAAAGAAAAGCACATATTTAATTCCAAGATACTGAACACACTAATTTAATTGTTTTTAATAAAACATGGGCTTGAACAAAGTGTTTTTAATAAAGATCAGACACCAAGGGCTTCTTTTAATGTTTTCAAAACCAGTTTTAATCTCACACTTAATAAGATGCATTTCACTTTTCTAGAATTCCAACCCTCTTACAGATAAACTAACTTAAAACAAAAGAAAAGAAACTCAACTGGCTTCAGAATCGCTCCAGCTGCATGGCCCAGCTGGAGGGAGACAGAAGGCATTATTCCCTGTTGACTCCTTAAGGGGCTGGAAGGGCCCAGTGTTGTTCTTGACAGTTTGATACTTTAGGCCAGTGCTGGGGGGAGGAGAAGAGACATGTTCTCCCTGGCTTACCCGGGGATGTGCTCTGCATGCTGAGATGTACATGTGCCATTGGACGCTCCCCTTCTGCTGCCTCTGCTGACGGGCTCCATCAGACCCTGGGGCATTAGGCAGGAGCACATCCATTCACTTGAGCAGCATTTCAGTACCAGATCCCCGAGTAAGTAGGTGGAATTTTAATTAAAGAAAGAGAAAACATGTTAATCTCATTAATAACCGTGAAGGGGAAACCCCACTAAGATGAAAGTCTTGTTTTGTAGGAGCATTAGAAGAATATCCTTATGACTGGAATGTGCAGTGCATTTTGCTGGTCTGTCCATCCATCCTTCTCTTCAGAAACTTTTGGTCAGCTGGGGATTTATTTTGTGAGAGGAGGTAACATCATGCTCTTAGTCACTACTCTTGTACTAGGTACCAGCAAAGCTAAGGGAAGAATGTGTTGAATAACAAATAACACATTAGGTCAGTAAAATCATCCAAAATGGAACATTCTAGTGATGATCTCTGTAGTGTTTCACGTGCAGTGGGACTTTAATAAAGAGGCATTTTTGTGAGGTACATGGCAAAGTACATTACAGTGTGTAATGTAACTGTAATGAGGCACGTGATAGTACTTTAAAAAAAGAAATGCAAGTATGGCAAATAATGACAATTGAGTGAATCAAAGAGCACCACTGGTATTATAAAATACTACTCTTCAGATAATTGCACAATCATAAGCGTTGCAGTTTGTGTTATGCTGGCTGTTTACACATACAGTCAAAGCAGACTCAGAGCTAATAAAAATACTTGCTCTCAGGTCTTGTTTAAAAATGTAAGTCTCTCCTTTTGTTAAAGAAGTAAAGAAAAATTCCTTGACATACAAATAATTTGGTGAAACATGTAATTGGCTGATGGATGAGAAAGAGATGCAGGTTACAGAAAGAGAAGATAATTTAGCTGAACAAATTTTCAGGGACTATTTTGGCAATTTATGTTCTACTTTCCAGCTGTTAAAGCTCTTATTCACTTGACTTGGAAGTTAAAATAGTCCCCTCTCCATAAGTAAGTAAATGAAATTAAGTATAGATGATAATGTTTGTACGCTCTGGCCTTAGAGCTCCCTTTGAAATCAAAGAAAGTAAAGAGTGTTTATCACCTAAGAAACTTTTAAGTGTCCATTTGTGCCCTTACTTTGCAGGTTTATCTCCTGTTGACTTAAACCAAGGACAAGATTAGACTCAACAACTAAAAATTCCCATCAGTTTGTTTCAGCACAGGACTATTTTCTGCTCTGTATTTCACAAGTCTTGGATTCTTGGACTGTGGCTTAGATGCAACTGCTGTAAGAAGAGATTCTAATGACCATGAAATAAAATAAAACACTTGTCTGGCAAGTGGAATAACACCCAGTTCATTAGAAGGGGTGCTCTGCTGCTGAATGTCATCCAAGCCACCCTGTAAATAAAGTGGCTTTATTTGTATTAGGCAAACAATAGATAATCTAGACTTTCTATCTGGTGAGTTAAATCCACATGGCATATCCATGACAATTTTAGTTTTAGGGGATTTGTAAATGCTCTGAGCAGTTAAATAAAATAAATAATTTTTCAATGCTCTTATAACTATACTGGCTATGAAACAAATGCAAAGGCCAAGCACTCAAAGCACAGCAGCACATGTTTTATCTAACACACCTTGTCAATATTGGGCTGGATGTCTTTCTTTAGCAGTCTGGTACAGCATACGGCACTGAACTGGTTGTGCCACAGGGTTTTTACCTGGCAATGGAACTTCTTGCATCCAGCTCAGTGCTACTTAAATTGGAAACCTTAATTAATTTCAAAAATTTAATTATGGTCTCTAAACAATGAGCTGAGAATTCATGCTTGGGAGATGGCTGTCATTAATATAATCTGACCATAACAAAAAGAACATGTGAATTTTATATAATTTCGTCATTGCATCTGGTTTAGCAAAATTAATCCAAACCTTCCCAGAAGTCAAAAGCCTGCCATTTCCAGGAGACATCTGAAAGTTAACAATATTCTTGTGTAATGCATGGGATGAGTTATGTCCTAAGTGGGTGTATAGTTTGACACCGTACCAATATATTTTTTCCATCAATGGCAGCTGCCATCTGCACAGAAAGAGAAGTTCCAGTGAATGAATGTTATCACCAGACATTATCTCCTGGGACTCAGCCTCAGGAATTTTTTTTTCTCTTGCAGTGTGGAAAGCTGTTCAGTGTGCTGCATTTCTGCAGAGCACTGTGGACAGCATGTGGGAGCATTGTGGACAGCATGTTCTCTCATTTACTTTAGAAACATAATAAATGACAGGGTTTGCATTTGATTACTAAAATATGCCTCTCACCTTATTCTCCTTGGGTACACATAGAAGGCACCTATTAAGAGTCCTAAGGCATGACTTGTGAACACAAGAGTATTCACCACAGCAACTGGATGCACTTAAGAAAAGTCAGGACCAGCTCTAAGAGTAACATACTGGCAATTGTGATTGTAGTGGTTCTATTACTGGTGCTTCAGATGGTTTTGGAGCTATAAGGGAGAAAGAAGAGGTTCAAGGACCCTGTTTTTCACATCCAGCAAATCCAAATAGGCTTTGTTTGCATGCCCTCACATTCATCCTAGTCTCCAAAGCACTTAGACTAAGAGTTTAATTAACAGATGGCTTACACATAATTTTTTAGGACTATTAAAACTGTCTTAAGATAGATGAAGTCTCTCAGCAACTCACTTGGGTTTTGGGCACAGTAAGGCAGTGAGGGACAGGCAGGCCACCCTGGGAGTGATGCTGCCCAGCCCCTCCCCTCCTTCATGCCCACAGCTCAGAAGATCCCCACATGATGCAGCACAAGCTTCTTCCTGGCCATAAGCACACTCCACACTCACTTGCAACACACACTCACCCTTTGTTTGTCTGTCTCCCATAAAGCCCCTTCAGAACATTTTAAGGAAATACTAATCTAATTCCTGTTGAACTACAGCAGAAGTCAATAGCTTTATTTGGGTGTTCTAAGCTTAAACAAACAAAACACAAGAAATAAATGCTATTTGTCTAGCAGAGTTTTGCAGACTTGGGTGGTTGACACAGGAGGATGTGTACACCAAGTGCTGGTGCATGTGTGCACTCATGCAATTGCAAAAGCTTTACAGGCCAAAATGTCCAGCTGCTCACCCCGCACCCAGTTTTGAAGAACAGAAACTTGTGGTAAAATAAGAGGGTAAATCTGGGGTTCAAAGATCACATAATTATTTTCTCCTGCTCATTTGCCCTAACACAAATTACTTACAGTCTTTCTCTTCCTATTCTACAATTATCAATTCCTGACAAAAATGAGAACCTGCAATTTTTGTCATGCACAGCAGTTTTTCCAGTGGCTCGCCTACATGTTGGCTGGATTTCCTACTTTATATCTGAATAGCAACCAGCCACAGGTTATCCCAAAGAGATGCTAAGGATTCACATCCCCCCAATCACTGTACTTCATAATCTCCAGATCTGCTTTAGAATTCCCAGCATGTTATTGGTAATAGCTTTCATGCTCTCCCATTAGCACATTAAAGACCTACTGCAACTGCACTCACAGAGGGGGATAATTAGGCTAAACTGGCAAACTTCTGAAGCAGCTTTTCTATAAATAAATAAGACCCTATAATATAAATAATAACCCATTGATATATGCTAAATAGTAGATTAAGGAGAGGAGGAGCTTTGCAATTTTCTCTTGGACTGACTATAATATCCAGCTCTCAAGCCCCCAGTTTGCTGCTGGAAAGGAACAGGAACTGGGGGCTCCTGGCTACAGCCCTGGGAGCAAGAGCAGTGCAAACCCCAAGGGGATGGCTGGACCAAGAACTGAGAGCAGTTGGTGGTGGTGGACTGGGGGTCAGGAATGTGAGCTGCAGGTCCCAACTGGAATTAAGTGTGCAGAGTGCAGGTGGGGCAGTCACATAAAATGCCACTTCTGCTTGCAGCTATTGACTGCAGATGCACAAGTTCACAAAGGGCCTTGAGATCCCTAGGGACCTGTGTGTTTGGAGCATAGAATATGCATTATCAACACAGTCTGCACCAAATACACACATTTAGCTTTAGAGAGGATATGCACTCATGCTCCAAACCCAGCTAGGGCAAAGGGAACAGCACACTGGTGTGTGTGTGTGTGTACACACCAGTACACACACACCAGGCCAGCCAGCACCACTGGGATGAAGCTAAACCTAGCACACATCAGTGGAAGCCAGTAAGTGTGTAAGTGCACAAGCTGGTAGCTGGCAGGACAGCTGGCCATCACTAGGACAGCCTTCAGCAGCCTTGCACCAGCACTGCCCCTAGCTGGGAGCATATTCACCATGAGATCTCTACCAGCCTCCACACTTGAACACAGCAGTCCCATTTTGGTGTCAGGACACAGTAAACCAGGAGAAAAACCCTTGGTGAAACTTTGCAGCTGATTAGCTTGACCCAAACAATATTCAACATAAACTGTGGAGGAACAAACACATAAAGGATAAATCTGTGCATACTGGATTCTTTTAGTACACAACTAGCTCTTTGGTTTGAGTAATGTCACAGGGGGATTACTGCTTGCATTAGAAACACTGCAAAAAAAATGCTACAATGCCTTTTTCTTTTCTTTTTGTGAGCTCAGAAGTGCAATTTAAGCTTCCAAACAGTTCAGTGGCTCTACAAAAGGAGAAAGAAAAGAATATTTTACTTGCTAAATAGTCCTTTCACAGGATAAGCCAAATACAGCAATAAACTTCAGCACTTCAGAAGGGGAATTGAAACTGCAGCTCTGCAAAGACTCACATTTAGCATAAAGGAGTGGACTGGATCTTTTCTTTCACATATGTCACACAAGGGAACATTTCTTTCAAGTGCCAAATGATTTGGTAATAACAGAGGTAACTCACGCTATAGGGCACTTACTTGACTTAACTGTAAATGTCACATGCTCATAGGTGTCCCACTGTACTGTAATTTGCTTTATAATGTCGCATTACCTTAACAAAATAACAATCTCAGATTTTATTTTTAAAGTTAAAAAGACCTCACAATTCACTTAGAAATTGCACTGAAATTTTCTGCATTTGATGTGATTTACCATACATGTGTTTTAGAAGCTCGTTGCCTGAAAACAAGGAAATAACCTTCGTCTGAGAGCTGCCCACTGGCAGCTGAGCATCATCTGCTGGCCAAAGCCCAAATTCTCCTTGTGTTATGATTTTGAAAAGATGATGATCATAAAAAGATCAAAATCAGATTAGGGTTGTCAGATTCTAAGTCCCACTCCTTAAACTTAGAGAATCATAGAGTATTCTGAGTTGGAAGGGGCCCAGAAAGATTGTCAAGTCCAACTCCTAAGTGAATGGCCTGGCCCCCACAGGAGTTGAACCCCAACTTTGGCACTGTTAGCACCATGCCTCAACGACCTGAGGGTCTTCTCAGTGTTCTATGTGATACTGCACACAATATCCTTGGAAAAAGGAAGGGCTGAAGCTAATCAGCTTGGAATTACTTCTGACCTGGTCCTTGGTGTCTCAGATCCATGCATCTCCTGTCAGTTCAGTAAGCAGAGTCAGAAGAGAAGCAGCAAAAATAACTGTTTGTTTTTTCCTGTCACTGCAGTGCCACTGCATGCATTATTGTATGGCCCAGTTCACACCAGCTATTTTCTCAATGTACTATTCCTTCTGAACATCAGAAACATTTGAATGACAACTTCTAAGCAAACACACCAACTAAAATACCCTTTGGGGTTTATCATCCACTGCCTAATCTAAATTTATCACAATATTTCCAGCATGCTTCAAAGCAGAGGAAAGGAAGGAAAAGATAAGGGGTTTTGCAATGATTAATAAAGGAATGCTCTTATCTGATCCTCCTGCTCATGAAATATACAGAAGTACAATAAGCATTTAATATCTATAACTTCTGGGCAGCCCTAACAGAAGAAGACTTCTTTTTCAATCAGTGTGGTACCAACTGATCAGTGCTGCTTGATTAAAGCAGGCATGTAATGCTTCTGGAATCTCATGAAGGTGAGTCCCTTAAGCACTGACCAGAAGATAAACAGGATGTTTTACTGCCATAGGTTTTTTCCCTCCCCCGTTGTTATTATTGACTAGGGACAAAAAAAGTTTCCAGATGAAAATATGCGTGAGTGTAATGGAAATGACATGCGGGCAGCAGCTTCCCTCCCCCATTTGGCTGTCAAACGGAGCTCAGTCTAGAGCAGCCCAACAAACTACATGGGAGGGAGGAGTTGGGGGCTGAGGGGGAGGGCTCAAGTGGGCAGGGGAAGCAGTGAAAGCCTAAATAAACTTTGACTATTAGATAACTGGGCTATTATTGCTCTGTAACACTTCCTGAATGGCCTAGAAAAACACAGAGACAGTTCTTGTTCCTGCCTGAAGGAAACAAAACACAAGGATGAGTGCTCAGTATGTCAACTAAAAACTCTGGTTGTTTCCTTCCTTCCTTCCTTCCTTCTTTCTCTCTCTTTTCATTAGTTTTAATTTGAATTTGTTTCCTTTTTTTCCCTTGTCCTTCTTAAAAACCATGCTGTATACTTAGCCAAAGCCATGAAGACCCTCTTTCCATGCACAAAACCCCTATTTAAGTTTCTATTGCAGGATGCAAGCCCCACATGTGTAATGCAATGCACAGGCTGCAGCCACTGGGGCTGCAAGGAGAGGCATCTCACAGCCCTGCCAGAGGCACTCTGGCAGCTGCAGCTCCCCAACAGCACCTCTGCAGGGACATCTCACTCCTTCACAACTTGGAAAAGTTTTTTTCTCACCTAAGTCACTTCAATCATGGATATCCCCTGTTGTTAACTTTCTTGCATGTAGGATACTGTTCGTATGCTAAAGCTGTTAGACTCATTAGGGAAGCACCTACACCAGTCATGTATAATTACAATTCCTCAGACTCAAACCAGATGCTCCAGACTGCCACAAAAACAGTAACGTGTACTGTTTATATTCACTGTTCTCTTTGAAGGTGAAAGCAGTGAGAAATAGGTTGCTCAACACCACATTTGGAAGACAGTGTGACCTGGAGTTACAGCTGATCTTTCTCTCTGACACTGTTACAAACTTCTCCATTCTTCTCCATCTCCTCCTGGTCCATCAAGCACTCTCCCCATCTGGTGTGAGTCCTGCTCTGGCTGCTTATCTTGCTGCACCCACAGAAATGTTGCCATAAAATGTGGCAACCAAGATCATCTGAGTGCACTGCCTCCAAGGCGGTGACACAGATCCCCTAACACGCTCACCAACCTCTGTACCAAACAGCAGCTTTCTATCAGCATGCTTTGCTAGTCCCCTAAGACAACACCTGGATTTTCCACGTCTTTACATACTCTTTGTTGTGCTCCTATATTGTGGCAACTCAGCACATCGCTCCCGGTGTCCAGAGTTGCCAGGAGAAGCCTTGGGGGTCTCGGAAACCCTGGAATGTTGCCAAGAGTGTTTGGTGGCTTGATTTTGATCCATCCACAGAAGTGACAGCAGTTTGAGGACATGAGAATCACTTTAGAGTGAAGGGTGTAAAAGGGACACATTTATAGGGTGAAATATAAACTTTAAGGTTTTTGGTACAGGGGGGGTTATGGAGACAAGATGGAGGGATCAGGGCGTGTCTCGTCCTTCTTTCTTCTTCTTGTCTTCCATCTTCTGTGGTGATGTTGGCACTTGGGGGTTGGTTCATGGTGAAGGTGCACTTGCTAACATGGGTGAAATTATTGGAAAATAAAGGTAAATATCATGTATGTAGATTTTAGTATAAAAAGACATGACCGCCCCGTGAGTGGTCACGAGTGCCCTTGGCTGCCTTGCAGATCAGACCTCTGTTGGGCAGACAGAAAATTTTGTAGATAAGAAAGAATAAACAATCTGAAGATCGAAAAGCTGAAGAGTCCAGACTCGTCCTTTGAAACGCGTGCCACCCAAGAACCACCCTACCCGTGTCCGGGCAGAGACAGACACACGAACCGGCAGACACACTATATAGCAGTTTTCACTTCTTCCTCAGCTCCCTACTGCTCTGTACTTTCTTCACAGGCATTGCCCTTTCCTTCCCCTCTTAACCACTTTAGAGCCTTTCTTTTTGCAACATTCAATATAAAGTCCCCATGGGCAACCATCTCTGTGATGGAAGAAGGGTGGATCTGTGCAGGACTCCTCACACCTGCTCTTCTTTTGAGCAGCACCAGGCTGGCCACTGGGATGACTGGGAACAGCCACTGAACGGGAATGTCAAACTGAAAAGTACTGGTCTGCAACTGGAGATAATGGGACAGCCTGACTGGACAGACACTTCCAACCTCCGTGTGCTCAGAAATGAGCAGGAAGTATGTCACTTACACAGACACACACACAGTGAAAAAAAAAAAAAAAGAAGAGAATAAGAAAAAAAAAGAAAAGGCCAAACCTCAAATGCCCTGTTTTTGGTCTAGTGGCCTTAAAATGTTGCTTTTCACCCAAGAAGGGAATATATTTAAAAACCAGAAAGAAGCTCCAGACCCAGGAGACCACACAAAGGTATTGGGAAGGACAAAGAGAGGTGAGGAGGGGAAGGAGAGTTTTCTGGAGTGTAAAATTGAGCTGGCGGCAAATAAGAGGCAACAAAAATGCTGAAATGGATTTCTGGTGCAAATAATTGCAATATAATTTTTCCTAACTCCTTGTTGATATTCACCCAAATTGTTCCTCATAATAACTGTTCCTGGAAAATGGAAATACTGAGAGGGGGGGGAAAAAGAAGTAAATCTGAGTGAAAGCAAATTCTGCATTTGTATTTTCGTGAGCCGCCAACATAAAGCATTTACCAGCTGTGAGCTCATCCGAAACGTTCATGGGTAGAAAAGTCATTTTGCGGGACTGGAAAAAGTGATGTTCTAACTGACTTAAAAGTCTAAGCTTTTTTCCTCTAGTTTCAGCACCCTAGGAACATTGAAGAGTCAATCCAGGAGCCCTTGTAATCATAAACAATTCTTTTTCTTGTTAGTGGCTGTTTAATTTTTTTTGTTCCCAGAAAGGTTGTCATTAAACAAACAACAGGGATCACGTATGAAAAGAGAGACATCTTTGAAGCCTGAACAAAGAGAAAGCCATTCCAAAACCTCTTAAAATGAGTAACCAGACAAGAGAGAAGGATGGCATAGGATATGACTCAAGGTCTGACACACTCCTCCAAGCCCTGATGACTGACCTTGATGGGGTGTTCCACGGGGGAAAATAAACCTCTCCAGAGAAAACAAAGCCATTACACACAAAATAGGTGAGGAAAAAAAAGGAAGCCCTACCTCGATGTTAAGCAGCCCTGTCACTGCATCCTGTAGGTTTGAATCAAGCCTCAGTGTGGGCTGTGGCTGGGAAAGACCTTGTAAATATCGATGATGAAGCAGTTGCTGGTGTTAAACTGTTAGAATAGTTGTTACATGGCTCCTCCTGTTCCACCTCAGCAGTAGAGGTGGTACCAGACCCTGCAAACACATTCATGAGGTTTCCAGGAGCTGTTAGACCCATCCCTGTGAGGGTGGATAGCCTCAAGCCAATAGAGCACATTGGCTTCAGTCTTTCTCCTGTGATGAGGTTTCCCTCCTAAAGAGCTGGCAGGTGAAGTCCTCTCAGAAACAAGATTGTTCTACCAGCTCCCGTGTGTGCCTGACACTGGCAAAGCCTCACCCAGGAACTCCAGCAGCATATGGAAAAGCAACAGCCTGTGCTGTTATTGAACCCTTCAGGGAGACTCAGAGCTCTTCAGGGCTGCTCTGAGAAAGCAACTACCCTAAAAATAATCAGACCATAAACACACTGGAAATCAGTTGTCAATGTCTTGGTTGAGAAATTGCAATTAAATACCAAATCTGTGTAAGTGCTAGCTTTTAGTTTTTCCTGTGCCATTATCAAGTTCCTGTCTTCTCTGAAGCAGCACTTGTTGAAAATTGTCCATAAAGGTGAAGTCACTTGCCATGGCTGAGTGCAGTGCAAGGGCTGGTGTCTGTTATCCCATGGTAAGTGATTATCAGAAAGGGTTACACCTAGATCATACAGTCCATTTATTCAAGCCTGAAGGAACATTCCCACCATGACTGAAGCAGGGGTTTTGAATTGAAAGTATCACCACAAAGAGAAGGCATAAGCAAATTTGGGGAAAATGGCCTCAAAAAGAGACACTATTTGTAGCAAAACTCTTAGGTCCTTGATGCAAGCATTTCAATGCAAGACAAAGAAAAGGAAACAGAGACTTCCCATGTTCTACTTTTATTACACTTCCCCCAGGAGAGGAGCACTCACTCCAGTCTTAAGAGAGCAGCTCACCAGTAAGGTGGGAAGGTTTTCTGCAGCTCTGCATTCATAAGAATGAAATTTCTTTTAAGTGCACAAAGACAGAGTACTCTTGACAATATACTGTTAAAGTGAAGTAACTTTGAAAGGGAGAAAAGTACAAAAACAGGTTGTTTAACTGGCTAACAGTAAAATTTTTCTGGTTGAATGCACTTACCTCTATTCTCATTTAAATGAAAAGAATGTACTCCACTGAGTCCTATTAGTCTGGGTAACTAAGGAAATTGACCAAAAATGAATGAATGAAAGAAAGAACTTAAGTTTCACTTTAGTTTCTTTTATAAAGCTATCTGATGAGCACATTTCCTTTCCTCGTCCTCAGTCCCCAGAAGCAGTGGCAAGGCATCCAATTTCACAGGGATTGTCATTGCTTTATCTGGATAATTCTATTAAATGAAGCTGAATCCCAATCCCAGTTTTTTACCAAGTGATACTATTACCAGAATGATGCAAATGGAAATCTAAGAAACAGGACAGAAATGTAAAATGTGAAATGAGTTTCTGAATATGAAACCAGAAGGGGAAGACATGCAGAAGGTCACTGTAGTCCTTTCATTCACTCTGTACTAAGGTTTCCTGTGAGTGCAGAATAGTGGCTATAAATTGGGAGCACAAGTCTGAAATGTTTCCGCTTCTTAGCATCAAGCTGAGATAGCTGCTAAGAAAAGCTTTACAATTGTGCCTGCACATCTACCTCTAGGAAACAATATTTTAAAAATTCAAACAAAGAAAACCCCAACAAAGCAATAAGAAAAGCAGGTGCAATCAGTTATCAAATAAAGTACACTAATATATCTGAAAGTTTCAGTGAGAGGCATAGGTGCCCAGAATCCCCTGGGAAACAGTTCATACCTTGTAAAGCTGAATAAACCACATTTTCCAGATTATTGAGGGCAAAAGATAAGGATGCCTGATGAAATAGCAAGGTAGGAACAATTTGCAGGACTGCCTTTCTTTTGATGTCTGCCCATGTCAAAAACCCCTCATCGTTTGCATTACTGTCAGTACCATGGGAAACCTCAGCCTGTCTCTTCTCCACAACAAGAAGGCAGATCTGGGGCACAGTGGGCTCCCAACACCCTCAAACATTTTGGGGAGCTTTCATGGTACAAAACTCCTCTGTCTGTTCTTTCCAAAACAGAAGATTTCTTTCACAAACCATACTGAACATGAGAGTTTTTCAGCTATAACAACATGAGACCAACAGCCTGGGCAAAGACACAGTTTATAAATCTACCAACTGCTTGTTCATTCCAATGGCAATGTGGCACTTTGATGCCTTGAAGGCCTCATGTGCTGTTCATCACACATCAGTTCTCTTTCTCTTCCACTGCTTTATCACCACTAGCCCATGAAGACTCTGGGCTTGGTAGTTAAAGATTATGGGGTTCATTTATTTCCCCACTGTAAATGCTTTCCCACTGAAGCCACTTGGTGTCAACCAGAACGTTAAACAACAAACTTGAAGTCTAAAACATGGAAAAGCCATAGTCTCCTCCAGCATTTCCAATTCTGCAATGTAAGTATGTTGCACAATATAAAAAGCAGGATTCTATTTTTCACTTAGTTTGCCATAGCATGGTTACCTCCAGCCATTTGAGGACCCTTGTCCTTTCTGCTTCTCTTTCCAAGCCTGTGCCTATCTCTAGCCCAACTCAAAGCATTGCTGTTTTTCATGCCCAACACTTTAATCTCATCAAACACCACTTTCATCTTGTGCCAATGTTCTTACGGCTCTCACTGTTCTCACAGCTAAGAAACACCTCTTTCTAAGCAACCCTAGGAAAAAAAGTAGCTAAAATGCTGCAGTTAATGATCTAGATGAGGAAACATTACCTCTGTGCACTAGACTGGCCCCATCGTGCACCTCCTGCACAGTGCTGGGTAAGTAATTCACTTTCCCTCTATCTTTGCAGAGCCAGGCACAGAAGAGTTGAATCAAAACTGGATTTGCTAATATTTGCAAAGCGCTCATTGATCATATTACTACTTTATTACAGAGGTGACCAGCTTTGCTGCAGGGACATAGCTCTTCTCCTCCACAGCTGAGCATTTGTGAAATAACCAGCTGACCTAAAAACCTCATCAACCTCCTGCGAGACCTGCTGCAGCACAGGGAGGAGACTCTGGGGCAGAAATCTCATTTCATCTTGTTAAACAGGCTCAGCTACAGAAAGTTAACAAATTGCTAGAGAACCGTGCAAACCCCTGCCAGTGCATGACTGCAGCAGAGCACACAGACTGTGAGCCATGTGAAAGACTGGTGAGATCATGAAGCAAAAAAACAAACTACAGACTAGTAAATTAAGAAGAGCTTGTGTGGGCAAGTCTGCCCCATTCCCTCTGGTTTTTGTAGTAGGAAAGGTGCCATTATGAAGTGGCTGGAGCGAGTTAAACACCTTTCAAGTGTGTTCTAACAATTAGTGGTATTATGAAAAAAAAACCCTTGGCATTTGTTTAAAAAGAAAAGTTGTCTTATTTAACTACAAATCCAGTGTTTAAAGTATTAATAGCTGCCTATGCCACTCGTTCCTACATGCTTGCATGCTTTTCAAATTGCATTTGGTAAAGCTCAGTCCATCTGTTTTCCCACACTCCATCAACACATGCAACAAAGTGAGCAGAGGCTACCTACAGTAGGGTTGTGTTTTGTTCAGAACTTTCTGCTTGCATACCAGAAATTCAGTGCTAATTCAACATGCTTTGGGCACATTCAAGCTACAAAAGGAGGGGGCTCAGGAAGGGGAGGGGAGAGAGGTTTTCCCTCATCACCATACGCTCACTTCCAGATGAAAAAGTGCCCGGGAAGGATTTGTGGAAGCATTGTGGAAGCCTGGTTGCATACCAGCGCCTCTCGACTCCAGGACAAACCTGTTGCAACATGACAATATTATGCAGCAGAAACTGGACAAGCAGCTGCTAATTCACTGCACTAACTTCAAAACTCATAAATTTTCTTTTCAAACCCATCCAACAGGACAAAGAGAAGTCTGTTTGAGATTCATCACAAGTTCCAGGCTGGTGGCTAATTTGTATGAAAATAGGCATGGTGGCTCCTGTAAATAGCTCTCCTCAGCTACTCTGTAGGTAAGTGGCTTGGGGAGCATTTGAAAAGGGATCACCCCTACCTAATATCAGCCCGCATCAAGCCTAGAAAGAGACAAATGCTTGGATGTGCAGCCCAAAAGGCATGGTGATGTGAGGGGTCTTCATAAAGAGATCCAAGGAGGAGAAGGAGCAGAGGGAGAAAATGAGAATATGCTGCTTGTGGCTTCTCAGGTGGATTCTTCACCAGCCTTCTTCTGGTCCTCTGTTCCTCCATCCCTTCCTGTCCCTGCCATGCCGTCTGTCTGCCACCCCCTCCATTGCGCCAGCACAACTGTTTCAGCAGCCATATTCTGTGAACCGGACTAACAGGTCAGGCTCCAAAAGGATGAAAAAAAAACAACCCAACCTAAACCATTTTAATTGCTAGGCTATTTTTAAATTCTCCAATGTTGCACAGCATGGCAGGTACAAGTGAGGGGGTGGCATTTATCAGCCCAAGGTAAGGGCAAGTGGAGAATGAGGATGCTCTTAGTGGGTAACACCAGGAAAGATTTTGTCAAATGAAATGTACATCGTAACTTTCTCCTCCATTATAGCTCCCAATGGCTGCTTTGCCTGCCATTTCTTTCAAGCTGATCTGATTCTGGAGTCATATTAGCCTGTGTCCCAGCACAGACATTTAAAATCACTTCTAATGTCTTCAAGCTTCTACATTTTGACTTAAAAAATATTTAAACAAAACTACTTGCTCTTTGAAGAAAGCTAACCACACAAAAAAATTTCAGAATTTATTTTTTTAAGGATTCTTTGGCAGTGTGCACAACCTACATCAAATGCTAGTTCAGCACTGCATGGCCATCACATGTCCTATGAAATTGTCTGAAAATACCTGGGGAAAGACACTGTGGTGGACAAACCACACTCAGAATACAGATTTATGCAAATGAACTGGCACTACCATCCCTGGAAGCAGTTTTAGGTGAAGAAATGAAGTAGCTATCACTTAAATCTTTCATGTAAGAAGCTTTGGAGGCTTTTTTGGAAGCAGAAACAATCTTCAAAATCCACAAAAGAAAAAATTTGGAATTAACTCACTATAGATTTTTTACTAATGTAACTTCTCATGTTTGCAACACAGCCTGGCACATAAGCAGCTGAGCATTTACTGCTAGAGATCAGAATGGATATTTAAAATGCCTGCTCTATTACAGATGGGTTTTTGGTGATGCAGGTGGGATGTCCTACATTTATGATTAAACACACTGGCAGCAACTACCTGCATGGGCTCTGGATGTCATTTGAATATCAGCCAGCAACCTTGAAATGGGGTGCATAACAAAAAATTCCTCCCGTATAATGTAAAGGTCAAAAGCTGTCCTCATGTGAAAACTAGATTATAAGTATTTTTCCCATTTAAAGCTTTTGTTCTTGAACACACTAAATTCTAGTTTGTGCTTCAGGACTAAAGGTTATGATTTTAAAATATGCATCCTTACTTGATTCATATCTCCCCAACCATATGTTCAATGTCACTATAAGTCTTCCCACAGCTTATGCCAATGTAACACCTGGAATAAGAAAAAGTAGTTCCCATTCAGCTTTTACTCTTCATGGGAAAGTCTTCATGGTAGCATTTATTCTTTGGCTAAAGATTTTGATATTTGGTTCAAAGAATGATATTCCAGTCCTACTAAACTGTAAAATGTGGTGAGGCTAAAATTTAAGCCCAGAATTAATCTTCTTAACCAGCCTGCTATGTTTGAAGTACTACTGGTCTCCAGAACCTATGTCAGGTTGAATTAAGTATGGAGCCGCACTGCTTGGCCAATGAGTTTTGTTTTACTCAGCCTCCCTCAGCTGGAACTCTTCCTGTGGCATCAGGGGTGCTCACAGCTTCATAAACTTGGACTCTCCTGCCAAAACAATCCCTGCACCTTGTGGGATTTCCCAACCATGCAGTGTGGCTGAACTTAAGGGCCAGCAAATCTCCACTTCCACCGTGTTTATGCTAAGTGGCACGGAAACTCTGTGTCAATTAAGGGAGTTTATTTGGTGTCACCATGATTTCTTTTCCCCCCATCCATTGCTAATTTATATATATACAAAGGGGAAGGAGGGAGCTCTGCAAATACAGGAGACAATTACAAGTTCTTCCTTCAGCTGCTCTGCTGCTGCTTGAAGTCAGCTTGTAGGGATGGGGTAAAGTGAAAACATTACACTATGACTCTCTCTTACACAGAGGTTTTCTCCAAACACCCTGGAAGTGAATAATGCTAGGAGGTCCATAAATGTAAATATCAACAGAATATTGGGAGCAGAATTATTTTGTGGTTCAAAATTATCCAGGTCAAATAAAATGCAGAAGGATGGGCTATTGATCCAACTCTCAAAGCTGGAGTAACTAAAATATCTCTCTCCCGTGTGCTTGGTTCACTTTTACTTATGATTAGTGCAGAATGTAATATCAATCTGGAATCTTCCAGCCTGCTTTTGACATCTATATAGCAGGCACCGGATGCTTGCAGAGGCTCACAGAACCCTCAGCTCCAAACAACCCTTTGTTTGGTTAAGAGGATAGCAGAGAACAGCCAGACTTTCACTCACTGCTTTCACAGCGTCAGCCAGGTTGTAATTTGCTGGGAACAGGATGAGCAGTGGGGAATTTTGTTCACTGCTATTTTTCTTCCTAAGCCCAGTGTTTGCTTGAAAATATATTACTTTATCTAGGAGAGATTTTCATTCACAAGCAATTTGACAAGCGACTTCAAACTTCTGGGACTGTATTGATTCCAGAACTGCAATTGCAGTTGTCAGCAACATGGGCTCCTGCAATCTGTTAAACACATTCCTTGAAGGTGGTTAGTATCCTCCCTTCTCTTTTCCTGTGGGAAAGACAGCCACAATGGGCTCTCACTCACCATTCCCTGAAAGGCTTCCCTGGGATAGTTTATTATACTAAACCCTGCTGGTCTTTGCCCTTCCTCCCTATGAGCCTGCCTTGCAGCAGAGCCAGCTGGGCTGGCTGATGCCTGGCTGTAGCCTGCTGACTGATGGCTACTAAGTAATGGATCAAGCCAGCCATAAGGGCTGGAAACCCAGTCCTCACCGCCTCTGCTACCCCAGGACAGGGACAGCATAGCCACAGGGGCACCCAGACAGAAAGTAACCACAGAAACCCAGACAGAAAGTAACTTAATTTGGACAAGAACAAAAATCTTCCCCCTCAGTGCATCTAAACTTGAGGTAAGAAGAGGGGGTTTTTGGGTAGCTTTTTTTCCCCCTTTTTAATGCTTTTAACAGCACAAAAATGCTTGATCCTCCACATACAGTCAAACAGCCAAAAGCCTGGTAGTTCAGTTGCTGTTCCTTGCCGCTGCCTTACTCAATTTTGACTGTGGCAATGCCTCTGTAAGAAAAGGTGCTGAGTCACACACAGCATTGAACAGGCTCATTCTTATGTCCCCTCTTCTTCCATGCATCTTTCCTTTGCAAATTAAACCCTTTTTCAGACACAAGAGCAAGGTGAAATGGGGTATAAGGAATCACTCAGGCTGCTCGGACAGCCCTCCAGTTCATGGAGCCTGGCAGAGGGCCACTGAGAAGCAACGGTGTTGGGCTGATTTGCACCAGCTCAGGCTCTGCCAATAACCCTTTTAAGGATTTGGAAAAGGTCCCGGTGAACTAACAGGCTGGGAGAGTTTAATCCCAGTGAAGGGGAAGGGCGATTCTGCCCGACCTTCGCCTCCTCTGAAGGAGGGGGAAGGAAGGCGGGAACAGCGGAGCAGAACTTATCTGAAATAAAAACAGGTGTTGGCATACACAAGGTACTGCCTGGAAAATAGAGCTGCCGCAGCCTAAAGCAACATTCCTTCATACCAGAGAGATGAATAATATCAAATAATACATGCAAGAAAAACACTATTCTCATCGATTCCCTGTTTCCTTCCCCCTTGCACTTCTCAACTCTGACCAAGATCAAAGACAAGGCTATTCTGATGTGTAGCAGAGGCATTTGCTTGATTTATTTTAAATGAAAATGCAACAAACTTGCCAAAAATAACACTCCAAGTATTTGCACCAGAACAATCCCACCAAGGGTGAAATGTGGACAAGTGGCACCAGGGCTAAACTCACGACAGTCAAAGCCCAAGAGGGATTACTTGGCTTTGTTGTAAGAAACTCCTCTCTAAGCACTTTCTCTTTCATCACTGCTGAAATTGTTGCTAGCAACGAAGCAAAGCAAAAACAGAAGAAAATTTGGATCTAACATGCTTTCAGAGAGAGCAGGCATTAGCTGGCAGGCTGCACGGCCAAGCAAACCTTGCAGGGTTTCTGCCAAGCTCTGCCAGAAACACAATATAACTAGTCAGCCTTTCTGAAAACTCTGCAGCTTGCCTTAAATTAATTTTACTGTCATATCATCTAGCCATAATCAACGCTCTTTACAGGAACTGCTATAGATATCACATTATCATGAAGTTATCAAGGGCAAATGACATGTTTTAAGAGCAGCCACTTGAACTGCAACTCTTTTGACTAAACTTACTCAGAGACAAGCTTTCTACATAGGCATTGTACACTTAACATCAAAGGCCCCTGGCTCTGTTTTTAAATAGGTGTATAAATGCATAAATGGCCCTGTATCTCAGAAAGCAGAAGACACTGGATAAATGCTAAGTGCTGTTGAGAGAGCAGGACATACTAAAGACATTCATGGAAACACCAATGTACAGACAAGACTGATGTATATATGACTGCTATTATACAAATTACATTGTATTAGTCATCATGTTCCTCTAAATATTAGAATCCCTTTCTCTAATGAACTGCAACCATAAGCTATTCCAATTCTCTAAGTAGGTCACAGGATACTGGGACACGAAAATCCTTCCATCCATAGGCAGCAGCTATAACAATTGCAAAATAAAAACCATTTGTATCTGACAGACCTTGTTTTGCTGGTATGCTTGGCTTGATACTCTTTGCATGTGGAGACGAAGAGGCAGCACAGCCTATAAGTCTATGTTTGTATACACCAGGAGCATGGGGGAGCAAGAAGAAGAGAGAAAATAATCATGCTGGCCTGGGCAGCAAAAACACTTGGCTACTATTAGAAAACCTTCCCCAGTTTCCAGTCCATACCTGACCACCTAGTTGGATTCTGAGAGGGGTCTGGGGCTTTCAGTTTGTACTTCTTTTGGAAGGTGGTTAATGGGATTTAATATCCCAAGAGTTACCCATGACATGACAGGATTTCCCACATTGGCTTTAGTGCTATATTGGTTTTCTCTAGCAGTTACCAAAAACGCACTGGGCTATCATCTAGCCTCTCCTGAAAGACCCCAACTTCCCCCACCCTAATCTTATTCATGTTTTAAACACAAATTAACTACTCTTACCAAAGAACCAGAGAACTTATTTCCAGTAGAGCCCTAAGTACAAACAGCTGTACAGGCACAGGGTGGAGGTGAGAAACTACAATAGGTGACTATGAAAGAGGGGGCAAAGCAAATATTCCCCAAACCAGCTTTGTGAGTGAGGAAAACAGTCTTGGAAACAGTTTCCTAAATACATGTATACAATAAATTATATTGGTATTTCATTCCCTGCCTGTACCTGTACTCCAGGCAGGAGTACAGGTACAGGCAGGGAATGAAATACCAATATCAACCTCTCATGCACTGTACTTTCAAATGTTTTAAATACAGTAATGGTGGTTATTTAACTGAGGGTCTGTTCCACATAAAGCTTTCTCCCCTGGTCGCTTCTGATTCATTTTGGTTAAAGCTTAATAGAGTAATACACATTAACAGGCCTTTCTATATTTCTTACTGGAGAATCCCCTCTTCTCCTGCCAGCTTAGGCTACAGAAACCCCTCAATTAAAAAAAAAAAAATCAGTTGAGATTCATTTAAAGAACTCTTCCTCCTCTTTAACTTTTGCAATTCATTAGACCTCCATAATTAAACCAATGGGAAATCTTCCAGTTCCCCAATGGGTTTTTGTTAGTCAGGAAAAAAAAAAGTTTTCCTGCATGTGCCTTTCAGCCTGCACTGAGAATCCCAGGCTTTTCGTGTGAGCAGCTGCAGCAGGGTTACCCAGGGTCGGCTTGGGTAGGAAGCAAAGGTTTCCTCCAGTCAGATAGGGGGAACATAGCCATGGTTGGCAAGAGGGAAAAGAGAAAACAACTTCCCTTCAATTCAAAGTGCTTTTAAAAGAAAACCAAAAAGAAACATTTCAGGAAGGGACTTTGCTAATGGAGAGTGATGAAGAGAGGAAAATCCAGAAAAATCTAGATGAAGTGCTAAATATTCAGAAAAAAAATGTAAGCAAAATCCAAATAAACCACTGACACAAACTTTTTCTTTTATATCTGTGCACACAACCAGGGTACATTACCTTGCAAACCTGCTTAATATCTTTCTTCCAATCCTCAGTTTCAGCTGAGGCAGCTTGGACTCACATGGTCCCTCCATCCTTCCCTAAGCAGCCC